>NW_006442491.1:30335763-30370365 GCF_000325575.1 Pteropus alecto
CTCCCCTCCCCTTGAATCAAAAAATGAGATCATTGCCATATCTAAACAGACTAAGAATTTGGGTAAAGAAACCAGAATTCTACCAGAGTGAGTTCTGAGGACACCCCTCAGACCCAGAATGCTTTGCACCGAGACGGCAGAGTTCTAACTTGCTCAGACTTTCTTTGCTTCCTTCATTGATTCCTCCCGTGGTTTGAAACTTGTTTTCTAACCCTAGTCCTTAGGCTAGTGCTTCTCAAAGATTATTGTGCCTATGAGTCATCTGTGGGGGGAGCTGTTTTAAATGCAGATTCTGATTCAGCGGGTCTGAGTTTGGACCTGAGAATCTGCATTTCCAGAGACTACACTTTTAGTTAGCAGGGGATCACAGTGCTTCCTGGATCTTGTTATCTCAGACTTCCGGAGGAAACCACAATTGAGTTAAGAAGAAAAGCAGATCTTATACTTTCCTTTTCAAAGAAACTTAAATTAAAAGGCGAGTCCATTCAAAGAACGAATATTAAATAGATAACATTTATTTATTAAATAAATAATAAAAGGTGAGTCCATTCAAAGAACAAATATTAAATAAATAATAATAAGGTGGTCTGTGGCTGTGGCAAAAATCCCAAAGGCCTTATGTGAGTGACTGAAAGTTGGCGAACTCCAGTAGAGCCAGCCTCTCTTCTGGACTTTATACTTGGCTGAACCAAGCTAGACAAAAATTCCTTGCATGAAAACTGGGGCTAGAGAAATCTTTTAAAGGACAGACAGCTGCTGCTATCTCGAGGTAGACCTTCCAAGTTCATATAGCCTTTTATTCGTGACCTCTTTTAACCTGGGGGGCTATTTTTTCAAAAGGAGGCCTTCGTTTCTGGGAGAGGAGGCATTTGTGTATACTAATTGCCAGTTGCAAGAACCAAGTGGCTAGGGCGTCTGGCTTTTGAAGTCTTGCAAAACAGACTTATAAAAGCTGGCAGCCCAGGCATCCAGAATCCGAGGCCTTGAAAGATCCCAGCTTGTTTATTTACAGAGAACTTGCCTTTGCTGACTGGGCTGATTTAAACCCCACTCAGCGGTGGAAAGATTGCATGTGTGTGACCCTGTTTCCTCTTCTTTTACCTCGTGCAGTTATAAACACCTAATGCCAAGGAGCTGCGGCTCACGTCAACTTGAACTTATTTTTCATCTACTCTGAGCATCAGATATTCATTTCGGAGGGGGTTGACAAGTCAGAGAGACTGCTATTAACCCTAGGGGAAGTTCGTACGTGTTTTGCCACACTACTTTCACCAGAGGCCTCCCCAAAATCGTGCCTCATTTGCATTAATTTAGTGAAGAGTGAAAACTGATAAAGGAAAAAAAAAATGCATGTTTTGATTAATTAAAAATATCTTTATCCCGTAACATGGGCTGCTCAATTTGGTTAAGAGACATTCTGCTAAATCTAGAGAATGGGGTCATTTTTTTGGCCTTGCTCTACCTTCTGTGTCTAGAGGAACCCGTAGCAATTCTTCAGCTGGCTCTGACTACACAGAATAAGTTTCGGTAGGCTGGCTCTCTCTCTCTCTTCCTGTCTCTCTTTTCCTTTCTAAACTTTATTGAATACTTCCTACAGTAATGCTATCTGTTTGGTATAAAATAAAAACCAAAACAAATAATCTCAACTCGAATGGAGTTCAATTTCTGGGTAGGAGTGACAAGCTCAAATGCACGACAGGATCCAAGGATGCAGTGACTAGAGCTGGCTTGTGTACGACAAGAGGTGGTAACAGTCACTCAACCTCAGTGTCTGGGAGACATCGGGAAATGGTGGGGACCCTGGTAAACCGGAGAACCCACGCCTCTCTCCTGGTCCTTGTATGAGCCACTCAGGAAAGTAGACTCTGTTTTCCACACCTCCACACATACATTTCTAAAGAAGCCAGTAATGGATGGAAATTCAGATCCTTAGGTGAAATCTACCAATATTCATATACTGGCAATTAATTTAGACTTTTTAAAACATATGGGCCACATGGAACATATATGGATTCTAGATTTGACTAAGTCTAAAAGAGTAGTTTTTGAACGGTTTTGATGTTGATTCACATTTTATATCATGATGGCGCACTCACACACACACACGCGCGCTCTCCTGAAATGTAAGTTTCCGGAATCCTGATGTAGTCTAGTCTAGTTTAGTCTACTTTATCCTAACCTACTCTTTGAATGACTGGATTGAATAGATTAAATTCTTTTTCAAGACTAGTTAATAGATCACTGCATGAAGTATGGAAAACTGAGTCAGAACTTGAGCTGCAGCGGTGCTCTGCATTGGCTACACGTGAAATCAATTAACTGGAGAACTTTAAAGAAGTATTGATGCCTGGGCTCCTACCCCAACCAATTAAATCAGACTGCGGGCATCGGGTCCGGGTACCGAAGTGTCCCAACACTCCAGATGATTCTACTCTGTAGCCAGCACTGAGAACCCCGTCTCTATATTCATAGTCAGGAGCTCTCACGAACCTGAATTCTAATATTTTAGAATTTTCTCGTATGGCCTGGTATTTTCTAGCTGTATATTCTTAGGCAATTTGCTTAACCAGAGGCTCTCTTTCCCCAGCTGCAAAACGGGAATAATAAATAGTATTTAGCTTGCCGAGTTGCTCAAAGATTAAATGAGATAAGATAGGGAAATGATTTTGCACCGGGCCCTAGTACTGTGCTATGTACGTGGCAGGTGCTCAATAAACAGTGACTATTGTTCCGCTTGGGAAATGAGTTATTCAGGGCCCCAGTCAGACTTTTTATTTAAAGACAGCAGCCCCTGTTTGCTGTTTCTACCTGCTGCCTCTGACTACGTGGAGGAAGTGTGAAGCATTGAAAGGTGCTGGCAGACCTGTGAGCTTATTTAAATGTTGCAGCTGTGTGGTCTTGTTAAAATAATAACCGTAGTCATCATAGTAACACATATGTGGGGTGATTATCTGTGCTGGTATCCTGGAGACAGGAGGAGTCCCTGGAACACGAGCCTAATATATGTCGGTGTCCAACTCATTCCAATTTGTCCAAGACTTTCCTGATTTTAGCACTATGACCCACAGGCCGAATCCAGCACATCACCAGATTTTTTTTTTTTAAATATATATATATTTTTTAGGCGAGGCAATCCTTGGTTGACCTCACCAATTGCAAGGAACTTGTCAGCTTACAATTCCTTATTTTTTACTTTTTACTCCTACAGCACCTGGTCTTCCTAGGTAGTCTCCCATCCAAGTACTAACCAGGCCTGACCCTGCTTAGCTTCTGAGATCACACAGGATCTGGCTTGTTCAGGGTAGCATGGCTGTAGACAGATTTTTTTTTTTAATTGAAATTTTATCAAAATTTTTATTGAGTTAATTGTAGATTCACAGACAATTGTAAGAAACAAGACAGAGAGATCTCTTGTACACTTTGCCCATTTTCTCCAAATGATACCATTACGCAATACTGTAATATAATATCACATTCAGCTTGTTGACATTAATGTGACCCACCAATCCTGTTCAGATTTCCCTAGCATTATGTGTGCTCATTGCATGTGGATGTGTAGGTATCAGTTCTACATAATTTCATCCCCTGCGGTTTGTGTCTTTCCCACCACAGTCAAGATGCTGAAACGTTTTGACGCCACAGGGAGCCCTCATTTTGTTCTTTTACAATCAGACTCACCTCTTCCCAATCTTTGTTGTCATTTCAAAAATGTTAGATACTGGAAACCACGTAGGATGTGACTGTTGCAGATTTTTTCCCCCCTTGCTTGGCATAATTCTTTGGAGATTCATCCAAATTATTGTATGTATCAATAGTTTGTTCATTTTTATTGCTGAGTAGTATTCCATGGTAAGGATGTGCCACAGTGTAACTACTTACCTGGTGAACTGCATCTGGGCTGGTGCCAGTCTTTTTTTTGTATAAACAGTCTCCTGTTTTTTATATAAAGTTTTATTGGAACATAGCAATGCCCATTTGTTTACATATTATCGATAGGCGCTTTCTAGCTTTGAGTAGTTTATCATGGACCATATGGCTTGCAGCCTAAAATATTTACTATCTGGTCCTTTATAGAAAATATTTGCCAACCTCTATCCTAAACACTTAACATACATTAATCTATTTAACTGTTACAGCATCCTTATGCTATCATTATGATTATTATCCTCATTTTGCAAAGGAAGAAATTGGGGCACAGAGAAACTAAGTAATTTGCTCAAGGTCGCACAGCAGAGTCAGGTTTTGAACCTGGGCAGTCCAGCTCTAGGGGCTTCCTCTTAACCAATCCTGCTTTCATTCAAGTCAAGAAAGGGGAACTCAAAACAGGAAAGGCAGGAAAGAGAGGCAGCTGCTGATTTGCAGGGATTCTCTTTGAGGGCAGAAGGGATAATAGGATTTAGTTTGTGGTCATTTGCTTTCTTATGGGACAAATGCTTGGAATGGACCTAAAACTTCTCACTAATTTGAACTTAACAATTTAATATAGGGCTTCTTACATTTTTTTTACAATTTAACTAAGGCTCAAACCCTAGATCCTGGTCACCTGGTTTCCACAGCTACACTGGCAGCTGGAAAATTATCACAGCCATTGTTTTCTTTTGCTCATCCCCCAGGTATCTTCAGGTAAGTAGAGACCTGATTCCAGAAACCTCTTTGGATCAAGAGGAGGCTAAATGACGATTTTTAAATGAAATTCCTTCCTTTCTTCATTAGAAGACTTATTATGCCGAACTGAGAAGATCTGGATCTCTTTTAGGGCACTCAACTATCCTGATTTCCTGGGACTGAGAGGGGGTTTCTGGGATGCAGGACTTTCTAGCAAAGTCCCAGGCAAATCGGGATGAGTTGATCACCTTAGTCTCAGCCCAGGTTTGGAGGGAGAGGGTGGATTTCAGGGAAAAAAAAGATTAAAAGAAGCAGCATTTCTGTTGTTTCCTCTGCTTTGTTTATTTGTTTTTCCTGAACAATTTGAGGGTTCCACGCAAACTGATCAGCTCTTTACCTGTAAGTAACCTGACATCTGTCTCCTGAGAATGAGGGCTTGATCCTACCTGACCAGATACAGTCGTCATGCTCAGAAAATCTATCGTTAACATAAAACTATTTTCTACTATACCCTCTCATGCTCAAATTTCCCCAACCATTCCAATAATATTTTTTATAGCTACTTAAACAAAAATCAGGATACAAGGATCACATAATACATTTAATTGTCATGCCTTTTTTGGGCCCCTTTTAATCTAGCTCCCTATCCTTTATTTGTCTTTCAAGACAATTATTATTTTTTTTTTTTCCCCAGAGTCTAAGCCACTTCTACAGAATGTCTCTTCATTTGGATTTGTCTGGTGGTTTCCACAGGTCTCGATTTAGGTTAAACATTTATGGCAAAAGACTGCAAAGGTGATGGTGAGCATGTCCTTCTCGGGGAATGACTTTTAAATTTATAACAGCTGACAGCCCAGCTCCTTAGAGGAGGAAAATACTGACATCGTGGAAAAGAGAAGTGCCTTGCCTAAGGTCACATCTACTTCTTCCTTGGTGAACGCAAATGCTAATCCAGGTCCCTGTCCCTCTGCGCCTGTGTGATTCGTCTGTCTTCAGTGTTCTTAGAAATGGACGCCTTTTCTTCTCCCTCGGCATGCTTTTTTTTTGGGTGAGAACTGCACTAAAAAAACTTTTTTTTGCCCTCATTCCTTTTGCACACAATTTGTTCCTCTCCAACAAGGCCCGAACTGATCCAGTCCTTCCTCTTTTCAAGATAAGGCCTGTTTTTTCCCAGGGCTCAGGGAACTCCACCTACGAGAGCTGTTCCAGGCACGTCCAGCTTTGTTTCCCTTTCTCTGATAAGGTTCCTTTGCTGAGAACACTCCCTTTGTCTCTTACCTGTCTCCACCGCACTGAGAGGCACGTCTACTTTAGTTTGATAGTGTGGCCATTTCTGCTAGGCTGCTTGCTAGTTAATTATCCCTGTACCGTGCATTCTTGACAGATGGCTGACCATCTGTAGACCAGGGGTCCCCAACCTTTTTGGCACCAGGGACGGGTGCTCCTATGAGAATCTAGTGCCTGATGATCTGAGGTGGAGCTGAGGCGGTGATGCCAGAGCTGGGGAGCGGCTGCAAAGGCAGATGAAGCTTCGCTGGCTCTCCTGCTGCTCACTTCCTACACAGGCTGGAATCCGTCTGCCTTGGAAATCCCTGGCTTAACCCAAAGGTTCTAAAACTTGAACAGGCATCAGGATCACCTGCAGGGCTTGTTAAATCACTGACTGCTGGCTTCCATCTCTAGTAGCTCTGTGGAGGGGTTGGGGTCTGCATTTCTGACCGGTTCTAGGTGATGCTGATATTGCTGGTCCATGGGCTGCATTTCGGGACTCACTGGCTTAAGCTGGCATTTATGTAATATCAAACCGATTCTATTGAAGTAGTTTAAAGTAAATTATGGACATTCAAATACCCACGAAACCTGACAACTCCCTCCTCCCAGGGGCTCAAACTTTTTCCTGTTGTTTCCCACATCCTAACTGTCGAGGTTTTCTCTTTTCTCTTCGGTATATACCCCAAATCTGTCTTTTCTCATATACCACCCTAGTCTGAGCTCACGTCCCCTGTCACCTGGAATATTGCAACCACCTTCTAGCTGGTGTCTTCTCCCACTCCTGTCCACCCCCCACCCCTGCAATTGCCTGAGTGATCTTTGAACCATTCAAGTCAGATCAAGTCACTCTGCCCAAAACACATCCAGTGGCTACTGCTCTTAGAATAAATTGCAAACTTCTTTTACTAAAGACTGACAAGAACCTGCATGCCCCGGCCCCTGCCACTTTCCTGGCATTATCGTTTATCTCTCCCGCTTTGCTCACCACACTCCAGGTATACGGAATCTTCCAGGTCCTGCCCACACCAAGTCTTTCGCAGTCGTGATTGGTTGGACTGCCATCCTTCCCCAACCCTGTGCTTGACAGAAGGCTATCCTCTCTAGCCACCTACCTAAAGAATGAAGGAAATGATGCCCAAGATGTGCTGTTAGGTGAAAAAAGAAAGACAAGGAAGTGTGTATCGCATGTGCGTTACCGTTTAAGTAAGTAACAGAGACGATGTACCCCTTGGCTCGTGCAGGTTAGAATACCTCTGAAAGGATACACGAAAAACCTGTAACCCTGATTGCCGCTAGAGAGGGGAACTAAGCATCTCGGGGAAAGCATAACGAAGGTGATTTTCACCCTAAGCCTTTTGTACCTCTTGAATTTCGAACCTCATTAATGTATTATCTAGTCCAAGTAAATAGACAAGTAAATACAATCGAACCTAACTAAATAAGTAGTTCTGTGGCTAGCCTATCATAATAAGCTATTTAATTTTTTTACAGCACTGATCACAGTCTGTAATCATCTTGCATGTATGTTTCTTTTATTTTCTAGATCACTAGATTACAAACTCCTTGGGAGCAGGAAGTGTTGCTGTCTGTGGCTCACCATTATATTCCTAGGAATGCCTGGTAAGTAGTAGTAACTCGATAAATACTTGTTGAATGAGTGAATCTTGTATAATGGGGACAAGATGGGGAGGGATGTGTGCCAAGATCACCTGGGGATTCAGAACCTGCATATACCTGAACCTCACACCTGTGGGAAAGAAACCTCTGGGGGTTCATCACTGTCTGTCGCACTTTGAATGTGCGAGCCTCTTCTGCAGCTCCCATGCCAAGTGCTTGTGGCCGCTTCAACATGTCAGCATCAGCAAAATGATGCCGAAATTATGTTAGCTGTGTGAGGCCTTAGGTATTCTGCCTACAGAATGGGCAGAGGGAATTAAAGTTGGCTTCAGTCATTCCTGTTCTGTCTTTATGATTTTTGCAATGTCCTTGAACCACCTCTATTATTTAGTTAGTATTTTTCTTGAAATCGATGAACTTATTTTTAGTTATATACATTTTATTTCAAAAGGAAACATTATATCAACATGTAAGGAAAACCTGTATCCCTTGTCATAAGTGAAATGTAGAGTAAAAATAAAGACAGTGAAACAACACGATGTGATTAGTTTGGCTAGCTACCGTTGCCTGCTAGAAGCTTTTGGATTTTGGATGTATTGTCCTTTGTTCAAAAAGGAAACTGTACCACAATGAGACTTCCTACTAAAGGTAGAAGAATTAGAAGATGATTGAAAAAGGAGTAATATTCTCACAGAGCTACTTAGTGTTGTCTGAATATTTTAAAAACATCCCATCCGCCTATGGGGAAACATAGCATTTAAACAGTTCATTTCACAAGTGGGGAAATTGAGACCCAAGATGGGGAATAGAATTTCCCCAACACACTCATTTGGGAATTCATCAAGTCGTTTGGACTGTAAGCTTTGATAATAGCAGCTGCATCTGCGAGTGCCTGGAACAGGGTCTGGCATAAAGAGTCACTCGAGAAATGTGACCTGACATAATTGCTAACATTTCTCTTGTATAGTCATCATCTATTCTGTGTAACTTATCAGCACGGGACAATTGACATTTGATTTTTTTTTTTTTTTGTATTTAACTGGACTTTCAGTTCCTTGAAGGCAGAAACTATCTCAGAATATGTTTTAAATAATAGCTTTTATTGAGATATTGTTCACATACCATACAATTCACTCATTTAAAGAGTACAATTCAAATAAAAATATGTTTAAGAAATTAAAAAGTATACAACTCAAAGGTTTTTACCGTATTTACAGAGTTGTGTAACCATTACTAATCATCAATGTTACAGTATTTTCATCACCCCCAAAAGAAACCCTATACTTATTAGCAGTTATTCTTGATCTCTCCCTCCTCCATTTGTTACTACTTTCTGTTGTTATAGTTTTGCCTGTCTGAACATTTCATATAAATGAAATCATACAATATGTGGTCTTTTGTGACTGGTTTATTTCACTTAGCATAATGTTTCAAGGTTCACCCACGAAGCACATATCAATATTTCGTTCCTTTTTGTGACTAGATACTTTTCTGTTGGTGGATATACCACATCTTGTTTATTTATCCATCACTTAATGGACATTTGGGTTGTTTCCACTTTGGGGCTCTTATGAAGAGTGCTGCTATGAACATTCATGTTCCAGTTTTGTGTGGACATACGTTTTTAGTTCTCTTGGGTGTATATTTAGGAGTGGAATTCCTGAGTCATGCGGTGACTCTGCATTTAAGCTTGTTATGAGCTGGATTGTTTTCCAAAGCGACTGCACCTTTTTACATAGTATTTTGTCATTTCGTATCCTATATTAGTTTGGAGCTTTTGATTGCAAGATATGAAACTTCGCTCAATCTACTTTAGGAAAGGGTAGGCTAGTGATAAGGATATTCGTAGGTGTCTTACCTGTGGCATCATCCTTGTAGAAAGCCAGCAAGAGCTAAATAGAGAGGCTTCACAGGAGGAACAGAATTAGGATCATATGTCTCACCCCACTCTGCCACTCTGCCTTCTCGCTGCTTCTGAAATGCCCCAGGTGAATCCCTTCTTTTGTTCCTGCTACTCTTTCCTGAGATATTTTGCGGGCTACTGTCTTGTCATCATTCACGTCTCACCTCAAATGTCATTTTCTTTCAGGAGCCTGACCCGACATTCTAAAGTAGCCTCACCAGCGTCTGCTCTTTACCTCTGTATTATGTCTTTCATCGCATTGATCACTTTTTGATATTATTTTGTTTATGTGTTTATGTTGGGATTCTCCATCCCTTTTCCCGTTCTCTATACCCTCCAGAACTTGAGCTCCGTCGGAACAGGTCTGTTTTGTTCACCCTTCCATCTTCTATCATAGAATGAGTGCCTGTGATTATGTCGCCTTTCCTGGTAAAAGGGACTTTGCAGGTGTGATTCAGTTAAAGATTCTGAGAGGGAAAAATTATCTGGAATTATCTGAGTGGGTCCAAATTAACCACAGGGGTCCCTGTAAGAGGGAAGTAGAAGGGTCAGAGTCAGAGAAGATGTAACAACAAGCAGAGTGGAAGTGATGTGGGTTCTGGCCTTGAAGGACTAGGAGCCAAGGAATGTGGGCAGCCTGTGAAAGCAAGAAAATGGAGCCTCCAGAAGGGACACAGTCTTCGATTTTGGCCCCAAAAGATTCATTCCAAACTTTTCACACCCAAAGCTGTAACAATTTGTGCTTTTTAAGTCACTGCATTTGTGGCCATTTGCTATAGCAGCGATAGGAAATAAATGCAGCCCTCAGTAGGTACTTGGCCAAAAGACGAGTGAATGAGGAAGGCACTCGAAAGTCATACAGAGAGCTTTGCTGGCCTTGTCGACGGGGTCGCAGCCCACAACTCTACCACTAGCAAAGCGAAAGCTTAGTTACTTTCTCTATTTTGGGGGGCCTCTCTGGGTTGTCCTGTTTCCCTTCTTGCCACCTACCAGCTTCCCTCACGTTGTGCTCTTTTCTCAGATTTCATTCCCTCCTTTCATGCCCTCAGATATAAAAACTAGGGTCTGTATATCCCATTACACTGTATCCCATCTCTTCCATGGTTTTTATCCTAATACACTATCTTCCGAAGTCCCAGGGGTCTAATCCCACCATTACTTGGTCCACTGATTCCTAGCTCAAGGCGGATTGTTTCTGTGTGTTATAATTTCAGATGATATGAGCACAAGGCCCCATTTCCTGTCTTTGCATTTGCATTTTAGCTCAAGACCCTTGCTTTCCGTGACTACGACACGGCCCTCCTCTGGCACTCACAGTATCAGTTCATGCTCGCTGGTTTGGTTTTCAGTTCCATTTTTGGTTTTTGGGCAGCTGGGGATTTCCCTTACTTTCTTGTGAACTCAGTTATTCATTGGAAAGAATATTTATCTTTTACCCAGAATTTTCAGGTGTTTTTGTAGTGAAAGGTAGGGTGTTTCAGCTATTGCTGGGGATGAACTACCTTTCTTTTCTTTTTCAGTATCTTTCCTCTACCTACTAGCTGGTAATATTCAGTTTTTGTTCTTCACATCCCATTCTAGTCCTTCCTATCTCGTGTGTCCTTTATCCCCGCAGCTTCAAATCCTTGTATTAACCAGCTGGTTCATTCTATTGTTTTTCATTTAAATTCACTCCACATGGAAATCTGACAAGTCAGCCTGCTTCCTGTCTGGCCAAACATGTTTATGCCCAGCCACCTCAGAAATCACTCTCCAGCCCATGCATTGGATGTCCTTGGAGCTGATGCTCATGTCTGATCCAACTGGCTGTGGTATAGGCAGAAGTGGCCAATCACAAGGTACGAAAGACAGTGACTTCTGTCCTTCTTTTAGAAGGGCCTGTGGGAGGGGCAGACATTATAATTGATGCCTGCCGTGACTTATTCTTAAGAGACTCTACAATCCAGTTGATTGATAATAGTCAGAGGGTGTTTGCTTTTTTGTTTTTGTATTGTTTTGCTTTGGGTTTTTATTAGCTAAAATCTTAACTTGGTTTTGATATATTCACCCCTGGCATAGATACTGTTTTCATGCCTCAACACATCTATTCTTCCGATATTCCTACTCTATAATTACTAAATAACTAGAAGAGGGTTTATCCTTTTAAATAAGCTCACTGTCATCACGTTAAAACCTAACTTCATTAAAAAAAAAAAAAGCCTGTAATTCCAGGGCTGGGGTCAGCTAACTTTTAAAAGCCCCAAGACCCCATGATGGGATGACATATAGCCAGAAAGACACAGTAAAACTGCTGCACATGTACCAGTATGAAAAGATTTTTTTCTGATAAACTAGAGCATTTAATTGACTACTTTATCCAGATTGATCTGGTGAATATTTACTAAAGGCTAATTCTTTAAGTATGGCTTACGATAAATCCGAAGGGTAGTACCTCATTGTTTAACATATTACTGTAAATTGTAAATAGCTGATAAGTAATTATTGTATTCAAATTCATGACTGCTGGCGATGTCATCTCTGAAGAACAGATAAATAAAGTTTGTTTACAAGGTAAAGAAAAAGAAAAAAAAGATCTCCCAGATACCATAAGTAATATAAGTCAGGGGCAAAGCCTTGTATAATATGCCATTATATGTATTATGAAAATTTATATATGTATATATGTGTGTTTATTTGTAACTACATCTCTTAAACGACACCTAAGAAATGGTAATAGTGGTTGCCTCTGGGAGAGGACTCAGGTGGCTAAGGGACTTTACCTTGCATTGCCTTGGTAGAATTTCAAAAGAAAGAAAAAAGGAAGGGAAGGAAAATGTGATAAAAGCCTCCAAACCGAGCTGGGAAGATTTTGCTGAAGAGTGGCTGGCCCTCAGATTTGTCCCCGCTAGAGGAGCAGGGGTGGAGGATTAAACTGGTTCCTTGAAGCTGCCATCTAATAAATCAATGCCTCCCCACTGGCAGCACGCCCCGCTTCTCACTTGAATTTATACTTGAGGGCGAGGGGGTATTTGGTTCTCAGATCTATATACTGAGCCTGGAAAAAAGGTTTGAGGTTAAGAAAAAGAATGTGGAGGTCAAAAAGTCACCTTTCTTGCTCCATCTCTTTAAGCATTTGACTATGACTCATAGTGACAAATATACTTCACATGGTGATTCAGTATTCACATTTTTATATGTACTTGAAAAAAACATTTTAAGTAACAATACATACTATGTGAGATCCACTTGGATATTCGGTAAAATTCCATTACAGTTTTTAAAAATAGTGGGCAAGTCCCATGACGTTGATTTCTAAACTCATGATTGGGTATTGACCCCACCATCTGGAAAACTTGGCATTGTCTCATAGAAGCCAACTCTAGTATTGCCTTTTGGAGACACTAAGTTGACCATCTTCAAAGACGTCCTTTCACATCTGAACCCAAAATCTCCAGCCTTGCTGATTCTTCCATTTTGAGACCCTGAGCTGCCTGGATCCCAAACACTTCCATTGCTAGAGAACTTTGTCTCCTCTCTGGCCCCCTCTGGTCCCACTCCTCTGCTACTGCTAGGAAAGGTCTGAGCTTGTCATCATTGAACTCCTGTAGAAAGAGTTCATTAATGTGATCTCTAATTCCTTCTTTATACTTGGTGTTTACTAGTACCTGTGAGCACGTTGCTGTTAATAGAGAGATACAAGGAAATTCATTGTAACATTGAAGAAGAGAAACAACCTGAATGTCTGCTAATCACATCCACGGACTTATAACAGTCGTTAAAGAAAGCAGGACAGCTTTCTATGTCCCTTATCATAAGGTCCTGTGGAACAATTTCCATGATACATAATTAAATGATAAAACAAGGGGCACAATATTGTGGACAGTATGCTTGTGTTTGTATAAGAAGCAACAGACATATAGGGTTGTATAGGCATAGAATATCCCTGGGAGGATGAGTAAGAAAATGACAATGGTGTCTCTGGAAATAGGCGGATTGGAGAACAGGGATGGGGAGAGACTTACTTTTCACTGTTTACCTTTTTATACTCTTTGAATTTCTACCATTATTTAAATTTTTTTCTACTCATATCTCTGGACAAGATACGAAAATTATAATTTCACAATTGCATTAACCATAGTGAGGACTTTAAAACAAACGAACAGCTTAATTGAGATATGATTCATATATCATAAAATTCACCCTTTTAAAGTGTACACTTCAGTGTTTTTTAGCATATCCACAGTTACACAACCATCACCACTATCTAATTTAAGAATATTTTCGTCACTTCCCCCCAAACCCCCGGTACACGTCCATAGTCAATTCACTGGCTCTAAATCTCTTCTATCTTTGTGTCTGACACCCCCTCAGCTGTGTGTCCTACTCAGGAAGTGGTCCAGAGCACAGCCTGGGGTGGAGCCTGGATGAGCGCCAGCTCATTTTCAGATTAGGTATTTCAAAACAGAGTTTTAGCCATGTGCAAGGTTTAATACCCTAGCAACCACTAATCTACTTTCTGTTTGTATAGATTTGCCTATAATGGACACTTCATAAAAATGGAGTCATATAGTTTATGACTGACTCACTTAGCACGACGTTTTCAACATTCACTCATGTCATAGCTTCTACCAGTACTTCACTCCTTTTTATTGTCTAATAATATTTCATTGTATGGATATACCACTTTTATTTAACCGTTTATCAGTTGATGGTCATTGGGTTGCTTTCACTTTTTGTCTATTATCAATAATGTTGCTATGAGCATTTCTGTGCAGGTTTTGATGTGGACATACATTTTAAATTCTCTTAGGTATATAACAAGGAATGAAATTGCTGGGTCATATGGCGACTCTACATTTAACATTTTGAGGAACTGCCAAACCTTTTCTAAAATGGCTGCACTGTTTTATAATCTTACTAGCAATGTATGAAAGTTCTACTTTCTTGTCATTTTTGCCGACACCGTTAAAAAATTTTTTTTGCGCTCCTACAATGGGTACCTTTTAAGCTTTTGGTAGGAAATTATTTTCCCAAAGCAAAAGCATTTAATAAGTAAGTCTCAGAAAGAAAGAAAACAAAACAAAACGTGAACTGGGCTTAAAATTCTTCCAGTCGTGGAGGGTCATTTGCAGGTTATGGGGATGGACAAGTCTGTTGAAGCCAGCCTAGGTTCCATTTTCAGCTGGCTCATGTGCCACCTCTGGCACAAATATCCCAGGTCTCCAATCCCTGATCTAGGTTTAAAGTAAGAGGCACGAACAAGATTGCTCTGGATTGAAAGGCTCAGGCTGCTTTTTACTACCAAAAATTTGCATTTAATGTGCTTCTTTGCAGAGATGTTTCCCCCCTTTTAGGCAAAACAGCAAATAAAGCATTCATTGGCCCTACATCTCTTCTGTCTGTCTGTCTATGTGTCTGACACCCCCTCAGCTGTGTGTCTTACTCAGGAAGTGGAATGGTTCAGAGCATAGCCCGGGGTGGAGCCTGGAAGAGCGCCAGCTCATTTTCAGAGGAGATATTTCAAAACAGAGTTTTAGCCATGTGCAAAGCTTAGGTATCCACCCCAGCAATCTATTTTCACTTGCAAGGAAATTTCAGACCGTAATAACTATAATGAGACAAAATGGAGGGGAAAGAAGAAAATTGTTACTAACCTTTGGATATTAATCCTTTCAAATTCAAAATTTGGAACTGCCATTCATAATCATTATTAATGTTTATTGAAGGTGTATTTTGTGCTTGACACTGTTCTTAGGGCTTTCACTGTATTGTTTTATTTAATCCTCATAATAGCCCTATGAAATACATATTATTGTGGTTTCCATTTTAGGAAATGGAGGCACAGAAAGTTCAAGTAACCAGCTATTACCACACAAATTTATAAGTAGTAAAACCAGCCCAGCAAGGCAGGTGGTGAGTGCCAAGCTCATATACACAATAAAAGACGGGAGAATGCAGGAGACTGTGGAAGGGCAGGGGCAGAAGCAGAGCCTCTGGACTGGACCAGACAACTGAGAAGCATTCACTCGCCCACTCACTTAAAGCCCACGGCCGAACTAGTAAATGCTTGCGTTCCCAGATTCCCTTGCAGCTAGGACGACCATGTAACCCATATCTTCACTGTAATGAAAAGTAAGGGAACATTTGCTTTGTGGGTTGGAGACAGAAAGGGGAAAGGGGAAATTTGGAGAAGGAGTTTTATATCTGAAAAAAAAAAGAGGAGAGATACAATATCTCTCTCGACACCTCCTTCACTCTTTTGCTTCCTGTACTTAGATTTGTTTGTGAGTCGATGTGATGCTTCAGCTGTGGCAGCCATCTTGTGTCCATGAGGCTATAAACTGAGGACAGAAAACAATATGCTGAAGATGGTGGAGCAGAAGGATTGTAACAATCTGGTCCTTGATGAACACGCTGTCTCCCTTTAGACCTGTTATGTGCAATAGCTAAATGTCTTGTTTATGTGTCTGTGGAGAGGCAGTAGAGCATCTTAGTTAAAAACATGAGCTTGTGAGCCTGGTTTATATCCTGACTCCAGCACTTAGTAGCTTATACCCTTGGGCAAGTTATGTGTTCATTGCCTCTATTTACTCATCTGTCGAAGGGAGATAATAAAAGACCCAATGCTTAGGGTTATTGTGAGGGTTAAATGAACCAATATATGTAAAGGACTTTGAATAGTGCCCTGTAAGTATAAAGATTCTATAAATGCTGTTGAGTACTATCTTTTTTCTGCCATAATTTTTTTCTCCAAAGTTTTTATTTCGGAAATGTTCAAGTCTGCAGAAAACTTGCAATAATAATACAACAAATACCTGTGTGCCCTGAACCTAGATGTACTAAGTGCTTAAATTTTTCCACATTTGTTCACATCTACCTGTGTGTATTTTTTTTCCCACCTGGAATATTTGAGGGTAAATTGCAGGCAGGCTGGTTAGCATTATTACAGGTCTGGTAGCCTGTTACTTGCATACACAACATGTGACCCAAACTAGACCAATTGGACAAATTCCTCTTTTGAATTTGAATGTTGGATAAGGTGATGAGAAGATAGAATACAATGATTGATCTCTAGATTTACTGCTGGCCCCAGATAAGACAATAAGACATTCAGGATCTTCTTTTCCCCTGGTTTCTGACATTTCTTGGCCTGGTCCTCCAGGCCAAGATTCTGTGAGTGGCTACATATCATTCTATTACTTTACAGAGTCTCTTGCTTACAACCCAAGAACCCCGACTGGCATAGCTGCCCTTGGGAAAGCGAGCACCCATCTGGGAACATGGAAGCAGAGGCTTCATGCAATCAGAAATGTAGGCAGAATCTGTTCATCTTTGGAGGGCTTTAGCTAGATGACCTTCTAATCCCATCTTCACAGAGTTTCTGCTTCTGTGTCTCCTGGGTCAAGCCAATTTTATTGGGCTCATTTCAAAAGTTGAGACTGCTCTTCCTATCTATTGAAAGTTCTCAACCACAGTGTAACAAAAGTCCACACTTCTGTAGAGCGTTTCAATTGCTGTATAGCAAACCAGTGAAAAATTTAGTGGCTTCAAGAACAACCATTTTATTATCTCTCATGATATTATAGGTTGATTGGGCCCACTGGGTGGCTCTTTTGTTTCAGACCTTATTGATAAGGGCTGGAATGTGCAAGAAGGTTGATTCATTAAAAAAAAAAAAAGGTTGATTCATGTGGCTGGCAGTTACTACTGGTTCTTGCCTGGTGTCTTAGCTTATAGGGCTGTCGACTGGACTGCCTCAAATTTCCCATCCCATGTGGCCTCTCCATTGGGCTTGGGCTTCTCATAGCATGGTAGCTGGGTTCCAACAGGAAGGAAGTGGAAGCTGCCAATCATCTTAAGGCATGGCTTGAAAGTCCCACCATATAACTTCTACCACTTCCATTGGTCAAACGGTCACAGAGCAACCCCAATTCAAGGAAGAAGAAATAAAGTTTACCTCTTGATGGAGGAGTGGTTCATGCAAACAGAGAAGTATGATGGCAGGCATCTTCACAGACTATCTACTAGGGCGTGTCACTTATTTGGCTTAGATGGTAAGCTTAGACTAGTGTTTCCCAGATGTCACTCAGTCTGGGATCATGTCCATCAAAATACTGCCAAAGTTGGCACAGAAGTTGCTTCTTCCTGGAAGCCTTCTCTGGCACCCCTTGGGTTAAAGATCTGTCCTTGAGTCTCAAACAACATGTACATATATATATATTTTTATTGTTAATATCAGTTATACTTTCTGTGAACATATGTATAAATTAATATTAATATAATATATTGCATTCCTTCTTTTTTCTCCTCTTTTTTCCTTTCCTTCTTTCTTTTCTTCTACAAATATTTATTAAGTGCCTACTATAGGCCAGACACAAAACAGGTGCTAGACACATTGCAGTGAACTAAACAGACAAATTCCCTGCCTTCTTGGAGCTTATAGTCTAGAGAGAGAGATGGACAATTAAAAAAAAATCAGATACTGTCATCATTCTGAACAAAATAAATCAGGGTGATGTGACTCTGTGTGTGTGTGTGTGTGTGTGTAGTGTTTAGAAGATCTGCCTGAAGAGGAGATATTTCAGCAGAGATCTGAATGACAATAGAGAGAAAGGCAGGAAGAAAGAAAATTTCCAACAGCAAAGGGAACAAGTGAAAGGCCTTGAGGCAGGAACATGCTTGGTATGTTCAGGAAACATCAGGAATGTTCGTGTCTGGCATGGGCTAAGATATGAGAAGCGATCTATTACTTGAGATCAGACAAGGAAGCAGAGACCAGATCAGTTAAGAGTCTGGATTTTATCTCAAATTCAATGGGATGCCATTGGAACATGTTCAGGTTAGAAGTGACATAATTTAATATATGATTTTTCAACAATCCTTCTGGCTACTGTGTGGGGAGGGGCTTACAGGAAGACTAATGGGAGAAGCAGGGAGAGCAGCTGAGGAACACCTGTAGGTGTTTAGGTGAAAGGTCATACAGGGTCTTAGTATTTTATGTCTGGATTCTCAGTATCTAATATAATATTTATTATCTGTTGTTTGATGAGGGGGTGAATTTATCCATGGAGCAAATATCGAGTGAGTGAATACTATTGCTAAGCTCTGTAGTGGGTGCTGAGCCTACATCAGAGAACAAAAGAGACAAAAGTCCACTTTCACGGAGCTGTAATTCTAGTGAGAAAAGGAGATAATAAATACCATAAGTAAACAAAAATATGAAATGTTTCCAATGATAAAAAGTGCTATGAGGCAAAATGAGACAGAAAAGGGGGTAAGGAATGCTGGGATTGGAGTGGGTGGGAACTTAAAATAGAGAAATTAGGGAAGGTCTCACTGAAGACGTTACATTTTGACAATGACCATGGGGGAGATGAGGAAGTTAGAGATTTGGATTTTCTCGAAAAAAAAAAAAAAATATGAACCAGGCAGAAGATATAGCAAGTGCAAGGTCTCTGAGGCCAAACAAAGTGTGCTAGGCATGTTGGAGGGACCCCAAAGAGTCCAGTGTACCTGGAATACAGCAGCGAGTGGCTGAGAAGTAGGTGATGAGCTTGGAAAGGAAAGGGAGGGGAGAGACAGGCTGTATGGGGCTTTGCAGGTAACTGCAAAGATTTTGGAGGACAGACATTATGCGACTTGGTTTTTACCAGGATCCTTCTGGCTGCTCTACTGAGAACAGACTCCAGGAGGAAGAGGGTGGAATGGAAGCAGGGGGCAGTGGTGAAGCTGCTGCAATAGTTCAGGTGGAAAATGATGGTGGTGGAGCTAGTAAGTGTTTATTTACATCATTCTATTCACACTCGAGACAATACCGATTCAATATTATTATCTAATAAATGGCCCATATTAAAATTTACCCCCAAGTCTTTTACATAAAGAAAACAAAACTTGGATCCAATCAAGGCTCGCATATTGCATTTGGTTTTCACCTCTTTCATGATTTGGTATTTTTTAGAGTCCAAGCTCGGTGTTTTGTAGCATGTCTCACATTCTTTATGTCTGATTGTTTTTTCATAGGTTCAATTTCGCTTTTTTTTTTTTTTTTGGCAAGACTACAGGGGTGGCGTTATGCCTTCCCCATTGCATCATATGAGGAGACACATAATGTCAGTTTGATCTGTTATTGGTGATGCTAAATGATGGTGATTGGTGACTGATCGTTTGGTTAAGGCGGTGTCTGCAGATCTCGCCACAGTAAAGCAAGGTGTTCCCTGGACTCTCTGTCATAATACTTCGGGACTGAGTATACAGTGAATAGCCTATAGCCCAACAACCTTTCACCCAGTTACTTTAGCGTCTAACGAACAGCGCGGCTTCTGACCTTGTGCCTCAGTTTGCTCCTCTGAACAATGAGAATAGTGCTCCCTAAAGGATGCTCGTTTTGAGGACGAGTGCTTGCACACAATAAACGCTCCATAAGTGTTAGATAGTACTGGACGAAGGCAAATATGAAAAAATTTAGGGCAGGGCTAGGGTTGCATTCTGGTCCTCCCAACCCCGCGGCAGCTCCCAGGTGGTCAGTGAGGGAAAGCGGGCCCAAGCCCCACGCCGCCACGCCCTCGCGCCGCGGAAGCCCGACGGGGCAGGGGCGCCCGCGGCCCAGCCCGCGCAAGGCCCCCTGGGACCGGTAGTGCTGGGCGTGGCCGCCGGACTACATATCCCGGCGATCCCCGCGCCGAGGCTCCTGCCGCTGCCTCCTCAGCCGGTCCACAGCGACGGCGGCGGCCGCGGCGGCTGAGTCGGTGGCAGTGGCGGCTGTGGCGGCTGCTGGCTGAGCAGCGAGTTTCCGATTTAAAGCACATCTGCGAGGAAAATGGCGGCGGGCGGTGAGTGGAGATAAAGGAGGAGCGGCTGCGGGCGAGGGGGTGGAGTGCGAGGCGGGGGAAGAGGGCGAGTCCCCGGGGCTGCCGCGAGCTGGCGGCTTGGGCTCCGCGGAGGCGCTGAGGGGCGCGCCGAGCTGGGGGCGCGCTCAGAGAGTTTCGGGGTGTCGCAGCCGCGCCGCTTCCCCGCAGCCGGGGGACGGCCCGCGGCCAGAGGAGGGGAGTCGGAGCAGGGCGGCAGCCGTCTTGGGGAGGTCCAAGAGGGTCCCCCACGCGGAAAGGTCACCCCGAGGAGTTTGGGGGGACCCGCGGGGGCCCACTTTCTCCTCCTGTCCTTAAAGTTTTATCTTCCTCATGCCTCTCCAGTCCTTGAGGGCGGCTGTTGGAAGCTGCCCGCGTCCCCCTGTCCCCGCTGCCGTGGCTCCTTCGCAGTTATTCCGAAGAATTAGGGGGCGGGGGAAGCCACTCAGACCCGCAGCGGCCCCCACCCAGCCTCCGAGTCGTCCTCGGGATGGGGTCGGATTTTGTTGCTGTGTTATCTCCTGCACTTGAGCATTTTTATTATTCTAACACCAATTGTCTTCGTGATTTCCATTTTGGGCATGGGTAGGTTCTCAGCAGTTTTCTCAGTAAAAAGGCATTTTGCTACCTCTTGTGTGAAAGCTGGGAAATGGCAAGTGGGAAGTTGGTGGATACATTTCGGGCTCGGCTGTCTTTATTATTACTATTTTCTTCCTTCCCCATCTCTAATCTTCTTACGTACATTGATTCAATCTGTAACGATTTAAATAAACTGTCTGTCTTGCACATGTCTATAAAAAACAATCCATGAGTCGTTGGGAGGCTTAGTTGCTTCCCAGGCAGTTTGAGGGCACCAAGGGTGAAAAAAGTTAACCAAAAGAGCAGTTGTCAAAGGGAGAGAGCATCGTCTCGAAACCTCACTAGCCGGAGGAGTTTGGGTTTCTCAAATGGAATGACACGAAAGGTATGCGATTCTCTCGAAGTCGAAACTTTTTTCCCCTTACTGAATGTAAAGACTTCCTTTTTTGCAGTTTTCGAGCAGCGCTTCAAAGCCAACCTGTTTTTGTTATTAAGCCTGTGCCGTAAAGAAACAGGAAGGCGAGCACCAGCTGGCTTGCTGCAGTGGTTTTAAATGGAGTTGAATGAGATGAGTGAGAGTGGTATGTTGAGTGAGATTGCTGCATCTCCTTGATTTAAATGCCTGGCCTCGGATCCACCTAACTGGTCCGTGGCTGCAAGAAAGCTCCAGTATTTGTTGCAGCAGGTTGTTTAGAGGATAATGGAAACAAAAATATCATAGGTCTTTAGTGAATGCGCATAAACTCAAATGTTAAATGGAAATCTGTAAGTTTCTGAACTGCTTGTTCTAATTGTTGCTTGTTTATTTAGAATAGGTTATACCAGATATGATACCACCTGGAAAGGTGCAAAAACATTGAAAATTGAGTCTCTCTTCTACTCTAACCCCTCCAATTCCTCCTCCTAGGAGGCACTGTAACTGGTTTCCAGGGTATCCTTGGTCTTTGGAATAATTATTTTAAGATTTTCACTTGAAACACACCCCTATTAAATTCTAGAAGCAAGGAAATAAAAAATGAACAGAAGAAAAGGAAAATGGGGTGAGAATACTGTTTTCTTTTTATTGTCTTAAAAAATGTTGATAGCTATTAGACCTCTTCTGAACTTATTGCTTATGTTGCTTTATTTACTGAAACCCTTAAATAATCTGTGGGGCTTTATGATGAAGAACCCTGCTGGGTTCATTGTTTGTATGAAAGAGGAAGCCTTTCTATCTAACATGTAAAATGATATTGAACACTATAGCTGCTGTCACTGGAGGTTGCTTCAGGTTCTGCATTTAAATGAGCCGCAATCTAGATTGCCTGTGATCTTAAATTATAGGGATATGTTATGTATTGATAGAAATGATTTAATTGTCCAATCAGCATTAAAAGAAGGCATATGCCAGCTTCTGGCATACAGAAGTACATTTTGGATGTGAGGATTGTGGACTAAGTGGAAGCTGTAGTGTTTCTAGAGCAGTTACAGAAAACGTACCTACCATAAAATAATTCTTAACTACAGAGGCTTTGAAAATGCCAAACAACTCCAGCATAATTAACAAGATTTCTATTTTTATAAGTTTTAGAATGTATTTTAAATTTACCAACACTAACAGTTCATTCAAAAATTCTGTGATATTAGAGTTTAGGGTGTTAGGGATAATATTAAATAATTTCACTATATTTTGAAAGTGAGTATACTGTGCATTCCTCTCCCCCTGTATAAGAATTATTTCTATAAATCGCCCTCCACCCTCTAAGCAAATAAGTTAGAATTCATTCAGTAAAGAGTGAGTGTACTGTTGGACCCTGGACCCTTTTCCTAAGAGACATGTGAATAAAATATAGTTCTCGAAATGGTTACTTACTAATGCCTTACTATGTCAGGGACACATTAAAGATAATTAAAAAAAATTCAATCTTGCGCATTAGCAGTATGATTCTAGAATAGTTCTTTTTAACTTGAAGACTTTTGTTTTTGAGAAGTCTTTTAAAATAATAACTTAAAAATTTCTTATTTTAGTTTGGACAATAGGGTAAGATAAAAAAACAAACTACTATTGTCCTATCCCTAATTGGTGTTAAAATAAATAGCTTTAGGGTTTCTTTTTCTTTTGCATTTTTTTTAGGCTATATAATTTTAAGCCCTGGCCAGAGGATGTAGACTACTTTTGAAAACTTTTATTTTGTCTCAAATTTAGAATGAATATAGCCTCCATTGTTAGTCTGCACAGCCAAGTGACCACGATTTAACACAGTGTTACTCCTTTAATCATGATTGAAGAGGTACTGCAGTTTCTCATAGGTTAAAGCAGAGTACCTGTCCCAGTTTGGTTTGAATTTATTATACTCTGTAGTGTAGAATATTCCCTGTTTGCATTATTGAGTGGTTAAAGCTCTGGGAGCAGAAAGTTAGTGTTGGAAATGTATGTTTTCTTTTTCCTCATAGTTCAACAAATTAAAGAAATAGGTGACTGTATGTTAGCTTAGATCCTCACGGAAGATCTAAGATTGAGTGGTGCAGTAAAATGTAGGCATTTTCTTCCATTTTATGAGTGCTTTTTGGGGGTGGGGGAGGGGATTACAAAATGAACATTTCACAGTTAAAGTAGAGGAGGGGCTCTATTGTAATGAGGCTTACTTCTTCACTTTGTTAATGTTTACTAGGTGAATTCGTTTGGCCCACTGGTTTCCTGGCAGAGTTTCTGGGAGGTTATTTTGGGTTAAGGATGCAGTTTATCTGGAGCCTAACCTTATTTTCAGCTCCCTAACAAATGATAGGATTGACTTAAATTTAATAGCTTTTCCTTTTCCTACCTTCTGGTGGAGAGTTGTTAACTGAACAGGAAAATGGCCAGAAGATACACAGCAGGAGTAGAAATGAAGACGTGCAGTGTCTAGAAGGCTGATTTATCCACAGACTGGATAATCTTAGACTGCATACTGCCAGTTCCCAACTTTGTCGGCATTAACTCCGTTAGGTAGGTTCTGCTGACCTAGGTCAATTTACAGGGAGGCAGTAATAAAGGTTTATTTTGACTAACTCTGTAGTAAACTTTGTGGCCTAAAGGAAGAGGAAAGAAGTCTGACCTAACAGGCACACACGGGCTTTACCTATTTCAAAGAATATTCTAAGAGCAAATGGACTAGTCTTTTCTGTTTGTCCTTTTTCCTATTTTTCAATAGGAACATCTCTATCCTACTTTTATTTTCTGTTAATATTTTTTATTGCTAGGTTCTAGGAAAGACTTTTTCTTGTCTGTTGTTCACCTATGAAGGTATTCTTCTAAATTGTTTAATTTCCTTAGAGGCTGTGGGTGAGGGTTCTTTACTTTTTGGAAAATAGGCTGACTAGATTCTGAATTTAACTCATCATCCACATCACGATGCAAAGGGAATATTGGCCTGGGTATCACATAGTAATGGATTATCTACTGCTCCCTCGGGCTTTGCTTTTGGTAGCTATGGAAGCTGAGTTGGAGTGGTAGATGGATAGATGAGAAAGGACTGCAGAAGTCAGCATAATCCTCAATTAGGATAAGCCTCATGGTTAATTGAATGTTGAGTGTACAGGTTAAATCCCATTATAACAAACTCCAGGGGACTAGCTAAATTATTTTGTTGTACTGGAATTGAGCTTTACTGAATATTATTTAATATAAATTAGTTTTGTTTTTGTTAGAGATGTTGGAAAAATATTTATCGTAACAATTTGACAAATCATTACTCCTGAACCAATGCGTTTTACCTTCATTTTTAATGCTTTTGCCTTAAAAAGGAGAGAACCCATGTTGAGCTGGGCAGATAATTCATATATCACCTCCCCAGTTGAATAGCCCCAATGGCTTATCTTAAGCATATAAGTTTATTAGTAAGTACTACTGCCGTGATCAAAGTGTGGTCAGAGAAAAAGGGACTTTCCCCAGGTTTCCAGTTTACTTCTGCTGGTAATTTTTTCTGCCCCTGACAGTTTTTTTTTTTTTAAATAAACCAATATACTTCATTTTATCTTTGCTTTATCAGTAATAATTAATGTAGACCTTTCTATTCATCCTAATGTAGAGACTCTTAGATCTCTATATGGTATTGTTAAAAAAAAAAAAAAAGATGGTACTATTTAGTCTTTAAGTTACTACCACATAAATATGAAATTTTTCAGAAACAGGATTAATATACATAGGAGAAAAATACAATTTTTATGCTTGGTCAGAAATATATTCTTTCTGTTCTGTTCTGTTTTAGACTGGTGTTTGCCAAACTTCAGGCGTTTACATCCTACCTTCATATCTAAGGCTATAGCATTTTTAGTTGTAGAGAGTTTTGATTGGGTGCAGCAAGGCATTTTTGAAGTCATTCTTTTAAATAGAAGTTCCATGAAAGAGGGAAAATCTGAAAGAGGGAATTTCAAACAACCCAAGCAGCGTTTTGAAAGTTCTCAAGTCTTAAGAATAATGACTGACTAGTAGGCAGGAAGCCTGCAGTTGTATTGTGGTATTGTTCCTCCATCTTATGCATTTGAGAACTTGAGTACAAAAGAGAAGAAAGCATGGGGAGGGAGAAGAAAGGGTTTTAACAAAAAAAGGGTGGTGGGGAGAGGCTTTTAGGGTAAATATTCTTTGCTCTTCTGTTTAAGTGAAATGTAAAACCAAATTATTTTAAGAGGAAATGTTTATCATAATCTGAATGTCTTAAACTAACATTTTTATAAATGCGAGTTAATTATTTTTGGTGGAAAGAGCATGTGATCTCATACTCAGTTTTAAAACAGAACTTTAATTAAAAAAAAATCTACATGTGAAAACCTTTAAATATTTTCCTCCTTTTTTGCCTGATCGATATTTGTTAACTTGTTTCTTTGAAAAGAATAGTTACCAGTGAGGAGTTGAGAATCATTTGTGAGTTTATATATGTATATATGTAAAGTTTTGTACAAATCAATCTCTCTAGGTCTGTTTTTAAATTTATAAAACAAAGGGGTGGAGTATGTGCTCTTCCAAGGTTCTCTATATTAGAAAATTCTGTAAACGCAAAGCATCGTGTAGATTGTAGAATGGCCTTTTACTTGCATTTTATTGGTCAAACTCTGAGTGAATTAAGCTCTTTATACCATATAATGGTGTGAAGATACAGGTTTTTGTGCTGACTCTTGAGTTTGGGGACAGAATGACTTTGAGCTCCTGACTTCATAGTATATGCTACAAGCTGCAAAAGTGTGTGTGTGTGTGTGTGTGTGTGGTTTAAGAAAAGTCATATTTTCTTTACTTTCTAAAGCTGTCATCAGTGAAATGATTACTGAATTTAAGTTACTCTGGAGAGTAGCTATATCAGCTTGATTTTTGTTTTCAGGTTGAAATCTGGCAACTTTATTTGAAAATGTTTTAAGGATTACCCAGTAGTCTCTTCACCAAATCGTGTCTTTAGTCTACACACTCTCTGCTCTATCCAAGCTCATCTCTTTCCTTTTTCACCTGCCTGATTGTAGCTGTGTCTTGTGACGATAATTCTTTCCAGCCAAGGTAGTTGGCTTCATTGCTGTCAGAGCAAGTATTTGCTTGTATCTAGGACAATCTAACTTCACCAGTGAGAAAAATAACTCCACACGCATGTTGCATCTATTGGAGGGTCAGTTGTATCTTCTTCATATAATAAAACAAGTCTATTACTATATTAAGTTTTAAAAATAATTTCAAGAATCAATAAAATAAATTCAGGAAGCGACTTTCACAGTGCCCAACCATATCTAGAATGATGGAAGCCTTAGGTGTATGGATCCCACATTAGGCAAACCTGAAGTTGTGAACTTTCATCAATAACCTTCATTGTCCCTTTTCTTTCCCCAGAGTACAAAATAGCTCTCACATATGACTTTTTAAACTGTCTTTTTATGCCACTATTCTCTTAATCCTGAGGCCTTAAGCTTCAGTTCTTCTTTAATTTGCTTCTGCTTGGCTGTTGCCCACTTCCCCATACACATAAATGCTTAAGAGTTTTTAAGCTTTCACTATTTAAGGCACCGTGAGAGTTAAAAAGGTTTTGACCTCCAAGTGTACACAATACTCACATCACTTCAGTACTAGGCAGTTTCTTTTGC
Organism: Pteropus alecto; assembly: GCF_000325575.1. NCBI lineage: Eukaryota > Metazoa > Chordata > Mammalia > Chiroptera > Pteropodidae > Pteropus > Pteropus alecto. The sequence goes on from NW_006442491.1 coordinate 30,362,638, forward strand.
CTATAAAGATGGTGGGGAAGTTCAGAGGGGAAAAGGGACAACCTCTGACCAGGTTATCGGGATGCAGGACTTTGAAGAATGAGCAAGATTTTAATGTGGAGAGAGCATGGTTCCTATTGGTGGGAAATCATTAACAACAGCACAGAGGTAAGACATTTCAGGACTTGATCATTTAAATATCCATTGAATGTTGTGAGAGATACGATTGAATAAACTGGTTTTGTTTTTGTAGAATCCTGTTCATACATTTTTCTCCCTAGTCCTCTCTACACTTCTGCTAATTTAATCTTATTAAACATCATTTTGATCACATTTTTTTTTTTTGCTTAAAAATCTGCAGAATACAACCCAAATTCCTTAACCTAATATTCAGTTCTTATCGCAGGCTATTTTAAAAATTGATCTTTCCTCTTTTTGTTGCTCCATGTTTCAGTCATGCTAATTTTTTTCTGCCTCTTCTCTCTTGCTGTCGTGTCTAGTCATTAAGGTCCAGCTCAGATTGTCTCCTTTAAGTAAATTTCCCAGACCACCATAGATGAAAATATAATTCTTATTGCCTGATACGAATTGTAAATGCATAGGAGTCAGTATTTATTGATTGGTAGGGCAGATTCACATTGTCTATTCTTTGGAGTTGGGACCATTTCTTTTTTAAACTTTTAAAATCCTCTATTATTTTTTCAATTATATTCATTTTTGGTACCCAAAATGCTTGTGTTTGGATGTGAATGTTTCTGCAGTTCAAATCTCCAGTTAATTTTTCTATTTGGAAGTTAAGATAAAATTAGAGTCCTAAGGATTTGCTTGGGACTTACATCTTCCTCATAGAGCCGTCCTAGATAAATCATGTCTGGGCCTTAGAATACATTCATATTTCCCAGTTGCCCTAGCACTAGACAGTCCTGTAAGTTGTGCAAATTTTTTATTAATTACCGCTGTTTTTCAAGGAATTGTGCTAAGCATTGTGGGCTTTAAAATCCCTTTGCGATCTAGGAGCTTGTAATCTAGTTGAGAGATAAGTGTAATTGAAAAAACATAGATCTAGCAACATAAATAAGTGGTTTGGAAGTTCAGAGGAAGAAAAGGTTATTTTTAACTGAGATTGTTAGGGAAAACTTAATAGAGTAGATGGTATAGATCTAAAGGAAATTGCTGTTTCTAATCTCTCTTTCCCATATCTTTTATTCTGTAGTACTTTGTTATAGTAGAAAATATTATAAATCAAGGTTAAGGCTACTACTATTAGAGGATATTCTCTGCTATAATTATGGATGTCTCTTCAGTTTCTTTTTCCTATTCTGTCCCCCTCCTTTATTTCTAATTAACAAATAGCACAGTGGGCTCTCACTGTTTTCACTTAAAAAAAGAACTTGGAGAGTCTTCTATACCTCATATTTTTGAAAGGCTGTATAATATTCCATTGTCTGAATGGATTTATAAAATTTATTTAACTGGTTCCACCTTGCTATTTTCAATCTTTTACTGTTTTGAATGATGCTGCAGTAAACTGTATATAGATCTGTGTGCTGGCATGAATATATTTCAGTACAAAAATTTTGGAAGTGAAATTTCTGAATCAGAGAAAATGTACATTTAAAACTTTAATGATTTTTTTCCCAGTTGCCTGCAAATAGTTTATACCAAATTTATTCTCTCACTTATTCATGAGTGCCTATTTGTTTCTCTTTTCTTTTTTATCTTTTAAAAACTTATCCCTTCACATTGCTCGACTGCTTAAAGGCATGAGATCTTCTGCCATTCATTGTCTAAGAGTTTGAAACTAAACTTTCCATGGAGGTCCCAAAGCCTTTTATAATATGACCATAATCTATATTTCCAGTATTATCTCCTTTATTTTATCTGTATATCTACACTTTAGTTCTTAAGTCTCCCTTGCTTTTCTCTTTACCCTCTTACCCTGGTAAAATTCTTGTGGTAAAAGAAAAAAGCTATCATTTCTCAAGTTCCTATGTGCCTGGAAACTGTTATGTGCTTACTGTACAGTATCTCATTTAATAGTCTGAGTTTTTTGTTGTAGAACTCTCGCTTTTTTTAAATGAAGTCTTATTCAAAACCCTATTCAAATACAGAAGGTGATTCTATTAAAATTTATTTTCTAAGTTGAAATTTAAACTGGTCACTGGTTATAAAGGCAGCAAAAATGAGACTGTTATGAAAATAAAATTTGAAATTGGGTTACCAAGAACTATTATGAACCTAATCCATCTCTGCCTCTTGTTTATTTCTATAGTATTAAGACAATCTCAGCTCATACAGAGATTTAGTTGCAAATGGTCTCAGTTCAAAAATAGTTTTTGAAATATATAACAGGTACACATGGGGCAAATTCAAAAGGTACAAAGCAAAGTAGGCACCCTTTCTCAGTTTTCTCCCAGCCACCCGTTTTAAGTGCAGTTTGAGTTTTGACAAATATAAAGCAGTTGTGTTAACTGCCACAGTCAAGGTGCAGACCCTTCCTGTCACTCTGGGAAGTTCTTGCTTGTCCATTTGCATTCAGTCCCCTTCTGGGTTTTGTATTCAGTCAGTCAACCACCGATCTACTTTTCTATCACTATAGTTCGCTTTCTTCTTTACTCTCCCCCCGCCCCCAAGTTTTTAGAGGCATTAATTGACATTCAGTTAATGGTATATATTTAAATTGTACAATTTCAGTTTTGACATATTTGTCTACTTGTGAATCCATCACCATAGTTAAAATAATGGGAATATATACTACCTCCAAAAGTTCCCTTGTATCCCTTTATAGTCCATCCCTCCCTCATCTTCAGGTAATTACCGACCTGCCTTGTGTCGCTAAAGGTTAGTTTGTATTTTTGAGAATTATATATAAATGGAATTAACAATATATACTTTTTTGAGGGGGGCTGGCTTCCTCCTCATTTAGTATAGTTGTACTGAGATCTGTCCATGTCATTGCATGTATCAATAGTTTCTTTTTATTGCTTAAGATATATTGCGTGTCTGGATATATCACAGTTTATCCATTCATCTGTTGATGAACATTTGCGTTGTGTCCTGTTTTTAGTCATCAGAAATAGAGCTGTGATATTTGTGTATAAGCCTGTGTGTATAGTTATATGTGTGGTCATATACTTTATTTCTCTTGAGTAAATGCCTAGGAATAGAACGGATGTGTTATATGCTAAATGTATGTTCAACATGTAAAAATTTTAAGAAACTGCCACCTGTTTCTCAAAGTGGTTGTACCATTTTATGTTTCTCTGAGCAATGTATGATAGTTCCAGTTGTTCACCAACACTTGGTATGGTTAGGCTTTTTAATGTTAACCATTCCAGTGGTTGTATGGTAGTCTCTCATTGTGACTTCAATTTGAGTTTCCCTAGTTTCCCTAATCACTAATAATGTTGAACATAATTTCATGCGCTTATTTGCTATTGGTATGTTTTTTTAGTGAGGTGTCTGTTCATATCTTTAGCTTATTTTTGAGTTGGCTTATTTATTTTATTAAGATATAAGCATTCTTTATTTTAGATGCTAAACCTTTTTGGATACATGTTTTAGAAGTGTTTATTGAATCTATGGCCTGCCTTTTCATTTTTCATAATAGTGTTTTGGAGCAAAAGTTTTTAATGTTAATGGAGTTCAGTTTATTGATTTTTGTATTTAAATAGTTTATGCTTTTTGTGTTGCATTTAAGAAAATCATTAAGATTTTCTCTTATGTTTTCTCTAAGAAGTTTTGTAGTTTTAGGTCTTAAATTTAGGTCTGTGACCCATTTGAGTTAATTTTGTCTAGAGTGTGAGATAGGTTGAGGTTTATATTTTGGCATATGGCTGTTTTTCCACCATCATTTGTTGAAAGATTATCTGTTCTCCATTGGATTGACTTGGCACCTTTGTTGAAAATCAGATAGGCAAATGTGTGTAGGTTTACTTTTGGAGTCTCTTCTTTTTCATTGATATATCTGTCTGTCTGTCTATCTCCCAATTTATCTCCCTGTCTGTCTCCTATCTATCTCCCTGTCTATCATCTCATCTAATATTTACCCTACTCATGAAATCAGGTAGGGTAAGTCTTCCAATTTCGTTCTTTTTCAAATTGTTTTGGCTATTCTAGATCGTTTGCATTTCCACATAATTAATCTTGTTGATTTCAGCAGAATCTCTTGTAGCAATTTGATTGTGATTATACTGAGTCAGTTGATGAATTTGGGGAGAATTCGTTTCTTAAAAATATTGTGTCTAATAAAGTTGTAATATGTAAGGGGAAAGATTTAGTGGGGTGATCACTTGTGAGTTATATAGATCTCTAATCCTATGCTGTATAATTGAAACTAATATATTATTGTATGCCAAATGCAATTTAAAAAAAACATTGCGTCTACGGCCATGCCATCCAGAACACTCTTGATCTCGTCTGATCTCGGAAGTGAAGCAGGGTCGGGCCTGGTTAGTATTTGGATGGGAGACCACCTAGGAAGACCAGGTGCTGTAGGCGTTAAAAAAAAAAAACCACTCATTGAATTGTACAATGTAAATATGAGCAACTAATTGTCTATTATATTTTAATAAAGCTGTAAAAATATTGTGTCTTTTGTTCCATGAACACATTATATATCTCTTCATTTATTTAGGTCTTCTTTAATTTCTCTTAGCAATGTTTTGTAGTTATCACTGTAGCTCTTAAAAAAAACTTTTGTCTAATTTATCACTAAGTTCTCTATTTTTTAAAATGATTGTAAATTTCAGTTTCCAGTAATTTGTTAGTATGCAGAAATACAGTTGGGTTTTGTATATTCACCTAGTATCGTGTAACCTTCCTAAACTCATTTATTTTAGTAGTTTTTATGTAGTTTGCATAGGATTTCATACATAAATGACCATATTGTTTGTGAATAAAGACAATTTTATTTCTTCCTTTCCAATTGGTATTCCTTTCTCTCGCTCTCTTTTTTTTTTTATTGTAGTAGCTAGTGCTTGCAGTACAGTGCTGGGATTTTTTTTATTGTAATTGCATCGAATCAATTGGAGAATTAATTTGGAGAGATATCTTTTATTTTTTAATTTCTAAAATAAAAAAATTAAATTTTCAATTACAGTTTGCATACAGTATTATATTTCAGATGTACTGCATAGCGATTAGGCATTTATATAATTTATGAAGTAATTACCCCAATAAATCTAGTACCTATCTGACACCATGCATAGTTATTACAATATTATTGATTGTATAGCCTATGCTGTGTTTTACATCCCCATGACTGTTTTGTAACTACTAATTTAGAGTTTTAATCCCTTTCCCTTTTTTTACCCGCTCCCTCCCATATGTGCAGCTATTAAAATATTCTCTGTGTCTATGAGTTTGTTTCTGTTTCGCTTGTTTATTTTGATCTTTAGATTCCATATGTAAGTGAAATCATATGGCATTTGTCTTTTTCTGTCTGACTTACTTCGCTCAGCACAGTACCCTCTAGGTCCGTCCATTGTTGTTGCAGATTGCAATATTTCATTTTTTTTTTATGGCTGAGTAATATTCCATTGTATGTACATACCACCAAGATATGGACACCCAGGTTGCCTCTATATCTTGGCTATTCTAAATAATGCTGCAGTGAACATAAGGACGCACATGTCCCTTTGAAATAGTGTTTTAGGTTTCTTCAGATAAATACCCAGAAGTGGGATTATTGGGTCCTCTGGGAGAGAGATGTCTTTGTCCTGTTCTCAATCTTAGGGAGTAAGTATTCAGTCTTTCATCATTAAGATGTTAGTTATAGGTCTGCTTTGTATCTATAACTTTCTCCTTCCCGTCCCCCTTCCATTTGTTACTGAGTTGTAAAAAGTTTTATATATTTTTATTTTTAAATGTATATTCTGGATATACATATTTTTATCAAATGTTTTGCAAATACTTTCTCCCAGTCTTTGGTGGTACAAATCTTTATTGGTAGTCAGAGTTGTCTCTATACTAACGCTCAAGTTCTCGGTCATATGTATATTTTGGGGAATAATCAGTGTTTTAAAACTTGAATAATAGTAATGCAAACATGTCTTATAGACCCCATTCCTTAATTTGTATAAATGGAAAAGAAAACTAAAATTGTTAATCTGGAACATACCAGTTCTTAAACACAGTTAATTATTTTCTACTGTATTTAACTGTTGAAAGTCATTTTTCATTTGAAATAGTTAGGAACTTATTTTTATTTTTCTCTTTAATAAGAATGAATCAGTAAGTCTTTTTCTATTTCCACATTTAATATTACAAATTAAGATGGAAAACATCAGTTATATTGGTCTGGTATAATCCTAATAAAAAGATGCCGAAGACTGGTCTAAAACCTCTGAATCTTACCTGTGAGGTTTTGTCACTGTTCTGTCTTTCACCCTCACTAGAAAACCCAATCTTTATGGTTTACTTCTATTACTGTAGAATATATTTCTTTCTCACTAAGCTATATTTTACTGTCTTCTCTTTTTATGGTTTCTGTGCTTAACTGTTCTACTGAGTTGTATTAGCTTTTGAATGCCTCCACTGTAATGAGAAAATAACAGCTTCACAATGTGCTATTTGTCACATTTAGTATTTGTATTAAATTATTGTAACCTTAAGTCGCCTAAGTATCTCTCTGGACACTTTTTCTTGCTCAAAACCCCTCAGTTTACTTACCAATCTCCTTACTGTAATTTGAAGATATATATTTTAATTCTGTTATGTCTGATTTATTTCTTTTATGCTGGAGTTTTGGAACATTTTGCAATTTACATTTAAGAAGGATAGTTTAAAAAAAAAACAGTGGAAATTTCCAGCTTAAAAAAATCCAACTACTGGTCTAATAACTGCTTTGCAGGAAGAAAGAAATATGAAAATGAACCGCAGACGTTCTGGATGTCAGCCTGTGAAATTTTCCACTATTTCCCATAATAACATGCAGGCATGCTTATACTGTGGGATTCAGTGCAACTGCAGTTGCACTCTGAGTGGAATTTGAAGCTACTCTGTCAATGATAAAATGGCATCTGGCTAGCTTTTAGTGAGCAGGGCGTAAATTCGCACATCTAAGGTCCTGTATGTTTCATCACCGCCTGAAGTGTGGCCATAACACTGAACTTCCAAGTTATTTAAAAGTCTTCCAATTTCAAAACTCTTGTTTTAAATGAATTTTGATTTTTAAAATTTCAGTAGATTTATTATGCATCTGAGAATATAGACATGTAAAAATCTTTCTTTTAGTGACAATGCTAGTGACGTTTTTATTTTACAGGATTTTATATTATCTTGAAGAATGCTCAGAAAATTACAACTAAGTTTTTAAAAGATTTGCATAAGCTCAGTATTCGTTTGATATGATTCAAGAAACATTGTAACCTCTATTTCAGGTTCGTGTTAATCTTTCAAAGAATCAGTAGACTTTATATTCAAGAGTAGATTATAAATATACTGTCACCACCCACTGCTACCTTGTTTCATCTCTTTCATGGCAAATACCTAACAATGGTATTAAGAAAGATATTGAGAAATTCAGATTTTATGAATTAACCTTTTAAACTCTTATGCATTTCTACCGTGAAGAATTTGAATGTTCATAGTGATTCAACAGATATACATATCTTTGTATATTTTAAAGCTTATAAGTCATGTTTTGGAAATAAAATCATATTAATATATATCTTTTCCTGGACTGTTAGGTTTTAGATTTGAATAAGAACAGCATTGTGGTGTAACAGGGGACTCCACCCCTTCCCT
>NW_006442491.1:30370383-30389769 GCF_000325575.1 Pteropus alecto
TACAGCCCCACTTCCTCTTGACCTCTTCTGTATCTATAACTCTTCTTCTGTCTTCATGCATTTCCTCTTCTACGCCTTCATTCTATCTCCAGCTAATTTATCCCTTTCCTCTAAGCTTAAATTTTCTTCTGGCGCATAGCCTTTTTTTTTTTTGCCCCTGTCAACTTTCCATCCTTCAAGTCTCTCACTTTTTCTAGTTGCTCACTATTAACCAAGTCTCTATCTTTGGAAGGCTTCTTTGCTTCTAGTGTTCTCTGCTTCTGACAGATTGATTTTCTTTTAGTCTTTGACCCCTCAGACATACAGATCCTCACTCTCTTTCAAATCTTCCAACTCTCATTTTTGCCTTCATGTTTCAATTTATTCCACACAGATTTATTGAGTGCTAGCCATGTGGCAGGCTGTTCTCAAGATGTTAGGGATATACCAGTGACCAGAATACCTGTGAACAACAAAATAAAACCACATAAGTGGGTTGGAAACTGGTGTGTGTTTGCGTGTTGTGGAGTTTACATTTTAGATAAGTAGTCATGGTGGCCTCTGAGAAAATACCATTGGATCAGAGAGTCCCAGAAGTAAGCCTTGAGAACGTGGGAGGCTTCTGTGCAGAGGGAACAGCCAGTGCAAAGGCCCTTTGGCAGGAGCATTCTTAGTGTGTTTGAAGAATAGCAAGGTGGCCAGTGTGCTAGAGCACAGGGAACAAATGATTTTTTGAGAGAATGAATCTGAGAGGTAACAGTGGAGCCTTGAGACAGTTGTATGTCTTCAGCTTTCACTTTGAGCAAAGTGGGGGACTCCTATAGGTTTTAAATTTTTGATTATTCCAAAAGGATCTTATGATCATTGATTTTTTTTTCTCCTCCCTTCAATTAAAAGCATTTAATTATATAAATAGTTCATGTTCATTTGGCAAATACAGAGAAATACAAAGATCAAAGAACAAATAAAGGTTACCAGTAACCTCAACATCCATTATTGAAGATTTTGTGTGTTTATCTTCCCACTTGTTTTCCTTTTTGCTTGTATATGCACACATACGCATGTGTGAGCACATTCCTTCTGCACTGTGGGGTTTTGGCACAGAGCCAATACACTGATTTAGGCTTTAAAGAGATCCCTCCAGCTGCTTGTGAAAAGTAGCCTATGAAAGGGCAAGAAGCAGGGAGGAAACCTATTAGAAGACTATTAGAGAAATCCAGGAATGAGATAATATCAGCTTAGATCGTAGCGGTGGCAGCAGAGGTGATAAGAAATCAGATTTTGTATATATTTTGAAAGTATAACTAACAGAAATTTTTTTCTGGTTTCAGTGGGGGTGAGGAGGATGGCTGAGTGGGGTGGGGTGGAACAGGAGAAGGAGGGAAGAATCAGGGTGACTCAAAAATTTTTGGCTTGAGCAACTAGAAACCTTTGGTTTCATTTTTCTTTCTTGTCAAACTATCCATCCAAGATTCAATTCTGGATCTATCTTTTATTATGTGTTTTTCCTGTTCATTTGAACTCATGATTATTTCTTTTATCAAACTTCTAGTCTGTTCTGCCCAGCTTGGCACTTGGTACCCACCATAAGGCGCTATATATAACAAATTGTTTCACTAGTATTAGTCTCCTAACTAGGTAGTGGGCATCCTTTTACTGGATCATGCTGGATTTATGAATCTGCTCAAGGACTAATAACTTTCTGAGTACATTGTGGGCATTCAGTAAATGTTGGTTAATTGTACAGTCATCAGGCTTGAGAGCAAGGTATGAGAATACCTTAAATACCCACTCTAGCTTTACCGTGGCTTACTGACATCTTTTGAGGATTACTTGTTTCAGATAGTTATTTTCCTCAGTTATTTTGAGTCTAAAAAACCATTAAATACTTTATTTCCGTAAAATATTATGTATTATCTTAAATTTTGCAGTACGAAGACTTTTTAAATAATGAATATTTATTGCTTACCTGATATGTGTAAAGCATCCTAGGTGATAAAAAGAACAAAGATGAGTGAGAAAAGGTCCCTGCCCAGAAAGGAGCTCGTTCTTTGGTGCAGGCAATACAGCATATATACAAATATGTCTTTTATGAACATTACATTGTATTATGACTGAATGCAAAAAAATTACTATAATGCCTCTGACATTCTGAAGGTTGTAGGGGTTCTTGCTTCTTTATTCAGTGGTGTTAGATTTGTGCTTTGGGTTCTTCTTATTTTTTAAAATAGTTTTTCAGTCTTACTCCAAGCTGTTGCTACTTGCCGATGTGGTGTACTTATCTCCCTCCTCCCCTTTGCTTTTATTTGCATTTTATTTCCTTGGATCCTTATTTTACATCAGTATATAGTTTTTATTCTTTTATAAAATCTCCTTTTCTTTCTCATATGCTCCTTATATGTTATCTTACATAGGAGCACTTGCTTTCCTCATCTTTTAGCTTTGCTTTACCTCTTCATTTCTTAACCTTTCTACTTTAAAAATAATTTCTGTAACACATTCAGGATTCCAGAACACATACAAGATCTTCAGGGAATTTTCGTGTGGAAACATTGTTCTACTAGTTAAGGCAAGGAATAAATTCTTCAAATGGTCCTCACTTATTAGAAGCTGTCTGGATTGGGGGATGTGCTATCTGTCTACAACTGAGTTGTCTTAAGTTTCCCTCGTTTGAAAGGGATTAAATCTTCTAGACAGGGAAAAGGATAGGAAAGTTGATGAAAGCAAAGCAATATTTTCACTTTTATGTGAGTCGTGGCCATCAACTTAGTTTTTTCTGTGACAATCATTTCTACTTTGTGATAGAATATTTTTCTTTAGAAAGATTATGGAATGTAACTCATGAATATTTTAATGATAATCGAGTTAGTTCAACAAATGATTACACAGAAAAACCAAGGGGATTAAAATGTCCTATTTAGATGACCTTTAGTTGATTTGATATAAGTCTTTGGGTCTGGGAATGCATGATGTGATTTTTAGGCATGTCATTAAAAACAAAATATGTAATAATTTATTTGGGTTGGAAGAGTAGTGGTGAACTTAAGCTTTGACATTTTATCCAAGAGAGTCTGACGTTCAAATCTTCAACTGCAATTAACCACAAGTCTTTAACTACAAGCTTTGGAAAAATGATTTGTTGACACAGTATTAGATGGTTTTTAAAAACAATTCTCTTGGAAAAATGACATGCTGACACATATCATGATTTTAAAAAATATAATTTGCTCTTTCTCCTGAGTTGTTTCATAAACCAAAGTTGTTATTCCTGTCTTTCAAATGAATCTGTTTTATTTTGAGAAACTAGAGATGAAGTTATATCCCTGCCCTCCTGCCTACTTTTTAAAAAAACTTTCAGCATCTGTTCTGGCTCTTCTTTTCCTCAGACCTTAACTAAGAGCAAAAAAAGCCTGGATGCCCGGCTTTGGTTCCAGGACTTCACTTTGCATTTGCTAAGGTTTTCTGTAAAGAAAATCTAGGTACTGTTGCCTAGGTAGTGTTGTGTTTTAGTATCTTTATTGGGTTGCTTAGCTCTTTCAACCTTTGGGACAGTCTCTTTACTCAACTTTGGTTTTTGACTTTTCCTTTCTTGTCCCATGGAAAGTGTATGTGCTAGTAAAACTTAAACTCTGTGAGCGCTGGGAGTTACTTATTTTGTTTACTGCTATATGCTTAGTGCCCAGAATGGTGGCAGGCACACAGTAGGTATTCAAGTATTTACTGAATGCATTCAGAGTAGCATTAGCAACAGTTCCTATTTATTGAGCATATGCTATGTGCCAAAGTGCTAAGCACTTTGAATGGATTTAGTGGTATTTCCATTTTATTGCTGAGTGAGTTGTCTCCTATCCATATGTGTATGAATGCATGTGAGGGAGGAAGGAAGTTATGAAGCTAGCATTTGTTGAGGATTGTTACGAAATTTAATCAAGCTTAAGATGCCGTCAGTTACGCAATGCATTATTTTACCACTAGGAAAGAAAATGTAAAACTGCCATTACACTATCAGATATTGTCAATAACATGACACATTCTGATTTCAAAGGTATAAAAACATGAAAAAATGTAAGAATCTCTAAAACAAGGAATACCAGTAGTTTTACATAGTCTCTAATGATCATAAAGCCATCTATAGATATTATTATCTTCATTTTAGAGATGAAGAAAATTAGAGTTTTTGGTTAAGTTCACAAATTCTCACGGTAGACATCCAAACTGAGGTTTTTCGGATTTCAGAGGCCATGCCCTTTTTACTACCTCATACTGCTTCATGAGTAGCAGTACATTGGCCTATCAGCTCTGGCTTGACGATTTTTAGTTGGCATGGCTTTAAACATTTTCTTAATGTAGCTGAGTTTTTCTTTTTTTTTTTTTAAATCAACAAAATCTTTGTATTTACTGTGTGCCAGCTACTCTGTATTTTTATGTGTATACAAAACAATATAAAGTCTTATTTCTTCCTCTCAAAGAATTTACAGTCTATTCAAGGAGATGAGAAATAAACATGAAACTAGATAACTAGAGAATATTTAAATAACATTTCAGAGAATAATGAAAGAGGTTTAACAAGGCATTGCAGGATTAATTGCGAAATAAATTATACAAATAATTGCTTTTGGAGTTCAGAAGAAGAGATTGCTTGAGGCTAGAGTAATCCAGGGAAGGATTTAAATGAATTCCTGGGAGATAGTTTCAGTTAGTGAGATTATTTACTTACTTTAAAATTGTATTAGTGTTTGTTACAAATGGAGCTGCAAACTGTTGAACATGCAGAACTTTAGTACATTGTTTTTTTCTCTCTCAGAACAGAGGAACTACCTGCCATAGAAAAGTAGAAGAAATCATGTGGTGTCAAGTAGATGGGGAAAGTACTCATTTTCAGAACAAAGACCTTTGGGTGAAAAAGAAGGTGGCACTCCCGCCTCCCTAAATGCCTTGAGTGCCACTCTTGCCACACCTACAATCAGTTGCACTTTCTGAACCAGTGCCAAGGTTAATTTCTGTGGCTCTTAAAGTTCATGACGAACTTTGAAAGGTTGGAACAAGCATTAACTCCTTTTACATTACTAATGTTTTCTGTATTTTAAAATAGGGCCTCTTAGTTAAAGATGCACACAGAGTGGTCCACCATGTTTCAGGAGAATATGATTGACAGTGTTTTCAGACTGTATTCCTGAATCAGAACCTCGGAACTTAATGTTGGGTTATAAGATGAGTTGTTTTATAGGCCAGTCAAAAGCAAAATAGTAAAGGCTTGGAAAGCAGAACTGCATTTTGGAACTTGTTGGAGAATCTTGAGCATTTTATTTAACCTTCTGAGTTGAATCACACCAAAGATTTTTTCCCCCTATTTTTTAAATAAATAATTTGTCTTTCTTATTTAAAAATAACTTGGCAATACATGTACATGGCTAACAAAAATTCAAACTCTACAAAAAACTTGGAAGTGAGGTTTCCCTCCCACTTTCTTTTGTTTCCTAGTTCCTTCCTTAGAGGCAATCACTGTTACCATTTTCTTTTGTGTATATTTACAAATATATCTGTATATGTCTATAATCTTTATATTCTGTATATCTACTCCCTTTTTTATAAGTACAAATGTAGCATATCATAAACATTGTTTTGCACCTGGTTACATTTAACAGTATATTTTGAAAATTGTTCTGTATGGGTACATACAGATCTAATTTTTTTTTTTTAGCAGATTGTCAGTTTATTAATATGCCATAATTTAACCAGTTTATTATTGAGGGACATGGTTTGTTTCCAGTATGTTGCCATGTAACAGCAGAATGCTGTAGTGCATTTTCTTGTATGTGTTTTTATTGTAGTTTTAATTTGCATCTCTAATATTAGGAATGAAATTGAACATTCTTCCTCCCAAATGTTTAAAGGGTATTTGTATTTCCTTATTCAGTAAATTTTATATTTCTTGTTCCCTTTTCTTTTGAGTTATTGGTCTTTTTCTTAGTATTTTCATATGATAAGTTAAATCTCATATTTAAAAAAGATATTTGCTTTTGAAAAATGTTACAAATATTTTCATGCCTTTTTTAAAAATAGTAATGGAATTGTACTTTTTTGGCAGGTAAATATCGCTTAATTTTACATTAAAATGTCCATTTTTCCAGTATCCTTAAGTTTTTTGTAGCTCATCTTGTACATTTTTGTACAAGATGGAGTTACATTTTTTAAATATTCATTTTGTATGTAATATACCTAATATGGTTAAAAATTTTTTGTTGTGGTAAAATATATATAACATTGCTATTTTTACCATGTTTAATTGTTCAAGTCAATGTCATTAAGTATATTCATAATGTTGTATAACCATCATCATTGCATTTCCAGAACTTTTCATCATTCCTGACAGACCTAATATGTTTTTAGGTAGCAATTTCAGTTTATGACTTAATAACTTCCTCTCTTTAAAAGCTCTTTTTAACCCAGAGACACAGAACTCTATATCCTTGCTCGAAGGAGAGGTTTTAAGAAAGAGATATAGCTATAATTGGGTAAAAGTCTCTTGTATTCTGAGAATTCTCTTCTGATATTTTTCTCCAGTGTAGGTTATCATTTTCTTGATCTTCTTCCAGCAATATTACTTTTTCCCCTTGCTTTATATTTTGGAAAATTTCACACATAGAAAAGTAGAATGACATTGATCCCCATGTACTCATCACTCAAGTTCACCGATTATCAATTTATGGCTAATTTTGTTTCATCTATATCTCCATTTACTCCCTCTTCCATATTATTTTTAAGCAAATACCAGATACTATATGATTTCCTTATGGTATCTCTAAAAGATGAGGCCTGTCTTTTAAGAAAAACATAACCATGTTTTATAATAATGTCATTATTACATCTAGAAAAATTACAATAATTCTGTTGCACCAAATACATAGTCACTATTCAGTTTTCCAGTTCTTCTTGCTTCTTCTTTTTTTTTTTTTAAGTTTATTCGAATCGGATTTAAATAAAATTCACACTTTGTAATTGGTTATGTATTTTAAGTCATTTTAAATATAGAGGTTACTTTTCCATCTCTCTTTTTTCCTTTGAATTTGTTTTTTTCCTGTAGAGTTTCTTTTGTCTAGATTTTGCTTATATATCCTTATGTTGTTTAAATTTTTTTTTATAAATTGATAGTTGGCTCTCAAGGCTTGATCAGATTCAGTTTGTTATTTTTGGCAAATGCATTAGTTATCTATTGTTGTGTAACAAATTGTCCCAAACCTTAGCATCTTAAAACAGTGTTTATTATCTTCTGCAGTTTCTGAAGGTTCGGAACCTGCCAGTGGCCTAGCTGGATGATTCTGGCGCAAGGTCTCTCTCTCATTGGTTGCAGTGAAGCTTTTACCCAGGGCTGCAGCCATCTGAAAGTTTGACAGGGGCTGGAACATCTGCTTTCAAGGTGGCCCACTGACATGGCTGTTACAGAAGGTCTCAGCTTCATGCTTGAGTATCCTCAGAGAGAGGGAGATAGGAAGCAGGCAAATTGCAGTGCCTTTTATGATCCCAGAAGTGATATACTATCATTTCTGCTCTATTTTGGTCATACAGACCAATCCTGGTACTGTGTGGGAGGGGGCTACTTAAGAGTATGAATTCTAGGAGATGCTGATTACTAGGGGCCATCTTGGAGGCTGACTACGACAGTGAGACTACTTCCTGTGTGGTATGGTTTATCAGGAGACATGTGATATTTGCTTCTCTTTCTCTTTGTGGTACTAGCAGCTACTGATGATCTGTACTTTTCATCTGTTAATTTATTAGGTGTAGCAAGCTGATATTCTGATTGTCATACCCTTTTCATTTGATAGCTGTAACATTTCTATAAAGAGAAATTTCTGATCAACTATTTGGTCACCTAGTGTGGGTATACTTCACATAGGAAAGCTCATGCAGGTTTCCTTAATGTTAACTACATAACCATGGTACGGTGATCAAAACTAAGAAGTTAACATTGGTACAGTACTGCTAACTAGATAGGTAGCAGATATTTTTCCACTATTTTTTTTTTCTGTTCCAGGATCTACTCTCTTCATTAAAATTCCTTCCTTTTGCTTTTTTTTTTGTTTTGTTTTAATTTGTTCGTTTTCTAGTTTTTTGAGTTAGGTGTATGTGTGTGAGAATATATCTATTTGCCTTTTATATAATATTCTTCTTGTCTGATTTAGGCTTTAAAAAATATGAGGTTTTTGCTTTTGTTCTAGCTTTTGCCTTTATATTAAAACTTTTGTGTCATACGCTTAGTCCCTCCCACCCCTCACTTTTTTAGTTATTGTCGGTTTCTTATTTTGACCTAGTAACCACTTCTTTTTCTTCCCCAGCATTTGATTTAAACTAATACTTTTTTATTTTCAAGTAATATCAATAAGGCAATCAGCACGTTTATTCTAATATTTATCTCCTTATTCCCCTCATTTTTGATAGTTGTTATATCTACATTATCAAAGCATATAGCCATTATATATTATAACGTTTCCCTTATAACAATTATTCAGTTTTTTTATAGATATACATTTAATTCTCATCACTATTTTTATGTTGATGTGGACTTTCCAGTTATTCGGGTTGTCCGAAATTCATTCTTTAATACATTCATTCCTCAGGAAGAGCTTATAGGAACAATATTCTTTGAGTTCCACTGTGTTTAAATGTTTGTCTGCAGCTTTAACATTGGAAAGCTGGTTAGGCTGATTCTAAATTTTGTTTTTTAGAGTATCATTCTGTTGTCTTCTGTCATAGAACATTGCTGTTACAGTCTGATGTCAATCTGATTTTCTTTATAAGTGACTTAGCTTTTTGTCTTTGCCTGAATGTCCAAAGGCTTTTTTTTCACGATAGTTTTATGTTGGTGATTCTGAGTCATTTTTCCTCAGGCATGTAGTATAGTAGGTCCTTTCAGTATGTAGTTTCCATCCCCTCCCCCTTCTCTCTCTCAACATCAGAAATGTTTTCTTGACTCGTAGTGGTTTTTTGTTTGCTTGTTTGCTTGCTTTTTTGTTTTTGTTATTCCATTGCCTTGGTTTTCTTCTTTGGGACTATAAATAGGACTGTACATTTTCTTCTTTGGGACATGGTCTATATATATGTTAGATCTTTGTATATTGTTCATGTTTACAGTAGGGAGAGAAGCCTGTGTACTGTTTCCAAACTTGTATATCCACCTGTCTTCTCAGCCTATTTGTTCGGATTTCTAATAGACATCTCAGTCAGCATCTGTAAAACTGAACTGATCTTCCCTGCTAAATCTTCTTCAGGAAGCCTTCCCTGTCTCATTTGTTGGTACCTTTCATTTTTCTTCCTCTCTTCTCACTCTTGATCCAGTGCTGTTTTCATCTAATATGGGCACACTCCTGCCTTTAGGTGTGCCTTGTGTGTGGAACGTTTCATTACTTACCTGTATGACTGACTTCCTCATCTCTCTTAATGCCTCAAATCTCACCCTCTTAGTGAGGCCCATTCTCACCAACCTATTTAATACTGAAACCTCTCCCTTCTAGCACTAATCCTCTAGTATAGGGATCCCCAAACCCTGGGCCATCGACTGGTACCAGTCTGTGAACTGGGCCGCACGGCAGGAGGTGAGCGGTGGGCGAGCGAGTGAAGCTTCATCTGTATTGGCAGCTGCTCCCCAGCATCACTGCCTCAGCTCCACCTCAGATCATCAGGCACTAGATTCTCAGAGGAGCACCGGTCCCTGGTGCCAAAACGGTTGGGGAGCGCTGCTCTAGTATACCATTTAATTTACTTATTTATTGTGTTTATATTGTTTCCTGAACATTTTTAGAGGCTGTACAGTATTCATTATATAGATATATCATAATTTATTTAATTTTCTGTTGCACTTTTATTTATTTTTTTGCTAGTTTAAAATAACATTGCAGTGAAAGTGTCTCATTACTTGATGTCTCATTCAGTCGAAGTGAAACCTTTTTTATGGACATTTAAGTAATTACGTTTAAGAAATTTTTATTTCTTTTTCAAATTATTTTAAAGTTGTACATAAAAATTTTTTGTCTTAGTGAAAAGATGATATAGTTCTGGGGGTCATTTAAATTGTTGACACTAGTTAAGATAAAATTCTTCAGGAGTTTAACTTACTTAACCATTTGCAGTTATGAGTTCTTAACTATGATTTCCTCTTTGGTAAGTAAAACGTTGGAATGAAGGTTGCTGTGGGTAAATAACCAATATATCTTCAACCAACTACAGGTTTTCTTTTTTTGAAAGTACTTGAGACAGTGCTTGAATAGCTATTGATATTAAGAAGTGTCGTAGAAGACTACCATAACTTCTCCCTAATGCATTTTTAAAAGAAAATTTTATTTTTCGAATAGAGTTGACGTTCAGTATTTTATCACTTTCAGGGGTACAGCATAGTGGTCAGACATTCACATGATGTATGAAGTGATTGTCCAGTACCCACTTGGCACCATATATAGTTGTTACAATATTATTGACTATATTCCCGCATTGTTAAATTTAGCCAAGAATTAGTACTGTGTGTCTCTGCCTCCTATTTAAAATTCTTGTTTGATAACATAAAGAGAGGATTATTTATTTTTGTTTTAAAAATAATTTTAATAATATTATAGAAGTTAAGTTTTTGAAAGAGGTTCAAAAGCTTCCATGCAGTTTTATTTACATGTTTATTTTATATATGCTGTTTATTAAGCACAGTTAAGAAAAAGTGATTTGTTCTTTTCTGATTTTATAAAACGTAGTACATTAAATAATTCATAAGTTTCAAATTTCCTGCTATTCTGGATAGTGTGATGAAATTTTGATCTGTCTTGCTCTGTCCTGTCTGGGACATGAATCATCCTTTGTCCAGCATATCTACTCTGTGTATCCTGTGTGCCTGTTAGTCACATTGTACCCCTGCTGGTTATCAGAGAGAGAGAGAGAGAGATACTCCATTCATATGGTTTTTATTACAACATATTGTCACAGTTGTTCTATTTTATTATTAGTTATTGTTGCTAATCTCTTACTATGCCTAATCTATAAATTAAACTTTGTCATAGGTATATGTATGTATAGGAAAAATCGTAAGGTTTGGTACTATCCATGGTTTCAGGCATCTGTCAGGGGTTGGGTGTCTTGGAACTTATCTTCCTCAGATAAGGGGAAAATACTGTATCTTTAAATAATGACTTAAAAAAAACCTATATCATTTCACCTTAAATTCTTTAAAATATCCAAGCACTTTCAGATTTTTCAAGTGCTTGAAACGTTTTATAGTTTGTTTGAATCAGATGCACATATTGCAGTTTGTCATATCTTTTATGTCTCTGTTATTTAGATTCCTAGGTTCCTACTGCTTTTTTTTCCCTTTGCAATTTATTTATTGGGAAAAATGGGGTTATGTCCTACAAAGTTTTCCGTAGTCTGGATTTTGCATCTGAGCAGTGTCATTTAGCACATTCTTCTGTCTTCTGTATTTTCTATAAATTGGTGGTTGGATCTAGAGCCTTTAACACAGATCATTTAAAGAGAATCAATTTCCAGATTTGTAAACTTTTGTTCTCTTAAACCTTTAAGTTGGTCTGCCTGAGAAAGCTTTGCAGAGTCTTATTCTCCAGATGTCTCCTTTCAGAATTGTTCTTCTAACTGCCAACAGAAAGGAATAACTCTCTTTTTACTGTGTTGCACTGGCACTAGGGGTTAAAAAAAATCTGGAGTTTGAAACACATGGATAATTTACCAATATTGGTGTCAGGGTTTACAAAGTGAATGACTCTAATGGCTGGGTAACAACTGGTCTGTCAGGTGCTTCTGAGTCTCTTTTTACCAAAATTAAAATTTTGAAGGGATTGTCAATCAAATTGCTCTCTCAGAAGGAGTGAAAAAATAATTTTTGATAATAGTTCACTAAGATTTTTGTCATGTAACTGAGATTGCATTGAAAGAATTGAGTGACATTGCTTTCACATAATTCCTTCTATTTAATTATTTACTTATATCAGCAAGTTTTATGTATAATTTTACAAACAAAGTATAAATTGATGAACATTGTTGCATTTTAGCAATATTTATTGTGGATACCTGAATGCATGGGGTTGGTGGGAGGGAGAGGAACCCCTTGCCTGTGCCTCTTAATAGATTCATTTAACAATGAAAATGTACTTTTTACATGTGTTTCATCAAAATTTGTAATATACTTATATTTGAAAAATCACATCCTAGTGATGATTGCACTAATAATTCAGAATAAGATGTATTTTTAACACTTAAGAGCCTATGATCAGATGGAACTTAATTATTTCAATTTATATGCCCTTTTGTTGCAGAGATAGGATGATCAATAAAATACTTTCAAGCATAAAATGATATTCCATTATGATCAAATACTGTGGGAGAAGAGGAATGGGTATTTGTCTTCCAGGAGAAAGGAAGCGTAATAAAATTTGTGGCTGTTAGTGAGGGTGATGATAATCCAGGTTCCTTTGAATACTTCAGAGTGATGTAACAGTTTATTAACATTGATGATACTTACAATATCTTGGAAATTACTGCTTCGTAACTAGTTAAATGGATGAAAAATTTAAATGTTAATTTACAGATATTCTGGGGTACACAGTATTTAAGATTTTTTTGGTACATATGTTAGCCAAAAGTTTGAAGTCTTTTGATACCCACTTAATGTCGGGCTCTGTGCTGACTGTGTTGTTGATAAAATGGCTAAAGTGTTACATTCCTGGCTTTCAAGGAGATTTTCTAGAAAAAAAAAAATACATCTATGTCTGAAGCAGAGACACGTAATTTATGAAAACACAAAATATAAAGAAGCTTGTGTCCTTCTCTTCCCCATTCTTGGCAAACAGCAGCTGGTTCCTTAGTGTGTATAAGCAGAATAACAAATCCATATTTTGCATTTGGAATTTTAAGTCAACTCTCCTTCCCTTGTGTTTTCTTTATCAAAATGTGGCTGGAAAATAAATGTACTTATTAAAATGGAAAAATTTTGACAGTCATTAAAGATTAGAGTAGTGGCGATTTTGTTGAAAAATTTAAAATTTTAAACATGCCTTAAAAATTATTTGTTCATATTTTAATTTGTCCACATAGGAAACAAAAGAAAAAAGGAAAAGAAGAATTTTGCTTAATATTTCATCAAGATAACTTAAAAATTAAAAAATGTGTGTGTCTCTTCCGTGAAGAGTAAATAGGACCGCTAAAATAGAAAGGTTAATGTAGACATTTTTTAAAACTAATTTTTATTTTTTGGCTTGAAGGAAGTGCTATTTCCTTGTTTTTAAATCCTCATGCACCAGGTTGGTCCTTTTGCTGAGGATGAGGCACTTTTGTGGTAGTGTTGCCATGGTGACTGCCTTCCAAGTGCTGCTTCAAGGTCACTCATCACTCATAGCCCTGAATACTTGGATTTTGTTAAAGAAAAATATCAACACTCAGTGGATAAAATGAAATTAATTATCACTTTGCATTACTCAGTCAAATCTAGCAAAGTTATAAACAGTATTTTGTGTTGACAGTATTGATAAATTGTATTTTCTTTGAATATTGAATTTTAATCTGCCAGATTAGAAGGCTAATGGTATATCTATAAATTATCCACAGCCATATATTGTAAAACTTTTATTTTATTTGTAACACTTTTTTATTAATGTAGTAACTTTATTGCGTTTATGTTTGAGTATGTCTAAACATACCTGCCTCAGTATTTGTTTTTCTGATATGAGACGGGGCCACAGATTCCTTAACATTCCTTTTCATTCTGGTAAACTTAGCTTGAAGTTGACAGTCGCATTAGCCTTTGTTCATCTTAGGACTCTCATTTTATTTTCCCCAAACTAGATGTCAGAGATCTATTGTCTACCTGGCTTCTGTTTCATCTCCTCTTTGTCTCATACTGCTGTTACTTTTCCTTATCCTTACTTTTAGTTAAATGTAAATGTGATATTGCTGGAGATTTTCGTATGTTATCAAACTGGTTTTCATTGAAGGAAAATATGAAAAGAACTGCCTCCTTGCATTATTCTTTATTTTCTTGTGAATCTTGTTCTAAGGAGAGAAGAATCAGCTGTGCGCTTTTATTAGGCTGGAAGGTGACTTTGAAATCTGAGATGAGAAACATTATTGTAAAAAGGAAAGTGCCACTGAAACAAACAAAAAAATTGCTATTCCACCATGTATAGCTAGAAAATTTGGTCTTTCAGCTAATTAGAAGCTAACTAGTTGTTCAACCTCCAGGGGAATTGGATGAATTGGTTCTCATAAAGCATTTTCATTTCTGCTTCTGCAGAGCGGGTACCTTTGCAGTGTCTGATCAAGATATTATTTTACATGCTTGAAATTTCAATGAATGCAGAGCTGTATAGATAGTATTGCAAATCTGCCAGGTAGTATATGCCATCTAACGCTTGTTTCGTTTATGCATAGTTACGAAACAAAGTATGTTATCTGATGCTTTTTTTTTCTAATTTATTTAGAATAAGGAATTGATTTAAAACTGTAAGTTATCATTAAGACAGCATGATCTAGAAAAAAGAGTATTAGACTGGGTGGTCAGGGCCCTGCCCTGATCTATATGTCTGTGTGAACTTGGTCAAGTCACCTTTGTCCTTCACTTTCCTCGTCAGTAAAACAGAGTGGCTCTATTTCCATTGTGACCTTCCATGATTCTAGTCTCAGTATTGTTTTGTGTATTAAATTTGGATCATCTTCTGAAATGGAAGAGAATTGCAGTTCATACTAATCTAAAATCTTTCCAACCTATTTGTTGGATTTTGGGTGGAGATTTTCTTTATGTTCACTCAGGTAGCATTAAAATGATTTTGTGTTCTAGTTGCATATTTAATAGATTATTTTGAAAGGGGAAGAAGAGTTTGAGAGTGGTACTAGTTATATGACACATAATTAGCAGTTTTTAGAATGCTTTGTGACTAAAAGTTAGAATTAACCGTAGAAATAGAAACTGAAAAATACCAAGTAGAAGTTGATTTTTGAACATCTTGGACATGGGCTTGCTATAGATTCTAGATGTTTTCAATGAGGGGCGTGGGTTAGTGTGTACTACATTTTTCTTTGAAGTTTTCCTTAACATATCTCATTCCATAGCACAGGAGAGCAATAGTCTCAAAAGATGGTGCACATCCATGTTTCTTTTTTTACTAGAAAAAAAGTTTTAAAATAGTTTACAGTGTATAGAGTATATGAGCAAAAAGTGAAAGCTGTTTATGGTTTGGTATTGTCTCTTTTCATACCCACTTCCATGCATGTATGAACACACATCGTTTTTACTTTGTTGAATCACATAGTGCTTACTCTGCCATTGCCACCTTTTTTGCCAGTACATAGAGATCTATTTCATTTAAAAAGTGACAAATATAGATATAGTCCAGCTTAATATTAAACCAGAGCTGGTTTATATTGGTTGGTGTATTGAGTGGCTGGCAGGTAAAATAGTACCACAGAGAACACCCTTTTTTTCCCATTTTTACCCATGTGTGCAAAGATTTCCATAGAACAGATTCTTCTAAGTTGGATTTCTAGGTCAGAAGGATATCTTTAATGTTCACATGGGTATTTCAAAATTGCCTTCCAAAAAGGTTTGAAAGTTTACAGTCCTGTTAACAGTGACACCTACTTTTCATGTACATTTTCTTTGGATGGTGATCTTATGGCTACCATTTATTGAATTACCCACCTTGTGTTAGGAATTGTGCCAGGTGCGTAACTGATAGTTTGGTGAGATATTATTTTCATCTGCATTTACAGTTGAGGAATTTGAGGGTCAGAGTGGTGAAATAACTTCGTTAAGGCCACATACCTATTAAATGGCAACACTAGGGTTTAAATCCCTATTTCTCTGAATTCAAAGTCTGTGTTTCTTTTATCCAAAAAGAGTGTCTCTAATATTGCTCAGAGTGAGAGGACTGCCTTTAATAGGTGCACATAAAAATTTAGAATATGCATATCTTTCTTCAAAACCAGTGATTTGGTCACATAATACATACATGTTAATCGTGCTTTTAAATCAGCTATAGCCCAAATAGTATAGATAATGCACTTTATTAAAACAGTATATATGACATAATTCTTGATCCTGGCTTTAGATGTTTAGTTTTTTGGTTTTGGTAATGTGCCTAATCCTAAATGGTGTTGCGATTAGCTTGAGGAACCAATGACTGCAACTAGAAATATACTGCCAGCCTCTAAACCCAGTCTAGTTTGAGGAAGAGTAGGCTGTATTAGTTTGCTAGGGCTACCATAACAAGTACCACGGACCAGGTGCTTAACAACGAAAATTTATTTTCTCATGTTTCTGAAGGGTAGATGTTCAAGATCAAAGGTATTCACAGGGTTTATTTCTTCTAAGGCCTCTCTCCTTGATTTGTTGATGACTGACTGTCGTCTCTCTGTGTCTGCATGGTCTTCTCTGTGTGTGTGTCTGCGTCCTAATCTTTTCTTTTAAAGACTCTGGTCATACTGGATTAGGGCTCATCCTAATGACCTCATTCTAACTTAATTACCCTCTTCAAAGACCATATCTTCAAATACAGTCACACCTGGGGTACTGGGGGTTAGGACTTCAACATGTGAATTTATTAGGGGGGATTCAATTGAGTTCATAAAATAGGCTGTATTTTTGTTTTCTATATTTTAAGGATTTGGGAATTTGTAAATGTCTAAATGTGATTTTTAAGTGCTCTTTATACATTTGAAATGACTGAGAATTATGAAAATGCTAAATACTTTAACAAATTTTCTGCTCTACTAAATGTAAACATAGTATTATGTTTACCTAGTAATTATAATTAATTTTTTACCTAGTAATTATTTACCTAGTAATTATAATTAATTTTTATAATAAGAAAAGTGTTGTTTTGGGGGGATGCAGTTTAGAAAAAGTATAATCACTATTAGTAAGGGAGTAAGGAATAAATAGTAAGTGACAGGAAAAGCCTTAAGTCTCAGAATGTAACTTTTGCTACCTGGATCTTTGCTTTCTAAGATTCTTCTATTATAAAGCAATAATAATATCCATAGTTATCATTTATTGATCACTTGATACATGTATCAAAATCTGAGTATTTGGAATGCTTTATGTAATTCTCTCATTTAATTCTCACAACAACCCCATAAGGTATTTTTTAATGTTCATTTTAAGATGAGGCCGTCAGTTGGATGGACTAGTCTGTATCCAAAGTTTGTAATCTTTGCTATATTGCCTTCTCATTTTCTGCTTACTTGAAATTTGTCATTTTATGACAGATTTTTCTACCATATTATACATGATTTCATCTTTTCTGGGAAGGCTAGTTTCCCCACATACTGCAAAGCATGGAGGAGCCAGAGGTTTTCTCCTCTGCATTTGGCAAAATTCCAGAAATCATTCCTGGAACAGAAAGCTGAAGGCATTTTGTGTTTTATAGAATGATACTTAGTTGTAAGTATGTGTGTGTATGTTTTAAATTCCAGAAAACGGTGGTAGCTGTATTGTCATCTTTTAATTATATTTTAACTTCCGGAGTCCAAGAGATTTATAGCAGTACCACAGATTATTTGATGGCAGATTTATTCTTGTTTTTCAGTAGTGTTTCACTTTATTTTTGTTTGTGCTTGTAACCAAAAAGATAGTCTTACATCTTTTAGTAGATTCTTCAGGGAATTTCTCAAATGTTACGGGATTTTAAGTCAAACCCTATATACAGGCATACCTCACATATTACAGGTTTAGTTCCAGACTAGTTCTCTGGGAAATGGTAAGTTATTTAGTTTGGACATAGATACAAGGAGGGGTCTTTAGAAATGAGTGCAGAAAGGAATCTGAACTTTATATATGGAAAGATTGTGCTGATTCAGCTGAGGATTAAGTAGAGAATAAAGTTAGACTTTTGGAGTAATCCAGGGAAAATTTGCTACCTGAACTACTAAAGGGGTGGTAGTAATGGAGTTAGAACAAACTGGATAGACTTGAGAGGTATTAAAAACTGATGATACCACAGGGTGACAGAGGTGCAGGACATGAACTCTTAAGAGCATCTGGTGGTCTCCAAGTTTGCCTATAGTAGTAACTTATTTGTTGTATGAGTAAACAGACAGAATAGGTAATTTTGCTGAAGACCAGAGTTTATAAGTCTAAACTCCTTTTCTGAGTTCTGCATGTTTTTAAACATCCAGTTATTGCTGTTAAGGGAATGGAGTGGTGGAATTTCCACATAAGCCTATATAAGAAGCTGTTGAAAGACAAATTGTCACATTATTTCCCCCTAAGGTCACTTAAATGGCAGACTTTCTGATAGAATTGTCTTCTCAGTTCAGATGTTTAGTAGGATACTTTTTCTTGTGGCTACGTAACACTTAATTGAACCATAATAAAATTTCATGCAAGCCCCTTTGAAGGCTTTATTGGTATTTTGTTCTAAAGATAATAAATTAAATCTTTAACTTAGCCTCATTGATATATTTTTAGAAGTGGGATTGAATTGACAAAATTGGTCATGAATTACAGAAGTAATCATGGATCAGATTGAGAATCTCAATGGGAAAGTAGGAAAGATGAGAAAGGAAGAATGGAAGTATTTTTCAAGTTGGCATATGTGAGATTTTTAAGAGGATTTGCTGTAGTCCACTTCTACTCATAACTACAGTCTGCTGTTCCTGCAGTATTTGTATCATCTGGACAGCATTAGAAGTGCAGATTCATGGGCTGTACCCCAGACCTACTGAGTTGTAATCTCTGGAGGTGGGGTTCAGGAATTTAACATCCCCTGTCCCCCAGGTGATTCTACTGTCTGAAGTTTGAGAAGCACTGTTCTAGACAGTAGGAAAGGAGGACTAACTCAATTCATTTCCTCTTTTTTGAAATATGATTAATTCTTATGTTGAGGAACATGTCCTAGAGCAGTCTTAAAAAGTCTTCCTCTACAAGCAGTGGTTATTAAACTTTAGAGCACACCAGAATCACTTGGATGCTTAAATCACAGATTGCTGGCCCTACCTTCAGAATTTACGATTCTAGTACAGGGTTCAAGAATTTGCATTTCTCAGTTCCTTGGTGTTGGTGATGCTGGTGCTGCTGGTCTGGGGACCACATTTGGATAGCCACTGCTCTACAGTAAATGGAGTAATAATGGAAGTACAGCGAACATGGAGCAGGGAGGTGAGTGTTCTGATTCTGGCAAGATCTGACCTTCTAATGATTTTCTAGGCCCAAGATTCCTTATTATGAAAAAATAGGAGATGAGACTATACTTCTAAAATGCCCTGGTTACATAATGGAAGCTGAGCTTTAGGTAGTTATTGGATACCTATTTTCTACCTGTGTTGCTTCTTCTCTCCAAAATTGCAAAATAGTTGCTATTGGGTAATTTTAGAATAGAAATTTATGCAACCACAGTGATTAGTACAATTAAAATTTGGGGAAAG
>NW_006442491.1:30389812-30437294 GCF_000325575.1 Pteropus alecto
TCAGGCTCTTCTGAGTTGTAATTAATCCCTGTTCGATCACTTGTGAGACCTTGAGCATTAGTTTACTTATCCATGGACAGTGAAATGCTGTGTACCCTAGGATTCTAGTAAATTTTCATTTCTTCTCTTTATGGTAGAATCTAGTTTAAAATGAGTCAAACCATTAGTTTCCCTAGGTTCAAAATGGTGAATGAAAAAAATAATTGGAGTGACAAAAAAGTTGTTTGGGATTAGATTGTATACAAAACACAATCTTTCATCTAATAAAGGTCAGTTAGAGTGTGAAGCTACCCAGATTTTCTTGATCTAGATTCCAGTCTCATGTTTAGGGAAACACTGAATAAATCCTTTTTGAGCAAGTATTTTTTAATGACTATAAACAGTAAAATGATATCTAACAAAATAGTTCTAGTTTAAAAAATGGTTTAAACTTTTTGGTAAATAATGTGGTTGCTGAAAGATTTCAGGCAGATTACATTAGGTATCACAAAACCTTTTTAATGTAAGGATAAACAAAGACTAGGTGATTTGAAAGGATGCAAATTTAGTTTGGGCTCTTCTTGGTTAGGGAATATGTTAGATGCTAAGTAATTGCACCTATTCAGTATTATTGAATTCGAGATCTTATTTTTTGAATATTATTTTGGGGCTGCTTTTTGTTGCTTATATTCGATAATAAAGATGATTGTGATTAGAAAGTTGTATACAAGTGGTTTTTTAATGACCATTTTTTTTCTATTTAAAATGTTAATATAGGACTTATGGAATAAGGTTTTTGCTGGGGTTTTGCCTGAATGAATCTAATTAATGGTTGTAATGTAGCTAAATATCAGCAGATTGGTTTAAATCTTGCTAGGATATTTTTTCATGGGCATTCCCACTTATCACAGATGGAATCGTAGCATTCTCCAGAGTGTGCTTCATCGGACTGGTCGGGTCACAGCTTTTGGAGTCCTTCCTTATCTGTGCAATGAGATACTTTTCCTGATAAGTTAATGCATATTATTACTGTAATTAACAATTTTATAGTACTCTAACAATACTATAACTGTAACAATAAGTGTTATTGCTCTGTTTTCTCCTTCTACTCTACAAGTCTCTTGGTGATGGAAATTTTAAGTTCTAATATGAGATTTATTAGTGTCTTGCTTTTGAAAGCCTGAACATACTTTCCCACTCTAGTACTTGAAAGAATTGTCTATGTGCAAACTTTTATATTCCCCAAGACTTGTGCTAAAAGTGGTGTTTCCTGTTTATGCATGCGCCTGAAAAGATATCCGTGTAATGAACAGCAGTACCTTAAGTTCTCACTTGGTACTTATAGGTTTTGTCATTATTAGAAATTTTCAAGGTCAGTGTTGCTTTCCTTCTGTGAGAATCTACTCAGCTACTGTCAGGTTGTCAATGGGAGTGAGGAGCTGCCTGTGGAACTGGATTAAAATATTTTCTTTCCTGATTCATTTTGGTTACATGTTCGTGCTTTTTGTATTTAATCCAAAAATATAAAAATACTTAGTAATTTTACAAGTTAAATTTCTTCTTGGTAAGATAGCTCTGAGTTTTTTGTGTGAATCACTGACAGTCTGTAATTCTATTTTGGAAACATCTGAGGTTTGTATTTTCCACTACTTAACAGTCGTCAAAACAAGTTTATTGTAAGAGATTTTCATTGGAAAATAAGATTAATTTCCTTGACAAGGCAAATGCTGTCATAATCTATAAATCTTGGTACATAGTAGGCATTTGAAGTTTTTGAATTGGTGGAAAAAAATCTAAAATTTTTTCTTATGCAGGTGATATTCAAAGCCTTACAATGGTTGTGTGAGATTTTAAATGAAAGTCTTCCATATCGAATTAAGTTTAAATTTATTGAGAACCAACCTGTTCGGATTAATGACCCAGAGACTGCATCAGTCTGTGATAAAGAATTTTCATGTTCCTTTTTTTTTATTTTGAGAGCATCGGTGGTGTTATAGAAGTGAGCATATGGTATAGAAATTCTGCATCTTATTTTTTAAAAGTTTTATGCAACTTAGTTATAAAAAATATTATAAAATGTTATTACTTAGTGTTAGATATTGATATGATAATGTGGCATATTTCTTTGCATTTCCCATGATTTAAAGAAATTAATAGATTGTTTTTTAGAATAGTTTTAGATTTATAGAAAAATTGAGCATATAGTGGAGGATTCCCATGTATACCCTCTCTATCCCCAATTTCCCCTGTTAACAAGTGGTACATTTGTTATAATTAACCATTATTGCTATAGTATTACTAACTGAAGTCTGTATTTTGCATTAAAATTCATTCTTTTTAGTTCTATAGGTTTTGATAAATGCATTGTAGTATTACATAGAATAGTTTCACCTCTCTAAATGTTACCTGTGCTTCACCTTTTCATCCTTTTCTCCTGAAACCTGGTAACCACTGGCCTTTTTACTGTTTCTATAGTTTTGGCTTTTGCAGAATGTCGTGTAGTTGAGATCATATAGTATGTAGCCTTTTTGGATTGGCTTCTTTAACTTAGCAATATGAATTTAAGATTTCTTCATTCATTTCTTGGCTTGGCCACTCATTTTTATTGCTGAATAATAATCCATTGAATGGATATACCACAGTTTATCCATTCACCTATCGAAGGACAATTATAAGTAAAGCTGCTGTTGTAAGCAATTGTGCGTAGGTTTTTGTGTGGATATGTTTTCAACTCAATTGGGTAAACACCTAGGAGTGCATTTATCCGATCATATGGTAAGAGTATGTTTAGCTTTGTAAGAAACTGCCAAACTGTCTTCTAAAGTGGCTGCATCAGAGTGCATTTCCCTAGCCATGAATGGAAGTTCCTATTGCTTCTTATTCTCATCTCCATTTGTTATTGTCAGTTTTTTAGATTTTAGCCATTCTAATAGATGTGTGGTGGCATCTCATTTTTCTTTTAATTTGTAATTTATTAAAATCATATAATACTGAGTATCTTTTCATATGTTCATTTGCCATCTGTATATCTTCTTTCGTGGGGTGTCTAGATCTTTTGCCATTGTTTAATTGGGTGATTTGTTTTCTTATGCTGATTATTTGTTTCTCATTGTTATTGTTATTATTTAAGGGTTCTATGTATATTTTGGATACAAGTCCTTTATCAGATGTGTTTTACAAATCTTTCCTTTTAGTCTGTGACTGGTCTTGATTTTTTTTTTTTTTTTTTTTTTTTTGTCTTTACTGGCAAATGAAGGCCAGGAATTGGACTTGTGATCTAGCTTTGGAAAAGAGTTAGGATTTTGTATTTCAAATGTAAAATAAGGTTTAGCAATGTTTATAAATGAATCACAACCTTCTCAGGTCCCTTTTATTTTGTGATTATAAGCAACACAAACCAATTTTGGAAAATTTGGTGCAGTTTTAAAGTGGGAAAAGGTACTGGTAACCTTGGGATCTTGTGGATTAACATTTTGGTGCATTTCCTAAATTTTCTTTCTTTTCTATGTGTTTATTTCCTATATATTTCTGCATCTTGTTTTTACGTGGAATTGTTTCAGAGTTTTAAATATTTTAAAGGCTCCTCTTTTATGATAAAAGTAATGCTGATGTCAGCATTTGTTACCACAGGCTTTGTCTGCAGTTCTAATACTTCCTTTGGATAGACTCCTGGAAATAGAATCAGGATCAAAGATTTTTAACTCTTACTTAATTATTTTTCATAATTATTTTTTTTTATATTACATTAAGACGTTTAACGTTTTGTGGCGCTTAAGATTTTTTTTTGTGGCATCTTCTTTAATTTTTATTTAAAAATACTGATAACATGAAGTTTTTTGTTACACCATTTCTTGAAAAAGTACAATTAACAAGCATTCCTTCAATTTAATTACTTATCAGAATTGTATCTACCTTTCCCTGCTTTTCCTCGTGTAGGCCGATATATCTGTGTAGACATGTTCTCACTTTAAACCATGTTATTTGTTGCCTGAAAAAAATTTTTTTTTCAGCTTCATGAACATCTTTTTAGGTAATTATATATGTAGATCTGCATTTTTTCAATGGTTATATAATATACCATTTTTAGATATCCTTTATTTAACCATTTATTCATTAATTCAGTGAATATATGTTGAACACCTGCCATATACCAGTTACTAGGGAGAAATATCAATGAACAGAATATACTGAAATCTCTCACCTCAAAGAACTTGCATGAAGTTGTATATTGCCCTATTGACTGATGTTCATTAATTGTTCCTTCCTCATTTACTTTTTTATAGGATGTTATATTGAATATCCTTATGCATATCTTTTATATCTTAATGTACTTGTGCTATATCCCTAGCCATGGGCTTGTCGAGCCTAAAGGATACATGCTTAAAATTGTTAATTTTGCCAACTGATGCCATTTCCTTTCATTGTTTTTTATTTTACATGTCCCTAGCCCTTGGAGGGGTTGCGCATGTTTGTGTGTGTTTATTGGACATTTGTACTGCAACCTGCCTATTCTGATTCTTTGCCCATTTTTCCTTTTGTTGTCTTTTCTTACTAATCTGTAAGAAAGGGCTTCTTCCCCCTTAGTTTGGGGTGAGCAGAGCCACACTCAGTAGAAATAAAGCCGTTCCAAGATTATCCGAAACTGAGTAGCAGCCTTGGGGGACCTGGGTCATCAAGTACTCTCCCAGCTGGAAGGTCTTTCTCTGGCTTCAATTCCTGTCTGAAGGTCCTGAGGGGATAAGGAGCCTGGGTTGCCCCCACCCCGCTGAGGGCATTCTCCTTGCCCCCTGTCCCCCCACCCACCCCGGGGCTTGTATATAGATTATAAATATATAAAGGGGAAAGGGGTGGCTGGGGAGAGATTGTGGGGCGGGGGCCTCACTTCCCTCTCTCCCCTGTCCCGTGGTCCCCTATCCCTGGGGCCGTTTGTTAAAAAGAATGATAAAAATTCGTGAATTTTGATTCCTGGTCTGTTTATATACACTGCAGATGTTTTCTCCCAGTCTGTTATTTACCTTTTAAATTATTTTTTATTTCTCCTTAATTTGGGACTTACAGAAAAGTTGTAAGACTAATATGAAGAATTCCTAGGTACCTTTCACTCATCTTTAAATGGTAGCATTTTACCATATTTGCTTTCTCTTATCATTAAAATTTTTTTTTCTGATCCGTTTAAAAGTTTACAGACATGATGCCCCTTAACTCCTAAATACTTTAATATATATTTCTTCAAAACAAGGGATTCTTTTACATTATCACACTACAATTATAAAAATCATGTAATTATTATTGATACAATAATCTATTCTGTAGATCTTATTCAGATCTTACCAGTTATTTGAATAATGTCCCTGAGAGAGAAGGAAAATCCAAGATCGCATGCATTGCATTCAGCTCTGTCTCTTTTGTTGTCTTTAGTTTGGGATGGTTTTTGGTCTTTGTGTTTCATGACATTGATACTTTTGAAGACTGCAGATCAGTTATTTTGTGGAAGTCCCTCAATTTGTGCTAGTGTTGTGTTTTCTCATGTTTAGGTTCAGGTTCTGCACTTTTGGGGGAGGAGTATTCTAGAAGTGACATGTTGTCTCAGTCTGTCCAACCAAGAGGCACATGTCATTGATTAGTTCTGTTATTGATAACGTTAACTTTGACCATTTGGTTGAGGTGGTGTCTGCTACTTTCTCCATTGTAAGGTTTGTAGGAAGATACTGTAAAGTTTCCTGTGAGGTTTAGAGGTTTTGAGTCTGTAATTATGGAAATATCCTATTACTCCTTAAATTTATACCCACTAGTTTTAGCTTCTATTGATGATTCTTGCCTCCTGAATGAATTACTATGATTTTGCCAAATGGTGATTTTCTAGTTCCATCAATTCTTTTACATTTGTGAGTTTGCTTTTTATTGGAAGAGCTTTCTCTTTGTGTATATATTTTTATTGTAGATTCATGAATTTTTAGTTTATTCAGTAGATATAATCCTTTACCATTATTATGGTGCTCAAATTGTACCAGATTTGTCTAGTTGATGTTTAACTTTGATCATGGTGGATTTTATTTTTGTTTTTGTTTTGTTTTGTTTTGTTTTTTTGTATTTGGAATGTATAAAAATACGGTATTTTAAAATGTATTGCCCTTTGTAGGCTTCTAGATTTTGTGCTGTATTTAGCGGAAGTCCTCTCTTACTTTAACTCCGACTCCCCGTTGTCAATCATCTAACTCCCGTGGTTTCCTAACCTTTGCTGCTCGCCGCCTTACTCCACACACTGGGGAGCGGCTGGGAATAGAGAAACCCTTAGTGAATGCCCACAGCCAAAACAACCATTAAGGCATAACACTTATAAAAAAATTTAACCCTAGGAAATGAAAACCCTGTAAGTGTATTCAAACTTCTCATTTTCAAGCAGTATGCTAAGTGTATTTAATCTTTTCTTAATGAGTCAGAACATTGGGAACATTACTATTACCTTTTTTTGTGGGAGGGGGAGAGGCTTTGGGTGACACCTCTCATACCTCCTGAATTAAACAGGATTATTTCTCTTTAGACTGAAAGACACTAGAGTCTACACCACTTTAATTTTAAGATTTTTTTCCTGTTTTCTTTTTTTCTTAATTCTATTTTCTTTCCTTCGCTATCGTTTGCCAGCCACTTGGCCGTACTTTCCTCCTGTTGTCAGTACTCATTGCTTCTCATCTTCTCTCCCTTCTGATTCGCCATGAGGTTGGGAAGCCAAGTACACACAATTATAATAAGCTAGAAAGAAATAAGAACAAATAAACTCAAGCGTGAGGTCCTGAGAGTCTCTTTTAATGAGTGGATGTGCTGTATGTTTTTTGCACCCATTGTCTGGCTTTTCCTGACAGTGTTGGTGGCAGCTGTGTTGTGTACTGGCTTTAAATATGGTTCTTTTCATTGACTTTATTAAACTTAACTTTAAAAATGAAGCATATTTTAAAACAGGTTAGCACATAATTTTCAAGTTCCCATGGGTCAACAGTGTGGGTCCCAGAGTAGAAATGGGAAGAAGGTTGAGACTATTGGACTTAATGATAATAAAATAGATAACGAAATTAACTATTATTAGTCAATTCTCTATTAGTGCTATCATATATAGTACTGTCTGTCTAGAAGTCTCTTTGCATGATTGGTTCCTTTCAGCCCTCAGATTAACTGTTTCATCCTCAGAGAGCCCTTTTCTGACCTGAAACTACTTCACTTTTCCTACTTTTCCCCCCTTTCTATATCACATCGCCCTATTTATTTCCTTTATGGCACTTATCACTTTCTGAAAATACCTTGTTTATTTGTTGTTTGTTAATATCGAATAAAATGTAAGCTCTGTGATTTTATCCATTGTCCATCTTTAAGATTTACTCCATCTCAAAGACATATGCTTAGGATTTTTTGAACTTCTCTGAGCATTTCCCTTTGCTACACCCAGGGTCTAGGCTTTGTGAATTTAAGGACTTCTGTGAGGGCCTCGTGTCTTGTTTACCTTTATATCCACAGAACCTGGAATTAGCAGTACTGTAGAATATGGTATAATATCAGCAAATATTTGTGAAAAGAATGGATGATTTATACATACTGTTAACTTTGTGCTAGGCATTTGTAATGACAGCCTATTAGCTTTTTCACTTGAGAGATATGGTTGAGGCTTATAGTCTAATATCTTTTAAAAGAGTAAGTATGTGGTATAGTTACATTATTACTGATTAATAGTACCGTTTTATATGGCATAGTACTGTGGCTATCCAATAAGTGAGACATTCTGTTTAAAAAATAACTATGTGTTCAGTTTGATGCCTAGAAAATATTTCAGTCATTTTTTTTTAAAAAACATTGAATCTTAAAGAGTGATTCTCAAACTTGTCTGTGAACCACTCTGACAGAGCAAGAAGACAGGATGGCCAATATTTTGTTTGCTTTTATTTTAGAGTCAGTATTTCCTTTCAGGTTCTGTGTATGGCACAGAAGCTGCATCGGTGCAAGTAGAAGACGAGGCAACTAGCTGCTGTGGCCCTGAGTTTGTTTTGTCTTGTTTGTCAAGTGAGGAACGAGTTGGGTACTTGGCTAAAACCAGGGGAGAAGAATGATTTCATTGGAGATGAGAGGGATGGTTGCACCTCTCATGCCCTGGTCTATGGCAAGAAGCTAGCTAGCCACTGCTTACCTCTATGCTTTGTTCCGAGTTATTTTTGGGATAATTCATGTGATTGGAAAAAAAGAATATAGAGGCTTGGAGAAATTGAGGAAAAATTTATCCCTTCTCAGTGCCTCACAAGGTGTCCGTGGCAGGGTGGGGGGGCAGGGGATATGAATAACTAATTTAATTTTACCCTTTCTCCATTTTTGTAGTTTGTCCTGTCTCAAAGGTGTGTGATAAGGTCTTGTTGCATTCTTCTGAATGCCTTCCTTTGCCATGCCAGCCACTAGATTCTTTGAATTTAGGGACTTAAGTATTTTGTACTTGGTTGCCTTCCTTTTCCTAAAATGATTTTAGAAAGCCTTTTATGTATGCTGAAAGCTCTATGCCCATTACATTATAGCCCTTTCCTGCCAATCATTGAAAGGTAAAAGGCTTAAAAAAAGTCAAGCAATATCAGTTTGTTTGAACTTGAGCATCTAAAATCTTCATGTTTTTTGTTGTTGTTGTTGAACCTTCAAACTTCAATCACAATAAAAGGATGAGGAGCATAAGGGAGGAACAAAATTATATTCTCAATTTATGCAGAAAATAGAAATATAATGGCTTTGAACATGCTGA
Source organism: Pteropus alecto (assembly GCF_000325575.1). Taxonomy (NCBI): domain Eukaryota; kingdom Metazoa; phylum Chordata; class Mammalia; order Chiroptera; family Pteropodidae; genus Pteropus; species Pteropus alecto. The sequence goes on from NW_006442491.1 coordinate 30,398,556, forward strand.
CAATTAAAAAAGGCCAGGTTTTGCGTTTATTATACAACCATTAACAGTACAGAGATGCCTTCCTTATTATATGTATTTGTGGAATATCATGGTTTAAGCATAACTCCCTTTTGGTAGGTAGGAAAATTAGGTACACAAAATTAATCGAATTTATCCAAGGTTATAAATAGAAAATTACAAGGAGCATATAGATTTTCTGATTCTGCCTAATATTTTATCCAGTTAGTCGAAATGTATATAGAGCCTCAAAGCTGATAGGCTAAGCAAATTAGTATGGTTTCCTGTCTGTACATAGTAACTGCTCAATTAAGTCTTGCTATTATTAATTATTCAAGGAGAGAGAGTTTGTTCTAGTTACTGATAATGTATATTTTGATGATGTTTTTTGAGCACAGAGACGACATATTAATATTGGTGAGAAGAAAATTGAATTTCAGTACAGAATTTGCACATATTTTGCAATATAGGCTTTTATGTTTTGGATTTCTACTTTTGTAACTTTTAGGCCACCATTGATTTTAGGTAAGAGAAATTCGAATCTTATTCTGTTTTCTTCAAGGGCCTGTATCTTCCTTTGTAAGCATTTTGCATAGCAAGTACAGGTGGTATTGTGTTGAATGCTAAGTTTACTTCAATGTCTGGTATTAGATGATTTGTATAGTATTAAGTGAAATGTTTTAATGTATTGTAGCAGCGAAGATATCTTTGATATAATTTTGACACGAGTATTATACTGAGTTAACTTTGTTTTTAAATATTAAGTAGAAATATTTTAATCTTTATATGCCAGGAATTCTGGGATCTTCCTGTTCGCCCCTCTTTATACAGCTGCTGGTGAAGATGGAAGCCTGTCTCAGTGTTAATAAACGCCATCACCCGTTCCCTTCCCCCAGCCTAACGCTAGAGTCTAGTTTGCCTGCAGCTGCAGTGGTAGGCATCTTTCAGGAAGTGACCTTGGCTTGTATTAATCAAATTCAGAACACACAAAAAAGCTTCTTGCTAACATGCTGACTTGATGTAAAATTTTATCGCATCCATTTTCTTTCAAAATGAGGCCATCTTGTAAAAAGAAGATACACAGAAGACTCAATATAACGTATTATATACAAAAAAAAAGGCTTCTGTAAGTCATGTTTAAAAAAAACCCTAGATTTTAGAGTATAGACTTTTTATGACAAATATGCATAAACTTAAATCATGAAGGTTTGGGAGTTTTTACCAGAAAATTACTTTTTTTTTAAATGCTAAATTAAAAGAGACCTATATCAGCATCAAGTTTCTGTATTTACTATATTAGCAACTGATAATAAATTGCTATGGTAACTTTATGCACTGTGAATTTATTTTGGAGCCCTTTAGCATTTATATATTAAATAAGGCAATTTTGTATATTGGTAACCTTTGGGTATCCAGAAATACCTGTGGTGTCTTACTTTGCTGATTTGGGTAAGAAAATGAATATCCTACGTGAAATAATTTTCTTGGGCAGTAGTAGTGCCTACAGCGGCTTCTAAATATAACCTTACATTTAAGTCAATAAGCCCGCTGAAATTCGACTACCTATTGTATTAATGAGAAATATTGCTAACAACAAGTTCACAGATATGCTTATTTAGGATTTAACAGATCATTTTGATAGAGCAGTTAATATAAATATTTTACTTTTATCATGTAATGCTTCAAAGAAATCTAGTTTTTAAATGTAGGATAGTTAAGGTGTATGTAGCACAGATCTTCATTTTAACCTTGTTCAATGTGAAATAAAGAATGTTGAAAAGAGTATTTAATGGATTAGTTTACTGATGTTTTATGCATTTGGAAGAAATTTACATAAAAATGAATTAGACAGCAGTTGGATCTATTACCAAAGCGTCGACTCTTAAGTTTATTATATAAGGGATCACTCCTGGGTACTGATGTTTAGAGAGAAGAAATAGAGGAAAAGAAAGCTGAAACCTTAGGATCTGTACCTGCGTTTCGGTAGATGTACAGTATGAAAAGGAGACAGGCATGTTACATGTTTATAATAATGATTTGGAGAGGAGGTGGGGGAATCTATGCAAATAAAAAATTGGGGTATAGGTAAAAACTTTAAATTTTTTGTGTTGTTTTTAAAGCATTTACTGGATACACAACCATCCATTATCTTTTATCATATTATAAATTGTTCTTAGAATTGCAACCTGTGGAGATAAATCTGTCTCTTTAACCTGCCTAAGTTCACTCTTTGTCTTGATACTAGCATTAATGATTTGTTTGTTAGATACTACAGGATAAAGAAACCGATTTCAAGGAGGAAGATGATAAATACTTCATTATTTCTTCCCTCAAATACATGTTTAAAATACATGGTCTTAAATAAGATTGTCACTTTGCACTTAAAATATTCTTGCCTTATGCCCACCCCTTGCTTTAAGGAGAAAAAAAAAAAAAAAAAGGAAAAGGAAAGCCTTCCAAGAAAAGGAATATATGTAATCCTGGTAGCCAATGAGTTAATGTTCATTTGCAGCCTGAGGGGTCAGTTTGCAGTCTCTGTTTCCTGATTGGCTGCTAAAAGGTGAAATTGAAACCACTGTAAACTTTTGACCCTGTAGCAATTCTTGTGGAACGCTGTCCACTGGTGGAGCCCAGAGCTTCGGCTCACCTCCCCACCCAGCTCTCCCACCCCCTTTCCTGTATTTATTTTGTGTGATCATGCAGCACTGCATGCAGTTTTTCCAAGAGAGGGGGGAGAGGGAAACTGAACAAGCACCGGCAAGTGCCTCGCTTGCATGCCTGTTTTAGTAACCGTGTCATTACTAACTAAAACTCAGCCAAAGATGTGGGGCCTGTTAATAAACTGGTCTGCCAACCGGATTTTTTAGTTTTCTCCTTAATCTCAAGGTAATTTCAAAAATGCAGAATGGTTATATTTACTGCCATTGTTCATCAGTGGTTAGTATCGTTGTGTAAGCAAAATGTATGGTGTAATTTCCTGGGTATGTTGAGTTAAAAATAGCTTTCATTTTCAGCAGCCTTTATATACACCCCATTAATGTTTTCTCTGTCTCATGTAATTTTTATACAATTGGCTAACATTTTACAAAAATGCCTTTGTCTTATTATAAACTCAAATGGCATTTTAGTTGTGATAACTATGGAAAATAATTGTAGAAATTATCTGTACATTTAAATTTCATTAATCTCTTTGCTGAGGTAAATGGTTTTGGATTTGTCTTGCATTCACATTTAAATAGTGCTTTACAGTTATGAAAAAGGCAAGGGCAGTTCTTTTCTTTAATATTGTTGGACTCTATATCTTCAACTTCTGGTACTTCCTTGTATCCCTGGTGTCTGGCACAGTGTAGCACATTGATGCTCAGCAAATCCTTACTAAACGGACATAGTTTTCATTTTGAGAACTATAGTGGTTATTTATACTTGCTTCTTTCCTAATTAACGGCAGGAACCATATTTTCTTATACTTCTGACTGCCAGTGCAGTGCCTGGCATCTAATAGGTACACAGCAAACATTTAATTGAATTAAATGTCTTACACAAGGTCACTTCAAGAAGCTGGACTTCCAAAACCTAGGATTTTACTGCATCATTTAAATTTTCAGGTTGTCTCCATATAGGACTAAGCATTTATTATATTTTATTAAATGATGATGTAGAACAAATTATTATAAATCAGCTAGGCCTTGTATATCATAGGAGAAGTGGTAATACATGGCAGTCTTTTTAACCCTGTCCTTACTTTACTAGACATGCATATGCTGTAATTTGAAATAATTCCTGCCCCCTTGTCAAAAAGATGATGGTATTTTAAAAAGTTTGTCATTAGTGTATTACCAGTGTCCTCTGGGGTACCAAATACATTTTTACTTGAACACATAATAGTGGATTAAGTAATAAATAGTAAAAAAAAAAAATTCACTGAGTTGTTTATACAGCTTTAAAGAAAGCAGTAACTTTTCTATACAATTTAAAATTTTCAGTTGATTTTTAACTTACATCTGTTTTTTCCCTATCAGTATAGATACAGATTGGTTTCAGTTGACTGATGCAAATAAAATCCATTGTTACAGTTTTGACAAAGTATGATATATTTATCACTTGATAAATAATCTGAACTGCAAAAGAATGTTAAATTTACACCAATATTGGGTAACCATTAAGTACCCTGAAATTTAATTGGTGAACAAACTTATTCTGTAGTGCTTTTAAGATGAGTGGGCAACAGCTAGCTTTTCCCAAAGACTGAATCTCCATCTCTGGGATTTTAGGGAACAGAGGAGGGAGGTCCCTGGGAGCATTGCCTGCAGCAGCATGGAAAGAACAATGAGTTTAATATGATTAATAGTAGAGTCCTTGACATCTTCCATGTTCACCAGCAAAAAGAAAGACATGTTCATAACATTCAGTGTCCTCTTTTTGTTCATTTGTGTTTCCAAGCATCAGCATTAGTTTGGATTTTCCTCTGTCAACTCCCTTCCCCCAGTTTGAGTCTTTGTTTTGGCCTCGAGGCACATCTTTTCAGACTAGCTTTTAACAAAGCTCAGTTTGACCCTCCCTCCCATTAGTTTTCTAGTGATGCAGGTTTTGATACTGTGGATCTTATCAGTCACCTTTTTGTTAATTCTAGTAGAAAAATTAATGTCCCCTCCTTTTCAGTTACATAGTATTTTGGGAATGTGTCATTCATTTTTTATGTCTGTGATTTTATTTATATATGTATGATTGGCTAATGTCCAAACTATGAAAAGGGATAAGAGTAAGCTTATTTTTGATAAAGGTAAGAAATACCGTTCCAAGAAATGTTCTAGGACTATTATTGCTTTTGCAGAATCTTGGTTCTAGACAAGTTAACTGCAGTTTTCCTAACAGTTCCATACTTTATAGGATCCTGGTATATAGTACTGTTTAGAACCCTTTCACGTTCCTGGGAGGCAAGCCAGTCATTGAGCTGTGACTACTTGGGGACCTTTCTAGTACAGCTGTGCACTTTGGAGGTGAGGTGGTGTTTCTTTGGATGCCTGGAGTTATGGGGTGCAAAATGAGTGGATCAGCACTCTTTTAAATAGTTCTCAGCAGTGGTACAATAATAGTTGAGTATTAACGTAAGATCTGCTTGTCAACATTCCACACCAGGCAGCAGTACTTGTTTCCTGGGTTAGTTGTTACGATACTGGGTACATTCTGACTCAAATCCCTTTTCCTACCCACCCCTCTTGTTCTGTAGGTACTAAGTCTTCCTTACTACCTTGTCCCTTCCCCCATATAACAACAAAAGAACCATTTCTGAAGTGAAACTTGATTTAAAACCAAGGCCAGAAAATTTTGGATTTTCTTTGCAGAAGTTCGGCCTACCTTTTCCTCCATTTCCTTTAATTAAATTGGATGTCATAAAAATTCAAGTCATAAAACATTGAATTCATTTAAAAACTAAAACTAATGATTGTATTTTCTCCAATTTTTTCATTTCAATGTGCTTGGAAATCCTTAAGTTATATTATGTGTCCAATAATCTTTTGGCTAATAGTTTTTATTTTTTGAGCATTTATATAGTGATACTAATAAGGAATTTAAGCATTTTCATTTAATCGTTACAATAGCCTTCTCATGAGGTGTTATTCCCATTTCAAGATGAGAATATATGGCTTGAAGAAGTCTTAAGTTGACCCAGGGATACCTAGCTGGTAAGTGAAAGAGTTGGGAGATGTAGATCTGGTGGACTCCAAAGCTTTCGCTCTTTAACCATTATGCTAACAACTAGTTACACTGTTGTGCATTAGAAGATGTATTCCATGAACCCGTTTACTTTTAGCATATATCTCAGTTATAAGCTGGAGACTATACTGTGATTACAGGTAGACATGTTAGTAGATATATCAGCTCTTTTTATAACTAATTGCATAGCACTGATAATACTACCTGGATTTTCCTCTTTTCCCTTTGTGTACCACATATGATGTGCTCCCCTCTCTCCCAATTTTCTCACCTTTAATTTGGGTTTCAGAAGTTAAGCAGACGCTTCATATCATGCAACTAGATTGTGATTGGTTGTCCCCTATCTGCATACTAATTTGTCATGACTGTGATATGTTTGTTACTTGGAACTTGTAAATATATCATTTTTTTCTTACACCACTTCCCAACAGACCTGCCAATTTCAGCATGATTGCTGTTAACTTTAAGACATAGTTATGGTTGTTGTCTTGATACAGGTAACACTAGAATTAGTGGTAGTCAGATTGTTGCTTTATTGTTACATTTGGAAATTCATAAGGTGAGGGTTGAATGTTTTTACTGGCTCACTTTTTTATTACACCAGAGCCACCTTCACATTTTCTCAAGTGCAGAAGAAGTCTGTTCTTTATATGTCGTGTATTTTATTGAAGATTATTTTGAAGAACTTGAAGAACTGCCCCTCATTTCTCTATCTCCCATTTAAAAATATTTCTTGTTGGTGACTCAAGTGTAGCCTTTCGTAGAGAAGGAGAAAACGTCCAGGTTCTTTTTCTTGCTTGCTTACCTTGTCCATCCATCCATCTGGTGGGTATTTAAGCATTAGCTTCTGCCACAATATTAATATTGTTTTTAATTGTTATTTGTTGAACACTCCTTTTGGACAGGTGGGGACACCCCAAGTTCAGCTTACTCATTTGATCACTTTTCAGGACTTGGAGCTGGTTTCCTCTACCCCTCTTGGTATTCCTCATTTTTACAAACTGACAGAACATATTGTGTATTCCATGCCTCACTTTTTAAGCAGAAGTAGTAATATATAGCAAAATAAGGCATCAGCTCAAATTCCCAGGAAGAGGCCTCTTACTTGATAGCCTTTCTTTGGTGTGTTTCATATGTCCAGGGAAGGGAAAAGTGGGAAAAGTTAATTTGTGTGTGATTAATAATAGTACTATTATTAAGAAAGGGCAATAAATTCAACCCCCCCCTCCTTTTTTTTGTCTTCAGGATCAAAATACTTGCTGAACAGTGGAGTCAGAGACCAATAAAAATAAACTACTTGAACGTCATTTGACTGGTTAGCCAGGTAATTCAGTTTCACTTTGACTCAATCCTTTGTAATTTTCTTACTTCACCCTCTGAAGAGATCTGCCCTCTTCTTTAATTTATAATTTAAACTTGTTTAATACTTCATGTTCTTCTCTTTAATGATAATAATAGTTGAACGAGTGAATATGTATGTGTGTGTGTGTGTGTGTGTAACTTTTGAGGAGGAAGGGAACTGTATGCTACAGTTTACTATGAGACACTACCCCCCCCGCCCACTTTTTCCTTGTGTGTGACTCTTTTAATGGCATTTAGTCAAAATCTGAATCATTCCCACCTGTTATCATTTCACCTTGTGAAGACTGGTTTCCCCAGATTACTTGTGTTAGCAAATAGTGTTTCATCTAACTCCTCTCCTAACTTTCATGATTGCATTGGAATAGGAGAAATGATAGTTGAGAAAGCAGCGCTTTGCTTATTAGCTAGTTAAATTTCTTTTAGTAATACCACCATTCTCTTCATTAGCTAGACTTGAAATCTGAGTCTTCGAATCCCACCCCCTTTGATACATTTTAGTAAACAGGCCTTATCCGGTTTTCAGTTTTCATGTCTCCTACATTTATAACACTTTCTTTTATTAATTTTAGCATCCTTGATCCAGATTTAATAATTTCTTGCTTGTATTTGTCCACATGTCCCTTTACTGCTGCTTATCTACTATTTCTACCTACTTGAAATATATGGGGGCATAAGGATTGATATATAAATCAATAGAACAGAATAGACACTAGAAAAAGATCTTGATGTTGATTGCCAAAGCAATGCAATGGAAAAAGGAGAACCATTTCAATAATTAGCCCTGGAATGAAATAACCATATTTTAAAAATTGGTCCTCAATCCTTTCTTCACACCATACACAAAATTAAAATGGATCATAGACCTAAATAATGCTAAAACTATAAACTTTTCTAAACATAGGAAAATATCAGGCAGCCACTGATCTGCTCTTAAGTCACTACAGTTTTGCCTTTTCTTAGATTTCATGTAAACGGTATTCCCCTTGTGCATGTAACTTTTGTAATTGTTCCATGATTCTCGAATATATTTTTCTTTTTCTTTGCATTTCAGTTTTGGAAGTTTGTATTGCTATATCTTCAAGCTCACTCTCCCCCCACCCCCAGCTGTGTCCAGTCAACTAATAAACCCATCAAAGGCATTATTCATTTCTGTTAGTGTTTTTTGGTTTCTGATATTCCCATTTGCTTCTTCCTTAGAGCTTCCATCTCTCTGTGTACATTACCCACCTGTTCATGCATATTGTCCACTTTTTCCATTAGAGCCCTTAGCATATTAATCATAGCTAAAATTGCACATTTGGTTTCTTTCCTGTTTACTAGCAAACTTTTGAGGCTTCTTTGCATATATCATCAAAATCTGTTTTGATTTCTTAGTGCTTGTAACTTCTCATTTAAGAATGTAGGTCACATAAAAACTTCATAAATGTTCATAGTAACATTATTCATTATGCCAAAAAATGGAGACAGCTTAAATATCTATCAACTAATGAGTGGATAAATAAAATACGGTATATCCGTACAATGAAGTATTATTCAGAAATAAAAAGAAATGAAGTACTGATATATGCTACAACATGGATGAACTAGAAAGGATTGTGCTAAATGAAAGCCAGTCATAAAGTACTAGATATTGTATGATTCCATTTGTATGAACTGTCCAGAATAGATAAATCCATAGAGACAGAAAGTAGATAGTGGTCGCCTAAGGCGGGGGCATGGAGAGGGAGTTTGTGAGGTGGGGGAGGGGCATTGGGAGGATTAGGGGAGAGACAACTAAGGGATACTGGGTTTCTTTTTGGGGTAATGAAAATGTTCTAAAATTGATTGTGGTAACAGTTATACAATTTTGAATATATTAAAAGCTAATGAATTGCATATTTTAAATGTATGGTAAGTGAATTGTATTCCCATAAAGGTGTTAAAGAATATAGCTGATTTATTGAGGAATAGTAAGAGTTCTATGATGCCATAAAGGATGGAAAAATAGTTACTTTTCTCATGGCATTGCTGGGTTTCAAAAGTAACATGTTAGTTGAACTTACTTCAGTTTTTCTAAAGCTTCTTGTAGCCTTATAGTAATTATAGGGTTAATGCTAATTCCAGCACTGTATCTTTTTCATGTGTCAAGAACGTTTATATCAAAAAGAATTCTTCAAAAAAAATTAAAGTCATACCCAGACCTATCTGCACTTTTCTGTTGTCCATTAAACGTTTGGGAGATACTTATGGATATCTAGCAGCAGAATGTTCAGAAATCAGTTTTTGCTCTCAAGCTTATAATAGTAATTTTTAAAAAATTACCAAGAAAGCCATAATTTTGGTATATCTGCTATTTAGAGCTAATGAAGTGCTGTGGTTACAAGTGGAAAAGCCAAAGTTATTTTACTTGAGGTAATCAGACCACATTTACTTCCTCACCCCATTTTAATTTTCTTTTTGGTTTTAAACTTTTAAGGGTGTCCTTCTATGGAAAGAGGACTGATGATGACTAATGATATATTTAAAATTGGAAGTAACTGGTTCTGTGATGATATGTAGGAGAATATTAAGCATTTGTAATTTTAAAAGTTTAAATATTTTGACTTTAATGTTGACTAAACAGCAGTTTAGTTTAAAAGATAAATGTTTTTGAGCAGAGGTCACGAATATTATACAGAGATGCTTTTAACAGAAAATGCCTATTGATAGTTGTTTTTATTATTAAAGTCAAAGACTGAAGGTTAAGTTACTTTGCTTTAATGATGGAGCTTTCAAAATATGTAGAGAAAATCATTAAAATTTTAAGATGCCATCTTTGACATGAACAAAAACTATCTGAATTGCTATACTAATCCAGTCACTCTTTTTCTGCTCTTGGTGAAAAGGGAGGAGATAAGGTTTTAGTAATTGTTCATAGCCAGGGTTCATTAAAAGGACAGTTTTATTGGACTTGGAAACACAGATATAAAAATGGTCAGATTGGTAATAATATAGCTCTTGTAGTACTTAATTTTATAACTTAATTAAGAAATATAATTGGCCTGAATATCAGCTCAATGATGTAAAAAGTGAACTGTTGTACAAATAGTCCAGTTTATATCACTGTTATAAATGGCTCTGTCATGTGCCAAACTCTTAGAGTAATTACTTTCTTATGATTCAGTCTTCGTTTCCAACAACTGTTTAGTAAGAATATGTTTTTGAATCTGTGTAATATTTAACATATAAAGCCTGCATTATTTTGAAGTTGATATTGAAAACCTCTAAACTTCTGACCTTGAATAGAATTTGCTATGTATAACCATTACGTGCAGCTGGTGGATTCAAAATTGCCTTTGCTAGGACTCTGCTTTGTGAAAAATAGTGTGAATTGGGCCTGAGTGCATGGCAGCTGACATTTATCAAGGATAACAGGAGTCTTACTCATTTTCACATTTTAAAGTAACTTTGAAAGCTTTGCATGTGCACACGTGGTCAGCATATGTTCCCAAAATGTAAATATATTTTCCATCACGTATCAATGAAACTAAGTATTACTCTTTAATGAGCTTCATATATTACACTCGTACCATGCGAGTGTACAAGCACACTATGTGCATATATTTTGTGAGTACCTGAAGAGCTACAGTTTAGGATCTTTAATTCATTCTGTAGAATTTTATCTTTCATGGTTTTTAAATTATTACAAGTAAAAATACACCTAATGTATTCCATGGTTTTTAAATTATTACAAGTAAAAATACACCTAATCTTATTACACAATGTGTGATTTGGCATTTCTTTCATTCCCCTACTTAAAATTTGTCCATAATATAGAAAACTTAGTTACAGACCTTTTTTTCTAAATCAACTACTAGTGTATTGCTTTTCTATTTGAAAAGATTTTTATAGAGCTAGTTATTTTACTGGAGGGTGACAAAGAGAATTGGAATTGCATGATTTTTAGTGTTCTTAGCCTTTTGAAATTTTCTTTAAAATAAGATTGCAGTAATTTAAAAAGAGTTCTAGAATAAAACTGTAAAGTTCATAGTGTGTTGGCAAACTTGTTAATTAAAATAACATCTTTTTATCGTTGGTATGGGTTTCAGATACTGCAACCCTCAGATATATTGATGTGCAGATCAAGAAAGCAGTAGATGTGCTTTGACTTCTGAAGATATATTGGCCATGCACAGCTGTAATCTTACTATCTTTTCATTTTTAGATATGATGCAGTTGTGTAAGGCCCTGGGAATGGGGAGTTAGTTAATTTTTTGTGTGTATGAGAGTTTAATTTGGCTTTTGGTAAGCCTGTTTTGTGGTGTGAGGATACCATGTAAATTGTGGCTGTTTCATTAATTACTTCTCTCTCAATTCCATTTGAAATATAAGAAGCCTGCGTTCCATTCCTTTCCATTTTCTTTTGGCGGTTGAAAGGGAAGTCATTTTATTAAGAATGATGAATAGTGAAAGCAATTTAAAATTTAAGCTAGTTAAATTGCCAGTCTTTATATTTAAAAAAAAATTGTAGATCAATTAATTATGAATTTTAACATGAATTTTCAAAGAGGAAATCGTCCTTAATCACTTGTGACTCAAGTGCCCTTTCTAACAATAGGTACTGTTTCTGTAAATTCTTTTGACAGAGAAGTGTGCAGCATCAGAGAGGTTTAAAGAAAATATTTGAAGTGTTTACATAAGAATACTTTAAGACCACTACCAGAACTTTATTTGTATATCTTAGTATTTGAGAATTTAGTACTTCCCAAAAGACATCTCTTTAGTTCCCTCTTAGGTTCAGACAATTCACGTAAGTTATTCCGCTGATATAGGAGTTAGAAAACACAAATAGTACATCGTTTCCTGAATTTATATGGATGGTAGATGTAGTCACTTTATAATTACAGAAAAAAATTCTATTTTTTTAATAACCTTTCTGGTAAATCATAGCCATTTTTCAAGCCTACCATCTGTCCAGACACTTAGCTGTTTTTTTGGGGGGACGGGGAGGCACATGGTTTTTAATTCTTTAAGCAACTTTGTAAGGTGATAGTGTATCCCTTTTAGAGAATAGGAAATTGAAGTGCAGAGATTTAAATTTGTTAATATTATACCGGGGCTTAGATCAACTCTGAAGTCTGTGTTCTTTCCTCTTTTTTACTTCACTGTGCTTCATTCTGGTTGGATTCATCAGTTTTATCCAGTTGTGTATGTGTGTATGTGTGTGTCCTAGGCATTAATCTTGTCTATTGAGTTTGATTTTAGAGATGAGTTTAAATATCCCTTGCTAACCAAATTTATCCAGAGCTGGGATATTTGGTACTCAGATAATGAGCTGTACTATCTTTTTTTATACTTTATATATATCCAAAGGTTTGAAATTAATTCTTTTCACAACCATTTATTCTGCTTCTTTTCATTTAGTTTTTCTATGGTTGTCAATTCTTATTAAAGATTGTAAACATTTATTTTAAACTTATTTCAAGATTTTATTTTATTGGGCAGTGAATTTATCTGCCAATATTGATGAATTTTTTTAGCCATCTTTTTTAGTTCAGTTTTCAAATACATTTGTGAATTTTAGTTTATGATTTGCATCCTGAGTGAGAAATTTTTCATTTCATTCTTTTGATGCCCTCACGTATCCTCTTTTCCTTGCTCCTGGCAACCCTAGCTCTATTTTTGTTGACTTCACCCATTTCTACCATCCATACCTTCGGTTTAGCTTCAGGATTCTATTCCGAAGAAGTATTAATTGCAATATCAGAGATAAGCATGACCCAGGTTTTGCATGTATTACTCTTTCTTCTACAGCTGCAGGTGACAGTTTGAGATAATCAGTAACTATTAATAATAGCTTTTTTTCACCTTCCTTTCAGGCATTTTTGTTTGGTTTTTACCTGTGGGCCTTGCTTTTGCTCTTGTTACCTTGTACATGATTTGACTTCCTGACTGCCTTTGCCAGTTTCTGGTCCTGGAGCTTCCTGGGTTCATGGAGTCATCAGTTCATTGCTGTATGTTTACTCTGTGTTTTGGTCCAAAGACATATTTGTTATGTTTAAGCATGACTATGCCTTTCTAAATTGATAAAAAATAAATTTTATTTGTCATTATTGCATTCGGAGTAAAGGGGGAGAGTATGTTTGGTTGAAAGCAATAATCCACGATGTCATTTTATCAGAAAGTCCTTTGTTGTTTTGATCTCATAACATGGCTTATTTATACAGATAGTCCCCAACTTACAATGGTTCATCTTAAGATTGTTTGACTTTACAATGGGTCAAAAGCGATATGCGTTTGGTAGAAATCTATTTTGAATTTTGATCTTTTCCTGTGCTAGTGATACGTGGTACAACAATCTCATGATACTGGGCAGCAGCAGTGTGATTGGCTTGTGTACCGAACTGGCCACTTTTCTAGTGGAATACCATTTTTACTTGAAAGAATGACTGAAAAACTGTGGATTTTGGCTGACAAGTTCTTAAAATTGAGCAAGGCAAACCTATCACTTCAAGGGAAACATCTGATGGTATTTGTTGACAGTGATAAAATTTGAGTTTTAAAGTGAAAATTATAACCCTGGTAAATTTGAATCTGCCATCATGAGTGTGACAGCTTCTCAGTACTCAAAAGACTCTTAGGGTGAGATGGGTGGCGATATTAATGTGTTTTTGATATTGTATAATGAAATATATCAGTATTTGATCATCTGCTTAATCAGTATTATCCAGATGACAATGTTTGATGTTATAAAATCATGCATGGGTAGACGATTTGTTCAGCGTGCAAGGTAGGTCAGTATATTTTAATGTAGCAGTGTGAATGTTCATTAGTATGATTTCAGATTTCACTTTGCAACTTACCTTAACGAAAGTACCACTTGTCAAGTTTTAGCAGACTATCAAGGAAAATTATAATTACTTATAAAAACTATTGAAATAGCCTTTCCTTTTATGAGTACATATCTTTTTGAGGCTGGATTTTCTTCATATGTTTTAACCAAAATAACATATTGCAATAGATGGAATGGAGTAGATAAGAGAATCCTGCTGTCTATTAAGTCAGACATAAGATTTGTACAAGGGTAAAACAATGCCACCTTTCTCACCTAATTGTTTTGTGTTAGGAAAGGTATTTTTCATAAATTGTTTTTGTTAACATAATGGGCTTATTATAAAATGAATTGCTATTTCAAGTGTTTCTGAATTTTAATTTATAATATGGTAAATATTGATAGCTGTAACCCAAATAACAGAAACTTTCGGGGTTCCTAGTTTTAAGAGATAAAGGAATCCTGACATCAAAAAGGTTGAGAAGCAGTGAACCGGTGAATTTGATTGGAACTCTAGAACCATTTGACTTAAACCTTTCACCTTGCTGTATGTATTTGTTGCCTTGTAGGCACAGCCAGTTCCTGTTACAGCTGTCTCTCTTCTGTCTTGCTTAAACAGGAAGAGGCTGAGCTAACCAGAAAGTTTGGCCAATTTCAAGGACATGCAGTTGTCTTTAACCTAAATCTGTCTCTCTCAGTAATAAGAACCAAATTGACCGCAGAAGTTTAGGATTTTGAACAATTGTATAACATTGTATACTCTAATACTCAGTTGTTTCTGCTTTTGAATTATAGATCAGGCAGTAATTTTCATTGGAGACCTTTTATAGCACAAAATTCATTTTGTGATTTTATAGTTACTAGTTTATTGATTCTGATACTGGTCAACAGCTCACTGAAGGCAGAAAACTGTTTTGATCAACAGTTCATCCCAAGCACATGGCATAGGAGATTTGATCTCCTTTGTCTATGTGGACAGCACTCAGTATGTTGAAGAGCAATTACTCTTTTATTAAAACCTTTTTTTTTTCTAATTTTGTTGAGAAAAATTGGCATACATTACTGTATAAGTTTAAGGCATACAGTGTCATGATTTGGTTTGCATATATTGTGAAATGATTACCACCATAGGTTTAGTTAACAACTATCATCACATATAAATATAATAAGAAAAGAAAATTCTCCTTGTGATGAGAACTCTTAGGATTTACTCTCTTAACTTTCCTATATATTATGTAGCACTGTTAACTATAGTTACCGTGTTGTATGTTACATTCCTCGTAATTAGCGACCACTCTTAGGACACTTGCCGAAGTTGGTTTTGGTTTTAGCCAGGTTAGCTGTATGAATGATTTTACAGGAGTTTATAATTAAATTTTTGCCTCAGATATTCTCTAGTAATAATGAGTTACCCCCAGCTTCATTTACTAGACATGCCTAGGCAGGTTTTATGAAGTATAGAAAGAAGCTCTTTAAAGTCATGAATGATGAAACTGACCTTTGAACAGCCACAAAAAACCAAGCTATGATTTATTTTAAATTATTTGAGAGATGCTCTTTTAGTCTAGTTCCTCAGTATTTTATATTCTTGCTTGTTGAAAATTTCTTCCCTTGGAGCAGTCATGACCTAGAGGCACAGATTTTTAACTCCACATGGAATTGTAGCTATATTTTGAAGGGAATAGGGAGGCAGTTGAAGTAATTCTTCAATTTGGAATGATACTTTTTAACATTGTTACCAGTGTTACCCACCTTGCAACAGGTAAATGATGTTAAGAGTGCTTTCTTATTTTCTTTTTGGACTTTGATATGTATGTTTTCATTCATTTTTTGTATTATTGTCATCCTGAAATCAGTAATGACTTTTGGAGATTGATTTGAAGACAGAAATTCTCTTACCAGATATGTAACTTCCAGAGATATGGAAACATTTTTTTTAAAAAGGATTCTTTTGAATGTAAAATTATTTAGGCTAGGAGTGGAATTACAATCTATGAAGAGTAACAAACTGTGAAGTAAGAAAAAGGAAAAAAACAAAACAGTGGAAACAGCAAGGACTGAGCCACAGACTGACCTGCAGCGAAGACGACCCATTCAGGAAGTCTTCTGAGTCAGACTTGCCATGTCGACTTGCTGGAGTTAGAGACCATCTGCTCTAACCTCTGCTTTTAGAGAAAGAAATCTAGCTAAAATGTGTTTTTCCTTTGATACATCTTACTCTTTCTCTTCCATCTTTTTTAATTTTTAAAAAATTAATTCAAATCGCTTTATCACCTTTCATTTCCACATTGTTAATTTCTGAAATGTTAGTGTCACAAGTAAACCCACTGCAGCATCTTTCAGTTTTTGACATTGGTAGACGAGCTAATTTCAGTCCTGTAGGGGGAAGTGTCTGGTTACTTTGTTATTTACTCTGCAAGCACTCCAGTTTAAGAATATCTGACTTGCAGTTGACCCACAGTTACCATTCCTTGTATTGTTCATTGCTTGCTTAGTACCACTCCTATAGCAGCTTTCCTGTTCTCTCTGCCATTTGGTTACCAGGTGGCTAATGTCCTCAGCTCTTAAATTTTAACATTTCTTCTGATACCTTTCTTCTTTGAGGTAGCTAGAAAGACTGGATTAGGAGAATGGTTGCAACATATGCAAATGTGGCACATGTTGTGCCCATCTCTCCTTTACATCTGTATTGCTTATTAATTACGTTTATATCAGATTTTTATTTATGCTCTGCACATACCCCCTTAACTCCCCACCGCTTTTCATAATCCAGTGCTTTACCACTTATCCCAGGGGGGCTAAAAACTTTGTTTTTCTCTTCTTTCTCTCCTTCTTGGCTGATTATATTTTCACTTTGTGCCAAGGGACAACCTTAGGTGTAAACAGAACTTTTGATGTGTTTATCAAAGAAAAACCGCAAATCTAGAAGTAAAAAGAGATCATAAAGAACCAGCATTGTGTGCTTTAAGTAGTTCCTTTGAAGGTGTTTGGAAGTCCTCTTCAGAATCTTCTAAAAGGTGTCTACTTAATTTTCAGTTATACCTGTTTACCTTAAGAACACAGATATCTGTGAAATGCTGTTTTTACAGCATTTTTTAGCTACTAGCTACAACTCATTACACGATTTCAGTGGGAAATTGTTTTGAATTCCAGTCAGCTATCTATAAGTTGAGGTCATACTGAGTTGTTCTGGCTTATTTATTTGTCTGAATCTTTTTAATTTGTTGCCATATGGGATATTTGTAGCTATTTGTTTTCCAAATGAGAGCAGAATTAGTGTTGCTGAGCACACATCTTTGTTCTTAGTATTGTGTACCTCAGAGGGCTCACCATTATTCCCTGTGCCAAGCATATTCCCTGTGCTTGCTTTGTATTGCTTTTCATCCTCACAATAAACATATGAATATGTGAGGTGTAATTATTCCTAGTTTTCAGAGGTGATAAGCTTTTTAACATGTGACAGTTTTACCTTTTAGTAAAATTGAGATTCAGCTCTCAAGTTTGATTTCAACAAATCCCCGTTGTCTTTTTATTGTATTGTAGTAAATCAGCTGAAGAATTCAAACCCTTGAGTTTCATTTTGATAGGCTTCTGTTTTTTGGAACGGGTAATACTCAAGTGAAAATGACATGTCAGAAAGAAGCAAAAATGTTCTACAAAGTGTTTACCCCACCCCAACGTGAATCTTTTCTGTAATTTAGGAAGATTGTGGAATTGGTCAGAAATACAGCCGGGAAGGAGAGAGAATGGAAGTTGGAAAAAAGAACAAGGGGGAGGTGGTGGTGGTAGTAAAAACACGAACAAAGGAGTTCGCAATAAAATAGTCTCATACAAGTTTTTATAATGGTTTAGAGCTTGCGGTGTAGAAAGTGGAAACAAAAGTGAACAGACTCGAGTATAGTGTTATAAAATGTAATAAAGTATGAAAAGTGATTAGGCTAAAGAAGGGAAAACTGTCTAAACAGGAGACTTGAGAGTTGTTTCACCAGAGGTGGCAGTTGAACTTGATCTTGAAAGATGTTAGGAGTATTCTAGATAGAAGAAAGGTGAAGGGGAGGTTTAAAATTAATTACTTAATGTTAAAAACAAAAAAAGAATTATTTCAGTCATCATCCTTTGTCAAAATCTCTTTCAGTGTATGTCATTTGGGTGGCTGGTGATAGTGGTGGTGGGGATGAGGAAGAAATATAACTGATAGTATGTTCAGAATGAAGCTGAAATCAGGTTTATGAAGCTCAAGTTTAGGTCTGTTTCTACCTATGAGATAAATTCAGTGCTTTAAATGGTAGGAGTCAGTATAACCTTTAAAACTAAAGAATTACCCAACTAGTTAGTATGCTGTCAGGAGAGGGTAATATGATTTAAATGGAATTGGCTCGCTTAACTCCCTCTGCATTGTGTATGTTTGTGAACTTCAACTCTGTTGCTCATGTAGAGGTTGAGTATTCTCTTGACAACAAGCTTCCAGTTCCAACTAGCACCTGTTGACTAATTGGTATGCCCAGTTCTGGTACGAGAGCCTCTGGAGAGTTTGTGTTTGAGTTCAACTTCTTCAGGTTTAAACTGGAGCATTAACATGAAGGCCCTTTGTGGTCAGCTTGTTGATTGAGAATGAAAAGGCAAACATAGGAAGGGAGAAGAGAGAATGAAACCTGTGGATAAAAATGACAGTTAATTTACATTAGGATGCTTTTCATCTCAACTTACATATTAAAATGTTTTACTTGCTGTCTGGTATCCCCTTTCTAAATTTTGCTGGCATTGTAAACGATAGAGGAAAAGAATGACCAGTACCTGAGATGATACCGTTTTCTAGTATATGTCTGTAACAAGATAGTTTATTTTAGACACTATATATGCTTTTTCTCTTTTTTGAAAAAACTGTAGACTGATAGGTTTCCTATCATCTGTGTTCCCATGGCACTTTACTACGGTGCATTCATTTTTAACACTTATGAAATTATGCTGTTATAATTGTTTATTTTCTTTTGCTAGGCTGGGCGTTCTAGCGGTGTGTGGTGTCAGTCATTTCTACTGCTAGATCTAAAATGGTTCTGGGCATGCAAATGTTTGAGCTGAAATGGAATTAAATTGACATATGGATTGCATCAGGTGGTTTATACTTTATCCTACTAAACATAACAGGTCATCAGCAACAAAAAGGAAAGGGGATTGCCAGTTAGTTTTTATTTGAAACTTTTCCCCTCTTTTCCTTCCTCCTGTCTTTTTTCAGCTCTTATCCTGTTTACCAGGGTTAAATTAAAACATATAGATAGGAGATATTCACTGGAAGAGTCATTCTATTGATGAGGAAGCTTTTATAGTGGTTCCATGTTTATGGACTTGTCTCTTCCCTGGCCTCTGCCTGACCCCTAAAAATACACAAGTTATATTTCTTTTAGTTCTTTCCTCCATGGTGCTGGTTCTCTTGGAGCTGCACCGTAAATTGAAATAAAACCTTTGATATTTTAGAAAATATAATCTCGTAGGATTAAGCCTTTAGACTAACTGCTGATGACTCTACCAAAATGTCTTAAGAGTGTCAATTTGGAATTTGAGCTTTGAGTGATGGCTTTATGTATGAATGTCTCATAAATTTTTTCCAAGAGCAAATTTTTTTTTTCTAATTGGCTTGAACAGTCTTTGCTTTTACAAAGTGCTTCAAGCAGTTTTCAGTAAATCAATTCAAATCCACAGTTGTTTGAAAACTTTCCTTGAGTTACTGTGATTCTCAGGAGACACCCAGAAACACTCCCTAATTAGCATATTAATCATACCTTGTTTGAGTTGGGCAAACAAGCCTAACGAATAAACTAAATTACTGGCGGGATAGTCAAAGAGCATTTAATCTTATAAAACACAAGAATAAAAATACTCAACAGACAATTTTAGGGTATAGTTCGTGCTTTTCTGATCTCAAGTTTTTTTTCTTACTGTATGAGCCACTGAGTTCATCTCAAGTAGAAATAAGGTCATGGTTAATACTAGACCACTTCAGAGGGCAATTTATCCGGTGACTTGTAGAATAATGATTAGTTTTAGGGGCTTGAGGGCAATTAGTAGCATTTAGTACCTGTCATCTTGAACAACTCTTTGCCTCTATCCCTAATACTGCATGCCCCTAAGCCTGGAATAACAACTTCTGTATTCTTATTGATGAGTTGAGAAATTTTCTGGTTAACTGATTGGGGATGGCGTGATTCATTAGTATAAATGGTTTGGGGAGGTAAAATGCCCAAGGAACATGATACATTATTTTCTTGGTTATAAAGTTTGAAAATATTGTAATCCTAGCTCTGCCATCCAGTATCTGTGTGTGATCTAATGGAAAGTTATGTAGGTGTTTCCCTATTCATATAATGGGAATAATAATACATGCCTTGGAGAGTCACTGTGAGAAATTACACAGAATATGTGATATGCCCAGCACTGTACTGCAACAGATGTTATCCTCTTCTCTCTCCCTTATTAATTTAGGAAAAGTATAATATTTTAGTTGGTCTCTATACCAGTTGAGTTTTACTAGGTAACCTATCTCCTCCCCATTTTTCATGGCATGGCTTTTCTTAGGTCCCTGCCAAATAACTTCTTGCTTGCTTAGTGACACTAGCATTGTTGATTGATATCTTTTCCTTTTGGACAGGGAGTGAGTACTTCCTGTATCCTTGTCCATCTGGCTAGTTCGTTGTATACAATCAAGATTTCCCCCATCTTAATTGCAAATGACCAAAAGGAAAGCTAGTTAATGCTGCTAAGCGATATACAACATTCTCATGGCTTTTGAGCTGGCAAATGTAATTCTTTGCTGCCTTTTAGCCTGAACTAAAGTTTAGGAATATTCCTTTTCTAGAAGTTTGTTGTATTCTGTTCATGTCTAAGCTGAAACGTGTACCATAGCTTAATTGTTATGTGTAGAAAGACCTATAATATTTATATGATACATTTTATTCAATTGCTCTAAAATTCTTGCTCATTTTAAATCTGGTTTATCATGGTTCTACTTCTTACTCTTCTATAATATAGAAATAGGCAACATTAGATTTTGATAGCATTGGAAGTTATTCTAAATTGCTATTATTCTATATTTGAAGTAATTACATAGAATATCTTACTAACTATATAGTTGGCCCTCCACATTCATGGGTTTTGCATTCAACAGTATTTTCGATTTGTGATTGGGAATTTGTGGATGCACACTAGCAGTATTCATTTGCATCCAACAGTATTTTCGATTTGTGGTTGGGAATCTGTGGATGCACACTGGCAGTATGCATTGTTCTGTGCCATTTTATATAAGAGACTTGAACATCCATAGATTTTGGTGTCTGACAGGGGTCCTGGAACCAATTCCCCATACATACCGAGGGACAGCTGTAAGCTTAAAGTGTGCATTTGTCATATTAATATATATAAGTAGTATAGCGTAGAACTCTAGTAGAAACATTTCAGATAAGGAAAATAATTGTAAAAATGGCTCAAGGATCTGTGTGGTTGAGTTTATATTGAAATACTGAGTACATTTTGGGACTTTGGATTCAGATTCCATGAAAAGTCAACTCTAGGCCTTTCTGTACTATCGTTTCAGGGGCTTGAAAGGCTTCTGTGATTTGATTGTATTCTGAGTATGATTTAAAATCATAACATTAAGCCACTAATAATCAGTTATTTTAAGTTTTTTTCCTCTCCTTTATTTTATGTTGAGGGAAAAAAACCCAACTCTCCAAACTTTAAAACATCTCAGCTTTTCAGCCTTATATTTTGCTACCAAAATTGTAGGTAGAATGAATTTTATTGGTATTCATTTCATACCTAGAGCATCTGTAAAGGCAATGTTGTAATCTAGAACTCCTGGTTAATGATCATGTGATTTTGCTTTTCTTTAAGCTACATATTTTAAGTTTGATGAGTATCTTGTGTGAAATTTTGCTTTTTTATTTAATCTCCCTTCCCGGTAGTATTGTGCCACCTAGTGGAAATTTATGTTCTTTAACATGTCTCAGAGAATCTAGATGGAATGCAAGATGCATTTTTTAGCATGTTAAAAAAAAATCGTTTGGAATGTTTGAACTTCTTGGTTGACTTGGAATTCTTTAGAACAATGATTGCTTTCCTAAATAAGAGTTCAGGATAAAATTCTTAGTGAAGGCTTAGTAAATGCCTTAAGATTATGAGCTATTAAGTGTTAAAATCTGCTCTTTTTTCCAACAAGAAATACCCTACATTTATTTTCTTAATGAAACTTTAACCAAAGCATATTATGTTTCTGTCAGTTAATATTAAAGTAATTGTTGCTTTATGGATCTTGTCAAAATCTATCCCCCCGCCCCACCTTAGGTTTTAATGTTGTGCTTTTCTAAGCAGACTGTAATGGAGTTTACATGTTATATACACGATCTAGGTTTATTTTGAAGTAACAGAAAAAAATACATTGGATGATAAATATTAATGAAATGATCTAAAGGAAAAAATATACTACCTTGAGCCTGAAATAATTTAGACTTTTATCATTTGAATACTTCTTACCAAATGACAAGGTAAACTCTTATTTGTGCTTAACTCAGATATAAATAAAATGTAAGATTTTATCAGTGGAAGAGTTTGTGGTCCTTGTTTCTTGTTATTAAATATGAAGAAGGTGTCCAATTCTTTTTGAGGTATTCATGTTCACATTTTTTGTAGGACTTGAGAAACATTTCTGTCTACGAGTTGGCTGTTCTGTATAACTAAACTGGAATGTGAACTCCGAGGTTGTCTTCAGAATATTCATTTATGATAAAGAATATTGAGAATTATCTAACCATTTAGGGAAATTAATTCTGAATTACAAGATTCAGTCATTCAAGCATATAACACCTTCAGAGTCATGGATATTTTATAATGTTTTTATCTTACTATTCTTTCTTAGTTGCTGATGTATATTCATGATGAGCGGATTAGGAGAAAACTCCTTGGATCCACTGCTCCCTGATTCACGAAAACGCAAATTGCCATGTGATACCCCAGGACAAGGGTAGGCAATTTCATGATGCTTCATCAAGGTCTCCATCCCCCTGCCTTTATTTTTTGGTTTAAAGATAACATTTCGACGTTCTGTTATTTATATTCTCTGGTTTGATTTTTTTTGGTTTTTGTCTTCGCTTAAGTACTATTATTTTGCTTTATAGTAAGTAGTGATACAGTAATGAGATGGACATCCTTATGATGTAATAGAAGCTTCTTCACTGATTCAGATAGGAGTGAGAATATTATACTAACAGTCTGTGATACTTTAGGAAGCATTTCTCAGCGGAAGAGGTAGGAGTTAGGAATAGATAACCAAGATTGTTATAAATAAGAATCTTTAATATCTTTTAAGAACACGTTATAAGTTGATATTTTTGCATATGTGAGGTTTCATTATTTTTCTGAATTTAGACATTTAAAAAATAGAAATAAAATATTGCATTTTTTGCAGTGATATTCTGTAGCCTTTTTAGTATTTGCCAAGGTCAGTATCATTTGAATTTTAATGTGATAGGTGAAAAATAAAAATAATCTACAATTCATAAAACTTCATCATTAATACCTAGCTACGACTGTTTTTATTATTATTTGTTAGTTTTATTGTTTCTATGAGGTAAAGACTTTATCCCCAATTTTCAGATAATAAAACTGAGACTAACTCTGCTCATGCCCACTGGGCTAACAAAAAGATGGACTTGAATTTGTTCGCGTGAATTTCTGCTATATTCTACTACTTCTCCAAGGCAATGTTTTGATAGTTTCTATGGGCTAAATTTAGTTTATTTATGTAGAAAGGTAATGGTGTGGTATAGGGACTGATTCTGCTTATGGCTCTTTTATGATAGGTGTATTCATGGCTTTTTTTCCCCCTTCCTCTTCTTAGTCTTACCTGCAGTGGTGAAAAGTGGAGACGGGAGCAGGAGAGTAAATATATTGAAGAATTGGCTGAACTGATATCTGCTAATCTTAGTGATATTGACAATTTCAATGTCAAACCAGATAAATGTGCAATTTTAAAGGAAACAGTAAGACAGATACGTCAAATAAAAGAGCAAGGTAATACAAAGTAAGAACAACACTCAAGTCTTTTAGAAGGAGCTCGTTAACCGTGTTTACAATTGCCTTTTTCTTACCTTGTTGATCAGGTAGGGACTGCTGCTAATCAGGCTAGCCTCTGTGGGAGTGGACAAATGAGTTGACCAGCTTTGCTCTTTAGGAAACCGTTAACAGAACTGGAAAAAGGCCAGTGTTGCTCACCCTGTCACATGTTAGTTCCCTTTCAGGAAGCCATGGGATAGTAGTATGTTTAGTAGTGAAAGAAAATTTAGGGTATCTTCCGCCCTCCTGGGTAACTCTAAAATTTAATTTTAACATTTGAATATTGTGGCATAATTTTCTTATTAGGAAATGTTGTGTGTGTACATATGCATGTGTGTGCGTGCCTCTTTGTGTCTGTTCTGGGGACTCTTTGAAGGTGGATATAATCTGTCACTGATATGTGTGCTATTTGTAGTACTGCTTTCTGTCTTTTTAGGAAAAGCTATTTCCAATGATGATGATGTTCAGAAAGCTGATGTATCTTCTACAGGACAGGGAGTTATTGACAAAGACTCCTTAGGACCACTTTTACTTCAGGCAAGTATATGGTTTCAGCTACCAGTAAGCTCTGTTGATTTCTTTAAAAAGAAATTGTTGAAACTTTGGTTAGGTAATAAGAACAAAAACACATCTTTCTTTTTATGAGACAGAACTCAATATTCTGAGTATGATGATAGTAAAGTGCTCTCAGATTTACCATGTATATAAAACTCAAGAGGTCCCATGGGGGAGGGGGACCCTCATAAAAACTTAGTTGCAAACTGAGAAAGCAAACAAAACATAAAAAGAAGCCAGAGAGGAAAGGTAATGCACACTTTCACAAAGGTTATATTTGGGCATATCTTAGCTCAGACTTTTTGGTGCATTTTTGCATGATCATATAATTTTACATTCTCGAGGAATTTTTAAGGCTTAAAAATTGCATTGTTTTCTAAGTAGCTGTCTTAAATAGACATAATTAATCTATAGCACTTAGAGAATGTTTCTCTTACTTGAAGTCTGGGTCTGAAACCTTTCGTAAAGTTCACTTGTCAACTATTTTTGTTTGAAGTAATTTGCTCCATCTGCTTTGTAGTTGATCAGTTCAGTTCCTCTGTAAATTCTCATTACGGAGTAGTGTAATTCCTGTAGCTTGATTTGGTATCAAATGGAAAAATAGGAAGTGCGGAGGGTGATTTTCTTATTTTTAAAGTTTTGAAGAGGTAAATCTTCAAAAATTAGATTAGACATTAATTCAGATTTTATATTGACTATTTGTCTTTTTTTTCAAATTATTTTTTATAAAATCTTGTGGTAATGGCGCTAATGTTAAAAGAAATGGTGGCTGATAGTTGTTTGCAGTTATTGTTAAATCAGCAGTAGTTTTTTCAAATTCTTAGTACTAAGGTCAGTGTCTTAGTCAGCTAAGGCTGCCATAAAAAAATACCACAAACTGCTTAAACAGCAGAAAATCATTTTTTAAAATTCTGGAGTTCTGCAGGTCCAAGATCAAGTTGTTGGCAGGCTTGATTTTGTTCTGAGACCTCTCTCCTTGGCTCGTAGATGGCTGCCTTCTCACTGTGACCTCACATGTCCTTTCTCTGTGCATCCCCGGCATCTCTCTCTTTTTATAAGGACACCAGTCATATTGAATTAGAGGCCTGCCCTTATGACTTCATTAATTACCTCCTGGAAGCCCTATCTCCAATCACATTGAGGGTTTAGGCTTCAAATGATATAATATAGTTCAGTCCATAATATCCCATATCAACATATTCCACTTTAGGCATTGGATGGTTTCCTGTTTGTGGTGAATCGTGATGGAAACATTGTATTTGTGTCAGAAAATGTCACACAATACCTGCAATATAAGCAAGAGGACCTGGTTAACACAAGTGTCTACAATATTTTGCATGAAGAAGACAGAAAGGATTTTCTTAAAAACTTACCAAAATCTACAGGTAGGCTTTTAATGTGTATTTTCTAAATAAGTTGAAAAAAATTTTTTTCTTGACCATTTCTTAGAAAATTGAGCATACCTTTTTAGGAACCAAGTGATTAAATTTGTGTAGAAAGGTAAGTGGTTAATAGCAAAATTTTCAAATATGACCTCAATGAATTTAGATTATGGTAAACATTTAACGTGGCCAAAATATACAGTGAGATTTCTACTTTAATTGAAATTATTCCAAAGTTCTATATATAGCAGTCTCCCCTTATCCAGAGAGGATATATTCCAAGACCCCCAGTGTAGATGCTTGAAACCGTGGATCACACCAGACACTAAATATACTGTTTTTTCCTATACACACATATATATACACACACATGCATACATACATATATACATACATATATGCATACCTTTCTAACTGAAAGAAAGCACTTTATGGCTTCTCTTTGGAGTATCTGAATTGCCAACATCACTACTCTTGCTCTTTGGGGCCAATATTAAGTAAAATAAGGGTTGTTTGAACACAGGCACTACAGTACAGAGATGCTCGATCTGATACCAAGATGGGTATGAACTGACTAGCAGGCAGGTGGTGTATCCACATGGATATGCTGGACAAAGGAATGATTCATGTCCTGGGCAGGTGGAGTGAGATGGCATGCAATTTAAAACTTATAAATTGTTTATTTCTGGAATTTTCCAGTTTATAGCTTTGGACCATGGTTGACCATGGGTAACTAAAACTGTGGAAAAGGGGGAACTCTGCTGTATTGCCACCTTGAAATGTTAGCACAGACGTTACTATGGAAAACTTGTGTAATGAAAAAATACAGCCTTAATTCTTGATGATGGTCATCGCCTGAATCACCAGCTTTCAAAACTCCTTTCAATTTGTTTTCCAAAGTTAATGGAGTTGCTTGGACAAACGAAACCCAGAGACAAAAAAGCCATACATTTAATTGCCGTATGTTGATGAAAATGCCACATGATATTCTGGAAGACGTAAACACTAGTCCTGAAACACGCCAGAGATATGAGACCATGCAGTGCTTTGCCCTGTCTCAGCCACGTGCGATGATGGAGGAAGGGGAAGGTAAGAGAGGTCACGTGCGTGACGTTTATCAAGCAGATGGCAGTTAAACTTATAGTTTTATAACTCCTATCATTACAGTTTTTACTGCATTTCATGTCTTTACTTGCCAGTTGTACAGACATATTTAAAAGTTATGTATGTTCCTTACCTGGGTAAATTTTTATCGTAGATCTGCAGTCCTGTATGATCTGTGTCGCACGCCGCATTACTACAGGAGAAAGAGCATTTCCAGCAAACCCTGAGAGCTTTATTACTAGACATGATCTTTCAGGTAAAAACTTTGTGTATTGTGTATATACATTTTGTTCATTTTGGAAACTTTTAGAAAAGTTAACTGTTCTACAGCCTGCATTATCATTTAAGTGCCAGCAACCACTGTAATGAATGCTTTGTGTAGATTATTTCCTATTTTTCTTATACAACCCTGAGAGAGTGTCACTAAAACCCTTAGCGTTTGAGTTGGGTATATTTGACACTTAAAATCTCCTCAATAAATTAAAAATAAATGTAGAGGTACCTGGCCTTCTATCTAAATATTATTTTAAGTCAGAGATTATTATTTCTTTTCTCTAACTTCAAACCCACTTTTCATAAAGGAATAAAATTTCAAAGGTATCGGTGATTTGAATGAGAATTATTGGGCGTAATCTTGACATGAGCTTTATTTTAATCTTGGACACCCTTTTTTGACCACCGGAGTAAAGAATTAAAGCCAGTGTGGTTGATAAAGCTAAGGCACAATGATGAAATTAAACACAGAGGGAATGTTATCTGTATTCACCTTGTGATCATTCAGAGTCACTCTTGTGATCATCTGACCCTAAATGGTGATGGCCAAGGGTTTGTCACATATACTACATCTCAGAGATTGAGGAAACAGGCCTGGTGACAGAGAGTTTGTGTTACTTGTCCAAGATCATGGCTAATAAGAAGAGAATTTGCAGCTAAGTCTGCTCGACGTCAGAGCATGTACTGTTGGTTTTATGTCCATCATGTGGACCTTCAGTAACTAATTTGGTAAACTGGAGTATGTTTAAATAAACACTTAACTTGTAGCTACTATATATATATGTGCATGTGTATATTTATACATATATGCATATGTATATATATTACATACATACATAATAATATTTTACTGTAAAAATAGCTGTTTTTGCAGTCATCAATCATTTTATGCCAGGCTACTTTTCTAGAGGTCGCTTGAGATTAATTTTCACAGATGAAAAAAAACAAAGTTAGTTATTTGTATTTTAAATTGTCAATCTATTTACACTGATGAATATTACTTTATATTGGAAAATTTTCTGTTAACTTACCTTGAGATCATCAAACTTTGTGAGAAGAATTTTTATGTGTTATATTATCCTTTTAGTGTGGTTTTTTTTGCTGGATCTGTTAGGATTTGGCAGTCTACATTTTTCCTTAAATAACAATACTTCATATTTTGTTACTAAAAATACTAAATAAAACATCTTTACCCAAGCAGTTCAGCGAGTAGAACCTTTAAAAGTTATCAATATTTTTTCCTTAGTATAAAAGCAATACATATTTATTATAAAGTTAGAAATTATCAGGCCCCCCCCAAAAAATCACGTTGTGTAACATCTGAGAGCCATCGAACTATAGAGTTGGTACATTCCAATTGCTGTCCGTTCCTCATAGGAGGTTTGTTGCACTCCACACAATACTTTTTTTGGCCTTTGGGGAGATTTTTTATCCTCTGTCCCTGATGTGTTTTATTTAACACATTTTCTTTTGAGTATCTATTTTGTGTTTGTCATGTGGCTTTCAGAGCTAGGTCCAGGGGAGGTGGTTGAGGACAAATCTGTCTTATTCTTGGCATAGCACACAAATGTTCACTCTCTCTGGAATGCATATGTCTCTTCTCTTTAATCATTTTTACCCCATTAATGAGACTTTTATTTTTTACTATTAAAGGCCTGAATTTTAAACAGATTCTTAGACTAATGGCTAGTATCTAAGAGCTTATTCTACACTAGTGCCTTTTTAGCATTTCC
Organism: Pteropus alecto; assembly: GCF_000325575.1. Classification (NCBI taxonomy): domain Eukaryota; kingdom Metazoa; phylum Chordata; class Mammalia; order Chiroptera; family Pteropodidae; genus Pteropus; species Pteropus alecto. Next base: position 30,427,568 of record NW_006442491.1, read on the forward strand.
AGAACTGGCTTTCACCATGAAGCTCTATGAGTTTTCCCAATACAAACTTGATTTTCTTCGTTTTTTACTTTCCTCACAGCCATGTCATGGAAAGAATAAACAGATTGGCAAATCTTTTCTATATCTTTCTCAGTCTGTCTGGAATCAAATTATCGATCACTTTTTAAAAAATCACTGTACCTCTTGTCATGATTTACATCACATCTGGATTTGCTGAGCATAGGTCATTAGGATCTGAGTATTGCATTTTTTTTAATTAAACTCTGCAGAACAAACAAAAACAACCATTGGTAGTCTTACATCACCATGAGCTTCAATCGTAGTTTAACATTTTTTGACCATGGGGTATATTTTTGTCACAGAGATCCATGTCATGGTGGTTGATCACACAGTGTTTGCCTTTGGACATTGTCAGTAATTATTTTGAATTTTTTTAAGTGCAGCTTCAGCATTCTGCAGATCAGCAAGGCTCACTTCAGTAGCACAACTCTGGAGGCCATCAGAGGCGGTCTTGGTTCCTTGAGTCCTTGTGGTTAGTGTTGTCCCGAGATTTCTCATGCTGAACATAGCTGGTGCTTTCATGTCATTCCAGTCTCTGAAAATGGGTCGACCACTTTGGTCTTGACTCCCTTTTCGCCACTTTTTGTAAGATGTGTTTTTGCACCTGCCTTCCCTGGTGCTGCTCAGAAAGGAAGAGGCCAGCCAATTTTTAAGGACCATCTTCACAAAACTTTCTTTAATTTCATAGCACTTTTGAATTGTATATATTTCGTCTCTTTAGTGTGTTTGATATTAAGCAAAAGTTGTTAGAAAATTCCATAAGACATGAGTATTGGGTTAACCCTCCTAGTTTAGACTTTAAGTGTCCAAAAATGCAGTCACCTCTCAGATGGAAGAATTGTAGCTGCTAGCTGTTAAGGCAGGTATTTTCTCTTGCTTCATAGTTGCAGGGATAGAATATCTTCAGATATGAACAAGTTTATTGGTAGGTGGAATTTTTCCTTAAATGAAAATGAACCTGAGGTTATCTGGACGTGTTACTTTTTCTGTATGTTCACAAAATCAAAGGAGTTGTGTGATACACTCTTATTGTCTGTAGAGCAAAACACTTAATGTAAGAGCTTGCAGTGGGACTATGCTGTTGATGAAAAGCTCTGGATATAGCAGAAATTTGCATCAGAGAAGGTGGAGCAAAGATTTAGTGTCTTTATTTTATTTTTTAGTGCTAAGCCATGCCATGTGCAACAGTAAATACTAGTAGGTTGGATTTAAATCCTTATTTTCTGTTTAATAGGAAAACTTGTCAATATAGATACAAATTCACTGAGATCTTCTATGAGACCTGGTTTTGAAGATATAATCCGAAGGTGTATCCAGAGATTTTTTAGTCTTAATGATGGACAGTCATGGTCCCAGAAACGTCACTATCAAGAAGGTAAAGAATTTTGAGGTTAATCTTGATATCGTTTGTCATTGTTTTTGACATGCTGTAAAGCATGTCAAAGTATGTATAAGAACCGTAATTGTTGTTTTGTGTGTGTGGGTAGGAAAATGATTCTTTCGAGCATTCTTAGATTAGATTGTTCATAATTTTGGTGCAGGTCCAGTCTTTCACTGGATTTTGAAAATGTTGCGTTTGAAGTACATTTTTCTTTCCTCTCCTCTATGTGTCTGTTTGCCAGTTGTAGTTAATAGTAATGAGATCTTTTCTCCCACAGCTTATATCCATGGCCATGCAGAAACTCCAGTGTATCGATTCTCTTTGGCTGATGGAACTATAGTGACTGCACAAACCAAAAGCAAACTCTTCCGAAATCCTGTAACAAATGATCGTCATGGCTTTGTCTCAACCCACTTTCTTCAGAGGTAATGATAGATTACTATGTATTCTGATACAAATGCAGCATTCTCAAGATGTGTTCTTATTAATGTAAAAGAGAGGAAATGTAATGAGAAAAAGCAAGGATGTTAGATTTGCTGAAGTGTGTTTAGATTCCTGGATATGTTTCTTTAAGGTTATATTTTTATGTGAAAATGTGTATTCATTAAATAATTACTTGCTGGGAGATGGGAAGGCTGAAAGAGCATATAAAGTCTTGACTCCCTCTGTTACCTTTCATTTCTAATGATAAACTACATTGCTTTTAGGGATTGAATTTAAAATTTGAAAGTAGACTTTAAGAATAAAGGGTTGTTGCTGTTGCTGATGGTAAAAGAACAACACGTGAATATTCATCCATTAATTATTTTGAGTAGTTTGCAAGCACCTCCACGTTAACCCTTAGATGGCCACTCTAGCAAAGCCCTGCTGAGATTCCACTTAACATAGCTATTGGCCCTTCACAGTGCTATGGTGGTGTCACTTATTTAGCTTTCATAGCTTATTAAAAAGTATGTTATTAGGTTAATAATTGATAATATCTACATTGGAATTGTCGCCAGATATTGGAATGATGCCTAAGAAGTTACGTTCCTGGGCACTTAACTTCATCCTTTAAAAAAAAAAATCAGATTCAGGGCTTTTGTGTATGACTGTAAATTTTTAGTAAAAGTTTGATGTTTCTTTCTTTGCAGGGAACAGAATGGGTATAGACCAAACCCAAATCCTGTTGGACAAGGCATTAGACCTCCAGTGGCCGGATGCAACAGTTCGGTAGGCGGCATGAGTATGTCGCCAAACCAAGGCTTACAGATGCTGGGCAGCAGGACCTACAGCTTGGCCGACCCCAGCACCGCAGGGCAGATGAGTGGAGCTCGGTATGCGGCTTCCAGTAACATAGCTTCGGTGAACTCCGGGCCAGCCGTGCAGTCGCCGTCTTCCTACCAGAACAACAGCTATGGCCTCAGCATGAGTAGCCCGCCCCATGGGAGCCCTGGGCTGGGCTCCAGCCAGCAGAATATCATGATCTCGCCCCGAAATCGCGGGAGTCCCAAGATGGCCTCACATCAGTTTTCTCCTGTTGCAGGTATTCATGTTGGTGTTTCCTTTTCTTCCTTTTCTTTGGTAATTCTTTTCTTTCCATACCACTGTAATTCTTGTGAAGTTAATTCATTTTGTAATAGAAACTCTGAAGAGTTAAGCGGTGTTTTAGCATACCATCTGCTAGTCTAATTCTTTTCCTCATTTTTCTCCAAATCCAGGCGTGCACTCTCCCATGGGGTCTTCTGGCAATACTGGGAGCCACAGCTTTTCTAGCAGCTCTCTCAGTGCCCTTCAAGCTATCAGTGAGGGCGTAGGGACGTCTCTTTTATCTACTCTGTCTTCACCAGGCCCCAAATTGGATAATTCTCCCAATATGAATATAACCCAACCAAGTAAAGTGAACAGTCAGGATTCCAAGAGTCCCTTAGGCTTGTATTGTGACCAGAATCCAGTGGAGAGTTCAATGTGTCAGTCAAGTAGCCGGGATCACCTCAATGAGAAAGAAAGTAAGGAGAGCAGTGCCGAAGGTTCGGAGAACCAAAGGGGTCCCCTGGAAAACAAAGGCCACAAAAAATTGCTGCAGTTACTTACCTGCTCTTCTGATGACCGGGGTCATTCCTCTTTGACCAACTCCCCACTGGATTCAACTTGTAAAGATTCTTCCAATAGCGTCACCAGTCCCTCTGGGGTCTCGTCTTCAACGTCCGGAGGAGTGTCCTCCACATCCAACATGCATGGGTCCCTGCTGCAAGAGAAGCACCGGATTTTGCATAAGTTGCTGCAGAATGGGAATTCACCAGCCGAAGTGGCCAAGATTACCGCAGAAGCAACCGGGAAGGACACCAGTAGTACGACCTCTTGTGTAGAAGGAAGTGTCAAGCAGGAGCAACTAAGTCCTAAGAAGAAGGAAAATAACGCACTGCTTAGATACCTGCTGGACAGGGATGATCCTAGTGACACACTCTCTAAAGAACTACAGCCCAAAGTGGAGGGAGTGGACGCTAAAATGAGTCAGTGCAGCAGCTCCTCTGTTCCTAGCTCGAGTCAGGAGAAAGACGCTAAAATTAAGACGGAAGCAAATGAAGAGGTAATTTGTTTTCTGTATATTTCAGCTTAGTCATTGTGTCTCGTCAGTGCATTTCTGAGTTAGACAATGTGTTATGCAAATTCATATCTTCTATTTTAGATTTATTTAATGGAAGTTAACATTGAGCTGTCATTTCTCTAATTCTTTTGGATGTCAGTAAAATATATTATGATGTAATTTAGAAATATCAGATGTATATATTTTAAACTGTGATGATAACTTGTTAGCCAGTTTGAAATTTTTCATGGAGGTGTTTATTGTTGGAATGGGTAGATTGGTAGAAACAGGAAAAAAATTTTTGTATTAAACAACAGAATTTTGATTTATATCTAAAACTATGTTTCATGTACACAATCGCATTCTATGTAAGCATTTCCTAAACTCTGAGGAACACTGTCTTGGGAGATGTCAGTTTGTGCCTGAGAAAATTAAAATCTTGGAGAAATCCTATTATTAGGATGTCTGTTTAACTTTGTTTAAGCTAGTGTTCTCTAAATTTATTGACCCAAAGCCCCTTTTAAAGCATGCCCATGAATATCATGTTGAATATCAGCTTGTTGCTTTTATTATTAGTCATACCTGTTTTCAGAAGGTATGTGTAGATGCAGACATCTCTGTCAGCGAATGATCCTCGCTAATGTCAGCTGGAAAATATCCTACAGTTTGAGAAATAAACATCTAGTATAAATTTAAAAAAAAAAGTCCCTTTGAAAGCACTTCCAAACCCAGGTATTTATCTTAGTTTAAACTGTTCTTTCAAGGAAGAAGTTTAGGGGAGGGGGCTCATAATAAGCCTGCCTTTAAGTTGGGCATTATTTCAGTTAACTATCGTATTGTACTTGTTCCCATTTCATGTTTTCTTCCAATGAATATGTTTATACCTATGTGACTGGTAGTATACACAGATTAATTTTTAAAAATTTATTTTTAGGGATCTGGTGATCTGGATAATCTAGATGCTATCCTTGGTGATCTGACCAGTTCTGACTTTTATAATAATTCCATATCCACAAATAGTAGTAGTCTGGGAACCAAGCAACAGATGTTTCAAGGAACAAATTCTCTGGGTAAGAAAGAACTAGGTTTTATTCTTGCCACCTTTTAAACTTTTCTGAACACTTGTATGTACTCTTATGCTAAGTCAAGGATCCAACTAGCATACTCTGCTTTTCAGTTTCTTATACTAATTTATAATGTATGTGTTTTGGACATTTTCCTATTTTTAAATTTCCCATTGCTCACTGATATGCCAGTAATCATGGCACTTATAGGAAAATGTTCATCTTTGGTTGCTGCGGATGAGTGGTAAGTACTAGGGCATATATTTTTCTTAGGCACAGTGGATTGGATTAAAAAGCAACCAGAACTGCTCAAAACCTGTCTTTTGGCATTTACGTAATTTTGTCATCTAGTTATGAGACTTCTTTGATGTTTGTCAGTTCTTACCCAGCCTCTCTCGTATAGCCACGTTTCCTCGTTCATCAGTTAAATAAGGATATATTATATGTATAAATTGAAAAGGAATAATTCATAATTATCTGAATAGTTATTCATTATTCATTTTCAGTGGCACTATTTCCTAAACTGAAAAGGATAGTCAGATCAATGAATTAGTTTGGAAAAAGCAAAAAAAAAAGTTAGAAGGAAATTTAAGTTTCATTTCTTGTTTGATTAGAAGGCAGCTTATCTTGTTACATTTAATTGTAAAATTTTAAGCAGAGAAGCCACTTAATAAGTACATATGGAAGAACCTATGGAGTTTGAAACATTGGTAATGTTTTCAGTATTAAGTGAAGCATAATAGGAATGACTGTATCACGCTGCAGATCAGCACCTAGTACTTCATCCAAACAAGACTCTTGTTTCTACTTTGTTTGGAATGCGAGACTGTGTGTGTGTGTGTGTGTGTGCTTAGTGTTTATGTTGTAAAGGAAGACAGTGTTTGTTTTAGTAAGAAAGACATTCTTGGGTGGGCATTGGTATTTATGTCTTATACTTGATTATTTATGTATTGAATCGTCAGAATATTTATATGTATTGTGCTTCTATGTTTTCAACAGGTTTGAGGAGTCCACAGTCTGTGCAGTCCATCCGTCCCCCATATAACCGAGCAGTGTCTCTAGATAGCCCCGTTTCCGTTGGCTCGAGTCCCCCAGTGAAGAACATCAGTGCTTTCCCTATGTTACCAAAGCAACCCATGTTGGGTGGGAATCCAAGAATGGTGGATAGTCAGGAAAATTATGGTTCAAATATGGGTATGTTATTTCTAATTAGTATTCATGATCAAAATTTTTCTTTTGGGAAAAGCAAATTTAACACACTTAAAGTCATTTAAATAACTGGGATTAAGTAATAGGCTTTTGAATGTAAGTAGCACAGTGTTTCTTTCATGAGTATTTCCTTCATTTATTCTGTCTTGGCTGTTTAAACTCTTAAGGAGACTTTTGATGTAAGACATTTTCTAACCTGTAATGAATATATAGCAATAGTGGCCCATCAGAAATGTCGTAATAGTTGGCTAGCCTTATTCATAGGATGGCAAAGCACTTTTTTGTCACAGCCGATGTTGTGTATGATGACTGTACCTATGTGAGATAAGAAGAATTTCATTATAATATGGAAAAGACCTAATCATTTCTACTTCTTGTAGGTGGACCAAACAGAAACGTGACTGTGAATCAGACTCCGTCCTCAGGAGACTGGGGTTTACCAAACGCAAAGGCCAGCAGAATGGAACCTATGAGTTCAAACTCCTTGGGGAGACCAGGAGTGGATTATAGTGCTTCTTTACCCAGACCTACGGTGGGTGGCTCGATGCCCACCTTGCCTCTTCGGTCCAATAGCATCCCAGGTGCGAGACCAATTTTACAGCAGCAGCAGCAGCAGCAGCAACAGCAGCAACAGCAGATGCTTCAAATGCGTAAGCATCCCCTTTATAAAAAAAAATATATAGATGTTTTAGGGTAATTTTTGCTATTGTCTTATTTGAACATTTATCTTTTCTTTTTGTACCCCCAGGGCCTGGTGAAATGCCCATGGGAATGGGGGTCAGTCCTTATGGCCAAGCAGCACCATCTAACCAACCAGGTTCCTGGCCAGATGGCATGTTGTCCATGGAACAAGGCCCTCATGGGACTCAGAATAGGTGGGGCTTTATTTTGTGACTCTGTAGAAAATGTTAGCATCTGATTATCTCTAAAAGAATCAGCACAGGAACAAACCTGAAGGAGAATGAGGAAAACTCTGTTTAATTAGGTACTTGGTTCCCATCTGGGTGTTTCTTGAATAATTGTGTGTAAGAATGAGGCTGAGGCCGCAAGCAGTGGCATTTGTGGAAGAGGAAGCAGACGGAGCCATGTTGTTCAGCTCTCAGGACTGTTGAGCTGTATCAAACTTGAGAGCCTCCGTGGGGTAGTGATCTCTCATAATGCCATAACCCTCCTCCAGGAGGGGGTCATTCAGCACCAGTTTGACAAGGTGTATGGTAGTCAGAGTTGGTAAGCCCACTTTTATGGAAAGTTAATTTTTAAGGATTGGATAATTTTTCTCTAAAATTATTTGAAACATTTCAGAGATAATAGTGACAGCGAACTATAGCACTCTTACTTTTGTAAAAGAAAGATTGTGGATTATGTTTGTATTTAATTTTTATTTAGCTTTGTCAGTAACTCTTTTGCATGAAAGTGGCCACATGTCAGTGTCAATTCTTACTCGAATTCTACAATAAATTAAAGAAAAAATGAATCGATCTATTGAGTAGACAGTGATGTAAATATGAGTATTAACTTGAGTGCTTCTCTACCCCATACAGAGCAAATAGTTTTGTCACAGGATTTTTCTGAGTGAGGAGAAATTTCTGGCTCCATGTACCTTTAATATGTTGGAGAACTGTGGCACCTTGCTGTGGGTGTATGGAGTTTGTATTATACTTGTTTTGTATTGTAATATATACTTATATTAGAGCTCATCAATACATTGTGAGTCAGATATAACAAAAAGTTATTTTGCATGTTCCTAGGCTCATTTCATTGATAGTTCAACATTTCTATCCTTTTTCCTGTTCTTTTATTCATTTCCCAGCTTACAGGTATCATGACTACTACCACTTCTATTCTTGAATAGTCTTGAAAACTGCACCCTCCACCCCCCATCCCTAATCTCTGCTATCTTCCAAATGCCTAGGGGTCTAAGCAGTTACATTTTGGTGGTGGGATGGGGAGGTGTAAGCTAGATATGCTAGTTGAAGATGGTCCGGTGAGTTTAAAATTGTGGGCCTTAAATTTAAATTGATGCCATTTACTCATCTCTACTGCTCAGTTCGTTTATTATTTATACTTGTATTTGAGTTATTATTGTATATTAAAAATATTGTGCACAGTTACTATGATTTTTTTTTTATTTTGGAGAGGAAAGTTGAAATTGATTGCAAGTTTCTTTTTAGGCCACTTCTTAGGAATTCCCTGGATGACCTCCTTGGGCCTCCTTCTAACCTAGAAGGACAGAACGATGAAAGAGCATTGTTGGACCAGCTGCACACACTCTTGAGCAACACAGATGCCACAGGCTTGGAAGAAATTGACAGAGCTCTGGGTATCCCTGAACTTGTAAATCAAGTAGGTAGCATTAACATGGACACAGAAGTGTGTGCGTGCACATACCTGAAGCTACGTACAAGAATGCCTGTATATCTTTCCTGTTACTTGTGTTACGTTACTACATTCATGGATACCAGCATTAAATTGAGAAAATATACTTTATAATTGTGATAATAGTTTCAGAAACCTATTATTTTATAAAGATGTTAAAATTTTAAGTAACCACAGAAATCCAGTCAAACTACTGTGTACTCTTTAAAAATGCTGCTTTTGCTTATGTTAGCTAAGAGCCTTCATTTTTATAATTACTTCTCTCTGCTACCTAGCCAACTAGTGTATACTCTGAGGAGGCAAGCTTTTTAAAAAATGTTCAACTAAACCCATTTATAATGGTAAATCTGTGAACATCCCGACATCATCCCCTATTCCCAATTACCTGGGCAGCCTTATGGAGGTGTTCCATTCCCAAATCTGTAGTTTTGGAAACATACATTTTCTAGTAGCTATTTTCATTTAAAAGATATGGGGTGCGGGGCTTCTGGTTAGGTCTGTGCATTCAGTAATCAGGGGAGACCTTCAAGGAGTTCCCAGTCTTCGTTAAGGAGACGTGTACAGAAAGAATTATACTTCAGTGTGGCGAACACTGTCACAGAACTTCTTAAAGGGTGGGTGGGAAATACAGACAGTGGTGGTGTCCATTTCCAGGGGTACCAGTCACGAATGACCCTGGCACTGAGGAGCAGAGTCCAACCTGGCTGAGGGTAGATGTGTGGGTTACACAGAGATTTACAGAGCTTGAATAGCCCTGTAAATTTTTATTTAAGCTGGAAACAGCTTTCTTCGTTCTGATGATAAAATAGTTAATTATATAAATATCTGACAATCACAAAAATTTCATATTAAGAAAAAGTTAAAAATCTGTAATCCGGGCACAAAGAATCATCAGTAACTTTTCCGTATGTGTTGTAAAGAAATGGGAGCAGACTTTTAAACCAGTTTTGTAATCTATTTTCCTTTTGGAAATCATTGTCAGTCATCTTTTTCTGTTTAATATATACGTCTTTAATTTTAATGGCCAAATAGAATCTATTACTGAGCACTGTTTAACCAGTTCTCTGCTGA
>NW_006442491.1:30437313-30438259 GCF_000325575.1 Pteropus alecto
ATTTATGATATCCTCCATTATAAACAATTCTGTGAATTACATCTTGTTTACTTAGTCTGTTTCCTTAGATACAATCCAAGAGAAAGGTTGATTGGGTTAGAGTGCACATTTCAGAGGTTTTTCTGCGTGCGTCCAGGTGGTTTTCCACGGCGGTGCTGATTTGAGGTCCTCAGCCTCAGCAGCACTTGGCCACTGTATACAGCCCATGGAGATGAGTGAGCACACGCAGGGTGCGTGCGCAAGTCACAAAACAGATACCAAGCACGATTATTTTTAAAAATCTTTGCCAATCTGATGGGCAGCAAAGATTCTTGTTTTAAAGTATATTTCTTTGATTTGCAAGAGTGAACGTATTTTATGTTTTTTGGCCATTTAGATGTGTATTTAATAGTTTTCTGATGGGGTTTTTATTTTGTTGATCTGCAATAGTACTTTATGTGTAGTTACTGATTTATTTGGTGATTTCTTCATTTAACAAATATTTGTCTTCTCTGTGCCAGTTTTTATTATTCGAGGTCGGGGAGAAATAGTGAACAAATTGGTTCCTGTTCCCAAAGCTCACATGCCCCGGGCAAGGCAGGCATCAGGCAGGCAGCCACGCAGTCAGAAGGAGACAGAGGGTAGGCGAAGAGGCATATGATCCTACGAGGGTGTATCATGAAGGGATGTTTTCTTAAGATGGGGTGTGGGATGTCAGAACTTTTCTGTAAAAAGTCATATTTGAGATGCAATTTGAAGGATGACTGTTAACTTGTCTAATATAAAGTTTTCCCAGTTTAAGTGTTTTAAAAAGAAATTTTTTTTTTCTTTAGTTTAAAAACGTTTGTGTTTTCAAACCCAGGTTGATGAGATAAAGAATAACTGGGGAGTTACTTGAATGGTCAGGAAAACTTTTTGGGGCAATGACATACAGGCTGACATCTGAAGGATGAGAAGGAGCCAGCTA
>NW_006442491.1:30438294-30439565 GCF_000325575.1 Pteropus alecto
AGCTAACTCAAAGGTCCTTAGGCAGGAAAGAGCTTGGGTGTTCTAGAAAGTTACTAAAAGCTAGAGCAGAGCAGAGAGATTGGTGTAAGATTAGAGAGATAAATGGAAGCTGGGTTCCACAAAGCCGACTTTAGGAGTCTGGAATTTTCCTGCTGTATTAGGAAGCCATGGAAGACTTTAAGCAGGGTGGCCAAGAGTCCTCCTTTTCTTTTTTGTTATAATTATTTTTAGCAAAATTATCTTTGTAACAAAAATAAAATGATACAAAATATACTTATTGAAGAACCAATGTCTTTGCCCCACTCAGAAGCAGTGAAATCCAACTGTTTATTTTAGTACTGTTTCTAAGTAATATGCTTATGCAGCTGTTTCTTTATCAACTTTAGTCTGTATCTGTTGATTTCCTGATGTGATTGTTGACCGTGCATTCATAATCCCTTACCTGAGCACCTTGGGGTCAGATGGACTTTGGAATTCAGGAATTTTCGGGTTTTAGAAAGATGAAATGGTGCATGTTTACCACACATTACACGGTGATCCCTGGTAGAGTCTTGAGCAAAACTTAGTTTTGGGCAGTAGCTTGCGATCAAACACGTTACTGTTACAGCAGAATATATAAATAGTCACACCAAGTGGGATATATAGAGATTATGTATTGTTTCATATAAATTCAGGTCAGGCTTTGTTGTTAAAATGCATTTGGTGTTAATGATAAATTGTTAATTTTTTTAAAGAGCTTTTTTTCGAGTTTTGGAATTTCAGATAAAAAGTTGTAGATTGGTGTTTATTATTCTCCTGTCCTCCAGTGTACATACACTCACACCCTTAGCCACTACACACACATGGACACGTGCTCCCTTGGTACCCCCAATATGATTATGTCTTTCATTGTTAAGTAGGTAGTCAATATTTACATTATTTTGGCTCATAACTGAATGAGGTATAATTTGTATAGGGTTTTGTTTTTGGTTGGTTTGTTTTGAAGTAATCGCCTTCTTTCTATTTGCTTTGTTTTCTACACACTGCTGATGCTCCCTGGATAGTCCAACAGAAGTATAAAATTTCTCTTATTTTTTTCTTCACATTTTCAGATACCTCATTCCTTTTCTCTCTCCTGTAGTCCTCTGTCACTCAGTTTTACTGACCTTGAGAGGCAGGTCTAGATATAATTGTCACTGTTATGTTGGATTTCTAGTTTTCTGACTCTCAGGTCATTTTCTTTCTTGATTTACTACTTTGTTTTTCCAAAACACACTTTTTATTAACTTCTC
>NW_006442491.1:30439575-30474344 GCF_000325575.1 Pteropus alecto
GATACAATGCTGGGTCCTTGTGTGTCTGAAAATATCTTTATTCTACCCCCCTGCATGTCTGGTTGTGTATTAAATTCTAGATTGAAAATAATTTTCTCTTAGAATATTTAAAGAATTATTCCATCGTTTTCTGGCACCCATTGTTGCCATTGAGTCATATTCTAGTCTGATTCCGTGTGTGTGTGTGTGTGTGTGCCTGTCTCATTTATTCTCTTTGGAATTATTCAGAAACCATTTCCCTCTGATGGATCTTATTTTATTCATTCTGCTGTGTATTATGCCTGTCTCATTTATTCTCTTTGGAATTATTCATAAACCATTTCCCTCCGATGGATCTTATTTTATTCATTCTGCTGTGTATTAGATGCACAGATATCCTCTTTGGCTTGGGGGCATTTTCTTGTACATTTCTATAATTCATCTCTTCTGTTTTTTTCTGATCTTTCTGGTGTATCTATTGACATGTTGGGTGTTACATTGATTCTGTTTTTTATCTTTTTTTTTAAGTTACTTTTTATTCGTTTGAGTCACTTCAATGTTGGAAGCTTTCAGCATCAAATATCCAGTGATCCTGGACTATCTTTTCATTTTTAAGAATGACATATTAAAAAGCAGGATTAGCCTTCTTCACTGCAAATGTAAGGGGGCAGGTACTGGCCTTTTTATTTCAGGACTCCTAAAATTGCAACATGTAGAGTTAGTTGCTGGGCCCCTGTCCTCCACTCCCACCATATTTTTTCTAGAAGAGGTCCTCCATTTCTTTTTTAGAAATTTTTTTATTACCCCCTTGCATCTTGGAAGCTGGGCTGGATAAGTGAGTGGATGAATCCTATAGTGTTAAGATATAATATTATGAAATATAAAATATTACTAGAAATTATATAAGAATTTTTGTTTTCAGCTTCTGCCCTGTTCCTGCCCTCTGCTTGATGTCCCTGAGCTCACGCACTTGAGAGAGTAGGTAGAATGCACAACCACTTGGCTGTGTGGAGTTGGGGACCGGGCAGAGTTTGAGGGCAGGGAGGTAGTTGCCCCCCTGCTCTATATTGAGACACCTGACTACCTTCCCCGCAGTGAGCACTCTGCCCGACCCCCAGCTGTCACAGTGGAGTCCCTCATTGGCTCCCTGGGGGACATTTGCTCAGTTCTCATGTGTGTTTTCCTTTTCACTTGGGTCTCAGTTTCTCTGCTCTGGCGAGTTAATCTTTCCTTTACTTTCTGTCTTCCAGATACCTCTTGAAATATTTGATCATGTTGCCTTTCTTAGTCTCATTGTTTTATGGATCAATATGACCTTTTTCATTATTTGCTGTCATTTTAGTAGAGTTAGCAAGAGAAAGGAGGTAAACATGCACGTAAATCTGCCATGTTTAATGTATAGTATTTTTTTACTTTATAAATTTTCATTATAAAAAGATATCTCAGATTGCTGTTGGAGAATGGAATTGGTACAGTGGGGCAAAGTAGGAGCACAGATGCCAGTTACTACAAGGGTCCAGGCGGTGTCTTAGAAAGGGTCATGGCAATGGAATGGAAAGAAGGGAAGGATACACTATATGCCATGGAGGCAAAACTGACAGGACTTGGTGTACCATGTGTGCGCATGCGCGTACACACGCTTGGACAGGGAGAATGTGAGGAATCAAGATGGCTGGCTTTTAGTTCTGGGTGAATGCTGTTGCCTTATATTGTGATATAGGAAAGATTGGAGGAGAGTTGGGCTTTTGGGGATCACAAGTTCTGTTTTCTACACATTTAGCTCGAGATTCCTGAGACATCTAGGTAGAGAAGTTAAGTGGGCATTTGCATAAGCAAAATTAGAGTTCAGAGACGTTTAAGATGGAGACGAAAAATTTGGCAGTTGTCACTAATGGTTGAGAACATCAAAGTAGAAAATGTGGTGAGAGAAAAGAAGAGGGCCTAGGAGACCCTGACGAATTCTCAACATTCCTCCAAGGAGAGGCCAGAGACGTGTCCCAGTGCAACGGGGTGAAGTGTGCTCCGTGGCACACTTGCCGAGGCTGTTGACTGCACACTCGAAAAAAAGCATTCTGTGCCAGTGGATGGGAATGTAAAGGTGAACGTAGTACCTGATAGGTTCTTCTTGTCCTAGTATGGCAGGCTGTTTCCTCCTTCAGAATATTTATTTTTATTTTTATTTTTCTGTCACTTGCTGGACATCATTTTGTATACATCCTAAGCATGTACAGAAGTGATGCCCAGCATATAACAGGCATTTAATAAATACTTGTTGAATGAGTGTCCACCCCTCTGTCCCTACCCCCCATACAAGTAGTAGTGCATGATCACCTTTAGGTGAATACACTTCAGGGGATATGAGCTTTTGTTGATTTACCTCTCTCTACCAAAATCATTTCTTGTAAATTTCTCCCCCCCCAAAAAAAATAATAATAATTTTCTTTTACAAATTACATGAGAACTCATTGAGCATAGCGATTTTATGATTTATTTTATACTTGGCATGTGAGGTTCCTGTCGCTACAGAAATCTGGTCTGGAACAAATAGTATTTCTCCAGGTACTTAATACATTGTAGATATTTGGCTCAGAAAAACATTTGAATGTCTTTCTGTGTGAGACCTTGTGCTGTAGGCACTAGGACACAGTCATGAAAAGATGGAGCATGGTCTATGTTCTCATGGGATTTTGGACAGTAAACTTGATGTTTTGGAATTCTGCAACATCATCGTTCACATATGTTAACTTTATTTTTCATCTTCTTTAGAGCATTTGATGATTTCAGTTGCTTTCCCAGATGTGCCCAACTGTTCATTTATGTGTTTGATGTTTAAGGGACAAGCTTTGGAGCCCAAACAGGATGTTTTCCAAGGACAAGAAGCAGCAGTAATGATGGATCAGAAGACAGCATTATATGGGCAGACATACCCCACACAAGGGCCTCCTATGCAAGGAGGCTTTAATCTTCAGGGACAATCACCATCTTTTAACTCTATGATGAACCAGATGAACCAGCAAGGCAGTTTTCCTCTCCAGGGAATGCATCCTCGGGCCAACATCATGAGACCGCGTACAAACACCCCCAAGCAACTTAGAATGCAGCTTCAGCAGAGGCTGCAGGGCCAGCAGGTACCCAGTCATGTGCTCTGCCTTGGCCAGAAGCACTTTATCTTGGGCCTCCTCCTCTTCGTTTTCAGACTATCTTCTTCAAAGCTCTTGCCACAGCTCTCCATCCCTTGACAACTAAAGAAATCTGTCTTGTTTTCACTTCTGTGTAACATTTCATTTGTATGGATAGTTTCCTGTTAGGGGGTGGTGTGCTTGAATTGAATACCTTTCTATAAGAATATCGCGTTGTACAGGTTATAAAGTAAAAAATGTCCAAGAGGCTTGCTCTTGGGGGAGAAAAGTGTTTCTCGATGCCTTCATAGTACTAGAGGCAGAGAATTTCTATTTTAAAAAAAGTCCTTAATAGTAATAACCAAATATTTAAACCTTATTGATTGCAGCATTCTTTTTATGGAACCTCTCCTTTCTAGATGTTTTAGAAAACTTGAGCTCTTCTAATATGCCAAGATAAAACATTTTTTTTCATTGTTTCCTTAATCCCCCCAACATCTTTTAAAACCTAATTGTTTGCATCTTGGGTGTGCTTTTATTAAACGTGGCATAACTGAACCATATAAGCAGATGAGTGAGTGAGTTTAGAATCCAGTGAGCCAGAGATGCTTCTAGTGTATGAATATTCCTAAAAATCAGTTCAGGTTCGCAAGAAAGCAGTGTTAATGTGTTCATGGTATCATTTTACTTTTTGCCATTTCCTCCCAATAAAATTTACCTAGGAAAAGGTAACAGAAGAAGAGGTAGTTTATTCAGTGTTATTCTGATCAGGTTAAAGCTATTTCCCCAATGGCCTAATCCCAGAGAAAATCTGATTTTACATATCCTTTGAATTCCCTTTGGAGATATTCTTTAGGCTGCAGAATTGCACTTTTACTCTTGATGCCAAACAGTAAAGCTTCATACGTAAAGCTTGCTAGTCAAGAACTTTTCAGCATGCACCTTTTCGAAGTGTGAAAGAGTACCAGTTCAGCTTAGATTTGACTTAACCAGATTCATGGGTTTGGAGATACGTGCATGACCTCACTGGGTGGTGCTGAGGGTTGGAAGGCTGTTTTGGGCTCATTAACATGTTTTGTTTGCATTCTGACCAACCTGTCTCTCCTCAGTTTTTGAATCAGAGCCGGCAGGCACTTGAAATGAAAATGGAAAACCCCACTGCTGGTGGAGCTGCAGTGATGAGGCCCATCATGCAGCCCCAGGTGAACTCCCAGGTGAGGATGACAAGTTTCTGCATGTTCATGTTTACTGTCCTGGCCCGTGGTTGGCTCTCAGTCAATGTTTGTCAAATAAGGTAATAACCAAGTTCCTTGTGTAAGAAACCATCCCGCGGTCCCATCACACTTTTCCTCTTTCATTCTTCTCTCTTACTGGTGACTAGAAAGAATCAGAGGAGAGGATCTTTTATAAATGCCACTAATTCATGTTTTCAAAATTAAGTCCCTTTGCAGTCAATTGCTGTACTGTGACAATAGCTATCACTTACTCTTTAAGATAATAAATCCGTAAACTTTGCTCTCTTTCTGGATTATGAAACCACATGTTCATTGGGTAAAATTTGAAATTATTACTATTATAATGAGGAAAATAAAACATCATCCTATTCTCAATAATAACCTCTCAGATGACCTGGTTCCCTTAGTGGGAGAGATTAAAGTTTTCTCTGCCTTCAGTCCGAGGTGGAGACTGTATTAAGATATTTTGTTAACGTGCATGAGACAGATGATAATGTGGAAAGTCCTTTACTGTAGTCTAAAATATTGTTCATAGTTACTAAAAACAGAGATGCCCAATTTTCATGGTCTTAGGCCCACTCGGAGGTACTAATAGCTATATTTTCTCGACAATCAGACATTCTGTATAAGCTAAGCTAGGATGCCTTCCGAAAAGATAAAAGTTTGCTTTTTGGAGATGCTCTCCCAGCTGGTAGAGCACGGGTCAACTTCCTTGTTCAGTACTTTGATCATGTCCCCTCCTTAACCTCCAGACCTTCTGGGGTGGATTTTTTCTGAGTATAACTCCGTTCTTTTTTTTTTTTGCTTCTCTTCTTGTTTCACTATCCCCGCCTTCATCTTGTAGTTTGATTTCATAGTTTCTGAAAAGTTTGTCCTAAAATTCTACTCCTAAATGTTCTGTCACTATTTAAAGCTTGACAGCTGTCTGCTTTCATCTCCCAAATAATTTCTAGGTCCCTATTCTGAAATCTCTACCCCTCTACTCCCCGCCAATAGCCCGAAAGCCTTTACCATAATGACAATTGTACATTGTTTTCTTTTTTTGTAATTACAAAGAAGAGCATTGCGTGTTTTTTCTTTCTGATACCTAATGTATTATGAGTCCTGCATGCATGACATTGGCTGGTTCTTGCTATATGTGTGTAATTGCATTCCTTTTTGGGCATTAGCAGGGTTTTCTTAATGCCCAGATGGTCGCCCAGCGCAGCCGAGAGCTGCTGAGTCATCACTTCCGACAGCAGAGGATGGCGATGATGATGCAGCAGCAGCAGCAGCAGCAACAGCAGCAGCAACAGCAGCAGCAGCAGCAACAACAAACTCAGGCCTTCAGCCCACCCCCTAACGTGACCGCTTCCCCCAGCATGGATGGGGTTTTGGCAGGGCCTGCGATGCCACAGGGTCCACCCCAGCAGTTTCCATATCCACCAAATTATGGTAAATTTAACAGTGCAAATGTCTGCCTCAAAGTAATATTACTAAGGACCCAAGATTTACTAGATCTGCTGCATATTAAAAAACAAATACTGTTCACTCTTATGTCACAAGAAAAATGAAATTAACAAAAATGTCAACTTCAGTGCACAGGTAATTGAGATTGAGGTAGATGGTTTATCATGGTTTTTTTAGGTCTTGTTTTTTCAGCTCCCCACATCTTAATTTGGACAAAAGACTACCAGTGGGGCTCCCCACCCCCCAAGTTAGAGGAATGTATTTTGTGGGCTTTTGAGTTCCTTTTCTTGGTGACTGAGACATTTATTAAAATAACGCATATACCTCTTGGGGGTACAGGTACCTATTGGGAGGATTACATTATAGGATGCATCTCTGCCAGCGGGGGACGATAATTCTGTCCTTTAAAGAGGGTTGGAGAGATGTGAGTAGCGGGATATGGAGTCCCTTTTATACAGAAAGCTCATTGAAGTAGTTACTGTTCAAGTGATCTAGACAGTACTTTTCTGTAATAAGCGTGTTACTCTAGTTGGCATCTTGGTGAGAAGCAAGAATAACCGGCAGGCAGCATCCTGGAGCACTCTGTATCTTAGACTTCTCATCTTCCCCTGCTTTTAAAAAAGAAGGTAAAATTACTACAGAAAGCTGATATTCAAAGGACGTAGTGTTTGGGCATTACAATTTTTCCTTTTCCTTTATTTTTAAAGGGATGGGACAACAACCAGATCCAGCCTTTGTTCGAGTGTCTAGTCCTTCTAATGCCATGATGGCATCAAGAATGGGGCCCTCCCAGAATCCCATGATGCAGCACCCGCAGCCTGCACCTATGTATCAGTCCTCGGAAATGAAGGGCTGGCCCTCAGGGAACCTGGCCAGGAACAGGTGAAGAACAGGGACTTTAAAAGTCATTCACGTTCTAGTGCCAAAAGTTTTAAGAAATTAATCTCTGCATTTTTCACTCAAGCCTGTTTGGATGGAGAGATGAAAAGGCCTGGGTTCATATTTGAAAAAGTATTACTCGGCTCATCCGTTTTGAGAACCCTCCCTACAGTGCATGTTTCCGTGGGGGTATTGAGTATGGACGGCAGTGAACAATGGAAGGCAGGCCATCAGGGAGTTTGCCCTCTCAGGTTCTCTGCTTAAGTAAAATGACTTTTGGCAAAATCGTGGTAGTCTGTGTGTATGTCCTGTGTTCCCGTAGTGACCCAGCTGATTTCACATTTCCTTTACAGCTCCTTTTCCCAGCAGCAGTTTGCCCACCAGGGGAATCCTGCAGCATACAGTATGGTGCACATGAATGGCAGCAGTGGTCCCATGGGACAGATGAACATGAACTCCATGCCCATGTCTGGCATGCCCATGGGCCCCGATCAGGTACGGGGGTCTATTCCTTTTTCAAAAACGTTTTTCTTGTTCTGTGGAGAGAACCAAAGCCTCAACTGTAATCTAAAGGTCCTAAGTAGATTTTTAACTTGAATGTAAAATTTAAAAATAGTCATTGAAAAAACTCTTGGTTTGAAGGCATTGGGCCATTAGGTACTTTTGGTAATTTGAGATTTAAGGAATCTGAATCAGTCAGCCAGAGCCATGTTGCAAGACATCAGTATAGACTTGTGGATTCTTTTCGCTTGTACAAAAGCATGTTTAACTCATGTTTCTTCTGGTTGCTAACAGAAATACTGCTGACATCTCTATACCAGGACCTCCAAGGAAATCACTGTTCAAATGACACTGCACTAGGGTTATCGGGAGTACAGGATCGTGGTCGTAGGCACCCAGCTTTGAAGAAAGGACCAGCTCTGATCTCCATCAAGGGTATTCCAACTGATGTCATTTGAGTAGGACTGGATTTTAAGCGGATATTTACCTTTTTTCCCCTCCTCCTGTCTATCACGGCGTTCAAAACAAATATTTTTGGCATTCTGCCTCTTAGGGATGTGATTCTGGAGTTAATGGAGTGTTACTGATCTCAAAACTCTCCTGTGTCCTGTCTTTCTGCCTGGCTATTCTATCTTTCAAATAAATGTAGGTGGGCCAGAGAGCATTGGAGAAAACGTGAGATTAGAGTGTCTGGTTTCTCTAGTTGCAGTATTGGAGGAAGAGCACAGCCCCAGCCTTCATCCGTCTTTTACTACCAGGTGGTTCTGTGCCATGGGCTTGGCGTTTCTAGTTCTCATCCTTTAATGATAGTGTGAAGTTGCTCCAACCCTGTTCTTGATTGTCCTAGGCTTTAGCTAGGGTTTCCATTTGCCCCTGACTTTGTCATACTTCACCTCCAGGAATTATCCTTGATGTCAAATGGCCTTGCAGAAGGGAATGTGAGTTGACAGTATTTAATCGCAGCAGTAGCAATTTTTCATATGCTAATGTGCAGCCGAGTGCACTTTATTTAAAAAGTAATGGAGAAATGCAATATTCTAGAGGTCTTGAGGAATGGTGAACCACATTCCTGGTTTTTGTCTAATCTGTTGGACAAGAACTGATTTTTTTGTTGTTGAAAGTACTGGTGTCACCCTTTGCCTATATGGTAGAGCAATAATGCTTTTTGAGAATAAATTGCAGAAAACCCAAGGCCTGGTACTGCATTCTGAATCAGAATTTCGCAGTGTTTCTGTGAATAGATTTTCTTTTGTAAATATAACCTTTAAGATATTATATTATGTAAAATATGTATATACCTTTTTTTGTAGGTCACAACAACTCATTTTTACAGAGTTTGTGAAGCTAAATATTTAACATTGTTGATTTCAGTAAGCTCAGAGTGGTGAGGTTACAAACAGAAGAGACAGCCCCTGAATTTTGTGGCCTGGCGGAGGGGACAGCAGTCCAAAGCTTTTCCTTCCCTCCAGCCTTAGATGCCTCGCTCTTTTCAGTCTCTCAGTCTAAAAGCTTTTTAAAGAGATCATTTGTTTAGATGTAAGCATTTAATTTTTTTAAAATTCTTCTAACGGAACTAAGCACTTTGTTAATTTTGGGGGAAAGAATAGACACGGGGGAATAAACTTTTACAAAAAGGTATCAAGAATTTAAAAAGATCAAGCAATTTGATTTAAAAAAATCTTGGATTTTAAGCAGTCCATAAATTAATAGCAATTTCATTTTTTTTTTTTTTAAATTGAATATGCCATCTTTTATTCCATTTGAGGATTGAGCTAAGGTTTGGGTTGCTGGGATCTGAATCCCACATGGAGCTCTCAGGAGTAGAGTCTTTGATGTGTGGTTCCTGGTGTCTGCTCAGCTGTCTTGTCGTTCCGCTAATGGGATGTTTTCCTGAGATTAGGGATGATGTTACGATTATTTCTTAAGGACTCAGTCTCCAGAAAAGTCAGCTGTGCGTGATTCAGAGTTGCAGCCTGAGCACTTTTCACTCCCTCCCTCCGCCACCCCCTGCCCTGTTCTGCCGTTGCTATTCCCCGACACTTGTTATGATCAGTTGGGAATAGGGGGAAAAAAATCAAGGTTAATCCCTGTATCTGGTTTATTAGGTTCAAACAATTGAATGAAATTGGTTTTTTGGAATATCTTTCAAATGTCTCTGCTAGCCTTGGTGTCATTTCCTAGCAATAACTGAGAGCCAGTTAATCTTTTTAACATATATTTAATCTTTCTAGGTGTCTCTGAAGGTAAGATCATTTAATTTCTTTGACTTGCTTATGAATAAGTGAAACCTGTATTTCTGGAACTGCCACTAGAGTGAATTTGAGTCTGACACTCCCCTCCAGCCCCCTGCCCAGTAAAAGAGAAATGATTGTAAATCCATTAACTTCCATCATGGTGGCCTGTACGTTTCCGATAACACATCCTCCTCTCTGGAGACAGGCGCAGCTGAGTAAGAGTCTCCGTCTTTTTAGACACAGTTGTTTTAGGTGTATCTGAACCTTTCTTGTTTTAAGTCATGCGTGCGTGGGGAGAAACAGAATGGTGCTCTTACCTTTCTTTAAAAAAAAAGATGATTCTTTTCCTTAGTCTTGACTCCAGGCTAACTGGAAGGCAGCACCCCCTTTTTATATGAAAAAAATGAAGTTTATTATAAGTTTTTATATTTTTTACTTGTTCATTTTCTTGGTGCCAACTTAAGGTTTTGATTTTCTTTTAATAGATGCAGTCTTTGAAATAATTTGTTGTTTTTAACCTTTATTGCCCTTTTTTGGATAATTCTCTTTGTACTTCTGCTGCCTACCTCTCCTCAGTCCCTCCCCCCGCCCTTTTTTAAACCTTGGTCTCTGTTAGGTGAACATTATAAGTAATCTTTTCATCTGCTTTTAGAATGTGAGGTATTTCCAGTACACCTACTTTTTTGCTGAATCCAAAGATATATAAATATATATATTTTTAAAGATCAAAGTGATATAAAGGAGATACATGTTTCTTCCTTTAAAAAAACAATTCATTGTTAATGTTCATATTAATGATGCCACTTTTCTAAACTGTGCATCTTGATGGAAAGGTGTAAATATCAATCAACAGGACTGCTTAGTAATCAGTATTTAAAACCTAAGGTGTTGGGGTATATAGGGGCGGGGTGCTATAGAACATGATTGGCTCGCTGTCCTAGAAGTTCTTTGATTCAGAGATAGATGCAGCTGGAAAGTAACAGAATGGAGTGCCAGTTATTCATATGCCTGTCCAGTTACCCTTTTTATTTGCAGAAGCCATGAGTTTTATTCACAAGTGGGAAGTTTGTAGGAGCAAAACCTCTAGGATAGGTGTGTTTTCCTCCTGCTGTAGAGGAGCGAGAGCTGCTGTTTGGCTCCAGGGCAGACTGTTTAATAACGAGCAGGGCGTTCTTTCTTTTTCCACCAGATGGAATTTCGAAGATGGAAATGTCATTCTGAGAGCAATATTTAAATTCTCAGGAACTGACTTACAGTATTGGGAATGAATTTAATTTCAATCAAGTTTACATTAAATGTTGCTTTTCAAAAATCTAAATCATTCTTTACACTGCAAAGAATCCAAACCACATGGGATAACTTATGAGATTGTTGTGTGATAAGCTATGACTGTTTTGCTGATTGTTTTGGGTGTCGTTGTAAATAAAGGTTTCTATTTAAAATTGAAGTCTAAGAGCTTGCTTTATTAAGAAAAACCTATTAAGGGCAAAAAGGTTAAGGAATCCTATTTCAAATAATGGTAACAATTTTTGTGAGGTTAAAAATCTTTTTCTTCCTAAATGCCTTTTATTGTCTGCAGCAATAGAAACAGCAAAATTGGAGATTATACTGTGCAAACAGGTTCCAAAAAGAAGTTTGAAAAGCGTGGAACTGTTCTTAAAAAAGGTGAGTGCTTAGGGATCATCTCCACCAGCTGACGAGAAATGAGTTGACCACTGATAGCTGAAGTTCTTCCTACTTCTCCCATTCTAGCAGCTGCCTTGACTCGGTTAGACTACCTGGGGCACACAGGGTTAGTTAAAGTGAATTGTTTTGCAGTTGATTAATACTTTTTAAAGTGAGGTCCTAAAGCTGGTGTAATGTGAGACTTGCCTGTGAGGTCCCTGAAATATGGTAAATTTTAGTCATTTACAACCATCTGTTCCCTTTTTAAGAAAAACCCCTAAGTCCCAGGTATTTCCTTCCAGGAAGATACTGACTGGTAGTGTCTTATGATTTTTTTTTAAAAAACCAAATACACCAAAAAATGCCCAAGAATGGCCTTTTACAAAATGTCAAAGGTTAGCTCAAGCCAACTGTTGGTCATTGGCTGGGGTTTTGAACATCGTATGACAATAGACTACAAAATTTCTTTACAAATACAATTTCATTAAAACTTGGGACATACACCAACTTCAGTACTTTAAAAAACATTAGTTCTGGGACAGATAACAAAGGAATGGTGGGGGACATGGTCTCTGGTCAGGAATGGAAATGCCCACAGCTGCAAGCGTTTACTGACACCACCGCGCTTGAAAACGCCTACGCTGGCCACACGTGTCGCGTATGTACAGGGAAGTCGGTTTCCTCCGAGGCGACCAGGGTTAGCGTACTAGATGAGCATCACCCGCTTCGTGCTGCTGGCTCACTGTCAACGGCACCATTCCCAGCACCAGCACGTCGCTTCTGTCGTGCTTCTAGGTTCCTCCTTGACGGACAAAAGGATTCCAGTGACTCTGCACTATTGGGTGAAATTTCTGAGAAAAATCTCTGAGTTCTTTTCTCCCTGTGAGCCTCTCAGCGAGGGTTAGTGGTGACTTCTTGATACGAAAATGCATTTTGTGCAGCTGGTGCGGTATAATCCAAAGCGAAAGCAGGGGCAAAAAATGGACGTCCTGAAGTGTCACTGCTCCTGGCGGTTCTCTTCCACGATCTGCCGTGTCGGCCGAACGCAAGTTCTCTGTGTCTCCTGGCTAACAGCATAGGTCCGCTTGAAATCATACGTGGGTTTCGTTGTCTGTACAGTCACGTGACGCCTTTGTTTTGGCAGTCCTCCTCGGGCCGCTTAACCTTCCCATCCTTCCCACAGTTGTCCCCTGCAGGACAAAGCAAACTCGTCTTAGTGTTTACCATGCCGCTTATGGATTGCATTCAGCCCTACAGCTGAGTAAGCTTTGCTTCAAGGATGTGGCTGCTGAGAAGGAATCTTTCTAGGTCCCCGAGAAAGGGCTTGCCACCACCTAATCGTTAGATTTTCAGTTGTTGGCGTATACACTCAGTGGCTGGCAAAGATGGCATTCAAAGAGTGGGGTAGACCAGTGGCCAAAGAGAATGTGAGATGTAAAGATTGTGTGCCTTAATTCTGGTTGCACCAAAGAAATGCTTAGCTGGCCCTTTATTAAATGGTCCTGTTAGAGCTGCAGAGGTTCAGATGCACATAAAGAAATGAGTAGGCCAGAGGTTGCACATGGCGGCTGGCTTGCTAAGAGTTTTTGTTTGTGTGGTAACTTAATGTCACCACTTTCAAACACATTTTGAATTTTCAGATACACCTGATGAATTAGAGGATTCAAATTGTATTGCATTCTTGCCGTTTCCTTTAGACTAGAGGTGACCTTTTTAGGTTGCTGCGGCTCCCTGCCAGCCTCCAGTGACACTGGACAGAATTTGCAGCATGGACAGAGTGTGCAGACCGTTTAATGAGGCCAACCTGCTGCTGCCG
The DNA here is from genome assembly GCF_000325575.1 of Pteropus alecto. NCBI lineage: Eukaryota > Metazoa > Chordata > Mammalia > Chiroptera > Pteropodidae > Pteropus > Pteropus alecto. The sequence goes on from NW_006442491.1 coordinate 30,452,453, forward strand.
TTTTGGCCCAGGTAGTACTTCTGCAGCCACAGCCTTCAAGATGTTCAGCAATTATAACATCTGAATGCTTCTCAACCCCTGAGTAAAGTAATACGTTGTGTTTACCAGGCACAGGTTATTGTGTAGATAACAGTATATATTAGACAAAGTATTAATCTAAAACATGAAATGTATTCAAGTATGTTACTTCACAGGAAAGACTACTGCTTCCCTTGTCATCATGAGAACAGATGAGGGTAATAAACAAGAATTGGCATGCATGTAGAATAGCCTTGGCAAGGTGAAGCAAGCCAGAACCAGCTCCCTATGTGTAAACTGGTTCCTTAACTCACAGTGATTTGGAAGAAGGTCTTTTCATTTCTGGCCACTTTCGACGCTGAAACTGCCTGTTTTCAAGTGTCAAAAGGAGAATGAGCGTTAACCATCACCAAAAAAGAAAAAGTTACCCCCAAAGAATAATACAAAGGTCTCTTAGGTGACACCTATCACTGGTGGGCAGGCCGGAGAATGGAGAGTGTCTCAACATAACAGGTGCAGCCTCTGTGAGGTTGCAGTAAGGGGTGGCATAGATACGAGACTGCTCTCAGGCTTTAAAAACAAAACCAAATACCTGTATTGCTCATAGCTTCCTCCATCTTTAAGTCCTAAATGAGAAATGAACAAAATAAACATAATTTAGCATAAATAATGACGGACTTTATAACTTTTTCTTTTTTAAGTGCCTTTGGCATTTTGTCACAAACCCATGGCGTTGATAGTGTTCCCTACGCGGGTAGAGTGGACTGAATTAAGAGGTGAGCCTTGCCCTAAGGTAACCTTATGGATTGTAGTGTCATGTTATTGATTTTAGGCCTCTGATGCATTCATTCAACACTGACCTTGGTCATGGTTGGGGAGGAAGATATGGGCATAAACACCTGTGCTACAGAGGACAGAAAGCCAAGGGCCCTGAGAAAGGCGGGGGGTGGGGTGAGGGGGAGGCGGGACACGCCGTCTCTCGCTCTTGGCAAGTTTCTTAGAGGATAGGGCAGTATGACCAAGTGCATGGGCTTTAGAGTCAGCTGACCTGGTCACTTTACTCATCCATAAAATGAGGATAAACAGATGTACCTCAGAGGGTTGTCACAAGGATTATCAGTTAATGCATATAAACACTTAGCACAGTGGCTGGCACATAGTTTAGGTGCCATCGCTTATCATAAAAGCAGCACTTGGTGGATGTGAGGAAGGCGATAATTCAGCCACTGGAGAGAATTCACCAACTCCTGGTGACTCAGGCTTCACTCTTCGGACTAGATGTGACCTAAACACCTTCCCGTGGTACCTTGGTCTCCATAGGCCCCACATGAGGGCGCCTACTCACCCAGGTCCATGTTTCGGGTCCGGGGGTTACACTGCTTGTAACCCTTGCAACTCCTCAGCTCCATGAGCTGCACGTGTAGCTGATTGAGGACATCCCTGTCCAGTGTATTCACTGCATTCATCAGCTGGTTGGAAGAAAGGTAGGTTATCATCAAGGTGAGCGTAGGGAACCCCACCCTCTGCTGCCAACAAGGGGCGGACTTCGGGCAGGCTGGGAGTGGAAGGCGCTGTGGGATGGTCAGCTCTACTTCTGCAAAATCTAGAGTTTGGAACAGTTAGGAAGACCTTTGTCTCTAACCTCACCACACACTCTCTTCGTGAGTGAAAAGCCACGAGAAAAACCATCTCTGTGTACTTAACATTGAAATCCTGGAGTCACTGGTCAGGAAATTGACCAAGCCTGGGAAGAAGCCCTTCCAAGCCCCAGTTGTCATGCACAGTCCCGCAGTTCCTCTTGATTGGAAAGCAGCCATTTGGTGAAGGGATGGGGAGGGGCCCAGGGCGGTGCCTAGTCTGGGAGCTGCTGGTGACTGAGCTCTATGTGCTCTGCCACCCGCTTTTGTAGAACATGGGGATGATCTACCTAAGGAGAAAGACTGGCAGGCAGCCTTTAGGATAATTAAAGCAAAACAAAAACAAAAGACCATAGAGTTGCTGGCATTTGAAAATCAGAGTTCAAAAATCTGATTTCTGCCTTTTCTTGAAACACTGGAGACTGGACAGTGCCAGGCCCACCCTACGCGCAGCTGTGGTGCTCAGTGACCATCTGTTTTAGATGCGACGTGTGTGCCACTCGGCCAGAGACTGGCTCCTTTTTGTCTTACGTGTTCTGGGCCAGTTCGGTCACGTGTGTTCCGATGACTGAGCACAGGGAAGCAGGCAGGAAGTGCTGCAGCCTGTTAGCCGTTGTCCCTGCAGGCACCTGAGTGCGCAGGGTTTGGCCTGACCCCTGAAGCTCTGGTCTCCCCGAGTTCCCACCCAGCCTGCTCAGATGCTGCCAGGCGCCTAACGTGGAGGGAAGAGGCTGCAGGATCTGCACTGCACACACAGGAAATGGAGGCAGAGAAGGGCTGACTGCACCTGGAGTCCTGGTGTTCCCGGAGGCTTCACAAGTCACTTCTGCTGTCTTAGGGACTCAGTGGAACTTGGAAAATTTATTGCTTCCTCACGGGGGGCCTAACTGGCAGCCCCGGTGTGCCCCACGCCCCCCTTTCCCCAGCTAGGGTTGTTTGTACCTGGTAGGGGTCCGTGTTGAGATCAAAGTACTCGAGGAAGCCAGTTGCAAATTCGCAGAAGAGGAAATTGTGCGTCTCGTTGATTGTCCTCATGCACCAGTACGTGTTGTTGTTGGCGCTGGTGCAGGCACAGAAGGGCCCCACTGCCCAGGGAAGAGAGGACACGCCCTGAGTGCCCCCAGGAAGAAACCCGGTCTGCAGACAGGAGTTCCTGTCCCAATGTCCCCACCCCCACCCTGTCCCTGGTGGGAGCAGTCGTTGACCTCTGACATTGGGAAACCTGTTCTCAGCCCTGCAGGGTCTGGGAGGGAACCGCTCAGGCTGGGGGTGGGGGTGGGCCCCTGGGAGGTCCTGGAGAAGCCCCTCCTGCCCCGGTGGACGGGCTCACGTGTCCAGAGCGGGGCCGTCTGCCAGTGCTGGTTGTCGTGGGTGAAGCACGTGAGGCCCGGCATGCTGCACGTGTCGTTGTTCTGCAGCCGCTTCAGCAGCTTCCGGAGTTTCTTCTTGCGCTTCTGCTCCCGCAACAGCCACACCCGGTCCTTCTCCTGCAGCCCCTTCCTGCGGGCACACAGGGCCACACCCCTCACACCTCCCTCAGGCCCCCACCTTGGAGCCTCCTAGGGGTCACTGACCCTGCACCTCTGCCCCTTCTGCCCAGAGAGCTGTGGGCACAGCATCAGGGGGTCCCCAAAGGGAAGGACCTCTGCCCAAGCCCCACTGCAGGTCAGGGCAGCACAGCGGTGGAGAGAGCTAGGGGGCTGCCGGACTCCTGCTCACACCCATTCCCTCTGGCCTGTGTCCCGCCTGCCTGCCGGGTTGCAGTGATCCCCTCCAGCCACAGCGGGGCGCCGGGAGCCCTCAGTGATGATCTGGGAGTCAGACCTCTCTGCAAGGACTGCCTTGGACTTCTCCAGGCAAAGGCTGGGACTTCTTTTTCTGGTTGGTTTTAGCTGAAGGGAGGACAGCCTTCTGACATGGGTCTCTGCATCTGTCCCCTGGGCCAGAAGCTGCCCTTACCTGAAAGGATGCAGACTAGAGCCTTTGTGCTTGAGGCGGCCTTTGTGCTGGGCGTGGTAACTGCAACAGACCCCCAACCCCAGGTTTTAGAAACCGCAACTCTCATGGGTGGGTGCAGACTGCGTCTCCCTGGGACCCCTCTGAGGCAGTGCCATGGAGGGTACTGTCCCCAAGGTGGCCGCCCCCTGCCTGAAGGCCTTGGGCCAGATTCAGAAGGTCAGTGCAGATATTGGCCAAAACTGGAAGCTGGTTGTCCCCAACCTCCGCCCACCTCGTGCTCGGTCAGGGGCAGCCCTGGTGGAACCTAAGTTTTTCAATCCCTTTCTGGGAAGGCAGCAAAGACTCTACAGTTAAGCTGTCTGGTACAGTAGCCATATGTCACTATAACAATTCAAACTCCAAATGCAGTTCCCAGTTATACTGCCACATTTCAAGTACCCAATAGCCACACATGGTTGATGGCTACCATACTGGACAGCACAGAAATAGCCCATTTCCACTGTCACAGAATTACTTCTGGACAGGGGTTTCCTGAGCTGGTGACACGGACTTTGGGCCACATAGGCTAGTCCCGAAAGGGCCATCAGCAGAAACCCTTTTCCCGCCTGGGAATCAGCTCCACGGATCAAGAGCCTGGCCCTGTCGGCAGCACATAAACCCTGGGCGTCTGGCCGGCCGCGCGAGCGCTGGTAGCCCTGTGGCTGACAACGGGGACGTGACTTGTTACTGATTTTTTTTTTTTTCACCTTGGGGGAGCAGTCAGGGGTATAAAACCAATGAAAACAATGAAGGGAGTCACAGAGGGGTTGCTGTATCCCCGGGACGCGTTCTGCCCACCTCCAGGGGCCTTCCTGGGGTCCCTTTGCTAACTCCTCACCTGATTTTGTGACAGTCACATTCTTCTGGCCGTTTTTTCTTCAGGTGACCTCGGACCTCCCTCAGGTTCTTAATTTTGTTCTGCAGGGTTTCGATCTGAGGGAGAGAAGAGAGGAGGCCATGGAACTCTGGGGGGTCGGGTGAGAAGGGGGGGCTTAGTGGTGCCCCCAGCCAGTGCCCACATTTGGGAGTGCAGATGGGGTTCTTTGGTTTCACCTGAAGTAACCAGGCTCTAGCAAAGGAACTGCAAGCCAGTCTCCTCCTGTCCTGCCTGAGGACCCGCTGTGTCCACTGAGGACTTAAATGTCCCCATCTCCCCTGGGCTTGCTGAAAAGACTGTGCTGTGAACATCTTGTAAATCAGAAAGAGGTGCGATATGACACGCTGGCCGGCTGCGGACAGCTGCCTGATGCTGGGACTGACGCTCCTGCCCCTGGGCTGGGGTTCTGGGGCTCTGTAGGGGCCTCGCTTCCCTCCCCGTGTGGCTGGTGGCCCCGCCAAGCTTGTGGTGGCGAGAAACCGCTCCCTGCCCAGATTCCCGTCACCTCATGGTCAATGTGCAGCTTGTGGTCTTTCCAGGCCTGCAGGGACTTGTACAGGTCCAGGTCACACTGGACCGTGTCGTTCTCTAAGATGTAGCACCTGCTCGAGAGAAGGGATCATGTGTGGCTGTGAAGGCGTGAGGGGAACCCTGGCCAAGGGCCAAGCCCGCTCCCTTTACTCCGACCTCGTCTGGACTCTCACCGATGGGTGACTTTAATGGGGTTGGGGGCTGAGTAGTCCGGAAGGCCTCCAGTGCCACTGAAGTCCCCGCCGTCCTTGTCATCTTGGTCCTCGGGGGCTCCTGGCCAGCGCTGCTTGGTAAGGTTGCGCAGCTGGGGTGCGTCATCCAGACCTACGTGGTGTGTCTCACCATTCATCTCGATGGCCACGGAGCGGATGGAGCGGTTACGGGCGTAGTTGGCTTTGTACTCTGTGGGCGTCAGAGGGGTGGCTGGTGAGGAGGGCCTGGAAGCCTGATTGAATCAGTGGTCAGAAATCTCCCAACAAACAAACGTCCAGGACCAGATGGCTTCACTAGCGAATTCTACCAAACATTCAAAGAAGGATTAAGAACGATCAAACGTGTCCAAAAAATAGGAGGGACCGCTTCCAAATTCATTTTATGAGGCCAGTATTAATTACTCTGATACCAAAATCAGACAAGAACACTGCCAAAAAAAAAAAAAAAAAAAATTTTACAGGCCAATATCCCTGATGAAGAGTGTAAAAATCCTCAGCAAAATATGAGCAAACCAAATTCAACAATACATTAAAAGGATCATACATTGTGATCAAGTGGAATTTATTCCAGAGATGCAAAGATGGTTTAATATTTTCAAGTCAGTGGGATACACCCCATTAACAAAATGAAGGATAAAAATTACATGATCTCAATAGATGCAGAAAAAGCATCTGACGAAATCCAATATCCATTTATGACTGATAAGGGGTTAATATCTAAAATGTATAAAGACTCATACAACTCAATAGCAACAAACAATCTGATTAAAAAATGGGCAGAGGATCTGAACTGACATTTTTCCAAAGACACACAGATGCCCAACAGATAAATGAAAATGTCCTCAACATCACTGATCATCAGGGAAATGCAAATCAAAACCACAATGATAGCACCTCCCACTTGTCAGAATGGCCACTATTATTAAAAAGACAAGAAATAAGTGCCGGTGAAGATGTGGAGAAAAGGGAACCCCCCCTGTGCACTGCTGGTGGGAAAGCAAATTGGTGCAGCCACTAGGGAAAGCAGGATCGAGGTTTCTAAATAAATTAAAAATAGAGCCACCTTATGACCCAGCTATTCTACTCCTGGGTGTTTATCCAAAGAAAACGAAAACACAAATTTGAAGAGATACATGCACCCCTATGTTCACTGCAGTATTGTTTAGAATAGCAAAAACAGGGAAACAACCTGTGTCCATCGGCGGGTGAATGGATAAAGATGTGGTATAGATAATACATGAATTATTATGATTCAGCCATAAAAAGCAGGCAGTGTGGACAACATAATGGACCTCGAGGGCATGATGCTAAGTGAAATAAATCAGAGGAAGACAATTACCATGTGATCTCACTTATATGTGGAATCTTAAAAACAAAAACCCAGAAAAACAAACAAAAAATCCCTGAGCTCATACATATAGAGAACAGGTTGGTGGTTGCCAGAGGTTGGCGGGGGTGGGGGGGGGAGGAATGGGGAAAATGGGTCAAAGGTACAAACTTCCAACTGTAAAAGTCCTGGTGATGTAACGCATGGTAACTATACTTAATAACATTGCATTGCATATTTGAAAGTTGCTGAGAGTCCATCTCATCACAAAAAAATGTGTAACTACGGTGACAGATGTCAAACTGGACTTTGGTCATCATTTCACAGTATGTACATGTATTGAATCACTGTGTTGTACAACCGAAAACTAATGTTATGTATCAATTATACTGCAATAAAAAACCACCCTGAGCTCGTTAATTGGAGAAAAAAGTGCCAGGAAGCAAATTCTTCTGGATAAAAAGAGAGAGGCTTAGGGCGGTCGCTTAGCTTCTCCGAGTCTCAGCTTCCCCAGCAGTGAGCTGGATGCTCTCCACCAGGTGGGCAGCGAGACGGGGCAGAGAAATGCTTTTTCTAAGCTCAAGTCAGCTATTGTAAACTGAGGGTATGGAAGCAGAAATCAGAGCCTAGATTGCTCATATCTTCTATGGTATATCAAAAGACAAATTTGATCAAATTGCTAACATTAAGAAAAATGGGAGTGGGTAGTCACATGGGAGTGTAGATTTCCGGCTTCGGAAAATACAAAATGTGCCTGACTGGGTCTACAGACCTGCACGGCGGTAGGAGCTGATGCGTGGCGCTGTTAGACTTGGCAGTGTGTTCTCCAGTCTGCCACAGTCCCCACCACCCCTGTTTTAAACCTGCATTTCACTCAGGTCTGGCCCCAGCATGCATGGAGCCCTCAGCCTAAAAGTTCATCTTTTTAGAGGGGGCTTGGAGGCAGTCATGGCCCAGGTTTCTGTTGGGCTCAATGTGACCACCAGGTGGCGCCCAAGGCTTGAGGACTGGCTGGAAGCCGGCGGTGCGGGAGCCCCCCAGGAAGGGACTCCCGCTCTTGAATGGACCAGGCCTAGGGCTGCAGGGTCCAGTCTTGCTGCTCCACCTATTGGGGGCAGATACTGGCATCTTTCAATTCTCAGACTCCCTGTATCAGAGTTGATGGGCCGAAGGGCCCAGGTCCAGGAGAGGCATCGCTGCTTTGGCAAAGCCTCAGGCCTTTTCTGGCCTCGGGCAGCTTTCTCCTTGGCTTTTCTCCTGAGTCCAGTGTCCCTGAAGCCACAGGACGGGGCCCCTGAAACACTACGGAGCTGATCGCCCTGTGGGAACAAGTCACACCCGCCCAAGAGGCCATGTGACAGACCCACTGGGTTCTTTCTGCTGCTTTGTCTTGCTTGTTCGGGAGCCAGCTGCCACTTTCCACCCCCAGCCACAAACCCAGGGGTCCCCAACTCTTCGGTTCTCTGCGTGATTCTGTAAATAAGCTACTCTCATCCCTTTGCTGAGTCCATGCCTGCTTTCTCGCTGCAGTGACGGGACTGAGTAACTGAGACTGAGACAGTTTAGCCTGCAGAGCCTCAAATATTTACTCTCTGGCCCTTCGGAGAAGAGGTCAGCCAGCCGGTGTAAACCCTTCCCTGGACCGAAGCCACACCACTCACTCTCCTTGTCAGCCTAGTTGTCTTTGTTTCCAGGGTCCCAGAGGTGCCCTCCCTTCCACACGTAGTGGGAAGGGGGCTTCATAACCCATCGGCTGAGACGTCAGGCTCTAGGATCTGATTACACGGGTGCAAATTCTGAGCAAAGGCACAGCCACCACAGGCCGGGGAGCTGTGTTCTCAAGACGGTACCTGCTTTACAAGGCTCTTGAGAGGGTGCCATGAAACAGAACTGGTGAAGTTTTCAGCACCCGGTGTGGGCACCGAGCAGCTGCTCTGTGGTTAGGGACTCCGCAGCTGTCACCTGGCTCTCTCTTAAATGTCAACCAACCACCCATTCTAGAGCTGCCACTCTTTCTACTTGGTTACATCCCCGTTCATTTCCTCCATCCATTTTTCACCGAGGGAAGTGACCTTCCCATTTTGTTAACTAGCTTACACCTTGTCTCATCCACGAGGTCGGATCAACATCTCCCTCATTTGACTCTGCAGCCTTAGCTTCTGGCACCTGGGAGGACTCGAAGATTAAAAGAATAAACACCGGGCACTGCGCCCACGCCCAGTGTCCCCATCTCCTCCTCCTGGTCCCGGGGCTCTCCTCTGTTCCGGGTGGGCTGGCTCTGCCCGGCTCTCCTGGGCCACAGCCAGCAACCCAGTGGAGTGCAGCATGCCAGGGTCCAGGCGACCCCAGGCCTGGGCCTTTCAACCTCAAAACCAGTGACATTACGGGGCCGGATAGGCCTTTGAGGTGGGAGACGGACCTGTGCATCATAGGATGTTCAGCAGCATCCACAGTGTCTCCTCACTAGGTGCCACTAGCATCCCTAACCCCACACAATTACGACAGCCGGAAATGTCTCCTCATTGCCAAGCATCCTCTGGGGAACCCCCGTGCTCTAGGCTAGCTGCTGGAAAGGAGGGACAGAAAGCATCTCGCTGGCAGCCACCTGCAGGGGTAAGCATGTTGGGCCAGGAGACGGGGCTCCATCCCCACATGGGCTGTGTGACCCCGTCTTTCCTGTGTCATGAGGAGTAACCAACTGTGCTCCCAGGCGCTTGTACGGTGAACACAAAACGGGGCTTTGATGCTACTCCGTCCTCCGACGAAGCCAGGGGTTGAGATGAGCTTTGGCTAGTTAGGTGCCTTTTTCCTTCCTCTGAGCATTAATAGGAAAAGGAAAAAAAACTTCATTGAGACTCAAGTGTTCTAGTATTATTTAAAGCTTATCCTCTGTGCCATGTGTTGAAGCGAGGAGATGTTAGCTGTGTAATCCAATCTAGAAACCAATCATTTTATTTGCTAAAAAAGATTAGCTTGGTAGTTACAGCTCAGCTTGTGAGGGAATGAAATGGGGGCCGTCAGCTGGGAAGTGCTGTTTGCAGCAGGACAGACCCATCCGCTCCATAAGGAAGGTGTTTGTTCTCTGCTGAGGGACTGCGGGCCAGAGGGACCACGGGGAGACCTCAGAGCCGGCCAGTGGACCCCCAGGCCCTCATCAGGCTGCAAGGGACGATCATTCAGCCTTAAAAAGGAAAGGGGTTCTGTCATGCTACAACATGGATGAACCCTGAGGACACTGTGCTAAGTGAATCAAGCCAGGCACAAAAGACTAAATACTATGATTCCACTTAACGTGAGGTACTTGAGTAGTCAAATTCATTCAGCTGAACGGTGGTTGCAGAGGGTGGGGGAGGATGACGGGGTGTCACTGTTTAATGGCTGTAGAGTTTCAGTTTTGCAAGATAAAAAGTTCTGGAGACGGATGGTGATGATGGCTGCATGACAGCGTGAATGTACTTAATGTCACTGAACTCTACACTTAAAAACGGTTAAGATGGTGAACAGTAGTATATATATTTTGTGACAGGTAAAAAACAGAACTAAAATGTCTCACTGGGCTTTGGCTGTCCTTGAGTTAGAGGCGCGGAACAATGGGCAGCAGGGGAAATTGTCCAGCTCCAGAGGGGACACTTATGGCCAGCTGACCAGGTCTCACAGAGACCAAGTCCTAGCACCCAGCAGCCTGCTGGGCATTGTCAAAGCTCGGGAGCATTCTCACCTGAACGTCAGGCAGGGGTCATCCTTCCCCTGGGAAGCTGAGCTTGGAAGGGGGCCGTGACTAGCTCAGGGTGACGGCTGAGTCTCCCAGCCATATCTAGAGGACTTGGGCTCTCTACTCTCTGCTTGCTGGCTAACTGCCTGTGCTCTTTCCGCCCCTGCTGGGGGAGACACGTGAAGGCTCAGACAGCTTCTGCACTTGGGGTGGGCGGCTTTTCCCCACTCCCTAGTCTGTTCTCGTGATTTGCGGTAATTCTGTTCTATATCACTGTAAACATGAATTTGTGAACCATTGCTTCTAGGGGAAATACAGGGTGAGGTTCTTGTGAGCCTCCGGTCCCATAACCCTGTTTTGTGTGTGTTTCTGTGGAAAGACAGACGCCTCCTTGACTACATGCTGTCGGTCCATTAACACCGAAGTCATGGCCAACAGCTCCATCACTCACACGAGCTTATCTAACCCGCGTATCTCCCGCAGCTACGGCCTTCCCGCTGCAGGAACACCGCTCAGCACCTCGGCCCTGAGCGCGGGGGCTGTCTGAAACAGGAAGTCACTGGAAAAAGGACAAACGTGAGAAGCGTGACACTAAAGAGACGTGACGAGGACACCTGCGTAGAGGATGAAGCTGAGCCAAGGAGGCAGAGCGTCTCCTCGTTCAGCCTCGGCTGGGGCCATGCACGTTGGGCGACTCAAATATTTTTGCCGCTCTGCACGTGCCCACAAACGACCATGAGAGCACCTCGAGCAGTGGTTGGGTGGGGGAGGGGAGGTGGGGTGGGAAGGCTACAAATAAACTGCAGGGAGACAGTGAACTTGCAGATATGGACTCCGCGAATACTGAGGACCAGCGGTCGCAGCCTGTCCTGGCGGCCCCCTCCCTTCTCCTCACTGCCAGAGCCCGGCCAGCCTCGCGCAAGTCCCCGCGGCTCCGCGCGAGGGCTCAGGGCCAGGCTCCTACTGGTTTTCCTGCTTCTGCTCCTGCCCCGTGCCAGCCCGCTGACGTGGCAGCTGCCGGTGGGGAGGGGTGGGACCTTTGGAAACACAAATCTGACCCTGGCTCGACTCAAACCCTCTGGGGGCTCCCCGTGTCAGAGTGCGGAGCCCGCAGTGCAGCGTGATGGGCCCCTGGCTGGTCTCCGCCCGCTACCTTACTGCCCTTCGCAGCGCTTGGCACACTCAGACCCCCTGATCGTCTTCCCTCTTCGCTCCCGTCCCTTGTAGCCAGTGCAATGGGTGGATCGTCAGGGCTTTCACTGTGGCGCCAGCTCCCTGGCTGACTATTTGAACGAATGGGGCTCCACAGGCGTGAGCCCTCCCCTCCCAGGCTGCCACACTCACTCTTCTTGAAGAACTTTTTCCGGCGTCCAGGCAGGCTGAGCTGGTGGTCGCTGCCGTCACAGGTGCAGGCCTCGCTGCCCGGCCCGTAGTACTTGGGTACCAGGTTGGACAGGGCTCTGTCCCCAGGCCGCGCTGGGCCCTTGCACTTGTGCAGCTTCAATGTCCCCGTGGCGTCCTCCACACACTGCCACTTCTGCAAGACACGGTGAGGGCCTCAGGCGCCGAGGCTTGGCCGGCTGGCCCGTCCACTTCCCCCGCGGCTTCTGTCCACCCTGAGACTTCCCCTCCCTGCCCTGGTGGGGACACGGGCTCAAGGAGCTCCGTTCCCGGAACTATTCACTCAGTGACAGACAGACACCCGTCCACTGTGGGAGAAGCACAGAAAGGGAGTGAGGGGAACAGCGTGAGTCCCGGTCACGGGGAAGCACTGAGGCTGGAGAGCGTGGCTCCCACGTGGGACACGGCACTCCTAGAAGCCACAGCAAGAGCTACGACATGCAAACGGCACTCAGAGGCCGGCCCAGCCAGCGGGGCCATAACTGCATCCCGCAGTGGGTGGGCATCCAGGACAGGGATCCTGCAGGTCCTACAGCTGTAAGTCCAGGGGCCAGGGACTGATGTCTGCCCTGCTGGTCTAGGCCCCAAACCCCAAGTCCGGCACTCTGTTGGGCCATGTAGTATGCCCTGATAATCTGTCTGGACGTACAGATACCTCCCCTCGCCCCTCCCCTACCCTCTGGGGTGCGGGGGATTTGACAACAATTTCAGGGGGTAAAGGCCCCCCGGCCTCACTGGCTATTCCTTATAGTTCAGAACTGAAATTGAAACCACTTCTGGGCTCTCTGTACAAACCCACGGCCGAGCTCTCTCCAGAATGTCAGCTATAGGGGGGCCAGAAGGGCATCGAGGCTGTCGCCTCAGTGCCTGGAACAGTGTCTGGGACAGTGTCTGGAACAGTGCCAGGCAACAGAGGCACGCAGTGAATGCAGCTGCAATGGAGCAGCAAGACCCAAAGCTCTGCCCAGTGGCACAGACTGGCTGCTTCGCTGGCAGGATGGCCTCCACGGGGAGGGGCCTGGGGGTTACGAGCAAACGCTGGGCAGGGCACGCGGCCTGGAGGCTGGCTGGTCCCCATTCCTTGTCTAGTGATGGGATGGAGCTGCCCAGATGCAGCCTGTAAGAAACCCACCCAACTCGTGCCTCGGCCTTGGCAAGGTTTATTAATGAGAAATGGAATCCGAAGGCCCTGGTGCTGCTGCTTCTCATCTGAGAACCAGGCATGCACCTCCAGGCCCGAACCGCCGTGGATGAGCTCAAAGTTGCGACCCACAGGCTGGGGTGCACCTGCTGTGCCCCTTGAACCAGGCTAGGCCACCCCCGCCTGCCCCTCCTGCTCATCAGCCTTCCCCCGTCCCCTCCCCTGTTCCCCCTGCCTCCTGCTTGTGGCCCTTTCCAAGGCCCTGCCCCCTCCCTTCTCGCCAGGCCTTCCAGGCTTCAGAAAAGCCTAGTTCAGACTCCCTCGAACATCAGCCCATTTCTGCTATCTGTAAATGCTATTTGGATTATAATTTCTTTACTATTTCTCTTGAGATCAGTTCACTTTTTTAAACCTAAATTTATTTTAAAAGGCAATTTCCTATTCCTCCTATAAGTGTAAAGTCAGCCACGAGGAGGAGCCTATAGAAGTGAACACAATAAAAATACAGTTAGTATAAACGCTGTGCAGAGCTGTGCTGAGCCTTTGTTAAAGCGGGATCAGGAGCTGACGACCCTTGCATACCCAAAGACTTGTCCTCTGACATCACCAGGATCAAAGGCCGCTCAGAAAGGAACTGCTTTCTGAGTGTCACCTGTACCACCCGGCATCATCCTGGGTGTCACATGGGAGCAAAATACCACATTTTGGGGCCACTGGCCTCGCTGGCTCTGCTGGACTTGCTGGGCTGCAGTTGGGAGGGGCAGCCGCTGGGAGAGGAGGAAGGGCAGAGGGGCACCTGTCCCTGGCCCGGGGGCCCAGCCGCGCCTCCTCACCTGGCCCAGCTGCTCACACGCGGTCCGGTACTCGGCACGCTGGCACAGGTCTTTCACGCGCTGGTACTTGGGCAGGAAATTCTCCTCCTGGGCATCCACCTTGTCACTGTCCCTCTTGTGGAGCAGTTTGCTGTGGGGCAGACAGTGGGACACGGGGCTGGCCTCTCGGCTCGGCAGGAGCGGGTGGCCCACCTGTGAGGCAGACCCCACTCTACCCTGGTGTGGCACCTCCGTGGAGGATGCAGGTCCAGCCTGGCCACGTCTTCAAGAAATGGGAATTTAAAAAAGCTGCATGAGTCGATAATAAATTTAAAAACATTTAAGACGTTGTACAGGCAGCAGAAAACACGTGGCCCCCAGAGGCAAATTCTGCATCAACCGTAGGTACAAATTCTGTAGCACCGTGTGTCAGGAAGTGGTGGACCCAAGTTCCCAGCCACTGTCGGAAGGTCTGACAATGACAGCATTCTCCCTGCGGCCCGACAGTGAGGTCTCTAATAGCACGTGTGCAGGTGCGTCTGCCAGGAGCTTTCTGGGGTAGGGTGGTGGGGGTGGTGCCTGGGTGGCTCCTCGCGATCTGGCACTCACCCTCTCTCCACCAGGAAGGAGTCCCGCCAGACTCTCATCTTCTTTTTCAAGTGAAACCTAGGAAAAAAAGCACACCTTCGTCTTCTCATCAAGGGATGGTGCCCAGAGCCAGCACAGACCCCGGGGACCCAGGAGGAGACGGGGTGAGGGGCTGAGCTGAGCATGGGAAAGGCTTTGATGCCTACTCGGGTCTGGAGGCACATGGGGCAGAGATGACCTAGGTCGAAGTCGCACGTGGCCATGCGTGGAAGTCCAACAATGCCCGCCAGTGTTGAAGGAGACCGCTTCCTCTTAGGCCAGCCCTGGATGGAGTGGCTGTCCCGACTTCGGGTGAATTACATTGTGTTTTGGAGAAGATTTTTCTTCTTTGACCCTTTATAGTTGGATTTGTGTAATTTATGCATTTCATGCAATGTCACGCTGTCATTTCCATTTCCCAGATAGGGACTCAGGCTGGGAGAGGAAGCTTCCATCCTGCCCCTCACTCCCAGGTACTGTGGCTCCCAACCCAGCCCCCGCCCCCTAAACCTGCCATTTTATACCCTGATAGCTTATAAAATCTCAGTCGGGAGTGGGGGAGGGTCAACAGAAGCTGTCCCCCTCCTGGGCAGCCAGATGTGAAGGGACAGCGCCCACCAGGGCTGGACCTGCTGAGCTGCAGGACGTGCAAGCAAGAGGTTGCAGCACTCAGGGTCCTGGGGCCGTGGACCTAGTGGGCAGTTACAATGATGACCACCAGATGTCGCTCTTGCCACATCAGTGGCTACGTTTCCTTTTCTGTCCCCAGCAGGCTCAGCTCACCTTCCCATTTTGCCTGTGGTTTGCTCACCATCTCGGTTCCCTTCTCTGCCTCCAGGACACCTGGGAATGTGTTCCCATCACGCTATCGGGCATTAAAGGCACAGAGCATGGTGATCAGGGCAGCAGCCTCTAGTCTCGGGTCTGGACGCCGGAGTTGGGGCCCGACGTGCTGAGGGACCTCCGACAAATCACCTTACCTCTCTGGGGTTTGAGTCCCAAATTGGTAAAAGGGGACCATAACAAGCAATGCCTACCTCGCTGGGGTATCGTGAAGATCAACATGATAAAAATCCCCCGCAGAGTACTCAGAACAAGGCCTAGCTCACAGGAAGCGCTTCATCCGTGTTACCTCCTGTTCTTGCTATTTTGAGTTTTACACAAATTCCTCTCTCCCAGGGCAGGGAAGTGGTCCAGATGGGGGACCCCAGACCCACACGGTTTGGCCAAGTGTTCACGCAGGTGGGGGGCCCGGCGCTCCTTCCCTCCACTGCCTGCTTGGCTCCCCTCCTCACCGATTCACCGGCCGCTCCGTGTCCAGCAACTTGAGGATGGACTTCCCATCCATATCCGAGGGGATGTCCAGACCCGCGATGTCCAGGATGGTGGGGGCCAGGTCAATGTTGAGGACGATGTGGGGGTTCCTGGGGGCGGCAGGGAGAGTGGACTTGGCTCTGAGCGGTGGTGCCCAGCCTCCTTCACTTGGGAGAGGGGAGGCTGGGGGAATGGAGGCCAGCAGGGACTGAGGCCCCGAAGGTGCGGGAGCCGAGACCATGTCACCACCTCAGCCCTCAACGCTCCCCTCTGTGGCCCAGGTCAGCTGGACCCGCCCCTCCCCCATCCCTTACCTCTGTGCCCTGGACACACCCCAGCAGCCCCTGACCCCCCCCAGTCTGTGTGGTTGTTTCTTCTGCCAGGAATTCCCTCCCGGCTCCTCACTATCTGAACAAAGGGCACCCACCTTTAAGAGCCACCTCAGACCCCGAACCTTCCCCTGGACCCATCTCTGACCCTCTGAGGCAAACGCTGGCCCCCTTGCTGTCCCTGGCAGGCCAGGCACAGTCTGGCTTCAGGGCCTTTACCCTTGCTGTCCCCTCTGCCGGAAAGTTCTTCCTCCGATCCCCGGCACAGCCTCCTCCCTCCCCGCCGTAGCTCTTTGCTCAAGGAGCCTGTGGCAGACTACGGGGTCCTCTGATCCTCACCCTCTGGTGTTCACACCTTCCTGCGATCCGTCCCCTCGAGGTGGGGACAAACTAACAGAACTGGCAAAGGTGGCAGGACGTCACTCTGTGGTTACAGTACATGACGTACAACTCTGTCTTGCTAGCTGTGTCTCCCTCATCTGTTACGCTCCCCCGGCTGGCTTTCAAGAGGCAAGCTGCCATAAATGTCACCCGCAAGGACACTTGCTGGACAGTCCGGGAGGCAGGCTGTGTGAGTGCAGGTCCTCTGCATTTATCCCGTGGGCGGGGAAGTGGGGTACGTGAGCCAAGACAGTCCAGTGAGAGTCACCCCCAGACTCCTGTTCGAACCAGTTTGGTTTCCTAAGCTGGATGGCTGAACGTCATGGTGACTCTGCCACCGGGAGAGAGAGAGAAGCCTGCCTGAGCATGAAGCTGGTTCCAAAGAATCAGGGCTGAGATAAAAAAATGAGAGGGTCCTGATGTCGTCACGTGACTGCTGGATCCAGCCATGCCTGAAGCCAGGCTAGCCTTAGACTTTCCAGTTACTTTACTTGCTGCATTCCCTTTTATCTTACATGTCTTACCCAGTTTGAGGGCCATTTCTGCTTGCACCGATATTCTGTGTCTTCAGCTCCAAAGTGAACATCAGCACTCTCTCTTCTCTACTTGGGGTGTGGTTTTTGGTTCTAGGACCCAGATCGCAGACTCCGAGGCTGACCAAACCCACGATGTCAGTGCTTATACAGCCCTTAGTGGGTGAAATTCTGTTCACAGGGGTGGCTCAAGGTTTTGGAGCGGTAGTACAGAGTGGCAGACAGGAGCAGAGACTCCTGGCTTCAAATTTCAGCTCCTTCCCTTATGTGCCATGTGACCTCAGGCAGCTAAACCCCTCTGGGCCTCAGTTTCCTTAGGTATCAAATGCGGATAATAACAGCATCTACCTCTCAGGGCTGTTGTGATGCTTAAATGAATCAGGTGGATGCAAAGTGCTCAGGCGTGGGCCTGAAGAACAAACGCTATGTAAACACAGCTATTATTATTACAGCTGTGATTACAGGTGGGGCCTCAGAGAGCCAGAGACAGGGAGTGATCTGACGGAGGCTGGCAGAGACAGAGGGACGAGGCTGGGCTTGAACTCACACAGCCTGCCTCCTGGAACTGTCACCAAGGGTCTAAGGCAGCGGGAACGTCTCTGTTCCCACACGGCAGCGCCAGTCCCATGTAGGGGGCACTGTGCAGCAAGCCACGTCAGAGCCTGTGTGTGTCTTGTTCAAGCTCTGGGCTCATTCGGAAGTGAGACCAAATAATCACCTTAACGGCGATTTACCTGCATTTCGAAAAACCATTTGACTTGGTCTCCATAATGTCCCTGCTGATCCGAGGAAGCTGCTCCTATCATTACTGGCCTTTCTACCACTCCCCAAGCCAGACATGGCATTTTTGCCGCCAGAACGTGTCATCCCAAAGGTTAACCCACGGGGAATGCTGGCGGAGGGCCCATGTGATCCTCAAGGAGGGACGGGAAGGGACCCAGGTCCCCTTTGTGCTGCAGCCTGAGCTGGGTCAGCGGATCTTGCAATCACTTCCACCCATCACTCCTCGCCGAGGCAGTGGGGTTCCTCCCTGACAACCAGCAGACTCCAGGCGTGCCTGGGCCAGAGAAGAAATCAAGGTGGCATTCCCACCTGCCGGCGGGGACACACACGCAGCCCACTCCCTGATTCCCTGGCACACAGCCCACCGCAATCTGTTTTCACAGGTGCTAAGGGCTCCTGGCCTCTCCTTCCCCGACAGAGGGTATAAAATGCGTCAGAATCCACACTCCGGGTGACAGGATCACTGTTTCACTTGGCACCGAGGTTCTGCCCAGACCGTGTACTGCTCAGGGCACTGGCTCACTGCTGAACTGCCTGCTCCTTGCCCAGACGCCAGTGGAGCGTGGAGGCCTCACTGGGACTCTGGGGCTCTGGGGTGGGGGAGGGGGGGTGACACACTTACAGCGAGCCAGCCTCCACGTTGGGGCCCCTCACGTAGAACGGGACCCTGATGTCGAACTCGTATGGCATGGACTTCCCCTTCACCAGGCCGAACTGGCCGATGTGGTAGCCGTGGTCGGCGGTGTACACGAGGTAGGTGTTGTCCAGCTCGCCCGTCTCCACCAGCATGTTGTAGAGCTGGGACCCGGGCGGCAGGTGAGTGTGTGGGAAGGCCAGGGCTCCCAGCGCCCGGCCCCTCTCGCCCCTAGCCTGACAGGTGCTTAGGTCTCAGGCCCCGACCCTCTCCTGCTCCAGGGCGTCCTCGGTGGTTCAACCGTCACCTCTCGGCGGGGCCCTGGGCTGTCCCATGCAGCCTTCCCACCTCCTGTCACCTCCTGTCCCTGTTCTTCTCATCTTCTATCTCTTCTACTTATTTGTGGATTGTCTGTCTCCCTGCATGAGAATGAAAGCGCCATCCCAGGAGGGACTTTTGTCACTTAGTTCCCTGCTGTCTCCTCCATGTGCACGGGCACTTAACAAATGAATGAATGAATGAATGAATGAATGAAGTGGGTCTTGGCAGGAGACACGAAGCAGATTACTGGTTGCCTAAGGATGAAGGGTAAGGGGGCTTTGAAGGGTGATGACTAAGGGCTGCGAGGTCTATTTTGGGGGTACTAAAAAATGTCCTAAAATAGATTGTGGCCATGACCGCACAACTCTGCACATATATCAAAACCACTGAATTGTACACCTTAATTGGGTGAATTATATGGTATGTGAATTACATCTCAATAAAGCTGTTAAAAAGTGGAAATAACCACGCGTGGCTACTGTATCGAAGGGAGCGGAGCCAGAAGGGGCGTCTTGGGAAGGCGGGGTCCTGTCGGGACTGCTGGGGCCGTTCTCCCCAGGCCGGGAACAGCGCCTTCCATTCTGTCTCCCGGCCTCCCCGCTAAGGACACTGGGGCGGGGCGGAGGGCAGAGAGGTGAGCGGCAGGAGGAGGGCGGCCTACCGTCTCCATGGAGTCGTCCACGGACATGAGCGTCTGCAGGCGCTTCCGCTGGAGCATGTTGGTGAATTCCATGTGAATGGGCTTCATGGGGCCCGTGTAGCGCATGATCCAGTGCTTGTCGGGGTTGGGCGCGTAGTTGTAGCTGGGCGTGCTGGTGGGTGCAAACACACACACAGTCAGGCCAGAGGGTGCGGGGCCGGCCCCCAGCCCGCCCACACTGCCGGTGCGCACCCGCCCTGAGCCGTGTCTGCAGCCCGGTGGGACACAAACACACACACACACACAGTCAGGCCAGAGGGTGCGGGGCCGGCCCCCAGTCCGCCCACACTGAGCACCCGCCCTGAGCCGTGTCTGCAGCCCGGTGGGAAACACCCCCGTCTGGGGCGAACCGGACACTGGAATGTCAGGGCCTCTGCTCAGCGTGCGGTCAGCGTCCGTCTGTATGTGGGGTGCACGCGCCGGACGGCCGTAAGAGGCGCAGAGGGAGCGAGCCCCTCCCACTCCAGCTGCCAGCACGTCCGGCACAAGGCCAAAGCCTCAGCCCGGTGCCCGTCTGTCCTGAAGGCCCGTCTGGGATTGCCCTCCTTTCTGTTTAATCCTTTCCCCGTTTGCTTTGGGGATCCTTGCGGTGGCACTTGGGGACGCAGCGTTTTACCCCGAGATAACGCGCGGATTTCTGTCCTTACCTCACCCCCAAAGTCTGCCATGAAATATCTCGCTTTCACGATTAGTTTCGCATCGCTCTAGTATATCCGTAGTCTTTAGGAACAAATGACATCATTCTACTTTATAGCTTTGTTTTTAGTCGCTGGATCGCGGAACGTGTCAAATCCTAGAAAAGGCGCCATTCCTACGCCTGATGGAAAATGAACGCGGGCAGCGAGCTGCACATTTTTTTTTTTTTAAGTGGGAAGAGGGTTAGAGAGGCTCATGTTCGAGGCCTTCGGTGGGCACAGCGCCCGATTCTGCCTTCGCAGTGCTGGGTTTAGTTTTCAGTGACCTTGGGCAGACAGCAAGTGATAGATATCATGGTATGGCACGACTCAGAATTTCCTTTTGCAATAGATTTTGTTTAAAAAAAAGGAAATTGATTCAAAAAGTAAATAAATGAGTCATGCATGCATGGCCAACGTCGTGAGGTTGGCCTGTGACTGTGTACATTGGGGACACGCCACATTCTGTGACTTAAGTTGTCACAGTTATTCATTCTGTTTCGTTTACCCTCCCATTTAAGAAAGAAAATGGAGCATCTGAGAAGTTTGGGATTCTGCCCACAGTGCTAGAGCCCTTGGACTCCGAGACTTCTGCTGTGGGGTCAGCTGTGATGACAGACAAATCTGATAACCTTGACCTCCGCTGAGCTCTTACTGTGTGCTGGGCACAGCTTTGCCTTATGCCATCTCATTTAATATTCGTAACCATCTTAGGAGCTGCAGCTAATTTTATTCTTATGTGAGAAATGAGGAAACTGAGGCCCAGTAAGGGAACTAACTTGCCAAAAGCAGAACTGGGGGTTTGAACTCCAGAAGCAGGTATGGTTGGCTACATAAACACTTCCCTGACCAGAGACCCTCATGTCCATAAGTGTTTGAGCAAAACTTTGGCCAAGACGTTCTTGCTAGAGGACAAAGCAGCAAAAACACCTGGGTTAATTCAGTCCATGGCCTCGGAAGTTTTCAGATGATTCCAGTAACATATTACTCTGTCCCAAACCGAGAGCAGATCTGAGCTATTGAACAGGGGGATTCTGGATGGGGGACACCATGGACAGGAAGCTCTATTTAAAACCCACAAATAGTGGGCGCCCCTCCCACTAGGTCTGATATTTGAGGGCCAGGTACTCCCAGATCTTACCCGAGCCCCAGGCAAAGCTACAAATAAAAGTTGTTTTCATTGCTTGAAGATAAAAGGCTTTTCAAAATGGACATTAAGGGAGCAAGGGGCTGCAGGGTGTGGGGGAGGCCAAAACACATTGTGTCAGTGGCTGAACTCCCCTCCCTCTCGCAGGCCACATCAGAACCTTTACAGCCTCCCGAATATTGGAAAGTTCTCAGGGTAGAAGCGATGATGCTGTAGGCCTAGGCAGCCTGACAGTTATGGAGACGGTTGCTATGCAGAGCAGGTGCGTCACAGCCTCCAGGTTCCTTCTGGACTTCACTCTCAGTCCCCGTGGGTCTCCTGTCACTAAACCCAACCCGGCCCCCGGCCTCCTCTGCTCATGACAACTGTGGTGTGTTCCTGTGGGGCAGCTTGGGGCCTGACCCTCGTGGGGAGCCTCCTGGGAACAAGCCCCCGCCACGCCCCCACCGAGGAGCCGGCAGGGGTTGCTGGGGGCTGGGCTGCACCAAGGGCTGCTGGACGTGTGGGAAAATGGTTCCGGCAGCCCAAGGGGCCGCATTCCAGAAGGCAATTTTGAGCCATCGCCTCTGAGTCTATTAAGAGTCTACGAGGCTGGTGTCTGCCCTGAGAGCAGCTGGGAGCTGGGGTGTCTGTCGGGGGTCAGCGGCCCCTCCTCTGACAGGCAGGAGGCTGCAGAGCCCAGGTCCCGCCTGGGGCCAGTGCTAGCTTACTGGTCACCTGCAGGAGGCCAGGCTCCCTCAGAGAGGGTGTGGCGTTTTCACAGGAACCCAGCCGCCTGCTGAA
>NW_006442491.1:30474391-30480421 GCF_000325575.1 Pteropus alecto
GAATGTCTGGTGTGTTCACAGTGGGGCCTGACGGGGACCCTCCCCGCCTCTCCGCTGGGGGGTGGTGGGAGGGTGACTCTGTCCTCACAGCCCCCTCGCCCCAAGGCTGTTGACACTGGCCTGGCTCCCACAGATTATAAAAGGAGAGGCTCGTGAACCCACAATCTGATGCCACACTTCAAACACAGCCGTAGCGGCTGGTGTCTGTGTACGTGGTTCTCTGTGCATGTTTGCATGTTTCTGTGTGTGTGCACATCTGTATGTGTGTGGATCTGTGTCCTTGCATGTTTGTGTATATGTGCCTGTGTCTGTGGCATCTGTGTCTTTGTGTGTATCTATGTGTATTTGTGTGTACTTGTGTTTATCTATGTGTGTCTCTGTTTATCTGTGTATATGTTTATCTTTGTATCTGCATGTGTGTTTTTTGTGTGTACAGGTTTGTGTGTGCACTTGTGTAATTGTGTGTCTGATCTGTGTGTGCCTGTGTATCTGTGTATACGTTTGTGTGTACACGTTTGTGGGTGCATTTGTGAATGTGTATATGTATCTTTATGGGTGTCTGTATCTGTGTGTCTGTATCTATTTGTATCTTGATGTATGTGTGTCTGTATCTGTGTGTTTGTGTGTATCTGTTTGTATCTTTGTGTGCGCACATGTGTGTGTGGAGCGAGGAAAAAGGAGATAACAAGGCATCAAGGAGCCTTTCTGAAAACCCACAAGGCCCAGCCCAGGAACAGGGCACAGGCTTGATGGGTGAGAGTCTCTCTAGCAGCCTCCTGACAGAAAGATCTGGAATTCCAACCCAACATGTAGGGCTCTGTCCCCTCCTCAGTCCCCCTTGACTGTCATAACTAAACATCCCAGCTGCAGAACTGTCTGTTTTTTGGTTTTGTTTTGGAAATGATTATACCCCAGAGATAAGAGACCTTCCAAACACATCCCTAATAAGGCGAGGGGTTCTCTGGTTGAGTCAGGCAGCCGCTGCTCATGTTCAATTTCTGTAATTTTCATTTCAAAGGGAAAAATAAATGAGCAGGTAATGTCATAAAATCTCATCATGAAACTCCAGGGCTGCTGGGGGTGGGGGGCAGGGGGCTCCAGCATCTCTTTTAAAGGAGAAGCCACAGAAGCAAAGTGTCTCTTGCCCCCACCCCACAGCTTCTCCCTGAGGTGGGACTGAACTGGCCATGAGCCCCTCCTGCCTTCCATGGAGGTGGGAAAGGTGGGCTGGGGGAGGCTGGCATCCGGGCGGGGGGCGTGGGGGCGGGTGGCAGGCAAGTCAGATGTGCAGAGGCGGCCCCTGGAATGTAGTCCATCACCTTCCGTCAAATCCTCCTCCCCAAAGACTAGGGGGCCAGAAGGTTAACACACCCCTTGTCCCCTGAGCCACTTTGAGGCCCTGTCAGAAAGTAAGAACAGCGAGAGGCTGGAGGGGGTCGAAGCATTCTGAACGGAACGAAAAGCAAACACCTGGAATATTCGGTCAGAGTCCAAACTGCCCTGTCCTTGTGGCCCCAATGTCACAGCAGAGGCTGCTGAGTGTCACTGCTTAGCAGGAAATGGTCTGAGGCAGAGAAAAGCAGAACTTTCCAGAAAGATTTACTAGGCAGCTGGAGGGAAGAGGACGGGAGGGGCGGGCAGGGAGATGGGAGGCAGCAGCGGGAGCCGGACGTGAGCCCTGGCTCTGCCATGAGCAGCTGCGCCGACTCAGGGAAAGTTACTTCACTTCTCTGTGCCTCTGCTTCCTCGTCTTTACTACCAGTGTGACAGGCAGCCTCCGAGACAGCCCTCCGTGGCCCCCAGCCCCCTGGCAGTCACATCCTTGTGCAGCCCCTCTCCCACTGTAGGAGTACTGTCTGTGTGGCCAGGAGCATACGGCAGAGCGATGGTGTCACCTCCAGATTACGTTAGAAAAGACTAGAGCTTCCACGTCGGCCTCCCTGCCACCTCTCCTGCCTCTCCCGCCTGTCTCTCTCTCTCTCTCCCTCCCTCCCTCCCTCTCTTCCTCCCCCACCATTTGTAGGAAGCCAGACACTATGCTGTGAGGACACCCAAGCAGCCCTATGGAGAGGAAGAGCCACGTGGGTGAGCCCCAGACAAACCTCAGGTTGCTGCAGCCCCAGCTGACACCTTGACTATAACGTTAGGAGACCCTGAGCCAGAACCTCCCCAAAAAAGCCACTCCCAGACAGCTGAACCATGGACACTGCGAGAGAGTACACACTGTCGTTTGCAGCTGCTAGATTCATTAGCAGGCTGATTCATTAGCTAACACGTCCAGGGTCACTGTGCACATTCAGGGGCCCGGGGCCGTGTGAAGGGCTCGGCACAGAGCCTGCCTCACAGTCAACGCTTAGCAAAGGTGGGAGAATAGGTTAGTGGTCTGATGACGCTACGGACCCCTCCTCAAAAGAATGCTTCAAAATGTATAAAACAAGATACACAGGATTACAGAGGAAACCTATTATACTAAAATACAGTCCAATCCACAGACCTCTTGGTGGGAGGATGGAGTCCCAAGTTAAAGATGCTCGTCCCCTGCTTTGGCCTGTTGGCCAGCCTGGCTGCATTTGTACCTGGTTTCCCCACAGATGAGCTGTGTGTTCCTGGGTTCTTCAACCCAGCTCTGTCATCGTTGCTCTATGAATGTGACCAAAGCATTCCTGTCAACTGTCACCTCTGCAGGAAGGTGCCGAAACTTACATGTGCTGCGATGCGTTGGGGAAGAGGTGTGAGTACTGGGGGGCTGAGTCCTCGGGGCCGTGGGGGGCTGCGTGGCTGATGACCATTAGGACGGGCCTGTGTGGGTACATCTTCTTGGACGTGCGGAAGAAGTTCACGCTGTCGTTGGTGACGAGGTCTGTCAGGTAATCCTGAGGGTGGGGAGGGACAGGAGAACACGCGAGGAGCTGACCACTTGTACCAAGCGCCCGCCGTGTGCCAGCCACCGTGCCGGGCATCGGGGACACAGCAGCAAGCAAAACAGGCAATTCCTGCCCTCACAGAGATGACGGTCTGGGGGGCAGATAGGTCATAAGTCAGCAAGCAAAACACATGAATGTTGACTGACGCTATGCACAGCAGAGAAAAGCAAGCAGAGAAGGGGTTAGAGAGGACGGGCGCGAACCTGCCATCGGTCATTCATTCACGATAGATATTAAAATAACAACAGCTTACGCGACTGAGTGCTTATGGTGTGCCGAGAACTGTTCCGTGTTTCTTCGTATTAGCTTGTTTAATCCTTACATAACCTTAGAAAGTGTGTGTGATGGTAATAAACCCTGTTTTTTTGGAAGAGGAAATTAAAACACGAGAGTAGTTGACTCACTTGCCTAATGTCACACAGCTGGTAAATGCTGCAGCCAGGCCTCCGAGACCTCACGGCTGGAGAGCCTGTGCTGGGGGCAGGAGCAGAGAAACGCGTAAACAAAGACCCAAGGCAGTGACAAGGTGTGATGGATGAAAGAAGTAAGACAAGATGCGACCAAGAGTAAGGGGGAGTTGGGGTGGGGGGTGGACTTTAGCCGATGCAATCAGGGAGGCCACTCTGAGGAGGTGACATCTAAGCTGAGACCTGACTGATGACAGGGAGATGGGCATGGGAGGATACATATCACTGGGGTTCATCTCAGCTGCTGGAATCCTCGGGGGAGCTTTACTGATGCTTGGGCCCACTCCCGGAGTTTCCAGTTTAATTCCTCTGATTCAGCGCGGACCTCGGACTATTATTTCAAAGCTCCCCAGGGGATTTAAATGTGCAGCCAGGACTGAGAACCACGAATCCAGGGAAGAGTTCCAGGCAGAGGGAATAGCAAATGCAAGAACTCTGAGGCAGGGAGGAGCCTGCCATGTGTTTGAGAAACAGAAAGAGGGTGAACTGGCAGCAGGTACAATGCAGGGACCACCCAGGGAGCAGCATCAAGGTAGGTGTCACGAGACCCACTGAGATACTGGGCGGAAGAGAGAAGAGCTGACGGAAAGGTAATGGCAGAGACTGAGGGCTTTCCAAGCTCAACTATGACGTGAGATGTGCCTGAACTCTTCCTGAACTTGGCAGATCTTCAGCTGCTGGTCTCTCTCGCAGGTAATGAGTCTTGAAATTTACCCACCGCTTCCTAGGAAGCAGCTCTATCCAAAATGATCACTTTCAAAAAAAGAGGCATTATTTTAGAGAAGAAAAAGTAAAGATGTAGCTACAGCTTCTACCTTGAATGAAACTGTTAACACACACACACACACACACACACACACACACAGAAAAAAAAGGTAATGCAGAGACTGAGGGCTTTCCAAGCTCAACTACAACGTGAGATGTGCCTGAACTCTTCCTGAACTCGGCAGATCTTCAGCTGCTGGTCTCTCTCGCAGGTAATGAGTCTTGAAATTTACCCACCACTTCCGAGGAAGCAGCTCTATCCAAAATGATCACTTTCAAAAAAAGAGGCTTTATTTTAGAGAAGAAAAAGTAAAGAAGTGGCTACAGCTTCTACCTTGAACGAAACTGTTAAGACACACACACACACACACACCCCCCACTGGTGTACGTGTGCATCTACGGACACACGTCTTAAGGCACACTCATACCCTACACCTATACACATGAGGACGGTCACTGCAGTGGTGCTGGTAAGGCGGTGAGCAGCAGCAGGCAGATGAATGATGCACGCCACGCGGGCTGTGTAGACATTATGGGCTGTGTAGACATGAACAGGGCAGCGAATCTAATTACTGAGGTGGGAAGTCTCCAGGAGGCGCTGCTGAGAAAAAGAACATGCTACAGAGTCAGACCTGAGAGACCCTATCTTTTTTTGTGGGGAAGGGAGGGAGGCAGAGTGGAGAGAAGCCTAACCCCTACTTTCCTGTGTTTTTAAGGACCACGGAAGAATCTAGGGGAACGGATCTCAAAGTGCTTGCTGGGAGCTGTGACAGAGGGCACGACCAGGAGAAAGTCACTTTGCTACTCTATGTGCTCGTCCTGGAATACTTTCTATGATGAATTTTTAGAAGTAAAAAGAGGTTTTATAAGGGGGCTTATAGAACCTACTACATAATAATGTCAATCAAAGAGCTGCCAGGACAGTCGTGGAACATGACCCAAAGGCGTTAGCCAAGCTCTTAAGATGACAAAGGTAACTAACTGTGGATCTAAAAAGGAAGGGGTCCAGATGCCAACAGGAAACCACGCTCAGTGCCTCCAGGGGGCGAATCGGAACCGGTCCACCAGGTGAAACTCGCTGCCTCTGGCGGCAGGTGGGGTGGGAACCGGGCTGCTGCTCTTTATGATAAACTCATCTATTCGATTTCAGAACTATATACGTGCCTGTCTGGCTGTGAGTAAAAGATTTTTTTTTTTCAAAGCCACCATTAACATCCGTTCCCAAGAGAGGGCGCAGAGCAGTGAGAAAGAATAAACTAGATCTAACGGATCAACACGAATTAATCTAACAGACCTGATAGTGGGTGAGAAAAGCAAGTTGTAGAAGGATGTACATGATACGATGCCATTTATAGAAAGTCTAAGAACACACAGAACGGTACTGTGTACTGTGTGCGATACCTGCGTATGGGGTGGAAGAAGGGACGCGTGTGTGGGAGTGATGAGCACCAGACTCAGGATACCATTCCCTCCTGGGCGGGCACAGGCTGGGACAGGAGTGAGCGGGAGGGTGACGGGGTGTTCCTAAGTCTCCATGATGTTGCCTGTCCAGAAGTGCATGAGGGTGATATCCAGCTGGCCTCTCAAGGCCGGTGTGAGGGTTTCAAGCGCTAAGAGACGTAAAGCTCTTGACACAGTGCCCTGCCTGAAGCCAGCTCTTGATAAGAGTCAGCTAATATTGTGGCTGTCTTGGTGGCCTGAAAGATTTTCTGCACATCTAAAAGCCACCTACTCGCCCTCCTTGGTCCTCCTCAAAGCCACTCCTACAGTAAGCCTTTTCTGATCCCTGTTAGCTGCGTGGGGATAATGGTGATGGTGATGATGGTGGTGGTGGTGGTGGTGTCTGCAACGACATTGGACACTCATCCCTGCAT
>NW_006442491.1:30481995-30482903 GCF_000325575.1 Pteropus alecto
GTCTCTTCCCTATGGTTTTCTTAATAACATTTTCTTTTCTCTAGTTTTTATTGTAAGAACACGGTATGTATAATACATATAATATGCAAAATACATGTTAATTGTTTATCAGTCAAGAGTAGGCTATTAGAAGTTTTGGGGGAGTCAAAAGTCCTATGCGGATTTTTGACTGTGTGCGTGTGGGCGGTCAGCAGCCCAACCCCCACATTGTTCAAGGGTCACCTGGAGTTAGCAAGGGGTCTGGCACCGAGACCACTCACAATGAACATTGGCTCTTACTGTTGTCAGACATTTGCCCAACTGACTTTCACAGTGACTTGGAGAACTAGATATTAGGCCCACTTTACGGATGGGAAAACCGAGGTCACAAAACTCATAAGCAAAGAGTTTAGAGCTAGAGCTCAGGCGGTTTTTTTTTTTTCGTCTGGTCCATTTTTTTCCCCACCAACAAAATTGTGAATGAGAGGAGTATGTGGTGGTTTCCACTAAGTGTCAACAAAGCCTTTCTGTAAAGGGCAAGGTGGTACCTGAGGCTTCACGGGCCAGATGTCTCATCACTGCCATTGTCAAGCCACAGCTGCCCCAGTGGAAAGGAACGGCATGTTTGTGCTCCAGTGAACTTTTATCTATGCACGTGAAAATCTGAATTTCATACCATTTCCACGTGTCATGACAATTGCTTTTCTTTTCATTTATTTTTTTTTCAACTAAAAACCACTCTCAGCTTCAGGGTTGTACAATGATAGTTGGAAGGCCATCAGGATTTCCTTTTGTGGTGCTGGCCCGCCTTTACGATTAGTGTCTCCGGACAGCGTCCTCAGAGGGCCTTTTGAGGGGAGCTTGGGAAGAGCTTCCCACCCTGGCAGAGGCAGCTTCCCTCCCAGAGAGTGGGGCGTGGAGCACGGGGG
>NW_006442491.1:30482961-30543242 GCF_000325575.1 Pteropus alecto
TGGGGGGGGCTGGCTCTGTCCTGGCTGGCCACTTGGAGCTCATACCTGCTCTCTTTGGGGCTCCAGGCCCCATTGCTACTTTGGGATTTGAACCCTGGACCTGAGCCAGCGCTGACTCCAAAGGGCACCCTCTGTTCCCGGGCCTCTGGTAATGGGGGGCCCAGGAATCCTCCCACTTCAGTCACAGGGGGAGGTGTGTGTATGTGTGTGTGCGGCAGGAAATGGGGCAAAATAGCAGCCGGTGCATGTGCATCCTCAGCTCCACGGGACTCTGCGTACCCCTGGGTAACTTGATTATCGGGCTGCTCTGAGACCTGGTATGGACACGGTGAGGAATTTTAACGAGGGAGCGGATTTTCTAGGTTTTGGAGAATCTGCCCGCGCTGAGGCTGGCAAGAGAAAAAATGGTGTGTTCAGCTCCAGGAAAGTATAATTTATATTTCCGGGGAGTCCAGCAGGGTTACTAAATCCTCCCATTAATTAATTCACTTGGGAGGTGATGGAGGCCCCCTATGTGCAGGATGAGGTGCGGAGTCGGGGAGGAGATGGGGAAGGCAGTGCCCAGGTGATTTCTGCCAACCAGGGCCTAGACTGACGAGACTCCGTAAGTGGACACATCAGTCGTGATTCTCTCTCATGGGTAGGATGGATCCCAAATGCACTGGTGTTTCCAGAAGGGGATGGAATATGGTGTTGCTGGTCAGCTCTCTGCCAGCGGACACTCTTCACCTCTATCTGGTGCTCTACTTCCCCGCCCATGTTCCGGAGTCTGGCTCCAGGACAGGGATCCTATTGCCACGCCCCACTCCCTCCCCCGGCTCAGGAGTATGTGGGCATGTGATTTCCAAGCCATCAAAACACCACATCCCAGGGCCACACTGATTAGTTCAGAGACAGACATGTGACGGAGCCAGAGCCAATGAGATGCGATGAGACTTGCTAGGAATCCTGGGAAGGAGACTCCCACACTTGCTGTTGGGCAGGAAGCTGCGAGGATGGAAGCAGGGCCTTATTGCTGCTAGGAGGGGAGAGAGACAGTTTGTGAATGGGGTCGAAGAGACGAAAACAGAGCTTAGAGGAGAGAGAAACCAGTGCCTGAAAATCTCGTTTGAGCCCCTGGATCCTGCTATGTCTGATGCCATTACTGCTGGATCAGTTAAATAGGTGAATATGCTGCTTCTTCAATGGAGCCATTTTGAATTAAGTTTCTGTTCACGAACAACTGAAAGAGGCCAGTCTGATTCAAGAAAGGATAAATCCTGTAGTTTCGGGCAATCCAGGATGGCTTCATGGAAGAGAAGGTGGATAAGGCTTAGATAAATTCAGGGAAGGAGAGCATTAGTAAAGATTTTGAGATGGTTGTAATAACCAATGAAGCTGGTCTGG
The DNA here is from genome assembly GCF_000325575.1 of Pteropus alecto. Classification (NCBI taxonomy): domain Eukaryota; kingdom Metazoa; phylum Chordata; class Mammalia; order Chiroptera; family Pteropodidae; genus Pteropus; species Pteropus alecto. The sequence goes on from NW_006442491.1 coordinate 30,484,348, forward strand.
TTTAAATGGCTCATACTGGGGATGACAAAATAGGAGACAGGGCTAGTATGCACATATACGTCTTTCTATACTGTGGAGTGGCATGCTGACTTGAATATATGTGCCATCCCTTCAAAGTTTATAACACGCCTCTGCGTGCCAGACTGTGAGCTCATGAGACCCGTACCTGGCTCTGTTTTTGTTCCCCCTTGGACACCCAGCACCTGGCACAGAGCAGGCTCTCAGTAAATACTTGTCAAGGGAATGAATGAATAATGCAATCAAATTCAACTAGTCCACACATCTTAGATGACTGTCGTGAAGATCAGAAATAACATAAATCACTCAGCACAGTGCTTGAGCCATAGTAGGTACACACTATTGAGGATGCGAGGCTGTGCCCCTTCCCCAGATTTGGGAATTGAGGCTCTTAGGAGTAGGTAGCATAACCAAGGGCACGCAATGTGTGTCAAGGCTGGGCTCCAAACCCAAGTCCACTGACTCCAAGTGTGAAACGCGCTGCACAGTCCCTGGTGGGGTGGGGGCAGAGGAACACTGCGACGGGCCACACAGGCTGCAGCACTTACCTTGGAGTAGTCAAAGCCGTGCTTCTCCTTCACCCCGTTCCGGCAGAGTGTGTAGTTATAAAAGCGGGAGTTTTTAAGGAGGCCGACCCACTCCTTCCAGCCTGGTGGCACGTAGGAGCCATTATATTCATTCAGGTACTTCCCAAAGAAAGCTGGAGGAGGAGAGGGATCAGGATCACGTGAGAAAGCAGAGAGCAAAATCTTTTCCTAGTCATCACCCAGCCATCCTGTGCCCCAGGCCGGGAACAGCCCCGCCCTCAGCCATGGAGCCCATGGAGCCATGACCTCCTACTAGATGTTTCTATATGCGTACAATAAAATACATAGGATCACAGAGAAAATCAGTTATTTTGAAATGTAGTTATCAACACATTAAAAGACTGTGCCATATAGTGATTGGTGTCTTAAAAAAATTTTTTTAAGACATTAAAAGCAAGTCTTTGGTGCCTGGCTAGCTCAGTCAGTAGAGCATGAGACTCTTAAAATCAAGACCTTGTAAAGAGTGATAATTTCAGAGTAGTGATGAATGGAAATATTTTATTTTGCAATATCTGCAGAAACTACAATGGCATATTACAATGTCGATGATTTCTATGGATGACAAAATTACAGACCCTGCCCCCTGCTGTGGTCTGCGGCCTCTGTTCATAACTGAAGAAAATGCTAAGTTTCAGTTGTAGGTTATTGAAAGTAAGAGTGTAAATTTTGGCATTTAAATTTATGGACGCTTTGAATTCTATCGACTACACAGCGACCAGAATGGCTAATGTTAAGAAAATAGATAATAGCAAGTGTGTGTGTGTGTGTGTGTGTGGCAACTGGAACTTGCAAACTGGTCTGATCACTGTGGAGGACTGTTTGGCACTGTCAGCTTAGCTTGAACATATTCATATCTTTTGACTCGGTGACTCAAATCCTGGGTATTTACTCGATAGAACTGCATTTATATGTTCACCAAAAGTCATGTGCAGGACATGCTCACAACAACAGTAATCATGATAGCAAATAACTAGAAACAAATCAGATGTCCATCAACAACAGGAAGGATAAACCCACTGCTGCATGTTTATAGGATGGAATATGACAGAGAAATGAGGATGAAAGTACTGGCGTCACATTCAATAAAACAGCCGCATCGCTACAGTCTAATGTTAAGAGAAATAAACCACATATGGAAGAAAGCACACTGTATAATCCCATTTATATGAGGTTCAAAAATAGGCAAAACTAATCTATCTTGGAAAAGCAAGCAGTGGTCCTCCTCTGACACAGGGAGGAGAGTGGGTGGAAGGGGTCCCGGGGTGGGGGAGCTTCTTGAGTGACGGCATTGTCCTATTTCTAGCTGGAACACAGGTGGTTCAGTTGCTGAAACTCCGCTGAGCTGGCCATGTAGCATTCTTCTCTGCATGTGCGCATGCACCACCATCGAAACTTACTCAGAAAAATTGTCCTACTTTATCTGGACAGAAATATACCAAAAAACTTTCTGTAGGTCGTGAAGCAACAGACAAGATCTTTGTGATACTTTTATGTTCTTCTTCCTTCCCGATGAGTGACTACGATTTTTAGTAACTGTAACCTATAAAGCCATTTTTAATAAATGAAAAAGTCTATGAGAGTTTTCCAGAGACGGAGGCGCTCTGGCAGCCTTCTCTTTCAGATGAAGACACTGAGGCTCTGAGACACTCCATTGCTGAGAGAGTGAGAATTCAAGAGTTTGAGGTTGTTGAAGGGATCGATCTATCGCGATCTTGTAAGCAGAGTGCTTAGCACCATGCCTGACAAATAGTGAGTGTTCGACAGGTGTCAGTTCAGAGCCTGGTTGGAGAAGAGACAGATGGGGAGGCGAATGTCCACAGAGGAAGGAGGAGGGGGCTGGGGGCAGCAGAAGTAAGATGGCCCTCCGACCTGGAACCTTCAGGAAAGCACAGAGAGTTGAGGCCTGGAGCAGAAGAGGCTATGATGGAGCTGGAGCCCTTCACGGAGTTTTCCTGGAGACCTGGCAGGTGGCTGGTACTGCCCAGGAGTGGGAAGACCCGCTCCCTGAGAACTCAAGCAGCCAGATCCCGAATCCCCACGGTGTTTGCAAAGGGAAGCGCTCTCATTAAACTCTGCCCTGCAGTGAGAGCTCCTAAGGAAGGAGCTGATGAAATGCCCAGGAAGGATTTGATCTCCATGAGGAGGTGCAAACAGGAGGGAAACTGACCCCGGCAGCCTCAGGAAAAGGCCCGGGGTGGAGCCTCCCCTAATGTGGGAGGGCAGAGCCAAAAAATAAACAGAAAGAACCCTGGCATTCCGGGGAGGAGGGGGAGAGAAACTGGCTGCCCTGGCTCTGAGTCCCACCCAATATTTAGAGACTAAAATGCATTTAGACGGTGGATGCCCAATGAAGCAGCGACTGCATGTCCCCGGCTGGGTGTCAGGGCACAAAGGATTGAGATGCCAGCTGGGGTAAGAGGCAGCATGGGAGTACGAGATGAGCTGAAGGCTTGGCTTTCCCTAGAACATGGCATGTTCCAGCCATTCTGCTGTGTCCATTCCCTTAACACAAAGGTTCTCAGCCAGGGTGATTCTGTCCCACAGGAAACACTTGGCAATGTCTGCAGACATTTCTAGTTTGTCACAACCTGGCATGCTACTGGCATCTGGTGGGTAGAGGCTAGGGATGCTGCTAAATGTTGACAGTGCCCAGCTTGGCTCCCACAGCAGAGAATTTCCCAGCACAAAATGTCAATGGTCTGGAGATGAGAAACCTAAATAACTCCACTTGGCCCCCGCACCTCCCCTTCCTCAGTAAAACAACTGCATTGTGAGGGCTGAAAAGGTCCCTAGAGGTCAGTACCGTCCAGAACCAAGACCTACTAGAGCTCATTTCTGAAGCTCCTTTCCAAACGTAGGCGTAGGCAGGGAGCTCTGCTCTGCTGTGGGCCTCTCTCATCTCTCTCCTGTTCCTCCTCCTTGGGGGAAGAATGACATACAGCAGCGGGGTCAACAAACCTTTCCTTAAAGGCCCAGAGAGTAAATATTTTAGGCTTAATGGGCCAGATAATCTGTTGCAACTATTCAATCCTGCTGTTGGAGAAAACAATCACAGACAATAAACAAATGGGCGTGGCTCCGTGCCAATAAAACTTTATTTATAAAAAGAGATGGGGGGCCGGATTTGGCCTGTGGGCTGCAGTTTGCTGAACCCTAGCATATACGACTGGTGGATTTGGAGGGACAAACTGGGCATGCCTAACCCAATCGTTCCTTTGCCTTTCCTTTGGGGAATGAGCTGCTCTGAGGAAATGCTAGATTTAAGGGGGTTTGCTCCTGTGGGGCGCAGAGGAGAGAAGTGTGAGCCTGGCTCAGCGGGAAATCTGTTTAACTCTGGAGTTCAAGCCCAAATGCCTTCAGGAGGAAGCCATGCCCTCGAGCCTAGCCTTTATCAGATTTATCAAAGTGCTATTTTGGCTTCTGTCTCCTGAAGGCTTAGTTTCATTTCTCAGTTGGTTCAGAACTTCAACAAGGCAGAAGGTGAAATTTAATAAGCCCCCTCACAGAGCCCCGAAACTTTCCATTCATGGCAAATAATACCGGTGGTGATGTAAAAGTTTCCTTTTGAAACAAATGAAGTAAAAAGAGTAAAACAATGGAGAGAACAATACTAAATGAATAATAGAATCAGTGTGCCGGGCATAGTAAAAATCATGATGGTGGCGCATGAAATTGCCGAAGTCGGGACAACGCTGCCTTGGGCAGGTACAGATTCATATATCCACTCAACAACTACTTATTAAGCACCTGTGGTATGCCAGGAGCTGCCTTAAGCACTGGAACCACAGCAGTGAATGAGACCAACAGGATCTCTGCCTTCATGCGACTGGCTTTCTAGCAGGACACTGTGACAAGTTAAGATGGTGTTGTTGTCCATAACGGTGATGAAGAAAATAAAGGATGATGATGTGACGAAGTGGCCAGAGATGGACTGAAGGCACAATTGGGCTGAGTGGTCAAGGGAGGCCTCTTTGAGGAATGATGAGGGTGAGTCAGAGGGAATATATATTTATAAAGAAGACTGCTCCAGGCAAAGGGACTAGCAAGTGCAAAGGTCCTGAGGCAGGAACAAGTTTGAGGACATTGTAGGAACCCAAGGAGGCCAGTGAGGAAGGGAGGAGATGACATTATAGGGTAGAGGGATCAGATCATGCAGGGTCTTGGAGGCTTCAATGAGGAAGTGACAAGAAGCATGACGGGGACACTTAACGAGGTTCTGCATGTCTCCTGAAATATTACACACCTGACTTTGCATTTTGCACGCATTTTTCTAGAAGCAAGTCCACAGCTTTTCACACATGTTTAAGGAACCCAGGACCACAAGTAACAAAAGCCTGGGGAAAAAGACTCACTGACTTCCCCACAGGGGGAACTGAGTTCTCCCTCGGCTCTCCCACGTCCCAGGCTTGTGATCCTACTGGTTTGTTCCTGAAGATGTGGGCCACGGTCTTTCTGATAGATACGCAGCATGGAATGCTAATAAGCTTTAATTTTTGGTCTAGTTGGTGAGACGACTACTTCTTGGGGGTGGGAAGTGGGGTGCCTTTGGAAGGCCACCCCTGCCCATTATTGTCCAGCGCCAAGGGTGTCAAAGTGTCCGGAGCAGTTTCCTCTGCTAGAATCTGCTCTTCCACATCTCTCTCCTCTCTCCAACCCCCAACCCTTTACAACTCCAGAAAGAGTTTATTATTCAGGCTCCACAAGGCCCTAGAAAACAGGGCTTTAGTCAAAGGCTTTTAGTGCCAAATTAGATTTCGCTCTCACTTGATTAGATTTCCCCCAAGGCAGTTTTTAAAATGGTCAATCAGGCCCCAGTTGAGGTGGGACAAGTAAATTAGCATGGGCCCTGGGGCTCCCGGCTGGGAGATGGAGCCCACGTCATGGCTGAAGTCACTGAGCTTTCCCAGCTAGGACAGACAGTACAAAAGGAAGAACAAACTGGAGGCTGGTGTGGGGGTGGGACGAGTTGGCAGGCAGATTAAGAGACATTAAATGCCAGGCTAGGAAAGGCCATTGACAATGTGTTGGCTGATAGATGCCTCTGGGAAGCAGGGTTGGCATCAACTGAAGGGACAAAGCACTTACAGCTTCCTGTGTGGCAGGTGGAAATTTACACCTGGCACTGGGCACTTTTGTTTTGCCCACCTGATCCTGACCGTGTTCCTCTGGGTACCACCACTTCCTTAAGTACGCACGGGCTGGTATTAATTCCTGACTCCAGGGCTGCATACATCATCTCAGCCTGACCAATCAGCACACCGCATTCCCCTGGCTACTGCCATTGGTTCAGGGATAGGCATGTGACCCAAGATGAGCCAATGATAGTGAGCCCTGGGATCTTTTAAAGAGAGACTGGCAAAGAGAAGTTCTTTTTCCATAGTGCTTGAAGCTGCTGGCAGTCATCTTGGCACCAACAGGGGAATGTTTATCTGAGCATGAAGCAACATGGAAAAAAAACAGCAGAGGTGAGAGGTGGAGAGAGACAGAAAAAGACAGAGCATGCGAGCGAACAAGAGAGAGAGAGGAAAAAGAGAGGAAGTAAACTTTGAATTGGGCCAGGGCAGCGAAGGGCTCCACAGTGCTAAGGAATGACACAACAAAGAGGACGGTGACAAGAGCGGCAGCCAATCTAGGCAGTCCTCGCTTTGCATGGTCTTGACATGCACGAATGTCGATTTCACAGTTTAGTTAAATAATGCCAGTCTCTCACAGCGCGGTTCAAATTTAGCCACCACAGTATATTCGCTGGAATTACATAAAGTACAGACTTCGCTACTAGCTCTTCAGTCCACAAATTGATGTGTAAATAACAGATCAGTGGCCAAGAAGTGGTCACTTCTCGCAAAGTCAGTTGGTGACTGGTCACTGTGTATCTGTTAGTATTTTTTTGAGATAAAACCATTACGAATATTTACTGTTTTTAAATGCCATATATTTGAGACAACAGAAAACAAAGCATCCTCCTTCAAATTCTCATTTCACTTGTATTTCACAAAAGTGTTTTAAAACTTAGATTTCTATTACCTGCATGGAGGGTATAGACAAAAGAAAGCCCCATGGAACCAAAGGCCCACAGAGTCCATTTCCAAGGCCAGGGCACGACCCCAGGCTAATACACCTGCCACATGCTGAGCACCTAGCTAGACATGGCCAGGAATGCTCAGGGACACACACATATGAACGAGGGGGTCAGGCATCGCAGTGTCTTTGTCATTCATTTCTGAAAGAGCTGGCTTCAGATCCTGACTCTGTTGGATAGGCCAAAGGATGCTACTCACATTTACTTGATGACAAATTTTTTTTTCTGAAATCTTTATATCTGCATTTTGGTTTCTGAAGTAAACTGCCATTTCTAGCACAACTCTGTCAAACAGAGCCACTGCAAAGTCCCTGAGCTTCATTACCGTAGCCTGGCAAATGCTCTGTGACGCTTCCTAACCCTTTACAGTTGGAAGGATGTTCATTTTACTTGACCAGCCATGCTGCTTGTAGAGGTAAACATCTTTTTTGGACTATCTGCCCAGAAACGGAGTGAACTATCCATTGAGACCCTGATTTTATTTTGGCCGGATGTGCACATATTCACGTGAAATTACCCAGAATGATGAGGAACTGGTAGGAAGCACGCATCTGTCATTCAATTCCCACAGACAGCAATGCCTGTAGCGCTGCTGCCTCCTCTTCTCCCAGTGATACATCTACACGGCATGTTACAAAAGCGGACGATCAAAGGAGAGAACTGGCCGACAGGGATCAAAGTGCAGAAAAGAAACGAAAAGTCAGGATGCCGAAACTGAAGCCCGAGTCGAAGGTAATACAGTTCTAGAAATGGCGCTGACCGTGGGGGTGTTGACACTCCGTGGGAAACTCTACATAAGCAGCCAGAAGAGCCTAGTTGAAGGCAAACTTAATCGTCGACATAGATGAGGAAAAGCGGTGGTGATGAAAAGGACCATGCCGTCTCACAGGAAGTGACAGCTGGCAAAACCGCTTCGCATTAAATGGACACCTGGAGGTATTCGCGACGTCGTAAGTCGTGTGTCCCTGGGCAAGTCGTTTCATCTCTCTCGACACCTCAGTTTCTCCATTTATAAAATGGGGGATAACAACAGTATTTATCTCATGGGGCTGTTATAAAAACTAATATTATGTGTATTGCTTAGACCTAGCCCATAACAAGTGTCCGCTAAGTGTTACAGCCTCATTGTCACCGATGGGTCCTCTTCCTAGCTACCCTCTTGCTCTCTTATATCTTGTTTCACGGAGTTACTGCAGAGACAGATGTCAGAAGCCCCCATTCCCCCACCTTTGAGGGGATTCTAAACCCCTAAACCCTTTCCTAACGCTCTCTCCTTGCTGGAAAGCTCCGAGCCCGCTTCCCTTCCTAGCTGCTGCTCTCTCCATTTGTCTGAGTTAAGTGCTGCTGGGGAACCATTCGGAGTCTGATGGGAGAGCCAGGCCCTTCTGTTATCTCTCCCAGCCCTGAATCTAACTGAAATTGCCTCGTAATAATCGCATTTGTGGTCTGTAAAAGCTGTGTCTTGCTGTGACCGGGACTGGGATTAGCTGGCAGTAAACCTGGCACAGAAGGGCAGGCAGAGGCATCACTGTGGATTCGGGGGAGACGGACGGATTTGGCAACTGGAAATTAACAGGAATCCTAGTGCCGCCTCGCGTGCTGGATGGAGAGGGCTGGGTCGGCGCGGGGGACGGTGCCGTCGGCACCTCCTGGCAGCCATTCCCCTCTCTCTGGATAACACAGGAGGGGACAAAGGAGAGCAGCCAAGAGTGCGTCTGCAGCCAGACGGTCTGGTTTTGAACCTGTCTGCCACCTCCTAACTGCGGGGCCCCAGGCAAGTGACTTCACCCCTCTGTGCCTCCATGGGCAACGATGACAGTAAGTCACTGTCTACTGTCATGCTGAGTGGAGGAACGGACACGTGCAAGGGATGTGAAACGGTACCTGGCACACCCTAGGTGCCTAGCGAGTGGCAGCTAATGGGACTGACAGCACCCACTGCCATAAAGGAACTCTCTCCCCCACGGGCCATCTGGGTGGAACTGTCAACAAGGCTGTTTTAAGGACACTGGCATCTCTTAGCACACACTCATCCCACACCATCTCCACCCACATCCTGCATTAAAGAGAATTGATAAATAACTAAGAGTCGAAATATTCCAGAGCTGACTGGTTGAATCATGCTACATTTCATTATTTCTATTCAGATATAAATATTTCACTAAATACTTATTCATTTTGATTTGGCAGTTTCCTTCATATTTTGGAGGCAATATACCAAGTTATTCACACACGCACGAACACACACACACACACACACACACACCCCTTTTCTTTAAGGTAAGCCCTGAAAAGCCACAGCCACTGCACCCCGGTTCCTCCCAAATACAAAAGTCCTGACTGTCGGTCAAGGTGCCTTCTCCCAGCCACAGCGCAGGTATGTGGCTGAGCTCAGCCAATCAGATTCTACCCTGGGACTTGGACTATTGAGCTAGGAGACTCGAAGGCGGAAAAAAGGGTTAGAGTCCTGTAAGACCTCCTGATGTCGGTTGTTCAAAAGGCACAGATCCAGTGTTTGAAAACCCAAATGAAAGAGGCAAGGCCGTCAGGGAGGCAAGAATTATAAAAAAAGAAATGGATCTTGATCATTCTCATGTCCTTCCTCAATAGAAACAGCCTCCACCTAGATTTCCTGCCTCCTCTTAGCCTTCCCATAACCCAGTCACCCCCAAATGGCCAGAAGGACCCTTCTGAACCCAAAGCCCTCTTGCCATCCCCCTTCGGTGACTCATCTGCCCATCCTGCTACCTCTGCCCACGTCTCCCACCCCCCGGCCCTCTGCTCATTCTGTTCCAGCCACTGCAGGTCTCCTGTCCCTTAAACGTGCTGAACTCACTGCCACCTTAGGGCCTGTGCACCTTGTCTTCCCTCTGCCCGGGACACGCGCCTCTTCCCTTCTCATATGGACTGGCTCCTTCTCACTGTGACGTCTCAGATCAGATGTCCCCTCCTCTGAGAACCTGTCTCTGATCCCCCTGTCTGAAGTCACCCACCCCTCAATACTCACCAGGCTATTTATCTCCTCCACAGCACTCAGTACTCCCTGAAATTACCCTGTAGGTTGTTTGTTTTCTTGCCTTCCGTCATCTCCCCACCCAGGATGTTGGGTCCAGGAGGTGGGCGGGGCATTTTCTGGGTGCTGTAACCCAGAGTGGGCACTCACTCAGGTGACAGCTGCTGACAGGATGACTGCTGGGTCCACGGACGTGGGTGAGACACCCAGGCCGGGCAGTGCAAAGCTGCCCCTCTCCAGTGTCTGAAGCCTCACTATCTCCCCTGGAGGGTAGGAGGGCTGGAGAATATTTTATTGAAAGGGAGTTCTAGTACGGTAGCTGCAGGAGACAATGTTGCAAGCTGGGAAAGGGGTAAATGGCAGGCAGCGAAGATGTCAGTGCAAAGCCTGTCTGCATGCAGAGTACACTGAACGTGTCTCAGGCCAATCAGGACTGATTCGCCCCACAGGGGACACTGGGCAAGGTCTAGAGACCTTTCTGATCTTCATGACTGGGGGAGGACGGTGCTACTACCACCAGCATCTAGTGGGTGGGGACCAGGGATGCTGCTAAACGTCCTACGGAACACAGCCCCGACAGCACAGACCGATCTGGCTCCAAAGAGTCAGAAACTCCGTGCCCGGTACACAGCCTTAAAAGGTGTGTGGGTCCTCAGGGATGGTGAGGGCGTGCAGTGTGGCTTTGATGAACTGGGTTTCCAGACCCAGAGAGCCAGGGTTCGAGCCCCACCTCCTTGGGCGAGCGAGTGCTCCCTGCTAAGCCTCAGCGACTTCATCTGTGAAATGGGAGCAGCGACAGATGAGAGAACGTCTGGCACAGAGTAAGAAGGCCTGAAAAAGGAACTGCGATTTTCCCAAATAGAGCCTGCTTCTTTGCGGGGGGCGGGGACGAAAACATGGGTCTCTGGAGAAATGAACATGGTTGCTACAAACCAGATGTGACGCCGACTTGGAGAATGACAAGGCCCCTCCGAGACTCCAGTAATGAGCTCGGGAAGGATGTTTATGCTGCACAAAGGAATCAGCTGAGCATGACATACGTCTATTAGCAAAGATGGGCTGGAGCGCAGAGCCAAGCTAATTACAGCAAACATTTGCCTAAGCCATTCGGAAAGGTCAGTGAAAAACGAAGCAGGGCACTTCGCAAAGTCCGCCTCTCCTGAATAGACGGCCCCATTTCACACGCAAGGACTCTGGGAAACAAAAAGGGATCTTTGCCCATCCAGATACCTTCTAAATCCCAGTTGTCTGCATGCCTCTCACGCGTTTTGCCATGTTTATGTGTTGTTCAGACAGCGACGCGCTTAATGCTTTCCTTCCGATCAATTCATTTGGTGCCAAACAAGCATCTCAAATGGGACTTTTGATCGGTCCCCCTAAACCTGCTTCTCTCCCAGCCTTCCAGTCAACACCAGTTGTTCAGGCCACATCCCCTTGAGGGGTCTTTAGTCCCCCCCCCTCATCTCACGTCCACTGAGGACATATCAGAGTAGCTCTACCTTCAGAGCAGACTCAGGACTGAGTACCTCTCACGTCTCACGTGACCAGCTCCGTCCAAGCCACCCCTTTTCTTGTTTGGACCTCGTGGGAGCCTCCTCCCTTGCCCTCCTGCCTTAGACCTCCAACCTCCAGTCCAAGCTCCACAGTAGCCAGAATTAAATCACAAGCCTGATCAAGCCACCATTCTACTCAAAACCTATCAATGGCTCCACATGACACCTGCGCTAAAATCCGGAGTTCGTGTGGTGGCCTGCAAGGTCCCATGTGACCCGTTTTCTGCCCCTTCCCTGTCCTCAGCTCCCCTGCTTTGCCCTGACCCATTCTGCTCCAACCGCAGCGGCCTCCTGCTGTCCTGACCCCTGAAGCTCATTTCTGCCCCAAGGCCTTTGCCCTCGCTATTCCCGCTGAAGGAACCACTGTCCTCAGACACCTGCACGGACCCTTTGCTTCCTCACCTCTCCCAGGTATTTGCTCAAATGTTAGCTTCTAGGGTTATATGCCCACCCATCTAATTAAAATGCCCTCTCCCCACCCCTCTCCAGGCTCTCCCTTTTCTCCTGACTCTGTTTCTCTACAGTATTTAGTGCCACCTGACAAAATGACTCGTCTTCTGGTTTTTATCACCTGTCTGTCCGACTAGAACGCCAGCTCCTTGGAGACCTATGTCCCTATATCAAGAACAGAGCTCGGCAAGCAGTAAGACAGACGTTTGTAGGATAAATGAATAACTGACTGAACCAACGAACACCCGGTTATGGGAGGCCTGGGGCAGTCACGTCTGGCTAAGGAGATGGCAGATTCGAATTGCCCATCACCCAGGGCACGCTGTCTTTGAGTAGAACAGCAGGTAGAATCGTCAAACTGTTGTCTTTCTACTCGATGCTGTGGCATCTGGTGAGTTGAGTCTGGATCTATTTAATCCACGTGGGACCTGACTTCTCTGTGGGACATGACTTCTCTGTGGGACGCTTTGCAAAAACCAAAGAAGGGCCCAAGGCCAACATCAGTCAATTGCAATGGTTCTCCAGCATTTGTTATCAAAGTCCCTTTAGACTCTTAACGATTATTTAGGACCTCGAAGAGTTTCGTGTATGTTGGTTATACCTAGTGATAGTTATCATATTAGAGATGAAAACTGAGAAATTTAAACCATGTTAATTCATTTAAACATAGTAATAATAAACCTACTTGTATGTTTTAAAAATAATGAATCAATATATTTTCCCAAAACGAAATTAGTGAGAAGAGCTGCACTGCTTTACATTTTTGCAGTCAAATGCTCTAGCACTGAGCGATACTCCCGAGTTTTACATTTCTTTTTGCTAATCCCTTTAATGTCTGGTTTGACAGAAGACAGCTGGATTCTTATAGGTGCTTCTGCATTCAATCTGCTGCGATGCATTGTTTTAATCACGTTTCATGAAAAATCCAGCCTCACATAGATATGCCCATGGAAAGGGGAGGAGTGTTATAAACCCTTTTTAGATAGCCCTGGCCATGTTACGTACCCCCAGAAAACACTGCACATCTGTAAGAAAATGAGGGTGAAAAGGCAAATAATGTCTTGATGTGACATGAAAGTGGTGTGGGGTCCGGGCGTTCCGGGGCCACACTTTGAGAATCCCTGGGTTAGATGATGATCATCCCCAACAACCCAGTGAGGCAAATGTTATTTTTGTCTCCATTTCATAGTTGGTAAAACTGAGGCACAGGGAGATGAAAGTCCCTTTTTGCCCAGTGTTCTATAGCTGGCGAGTGGCAGAGCTCAGACTCACACCCAGGTGGTCCATCTAGGGTCCACCTCGAGGTCACTTCCCCATGTTCCCGCCTCCCAGGATTCACCTGGCATGGGCTGTGGAGGGAAGGCCATCCTCAGAGCCTGAGCCCTCTGCCTTTGCAGAAGCGTCGCTATGGGAACACAGGATGGAACCACAGACACTATCCAGCCTAGTCTAGCCAGAAGCGCAGAGTTTGAGAGATGATTTTTATCCTGGGAGGCAGCTGGGCATGAAGGTTGAGTGTAGGCTCTGCAGCCTACAGCCTGGATTTAAATCCAGCAATTTCTACCTACCAGCTCAGTTGTCCCAGCTGTAAAATGGGGATAATAATATCCATACCTGACAAAATTGTTGGGAAGGATTCAATGAGAAAACATAGAGAAATTGCCTCTAAAATGTTGATTACTGTTTTTATTATAATATTGTTTATCGTGATGTTATATATTCATTCATTCATTCATTCACTAATTCATTCATTTTCTAAACATTAGAAGGACACTGGTAATTTATGAAGTGTAGTTCTAGGTACTGGGGATACCACTACACAAAACAGAATAAATTAGCAAGCAAGGACCGCACCCCCCCGGAGCTTACATTCTAGGGGTGAGGACAGCCCAAAATGGGCAAGTGGACTCTTGGAGGAGTAATGCAGTCTCACAGTAATGCCGGCAAGAGACTGGAATGGTTCGAACCAAGTGGGGGAGGAGGGCTTGGCTGGTTTCGGGCTATTTTTGAAGGTGGAACCAACAGGATTTGCTAAGGGATTAGATGTGGTTTTGGAAAGAAGTGAGCCAAGGGTAATTTCAAGGTTTTTGGCCTAAGTGACAAGGACAGACCCGCCATCATCTAGGAAAGGGGCGCCATGGGAAGGGCAGGTTTTGGGGATGACAAAGAGCTCAAGGTCAGACATGTTAACACTGAAGTGCCAGTGAGATGTCAAGGTGAAGACAGGGTAGCAGCTGGTGATAAGGTTCAGGGAAAAGGTCTGGGCTGAGGGGAGAAACCTGGGAGTTGTCAGCACCCAGCTGGCATTTAATGCCATGGCAGCGAATGAGATCGCCCAAGAAAGGGGTTCTTAACCCGCAGTCCATGAACTTGGATGGACAAACTACATCGTTATTTTCATCATCCTCTAACGAGCATCTCCTTCAAAATGAATAAAGGCAACAAGTCACAGTGACAGTAGTACCTGCACCTTTGTTACGGACGAAAGTCATGGATATTTTCATGTTGCATTACAGTTAATACAGACATCTCAAAATATCATTTAAACCAGCGCTACTTCGAAATCGTGGAAGTCAGACCTATCAGTTATCAGCTAAATAACCCATACACATCATGTTATTTAATGTGTAAAGAAGCATACATGTCAGAGTTTATAAAGTATTTTGATGAACATATTTCGATATAATTGGCTTCCTTTGTAATTCTTTGCATTTTCTTCTATGTGTTTAATTTGAAAATATTCTGAAGCGGGTCCATAGCCTTCACCAGATGCCAATGGGGTCCCATGGCACCAACAGGGATGAAATCTCCAGTTAGAGAATGAGCATCGTTGGAGAAGAGGGTCCAGGCCCTGGGCTCCAGAGGAAGGGATCAGGAGATGGGTCACCAGCCCAGGACACTGGAAAGGAGGTAGAAGTTTGGCAGGAGGAGAACCAAGTGAGAAGCCAGATGTAGGAAGCGTTCCCAGGAGCATGGCAGGGTCAACTCAGCTTAATGCTGCTCAGGACAAGGGTGTTTGCTCCCCCAGCATGAGCGAGACTCCTGGCCACAATCCCCTAGGGACATTACAGCTTCCAAAGTGAGTCTCGTCCTCCAGCCCCAGCGCTTTGCGCACTAGATCTGGGAATCTATTCAGCCCAATCATTTCCCAATCACTAGTTTATGGAACAAGGGGACACGCTTGTGTGGTTCCATGCCTGTGACCTTTCTTCTGCCCTTGGAGTTCATCAGTTCCCTTTCTTCCTCTCCCCTGGAGAGAATATACAGAATTTACAACAGGGCGTATAAACTCAAAGAAGATTCAAAGAAGATTCAAAGAAGATTCAAACTCAAAGGTGATCTCGTAAATGAATGAACTGTACCAAGAATAAGAGAAGAGGAAGTGTGTGGTGACTGGGGATTCTGGCCCTGTCTATGAAATGCCACAAAATCCGTTATGTCACCCTAGTGTCCATTTGCTCCTTCTCTCTGGAAATAGAATTTCCAGCTGGGCACAAGGCTGCCAGATGCAGGTTACATTCTCATCCTCCCTGACAGCTGGATGTGGCCATGATCAGCTTTTGGTGGAGCTGTGGGTGGGACACCCATACAGGAAGTGGATGTGCCTCTCCTTATCTTCTGCTTCCTGCTGGCTGGATGTGGATGTGGTCAGCCATTTTGGACGAGAACAGACCCCCAGGCTGGTGGAACAGCCTCACAGAAGGAGCCTGGGTGCCAACACAGTGTGTGCCATATCATCCCTGCGGCTGGCCGTTAATGCTCAAACTGTCAAATGAGAGATAAATAAGTGTCTATCATCTCTAAACCACTGTTATTTGGGGGCTGAAGGGCCCTCGTCTGTCCCTGTATTCTACCGAATACTGGGGGTAGCTGTGACACAGATCCAGCTGGCTACTGCCATCTAGCAGGTGTCAGCAAACCTTTTCTACAAAGGGTCAGACTGTAAATATTCTCGGCTTTGCAACCATATAGTCTCTGTTGCAATTTTTCAGCTCTGCCACAGTAGAGCAAAAGCAGCCACAGACAATACATAAGGGAATGGGCGAAGCTGTGTTCAAATAAAACTTTATTTATGAAAACAGAACATAGATCACTGGGGGGTATAGTCTGCTGACCCCTACCATTCAGGAATGTAGCCAATATCAGCAAGATCATCATCAAGATTTTTTTTTTTTTTTTGAAAGAAAAGGTTGGAAAAGATAGATCGCTGGGGGGTATAGTCTGCTGACCCCTACCATTCGGGAATGTAGCCAATATCAGCAAGATCATCATCATGATTTTTTTTTTTTTGAAAGAAAAGGTTGGAAACTGGATTTTTTGGGTGAAATTTCTGGATTTTAG
Source organism: Pteropus alecto (assembly GCF_000325575.1). Lineage (NCBI taxonomy): Eukaryota > Metazoa > Chordata > Mammalia > Chiroptera > Pteropodidae > Pteropus > Pteropus alecto. Next base: position 30,500,389 of record NW_006442491.1, read on the forward strand.
AAAACACGTTGTAACCCAAACAGAACATATTTGGGGTTGAGGTGCGGACTCGGGCTGTTGGCTACCATTCTGCAAAAACCACATCTGTTCCCAAGGGGCACAGAATAGAAGCTGAGCGGGCTCAGGCCAAGTTTCCCATCCCATCCCTGCTGCCAGCAGAAGGGCCCTGAGTTATGAGACCTTCGCTATCTGTCATTTGGCTTTTGGGACCTCTGGTCTGGGCAGAAGAGAACAATCCACTAACTCTCTGGGGGTGGAGCTGGGGTCTCCTTAGGAACAGTGATAAATGAGAAGGAAGTGCTTTTGCAAACTCTAGAACACTATAAATATTAGATGCAAAATGCCACAGGATTGAAGTCTGTTTTTTTGGCAGACAAATTGGCTGAGGAAGCAAGGCCAGGAAGAAATGCATTAAATAAACCCAGAGCCCCAAAGCTCTTAGGGCTGGGGCATTTCTGATATTCTGTAACTAGATCCTTTTAACTTCGGGCTGCTTGCAAGGTTACAACATGAATCTCGTTCTTCTGAAAAGACAGCAAATGCAAATTGCTGCACAAAGTGATAAATCAATGCTGTAAAAGTTCTGGATGCCAGACGGGATCTTGCTGAACTGAGACCTGTGGGAAAGCAAGTGAGGAAGGTGGGGACACGATTATGCAGAAGGCATGTCGTGCTGGAAGCAGAGAGGTGGGGGCTGGGAGAAATGCCTCCTCACACTTGCCCCTTGGCTGGGCAGCGGGGAAGCTGGATTTCGTTTTCCGTAGTAGACATCTGTTTTATTTTTCTGCCCAGCAACCATTCTCCTGTCTTTTGGTAACTGTGCTTTCGTAGAGAACCAACTCTCCCTTTTCCTCAGCCTTACTTGTTCATGTGAAGCTGTTTCTACCTTCCAGCTACTAGGCTAGGCACGTGATCTGGGCCCGACCCATCGGGGTGGCCCATCTCCCCTGGCTTGTGTGATTGGGTAATGGAGGAACACATAATCCTAGTTGAGCCAATGAAAGCCTCCCCTGAGACTTTTGCTGGGACACTGGAAAAAGGCTGTCTCTTTCAGTCAGGATCACGTTGGTAAGATGGGACCTGTGGGGGCCATCTTAACATCACAAAAGAGAACCTTTCTAAGAATAAAGCCAACCCAAATGAGAGAAAAATCTAAGAAGCAGAAAGACAGGGTTCCGATGACAAAGTTTGAGCACTGGGCCTCAGCTAAATTTGCCTGAACTCATTTCAATTATATTTTCTAATGTTGGAAAAGTGATGGTAATTCAAACTCCATTTTGTTCTCATCTTTGCTTACTTCAAGACTAAGGCCTGAGAGTCATCCCTTCATTCAAATCTTTATTGGGTACCCAATATCTACCAGGCACTGTTTTTGGGATCTGGGGATACAGCAGTGAACAAAACAGGCAAGAACTAAGATCAAAACACCTGAGATATTTCGAGGGGGTGATAAGTCCTACGAAGAACATAAAGCAGAATTATCATGGCAGACACAGGGAGGTCAGGGGAGCAGAAGGGATGTGAGAGATGGAAGGTGAGTGGTGACAAGGAACAAGTGCTCTAGGTCGAGGCAACTCCAAGTGCAAAGGCCCCAGGGCAGGTATGACCTTGGAATGTTTGAGGAACAGCAAAGAGGCCAGGTGGTCCGAGTGTCTATAGAAAGGAATGGAGAGGTAGGTTGGTGTGGACAGAGAGGTGCCAGGCAAGGCCATGCAAGGCTTTGGCAGCCCTGGCAAGGAGCTATGGGTTCATTTTAAGAGCAACAGGCAGCCAGGGTTGCGAGCAGGGAGTGGCATAATTAGATTTCCATTTTTCAAAGCTTCTTCTGGCTGCTGCTGGGTGGAGAGGAGGAACGGCTAATTGTCTGAGGGACAAGCAGGGACAAGCAAATAACTAGAGGGGACGCTGAGGGCTGCTGCTTGACATGTCCTTCACAAGCTCCTGTGTTCTGCCTGCTTGTTTTTGACAAGGTCATTGCTATCTAGGAAGACTGGGCTGCAGATAATCCCGAGGCCCCCGCTGAGCTATCTGTTGGTGTTGAAGGCATGGAGGATGGGCTGCCTGGGCCTCTGATTAAATGTTGGCCTTAGCCGCCACACCCTGGGAGGGTCACGCAGCTCTAGCAAATGAAGACCCCGGCCCATCTCTTTCCTGGGAACTCTATTAGTGGTGGCAGGGGACGTGGAGGGCTCCCCCAGCAATACTGTCAGGTTTTATCACCTGCTGAGTCAACATCAGGACAAGCTGTATCTGCAAATCTTTTTGCCCACTTAGAATGTGGTTTTGTCCAGAAGGATGGGACAGAGGAGGGGGAGACAACCTGCAATGGACCCTTAGAACAAGGCCTTGGGAGACTGTCAATCAATGGATATTTAATTATCGCCTCGGAGGAATCTGACACTAAGCTGATCCTTCAAAGAGCTGTTCTCAACACCATTAGACTGATGTCCCATTTCTATGACAAATATTTTGTAGTGCTCCCTTATTTTCCTGAAAGAAAATTTATAGGTGACAAATGCTACCTATGCACGTCATTTCCAAAAAAATCAATACAGTGCTCTAACTGCAATCTGTAAGAGAAATAAAAGGCAGGCAATTTATAATAAAGAAAAATTTCAGTGTGAACTCTCAAGCACATCCATCAAAGAGACACAATGGAGTAGTCAGATGCCTGCACCTAGACACACAGATTCACTGGGAAGTATGACAGCTACAAATGCAGACTGAGTGAGCCTGTGGCATTTGCAATTCAAATGTTTCAAGTGGCACTGCCATTAGTAACGGGATTTTTGGCAATTAGGAGTAACTCTTGGAAAAGTTTTGCACTCAGGTATAATATTCCTTCCATTTGCTTATCACTTAAATTCCTGGAAATTAAGGGTTTATTAAAACTGCAAAAAATGGATTTAGGGTCCAGGCTCAGACAACACCACACACAAAATAATCTGTTTATATAATGATCTGATAGAAAACTTGGGAAACCGTGTGGAATGCAAGGCTGTTTGGGGGTCATGAGGGGTTCCCAGTGCAGAGCAGGGTATCAAAGGTCCCTGGTCCTTGCCCCCAGGAAGTCTGCAGCATCCCTTAACCTTTAGAGCCACCAAAAATGCCTTCATAGTTTTTAACCCCTAGGGGGCAGTGTGCTCCCTTGAGAACCACAGGTTAGAAAAAATTTTGCAAATCCGTGGCCTTTGGGCTGAGTCTATCCTGTAGGTGTGTTTGCTTGGGGCCTGCCTGATGTTTTTATTTATTTTTTAAAAAGTAGAACGAATAGCTCACATTTGAAAACTGGGTAATTTCACATAAAAATCTGTATATTATTGTACTTTTGACAAATCAGAAGATCTGGCAACTCGGCCCGTTCATTATCCAATGGGCACATCTGGCTGGGCTGGGTGGAACCACCCCCTGCCCTGTCTGGCACCTTATGCTTTGGCTTCCCAGAGAGAGAGGGTTCCTACAGGCATGGCAGAGAGCGGATTCCTCCTCCGCCTCCTGGGCACACATAAGGGTGCCCGGTTCCCCCTCCTTTGCTGAAAGCTCTCTCACCTTGACTCTGATCTCCCCCAGGACAGCACGGATGGCATTTGCAAGGTTTCGCAGTGTGTGCTGGGATTGCCCTGCTGACCCAGCCCCAGGGTGGACTGGGAAGGTTTGGAGGGGCGGGGTTGAAAAACTAAGTCCCCAGGAATAAGGGGGGTGGGGGGACAGTGTACCCACGTCCTAGGCTTGTGTGAACAACTGGCACGAGGTCTTGGCATGGCAAATGCTCGCTAATAACAACTCGTGCCTTTTTATTATTGATTATATTATTATATTCTCAAAGGTTTGTGTGCCACCCTTCAAATAGAGTGCTTGAACTACACTCTATTCCGAGGCTGCCCAACAGAACTTGCTGCAATGATGGGAATGTTCTCTGTCTGTACCATCCGGTCTGGCCCCGGCGTGTGCCTATGGGCACCTGTACTGTGGCTAGTGCGACAGAGGAACGGAATTTCACGTCTGATTTACTTCTGATTAAAGTTAAATAGCTCCTGGTGGCTACCATATGGGGCCAAATAGCTCTAGTCGAAGCCCTTCCAGAAGGTTCAGGAGCGTCGCAGCTAGTGCCAGGGAGAGAACTGCTAAAGGTCACAGCCGGAGGACTCCCTCGGCACCTCTTCTGGCTCCACAGATAGGGCTGATATGTCCACCCAACACAGATGTCCTGCCTCTCATTTTCGACTTCCAGGGTCATGTTAAGGCCGACCAAAGTTAGACACTGAGCAAAACCAGAGCATGGAGCTGATGGGCCGGGCAGCCACAGCTTTGCGCTCAGGACCACAGCTGGTGGGGAAGGGTGGGCGGCTGGTTTTCTAAGAGTTCCTGCTCGCCTGCAGGGTTTGCTCCCAAGACTCTGCAGCTTTGATGGAGGTTATGGACCTTCCTCGTGAGGATTAAATAAGGTGGTGTGTAAAATCCCAGCTGGTGTGGGCTGAATTAGGTCCCCAAAAATGTACGTTCAAGTTCTAACCCTGGCTACTCGTGAATGTGATTTTATTTGGAAATAGAGTCTTTGTAGTTGTTGCAATCAAGTTAAGATGAGGTCCCACTGGTGTCTTTATAAGAAGAGCGAAATTAGGACACAGACGTCTAGAGAGGAGAAGGTCACGCGGAGATGGAGGCAGAGATGGCAGTGATGTAGCTGTCAGCATCCAGTTGACTGGTGTCTTTATAAGAGCGAAATTTGGACACAGATGTATAGAGAGGAGAAGGTCACGCGAAGATGGAGGCAGAGATGGCAGTGATGTAGCTGTCAGTCAGAGAACACCACGGATGGCTGGTAACCACCAGAAGCTACAAGAGGCAAGGACGGCCTTCTCTCCAAGAGCCGTCGGACGGAACACGGCCCTGATGTCACTTGATTCCGGGCTTCGGGCCCCCAGTACTGTGAGAGATGACATTCCCGTTGTTTTAAGCCACCCAGTTTGTGGTACTGTCAGAGCAGCCACAGGAAATGAGCACACCAGCTAACGGGCCGGGACACACAGAGCGCTGGCTGGACACAAATAATCTTGCCCCATCGGCCTCACACGTTTTTGAAAAGCTGAGAAGTGAGACCACCTTCTTCCTCTTCCCAAGCAGCCCTTCCACTTACAGCTGCAGGGAACCTCTCCTCCCAAGTCGGTGGGCACTGGTCTCGTGAGCCTCAGGGCACTGGGTAACTTACACTTACACACTGCAACTCTGCTGCATGGATTGGGAAACTGAGGCCCAGAGGGGGCCAGATCTCAGCTAAGGTCACAAAGGAGTCAGAAGCAGAGCCTTATTCTCTGGACTCCTGGACCAGTTTTCCTTGTTTTGGAATTTGAAGGTCCTGTAGAAAGGGAGAGACTATTAAATTAGAGTTTAAAGACATTCGGCTTGAAGATGTATATGGAAGTGACAAATACGTGCCTCTTAGGGATACCCTGGGCCAGCCTGGGCCCTGGGAGGGGCTGCTCAACGCCCACTGATGCCGACTCTCATGGTGCGGAAGGTGGGTTCCTGGGTGCTGGGGGAGGGACAGGGAAGGTCTTGATGCTTGAGGTGGGTCCCCTTCATGGGGTGAATGAGGGTGCTCTGTCACACCCACAGGCAGGAGAGGAGGCAGAGGGATGGAGAGGGGCAGCTGGACGGATGGAAGAAAGCAGCTGTGTGTGTGTGTGAGTGTGTGTGTGTGCGCATGCGCGTGTGTGCGTGTGTGCACTTGAGGGGAGAGGAAGAGAGTAGGGAGCAAAAACAGGAGAAAGGCCAAGCACAGAGAAGGCTGCCATTGTGAAGGCAGGACAGCTGCACCAGGCGCCCCGAGGGGCGGCCCGGGAAGAATCTAAGTCCTGTCTTCTCTGTGTGCAGAAGGGCCGAGAAGAGAGCAGGGAAGCCGAGCTGCCGGGAGTGGGGGTGGGGAGAAGAGAAACGGAAGAAGAGAAGGGAGTATAGACAAGATGGGGGAGGACGGGGGAACTGCCAGCTCTGGGTAGAACAAAAGATTCATTCGCTCAGGCCGCAAAGATTCACTGAGCACCTACTACAGGCGGACCCTTCTCCGGGTACGGAGATGCTGGAGAGGATAGACCAGAGTCCCCGTCTCCATGGAGCTGAGATTTTAGAAGCGCGACAGCTAACAAGATCAATGGCGGAATATCTGGTCAGCGGTGGAAAGTGCCAGGGAGACGGACAAAGCAGGACCAAGGGCGGGGAGCATCAGAAGGGGGCTGGGGACGTAATTTAACTTGGGAGGTGGCACAACCAATACACATATATATGTTAAACGGTGACAAAGGCTCTGAAGGAAAATAAAGCAGGATGAGGAGATAAAGAGAGGAAGGGAACCCTCTTTTGGGTGGGACAGTCAAGGAGGGCTTCTCTGAGGAGGTGAGTTTTGAACAAAGATCTGAGGGAAGTGAGTGAGCCAGCCATGCAGATGTTAAGGGGAAGATGTTTCCAGAAAAGGAAAGAATAAGTGCAAAGTGCCCTCGGTGGGAACGTGCCAGGTGCTATCGGTGCGCTTGAAAAACAGGAAGGAGTGGAGTGACTGAGGGGAGGACAGGAAGTGAGGCGGTCAAGAGGTGAGGGACAGAGGACCCTGACTTTGGGGGCCAGGGAAGGGCTGTAGGCAGAAGCGGGGCGGCCAGGGAGGAGAAAGCTGGAGCGGTCCAGGCGAGAGAGGAAGAAAAAAAATCAAGACGACACTAAAGTTTTGTTCTGATGACTGGAACATTGGAGCCACCAGGGGGAAGATTGTGAGAGGCACCTGGGGAGGGAGGGACAAGATCAGGAAGTCATTTTGGACGACAGGCTCCCGGGTTTGAAATGCTGGGGAGACACCCCAGGGGAGGGGTTAAAGAGGCAGCCGGATGCCGGTGTGCGGGGTGTGGCGTTCAGGGGTTCAGGGAACGAGGCTAACGGCAGATCAAAACGGCGGTGGAAAGAGGGAGTGTGAGGACCACTTCATAGGACAGCAGAGGAAGGCGACCTGAGCACCTTCCTGTCTTTGCAGTCCGAAAACCGCTTTAGGGAGAAAACAAGTCACACGCTCACACAGACAGACACACACATGCACCTGCCTTTACGCGCCAGCCGACATCTTTTGTCTGGGATGCCCAGATGCCCAGCAGATGCCCTTCTGCCCTCCTGTGTGAGGGGTGGCAGGATCCCCTGGCCTCCGCCAATGCCCGTGTGTCCTGCTACAGCAGGTGCCATGGTGCAGAGTCCCCCTCCCCGTCCCCAAAGTGAGGGTGGCCGCCCCAGGTTGGCAGCCAAGCCGTGCAGGCCGTCAGATGACCGCCCTCCCCAGCTTCACGTGAGGAGAAGAGGGAAAATGACAGGTGCTTGGGGCCAAACCCGAAAACAACTCCAACCGGAAGCCCCGGCACCGTCCGGGATTGTAACGAGGGGTGTGCCCCCTGTGCCCAGTGCATCTAGAACACAATGAGGGAGGGGGCCAGGGCTCACCCCCAATGTTCACATCTCTACAAAAGTCTGCACCAGATGGCAGGGGCTGGGCGGGAAATAGTCTCCGTACTGCCAGACTCAGATGGCAATGTGGAACGAGAAGGCATTACTCTAATGAGAAGAAAATGGGCCCGTCTGTTTAACTCGCCAGAAAGGGCCAGAATAGATGGTCTCCCTACTCCCTCTCCCCAACAGCAGTGTAGTGGAAATTAGTGACTGCCACCTCAGTATGTTTTTCCTCCTTATCCTTCCCAACAGCCCTCCATTTCTATTTGGGGATCCAGGTGTTGGTGGGACAGTGACTCCACCTGCTGTTCCAGGAACAGGTGATGTAGGCTAAGCTAACTGGCTCGTTCCATCTTCTCTCCATGGTGACTGGTTCAGGGATTTGGCATGTGACTCAAGCTTATCCAGTCGTAAAGAATCTCACTACTTGGGCATTCTGGGGAAAGATACTGCTGGCTATGAAGGAAGAGCCGTGGAGCATCTGCAAGTGTCAGCTATCATCTCGAGACCTCAGGCCTTACGTTAAAATCGTGTCACTGTTAAGCCACAGGAGCTGCTTCTGCTTAAAGCTCACCTGCATCTTTTCAGTTTAGGGAACAAAACATTCCATATCTTGTTGAAACCACTTGGAGTTGGGGTTTCTGTCATTTGGATCTGAAGACCATCTACTGGCCATGGGTATCACCAGGAAGCATCCCCTCCTTGCTCAAACAGAACTCACGTGTCATCTCAGAGCTGAGGAATGGGAGCCAGAGAAGAGCTGCTGAATGGAAGGACATGCACATTTTCGGCTTGGCTAGAAGTTGCCAGATTGCTTTTCAAAGTGGAAGTGCCAGTGTGCATCCTCACCTCTACTGTACACGACTTCCTGTTTTCCTACATCCTTACCAACATCTGGTGTGACAGAACCTCTACTATTTGCTGTGGTAATGGGTGAGATGTGATAGTGCATTGTTGGCTTAATTCGCACTTCGCTGATTACCAGAGAGGTTGAACACATGCTGCCACATTTTGATTCATGCGTACAAATTATTTCCACCATCCGAGGTAACATATTGTGACATTCATTGGAAGACTGGTCTGGGATGAGTTGTGTGATGATGTGTTACTTGTGTAAATCATCATCCTCATCACTGACATTTCTTAAGTGTTTACTATGTTTCCCTGTTCTGATAATATTTAACCCTCACGAAACTCTGTGAGCTAAGTAACATTATCATCCTTACCTGAGGTAACCAAGACACAGAAGTTAAATAACTTGTCCAAATTCACTCAACTAATAAGTGGTCGAGCCCTTACTAAAAACCGAGCAGAGCCCTTGTTCTTAATTGCTTTGCAAAGAGCTGAGAGGCATCTAATTCCAAAAACATTATATAACTGACTTGTGGGTATATAAGTGAGTAAAGCCAGGGTAGCTGAAGTGTGCTAAAGGATGACTATGTATGTTTTGTAAAAACTGAGGATGCAATTTATCCTTTTAAGGGTATTTATATTTGAGATCTAAATCCCAGAGATTAGAGGAAGCCAACACATAGAAATATCCATGAACAAATTGATATTTATCCTGCTTAAACTTAACATCTCTCATTTCATCCTTTGTCAATCTCTGTTGTAAACACGGGGAAGCATAAAGCAAGATGACTGCAAGATGAAATCGCAAATCTTGTAAAAGATGCAAGGTTTTGTGAAATTAATTAAAGTAATGCTGGAAGACAGCTTGAAGTACATGCGAAGCCACTGACAAAAAAAAAATAATCTGGTCTATGAGATAATTGAAGAAGAGGCCACTGAAAACAATGATGAGGTAATAAGCACTTCACAGGGGAGGATTCTGACGTCAAAGGATTAACAGAGGCCCTTGGGAAAACTGATCAAATCCTTAAATGCTTTTGCAAAAACAACCCTTATGATTTTGCTGTGAAAACTGAAGGTGAAGTAAAGGGTACCATATTGTGCTATCATTTAAATTTGTTGGGCAAATTACACCCTGCCCCAATTGACACTTCATCAATTGATTTGCTTAAATAATCAACCTATTAGTTACAATTATAACCTAACCTTTGTTAAATACTGTTAGATAAAACATAAAATAAGTTTACTTTTAAAAATACCTAACTAAATATATTAAAAGCACAATTTATATGAAATGTTGGTCCACAATTGGTCTACTACTTAAGGAACAGTTTCCTGGTTCTGGTCTTCTACAGTTTAGGTTGACTTCCTGTACTAAAAAGGGTATCACATACACAAACGGTTGAGAACTGTTACTGTGGTTGTGACTTTAATCTTCCATCAGTATCTATTTTCTTCCTCTCCCATAGTAAAAGAATTTTTAGTTGGGCAAACTGCCACCCAAAATAAAGACTACATTCCCCATGATCCTTTGTAGTCACATGTACTCATAGGACTTATTTCTCAACGATGGGAAATAAGGAGACATAGAAAGTAGCTAAGTCTCTGATCAATTTAGGAGCACCTAAATATATACAGCAAATATTAAAAGACCTAAAGGGAGAAATAACAGCAATACAACAATATTAAAAGACTTTAACACCTTTCTTTCATCAACACACAGAAAATCAAAAAGGAAACATCAGCCTTAAACATGTAAGACTAATGGACTTAACAAATACATACAGAACATTCCACCCAAAAGCAACAGAATATACTTTCTTCTCAAGTGCATGTGTAGCATTCTCCAGGATATGTTAGGCCACGAAACATCTTAACAAATTTAAGAAAACTGAAATCATATCAAGCTTCTTTTCTGACCATGATGGTAGGAAATGAAATCAATTACAAGAAGAAATCTGGAAAATTCACAAATATGTGGAAACTAAACAATATGCTACTGAACAACCGGTCAGTCAAAGAAATCAAAAGATAAATAAAAAAATACTCCGAGACAAACATAAATGGAAATACAACATATCAAAACTTATGGGATGCAGTAAAAGCAGTTCTAAGAGGGAAATTCATAGCAATCAATACCTATATCAAGAAACAAGAAAAGTTTCAAACAACCAAACTTTACATCTCGAAGAACTAGAAAAAGAACAAATGAAGTGCAAAGTTAGTAGAAAGAAGGAAATAACAAAGACCAGACCAAAAATAAATGAAATAGAGACTAAAAAACAAAACAAAAGATCAATGAAACTAAGGGCTGGTTCTTGGAAAAGATAAACAATATAGACAAACTTTTAGCTAGAATCATCAGGAAAAAGAGGACTCAAAATGAAAGAGATGTTGCAACTGATACCACAGGAATACAAAGGAACATACGAGACTACTATAAATAATTATATGCCAATAAGTTTGACAATCTAGAAGAAATGTATAAGTTCCTAGAAAAATACAACCTACCAGGACTGAATCATGAAAAAATAGGAAATCAGAACAGACCAATTACTAGCAAGGAGATTGAATCGGTAATCAAAAACCTTTCAAAAAACAAAAATCCAGGACCAGATGGCTTCACTGGTGAATTCTACCAAACATTCAATAAAAAATTAATACCAATCCTTCTAAAACCTTTCCAAAAAATAAGAGGGAACACTTCCAAACTCATTTTATAAGACTAGCATTATCCTGATACTAAAATCAGATGAGGATGCCACAATAAAATCATAGGTCAATATCTTTGATGAACATATAATACAAAAATGCTCAACAAAATATTAGCAAACCAAATTCAACAATACATTAAAAGGATCATAGACCATGATCAAGTGGAATTTATTCTAGAGATGCAAAGATGGTTCATTACCCACAAATCAATCAGTATGATATACCACAGTAACAAAATGAAGGATAAAAATCACACGATCATCTCTGTAGAAGCAGAAAAATCATTTGACAAAATTTAACATCTATTTATAATAAAAACTCACAAGAAAGTGGGTATAGAGGGAATGCATGTCGACATAATAAAGGCCATCTATAAGCCCATAGCTAACATAATATTCAATAGTATAAGCTAAAAGCCTTTCCTTTAAGGTTAGAAACAAGACAAGGATGCTCACTCTCATCATTTTTATTCAATGGAGTAATGAAAGTCCTAGCCAGAGCAATTAGGTAAGAAAAAGAAAGAAAAAGTATCGATATCAAAAAGTAATAAGTCAAACTGTCACTATTTGCAGATATGATATCATATATAGAAAATCCTAAAGACACTTCCAAAAACCTGTTAGAACCAATAAACAAATTCAATAAAGTTGTAGGATACAACTCAATGTGCAAAAATCCACTACATTTGCATATACTAATAATGAACTATCAGGAGGAGAAATTAAGAAAATAATCCCATTTACAATCGCATAAAGAAAATACCTAAGAATAATTTTAACCAAGGAGGTGAAAGACCTATTTACTGAAAATTATCACACTGATGAAAGAAACTAAAAACAAATAAATATAAAGGTATTCTTTGCTCATGGATTGGAAGAATATTGTTAAAATGTCTATACTACCCAAAGCAATCTACAGTCTACAGATTCAGTGCAATCTCTATCAAAATTCCAATGACATTTTTTACGGAAATTGAACAAACAATCCTAAAATTCGCGTGGAACCACAAAAGACCTTGAATAGCCAAAGCAATCTTGAGAAAGAAGAACAAAGCTAGAGGTATCATGTTCTCTGATTTCAAACTATAATACAAAGTTATAGTAATCAAAACAGTACAGTGTTAGCATAAAAACAGACACGTATATCAATGGAACAGAATAGAGAACCTGGAAACAAACCCATACATGTACGTTCAATTAACTTATGACAAAGGAGCCAAGAATATACAATGGGGAAAGGACAGTCTCTTTAGTGTTAGAGAAACTGGATAGCCAAACGCAAAAGGATGAAACTGGACCATTATTTTACATTACACACACAAATTAACTCAAAATGTGTTAAAGACTTAAACATAAGTCTTGAAACCATAACGACATTGGTCTTGGTGATGATTTTTTGGATTTCACACCAAAGCAAAGGCAATAAAAAGAAAAATAAATAAGTAGGACTTAAACTAAAAAGCTTCTGTATAGCAACAGAAACCATCAACAAAGAATGAAAAGGCAACCTACCAAATGGGAGAAAGTTTTTGCAAATCATGTATCTGAGAGAGGGTTAATAGCCAAAACATATAAAGAACACATACAACTCAACAGCAAAACAAACAAAACCAACCAACCAGCCAACAAAATCCAATTAGATTAAAAAGTGAGCAGAAGATCTGAATAGACATTTTTCCAAAGATATACAGATGGCCAACGGGTACATGGAAAGGTGCTCAATATCACTGATCATCAGGGAAATGCAAATCAAAACAACCATGAGGTATCACTTCACACCTGTTAGAATGGCTATTATCAAAAAGACAGGAAATAAGTGTTGTTGAGGATGTAGAGAAAAGAGAACCCTTGTTCACTGTTGGCGGAAATGTGAACTGGTTCATCCACTATGAAAAATTGTATGGAGATTCCTCAAAAATTAAAAATAGAACTACCATATGACCCAGCAATCTCACTTCTGGGTATTTATCTGAAGAAAACAAAAACACTAACTTGAAAAGATATATACACCCCCAGGTTCACTGCAACAATTTTTACAATAGCCAAGATTCGCGAGCAACACGTGTCCATCAATGGATGACTGGATAAAGAAAATGTGACACACGCACAAGAATATTATTTAGCCGTCAAAGAGGAAATCTTGCCATCTGTGATAACATGGATGGGACTTGAGGGCATAATGCTAAGTGAAATAAGTCAGACAGAAAAAGACAATTACCATGTGATTTCACTTATATGTGGAATCTAAAAAAATTGAACGCAGAGATATAGAGAACAGACTGGTGTTTGCTAGAGGTAGGGTTGGGGGGTGCAAAACAGGTAAAGAGGGTCAAGAGGTACAAATTTCCACTTATGAAAGAAATAAATCCTGGAGATGTAATGTATAGCAAGGTGACTACAGATAATACTGTATTGCACATTTGAAAGTTGCTAAGAGAGCAGATCTTAAAATTTCTCATAATGGCACATAAAAAATTCTGTAACTATGTATGGCGATGAATGTAACTAGACTTATTATAGTTATCATTTTGCAGTTTACACAAATATCAAATCGTTATGTTGTACACCTGAAACTAAAATGAGGTAATATGTCAATTATATCTCATTAAAAAAGAAAAAGAAAGTTGAGTTTCTGATCAGTTTGTGACTTTGAGTGGGGCAAGTCCACCGGAGTGGCATGGACTTTTAACTGAGAGAGTAATAAATGACTGCTACCTTGGGTCTCTCACACAGCCAAACTTAAATCCAACTCAATTGCCTGGCCTAGACATCCACAAAAATGCAGGGTTTAATGAATCTAAAATCAGCAAGAACAGCTAACCAAATGATGTTTGGGGGACTCAAAGTTATTATATATTGTAATGTGAGTAATACAAATAAAATTAATCTGAGGGATTTTAAATTCATTATAGTTTTTTTGTGTGTGTGTCACTTTTCTCAATCAGTTGACAATGACCAGCATAATTAATATTACATAGTGGTATCTTTACGTTTTCCCTTTAAGCACCAACTTAATATAAAATTCAAATCTGAGCATCCTAGCTGCCAGAGCAAAGAGGGAAAGTATATAGGGTACACAGCTCTTGTTATTTAATGGTTAGGAACACATCAGTCCATCGGAGTAAACAGACATTTTCAAGGTCATGAGTTCTGAAAGTCAGGTTGGAATGGGGCTTCTTGCATAGAGGGACAATCTGAATATAACAAATAAAATTCCCAGTGACAGTTTTACAAAAGACGTAAGTGTTCTGTGTGTGGCAGTTTACATTTGACGCTATGATCCCAGTCTTCATTGAGGGTATAATTAAGCATATTAGGATGAAAGCAATTCCTTGGAAAAACAGCTTTGTGGTGATTTGTGTAAATTCAAGGATAAAGTTTGGGAAATCCACCTTGAAGAATGCTTGCTCCTACGAGACGGTTCCTTTCCTTGCAGCAGCTGTGTGATTCTGAAACACTAGGCTTTGGCTCCCACCACTCACACTTTAGTTATCGTAGGATCTGTGTTTCCTTTCAATTTGAGGGATGCAATTTCCAGATTCCCTTTGAATGCCCACAGTCTCTTTTCCATTTTGATTCTGCCACGGCACCTCATTCTATGACTCTGGGCAAATCTCTTTTCTGGGTTGCCATTATGGTGGCTGTCAAATGAGCGGGGTTCATGAGAACGCTCTTGGGGTCCTTACTCTCCCTCTGGTACCCAAAGTTAAAGGTTTCTGCACAGATCTTTTAGCCAGAAGTCATAAGAAGTGTTTCTGAGCCACACTCATCCCTCAGACACGTTTTGTTTGACCCACAGTTTACATTGAGTTTTGCCAACATTTTTTAAGCCTGCAGACTTCAGCAAAACATTCAGATTAGAAATAGCTGAACGCTGGCGACCCTGGGAACAAACATCTATAATTACAATACATCCTCACTAATATCGACAATAGGTTCTGCAACTTTAAGGGAAATCACGTATAAGGACACCAGTGTTACTAGAGGCTAATTGATCGAAACAAGAGTGAAGTTCCTATGGCAACTCATCAACCTTATAACGGAATGTCGCTGAATGAATGCTTCCTCCGCCTACATCCGGGACCCTGCAACCAGCGGGGTGGTGGTTCCTAGTAAACTCTGACACACTCAGCTTTCTGTAAAGACCCAAGACCAACAGGGTTATGTGTATAGGACCGAGGCCTTCCTGGTGCTCTCAGCACAACCCACTTTCTAGGCGATTCTACAAGAAGACACACCTCACCAGCTTGTTCTCCATCCTGACGTGTCCTCGTAGCCACACCATGTATCTAAGGGGACCAAGCTGAGGGAGGGATCTGTCTTTCCCTCATGTCACTCCCACCCAAACAAGCCCCTGACCATTGGGACACAACTTCCTGGAGTTGCAACATCCAAGGTATAATATCTGATTTTACAACTGCCTCAGCTCCTTAGCCAAGGTGAAGAGTATTTATTTATTTTTAATTAAAGCACACCAAATTAAATTGAGTTTGGAGGATTTTGCAATGGTGTCAGAGGTAAGTGATTGTAATTGTGCCTTTGCCTCAGGCAATGAGCCTGGGAAGTGAGTCTTCAGAACCCACCAAAGTACTTCTTGCAAGAGACAGGAAGCCTTGCTCACCCTCCCCCAGCATGCAATGCTGCCTGGCACTGATGGAGGGAGCGTACTGCGTAATGCAGACCATCAGATGTGGGAGACAAACAGTCCACTGCCATGTCAGCTTCTGGGCCTTTCTCTAGAGTGACCACACAATCCCCGCACACGCTCCTGTCCATTCTCCACACCAGTTTTATCCCCACCTCCCAGCCCAATATTCTTCTGGAAACTTCTTCCAATACATCAGTCCCTGATGGTTTTAACATAAATCACAGAGAAGGCAAACTCATGCATGGGTACTGGCTTCTCTCTGTAGTATGATTCATATTTTAAACGGACTCACTTTTATTTAAAACTCAAATTCCTTCGAAAAGGTCATTTTCTATCACTACTTTAGGCAAATCAACCTGTGTTTTTCTAATGCATACAGAAATAAACACACAACTTTTAAATTAAGATGAAGTTGTCCGCGCACTACCTGAAGTCATCTAGGGTGGCCCTGAAGGGCAGAGGCCACAACGAGAGGGATAGTGGTCTGAGGTCAGGACACTTGGGCCACTCCGGAGGCTGCCTGCCCACCCACTTGACCGCAGCCGCCTGCTCCCCTCACCTGTCCGGTAGCCTGTGCTGTTGAGGTACACGGCAAAGGTGCGACCCTCGTGCTGCGCCTGCCAGGAGGGCGAGGAGCAGTTCTCGTTGTTGGTGTAGGTGTTGTGGTTGTGGACGTACTTCCCGGTGAGGATGGAGGAGCGCGAGGGGCAGCACATGGGCGTGGTCACGAAGGCGTTGATGAAGTGCGCCCCGCCCTGCTCCATGATGCGCCGCGTCTTGTTCATCACCTGCATGGAACCTGCAACGGGAGCGGAGGTGAGACGCTGGCCAGCACATTCTAAGTCGTGCACCCATCTATGGCGCGAAACAGTTAGGGACGGGCGCTGAGTGGCTCTCAAGAGGGCGGCGGCCCCATTCCTGGGGAGGGGTGCATCTGGAAATCTCCGGGGACGGACTAGGCTGCTGGCATTTGTGGGCAGCGGCCATCAAGGCACTGTGAGATGGACCTACACCATCAGGAAGCTTGCTGGGTCCCCATTCCCACCGGGCGTACATGAGGGCCTGGGTAAAAAACTGTTTATAAATCATCTGCGCCTAGAATGGAACTCTGTTTTACATATGAACAGAACACTTTTTTTTTTTTTGCAGTGTATTAATATACACTGATATATATATTTAAAAGCAACCACTGTGTAAATTGAGGGAAGATTACACTGTTTTGTCTGGACCTTTCCCAAGAATTGTTTGCTCTGACTGAAACCCGGTCACGCCAGCCCCCTGGCCCACCTTCTCCCTGACCACCTCTCAGCCGAAATGCTCTACATCAACCACTAACCACACTCCCCACCTCTGTCCACACGGTCCTTCTAGCTCAGGACCCACTTCCCACGTCCCCCCAAACCTAACCCGTCGGTTGAGCCGCGCCTCCCCCCGTTGCCCTCGGGTCCCTCTGGCTTCTGGTTCCCTTGAGCTCTTATTACAGGTGCAGCCTGTGTTATTAGGGCTTCATTCTACACCATCAGGAAGGGCGGTTTCATTCATGCCCACTCTTGTTTCTCAACGGAGCGGTCAGCAGAGTAAGGGGTGTGGGAAGGAAAGAAAACTAACGTGTGTGGAAACCCTACTGTGGGCAGGTGTTCACACTCACACTGTGCCGAGGGCCCCACGAGGGCAAAGACAGCACCCTGCTCAGTGCTGAATCCTCAACACCCCCGTGACACACAGCAGGTGCTCAATAAATGTGTGAAGAGTAGGTACGTCTCTGTACACTGTGGCTGGTACCCAAATACTTAAGTAGCTTTCATGGAAATAGTCAGTGAAAATTCTTTTTCTCTTCCTTTATGGCCATCCTCAGTTCTTTGCATACTCCTTGCAACTCTTAGGGTCTGTAATGGATTGGCCACCCCTCAGGTATGTCCATGTCCTAAGCCTCAGGGTCTGTAAATGTGACCTAATTTGGAGAAAGTGTCTTTGAAGATGGACTTAAGGATCTTGAGGGGAGATGCTGCTGGATTACGTGAGTGGGCCCTGAAACCAATGACGAGTGTTCTTATAAGAGACAAGGAAGAAGCACACAGACACAGGCCAGGTAGAGACGAAGGCAGAGACTGGAGGGATGCACCTGCAGGCCACTGGAGCCCCAGGGAGCTGGAAGAGCAGGTTACGATTCTCTCCGACAGCCTTCGGAGGGACCACAGCCCTGCTGACACCTTGATTTCAAACTTCTGTCTCTAGAACAGTGAGAGAGTAAATTTCTATTGTTTTAAGCCCTCTAGTTTGTGGCGATTTGTTAGGACAGATAGGAAACCGATATAGTGTCTACCAGGCACGTGAGGTTCTTGCTGGGGAGCTGCTGACCCCAATCACCGGGAACCCCCTAGAAACCTTAAAACAGCTAATCAGACCCCCCACAGCATGCTGCCCTGAAAGGCTAAGAACGAAAAGGAGCTTTATATAGCTCTTTAGCCCATCTTTTTGCCAAAGGCGGATGGAAACAGCACTATAGCTTCCCTGAGGCGAACACAGATCACATCTCTTCACTGCTCAAAACCATCGAAATTGCTTCCCGTCGCGCTTAGAAGAAAACCTGAATTCCTTCCTGTGGCCTGAAAGACTCTTCCAGACCTTCTCTCCCCGGTAACCCACCTCCCACGTTTCTCTGACCTCGTCTCCTTTCTCCCCCTTGCCTGGCTGGCTGCACTGGCCTCCACATCGTGTGTCCAATGTTCCAAGCACATTCCTGCCCCAGGACTTTTGTACTTGCTTTTGCCGCCACCTGAGACTCTCTGAGACTTCGCTTTGGCCAGCTTGTCCCATCCTTCAGATCTCGACTTAGAGGTCACCTCCTCAGCAAGGCCTGGCCGTCGTCCCGTCTGAAGAAGCCCCCACCCTGCCACCTTCCCACCATACCAGTGTGTGTTTCTTAGCATTCATCTCCTTCTGAAATGGTCTATTTTTACTGGTTTGCTTGTTTATGGTCTGCCTCTCCTTCTGGACTGAGAGTTCTGGGTGATCCAGGGTGCTGGCTACTCCTCCACTCCCAGGAATATACAATCGGTGCTCCGTAAAAACTTACTGAGTGACTGAAAAAAACAAGAGAGCCTGCCCTTTCAAGCCCAGCACTGACGTGGTTTTACAAGGGATGCTCCTGGAACCAGGTGCATTTCCTGAGCTTCTCGGCCAAGGTGGCCCCCGCTGGGTGGAGGAGGGAACTGGCTTTGTGTCTGAACAGGACTCATCAGGCCCTGGAGCTGTGTATACATCTGTGTCAAAATCACGTGCCCTCCCGAGAAGTCCTCAAGGGTCCCAGCTGTAACTGGTGGGCAATTACAGGCTCTCCACTAGGTGTGCAAAGGCTCTCTCTGGAGCGGTTGGAGGAGGTTGGCTTTTCGAGGCCTCCTTCAGCAGGTGCTCATTTGCCAGGACCTGATGGAGTGTGGCACCGTCTTGGGGTCCATGTCTGGTAGAGCCCTGGGGCCTCGCCAACCTGCGGCCGCTCCTGGGGACCTGGCCCCTTGGGATCCCAGGCAGCCTTCTGCTGGCCAACCAGCTCCTTCCACCTTGAATTTTTTTTACTACAAATTGAGACCTTAAGGTCATGTTCTTGAGGTCCCGGGCTTGAACACTGGCCACATTCCTATCTCGTGGCCTTTGCCTTAGCGATGCCCTCTGCCTGAGGTGCTCCCTCTCGGTCTCTCTCAGGTTACTGACCAAATACCTGAGAGACGCCTCAGAGAGGCCTCCTTGGCCCCACATGAAACCTCTATCCCTCCTATCAGCCCTCCCCACTCCCTTCCCTGCTTCGCTTCCCCACAAGGCAGTTACTGCCCTCGGACACCAAAGTCACTTCTAGTTCACTTGTCTACACGCTGCCTGTCGCTCCCATTGGAACAGCTCCACGGGAGCAGAGATTTAGGCCTGCTTTGTTCACTGTCGTATTCCCAAGTCTAGAACAGTTCCTGGCACATAGTGGGTACTCAACAAACATCTGCTAGGATAACCAAAATGTGATCTTACTCTTTGGGTTTCCATATAACTCAGGAGCCCCAAGTTGGTTTGTTCTATAGACATGTGTGTTTTGTGCAGTGGATTTTTAAAATGTGACTTTAAAAAGCACTGAAAAGATCACGTGCTCTCTTGTCGGCTGCACTCCCCAGCACGTGCTGGCCTTACACCAACTCCGAGCACCCACGTCCCCTGCCTGGAACCTGAAGGCCTTGGTCACTCCCCAGCACGTGCTAGCCTTACACCAACTCCGAGCACCCACCTCCCCTGCCTGGAACCTGAAGGCCTTGGTTTTGCAATTCCTAATATAACTTAATTGTCGAGACAGCTCTAACTTGTCCCTGGGGGAGAGGGCAGTGTTATACATCAAGCATAAGCATCATCATCATCATCGATTGTCGTCGACTGCACGTTGGTCGTGTGCACTGCGCTAGGCACATGACACACATCATTTTAATCGTCCCACCAGGGCATTTAGCAGAAGGGAATCGAGTGCTGAGACTTAAATGACAGATCAAGGCCACAGAGTAAGTGGGACACGAGGCCTTGAACCCAGGCTTGTCCAACGGTAGAGCGGGGCGCTGGGCATCACGTTCAGAAAACATTCAGTTTACGCCACGTGGGAGGTGGTGACGCTGTACCAAGGAAGTGCAGAGAGGTCCCCATGCACGTGATCAACTCTTGGCTTCGACGAGGCCGGACTGTATGTATATCTGCTCCCCCAGTCATCTCAGAGATGACTTTAGCTGGCACACCAGCAATGACAGCAGCACAGGATCACATGACCAGGGACACCAGTGGTGGGAAAGTGATTTCTGTTCACTCCTGATAAATTCCAGGAGAAAGTCTTGGGTTGGTGGTGTCGCATCCTTAACACCTAGACATCTCTTACTTCAACAGGGAGAGGACTGGTCACGAATTTGAAGCTCTAGGCGGGCGGCAGTATTAGCTTACACCTGATCGCATGGGTTATTTTCCTGCCATTTAGGGCAAGCGATGCTACCTTCTCTTATTTAGGGTAGTGGAATCTTGTTCTTTTTGAAAAACGATTACAGCTGTTTTGGAAAAAAGTAAAATAGTAGCACAGGTAGCAGACAGATACGGTGAAGACTGTGGAAAGGTGAGGGGTTGGCTGGCGTCTGGCACAGAATGGCTTGGCGCACCCAGGACTGTCTACCCAGTGATGTTCTTCCGTTGTCTAAAGACACTTTGGGTACCACGGACCCAAAACTGAGCTCCAGATGTCACCTGTGCACTCATGGCTCCTGCGTCGCCTTCCTCCAGTTACTCAGGCAATAGTCTCGGCTGCTTCCTGGCCCCATCGTTCCGTTCCCACTGCAATGCACCAGCAAGGCCTGCTGCTCCTTCTTCAAAGTACAGCCGCAATCAGAGCCTTGTCGCCTCCTCCCTGGGCTGGCAGCCATCCTCTCTCCTCTGAATTAGGTCAACTGCTTCCTGACTGGACTCTGACCGTTTACCCAGAGTGCCTCCCGCACCGTCCACGGCTCCCACTCGCTCGAGGACGAAGTCCCTGTGGTCATCCGCAGGCCCTGCAGCATCCGGTCCCCATTCCCCGCCCACTCTGCAGCCACGGGCCTCGTCCCTGTCCCTCGTCCCTCAGACCTGCCTGGCTCACTTCCCACATCCGAGTCTTTGCCCCGGCTGCCCCTCCTCACGGGGACGCCTTTGCCCCAGTACCCCATGGCCTGCGCCCTCACCCCCGTCCTGTTTCCTCTCAGAAGTTCTCAGGGAGGTCTTCCCTGCCCATCACATCCACAATTTAACTCCTCCGCCCAGATAGTTCATATCCGATTCCTGTTTTACGTTTCCACTCTTCGTATCTAACGTACTATGTGCCTTTACCTAGTTATCTTGCTTGCCATCCCCCTGCGGTCCCAGATGTCAGCACCACGAGGGCTGTGATTACCGACTGTGCCTTACAGCCTCAAGACCTGAAATAGTGCCTGGCACATAGTAGGCGCTCAAAAAATATTTCTTGAAGAACTGAACCTAGGGCAGTCCACGCAGAATCGACCCTTAGCCTGCTCTTCACAAACAACGAAGAGAAAGGAGGAAGCCTCTGGTGATGAGATGTCAGCAACCTGGTCTCTAGGGACTGCAGAAAGGACAAAGCTGGCAGACCACCTAGCCTGTCAGGCCTTTCTGGAAAGTAGGGAGACTGCCACCTGGTGAATAATTCACCTGCAGTCAGCGGCCCCAAATGCTGTGTTGGCAAAAATCAAGCGGCCTGTAGAACCATTTCTTATAGTTAATGGGCTCAAAACCAGGGTCTCCAAGTGCTTATATCTCCATCCTACTAATTTCAGAGGAGCTGAGCGATTGGCTGCTCTTGACCAGTAGTTCCCTGCGCGTGCCTGCTCGGTACACTCACCCCTGCCTAAACAAGCCAGCTGAAGGACAGCCGTGTCACTCTGCTATTAAAGTGCAATTTAACGATGCCTTGAAATGACAGTGGCATCTGTGCGTAAGCAGCATGACATGTTAAGCCTCCCCTTGGGGACAGGAACCTGCTTTATTAAAACTGCCATAGCGACGAGGCACTGTAAAGTCGCATCTGGAACGCAAAAACATATGATCTAATCTCCTCGCCCAGCACAGCCCTAATGCAGATGGACGGCTCTGAAGGGAGGGGAAGAACCTGGAAGACGCGGCCACACAGAAATAAACAGGCCCGTTTTCAATATTTTAAACGAAGCCAGGCCAGCCAACCGAAACTTATATTGTCCAACATAAACCTGGGGACACAGAAACAAAAACAGACTCGGTTTTTTTCCGTGATCAAACCTTCCCACCTTGCTGGGCCAGGGGTGAGGTCACCCTGACACCTCTCGGTGACTCTCACGGGCCAGGGAGGCCCCACCACTCTGATGATGGTACTTAAATTTTGGTGCCCGAACCACTCGCCAGGAACCTGACTTTTATCCCCTGACACACATCTGCCCACCCACGATGTGACTGCTTTTTTGGGGACCTCTTAATGTACCACCTGTGCTGTTATTTACTTGATTTGATATTCTGCTTTAAAGTGACTTTAAAAAAATAAACTTGAATTTCAATCCAAGTAATTATGTGAAATTCTGGATTTGATGTGCTAACGATGTTTTTTTTTTTTTTTTAATGGATATCGAAATAAGTTTGTAAGGAGTAAAATCAGCATCTGTTGATTGATACAGGTGATGCATGAGTTGACCTCATGCATCGCCTGTATCATTAAGTGAGGCATTTTGGGAGATGCTGCGATAATTTGCTCTTCTAAAAGTCTAGGTCAGAGCAACTGCTACCTATGGGGACTGAGCAGGTGCTGGGGGCTTTCAAGATTCAAAACATGACCCAAATTTTGCCATTCCTGGGGCTTAGGTGGCTCATATCCACTTCCTGCCCTCGAGGCCTGTGACAGCTGAGAGCAGGTGAACCATGTATCGCTCCCAGACAAACTCCTATGGCCCCAACCTGGGTGGCACAGGAAGCACTGGTTTTGATAGGTAACCGATGAGATGATGCCTTCCAATGTTTGTAGATAAATAGTTAGATTCTGTGATGTTCGGCTCTCCTTGGGAAAGTCCTGGGAGGCGGGACACAAAGTTAAAAATAAAACCCAGAGTCTCGACTTACATCTGTGTCTAACCAGTATCATCTCTCACCTGGACTACTGCAGAATTATAATTGAGAAAAATAAATGTAAAGCCCAATGCTTGGCATACAGGAATCATTTAATTCATGCTAGCTTTTAAACATTTTAATTATTGTAGCTCCCAATTATACTGTAGCACAGAAGTCACAAACCACGTGCCTCTGGAAGAATCTTGTCTGCACGTGTGTTTGATTTAGGTCTGCTCAAAAGCGTGTAAGAATTTGAATTAATTGCTAACTTTGTATTTTTAATTGGGAGATTACACATCAATCCAGCTTTCAGGCTTTGTTTGAAAAATATAAAGACCTGGCTTTGATGACCCATAGGTAGAGAAGCCAAGGCTGGCTGTAGAAGGCCTCCATCTGGCTGGTTTTCTTGGTCCCTACCATGCCCACGTCTGTCTTTTGCAGCACCTGCCAGGCCCTGTCGGAACTGAGTTTGCAACCCTTAGCTGATGCTATTCCGGCTGAAGGGACCAGCTAAGTAAACTAGCAAAGTAGTACTTCCTGTGGCCCAGAAACCCACAGAGAGCAGGCTTTAAGTGGAGGAAGAGAGGCTGTGAGTCTGCTGGGTAAAGGCTGGAACGGAGCCTTGACCTGGAGGGCCCTGAGCTTGAGCCACAGCTGGGAAAGCACCTATGTCCTGCCCTGTCTTCCAGCGAATGGTGTCCATCCACCAGGCTGGAATTCACATTGGCAGCCCTGATCTGGTCTCTGAGTGTCCCTGGAATGCCCGATATGTCACTGGATCATATTGTGAGCTGCCAGTCCATGGCGACACCTACTTAATCACCATCAGACCCCAAGTGCCCCAGAGTAGTTCTGTCCCTATCACGGGGTGAGACAAAGGCCTGGGGGACAAACCAGAGGCCACATCTGGGCAAAGGGACTCTGTTGTTTTCCAAGCTTGGGCTGGAAAGTGCTCATTGTTATCTCTTGGCAAAAACAAAACTCAATTCAGAATGACACTAGATCCCCAGGACCTGTTTCTCAGAGCAGGTTTCCTCACGATGGTGGCACAGGGGAAGCCACGCTGATTCTTGGATATCACAAAACAAAGTCGAATGTAATTCCTGTTTTTAGCTATAAAAAGCCAAGGCTCGAAATTGGTTCCCAAGCCCGAAATCAATTAAGCAGATGTCGACGAGGCAGTATTAGAATTTCATTAATGAACATTGGATTGTCAGAGAGATCATGAAGTTCATTTTTCCTTCTCTGCCTTCTGCTGGCTCTGGTTGCAGAAGCTTCTGGGAGAAAATTCTGATAGGGTCATGCTCCATAGGGGAGTTGGCAGAGGGACTCTGGGAAAGGGCTGGTCGCTTGTATAATCAATGGCACCCAGCAATCATTGGTCATTTCCTCTCTCAGAAGCTCCACCCAGAAATGTTCCTTTCACTTGTAATTCTCCAACGCACTGCCCTTGGCAGAAGCTCTTTATTCAATCATGAGGGGTCTCCAGGGTGTTTTGCCCATTTTCCAGTCACCTAGCTCCTGGCCCGGTGGGTGCTGTTTGCAAAGCAGCTTGATGTCTGTGCTAAGCCCGAAAACTCATTCCTCCTCCCCCAGTCTCTTCATCTCTGTAAACGGCACCACCATCTGCCCAGCAGCTCAGCCAAAAACCTAGGAGTCATCCTTGATTCTCCTTCCCTCCCCTCTTACTTGCAATCCATCACCAAGCCCTGCCTGCCCGACCTTCAAAATGGAACCTGCTCCATCTACCCCTCTCCCTCTGCAGTGCTCCCATCATCTCCCACCTGGGCTTGCTGATTCCGCTCTTGTCCCTGGGCCACCCCCTCTCGACCTGCAGCCGGAGTGAGCCACTGAAACATGAATCATGAGCATCTGACCCGCCCAGAACATCTCAGTGACTCTCCATTGGCCTTCCCCATCTCCTCTCTGCCCTCACCCCCAGCATTCTCCCGCTCACTCCCCAAGTCCTGCTGGCTGTCCTTCCTGCCACATGGCTCTTGCACTTGTCCTTCTGTCTGTGATGCTCCTTCCCTAGTTTCCATGTGATGTCTCCTTCTCATGGTGCAGGGCTTGTCACCCAACCACATTGCCCCTGCTAGAGGTGATGCCCCTCACTGAGTCCCTTGCTCTTCTTCTCTGGTGTGGCCGAGACCCTGGGTTACTCACCAATATCTGTTTCCCCTTCTTAAGAAGTTCTGATTTTAATCTTCAATGCGCTTAGCTAGGAAACTACATTTCCCAGACTCTCTTGTAGCCACACGTGGGAGTGGTCCTTCCTGGCCTTCCAGATACCTCTGCCCAGCTCTGCAGCCCAGGGAGCTGACCTGGACGAGCTGCATCCACAAGTGTCTACCCTCCGGCTTTAGGCCGGGTTTGGTCAGTGGGGGGCCCTGAGGGGACATCACCAAAAGAAGAGACTGAGGTTGGGGTATGGATCCCTCCACCTCCTTCCTGGTGGGGTCAACAGAGTGACACTTCTGATGGGTGGCCCTTTGTGTCTCTAGCTTCCAGTAATCCTTCCCTATCTTCATCCTCTTGGTCTTGGGGTGGGGATAACCCCACTGCTACTAACTAACCTTGGGTTAGTTAGCGGTTTCCCCACATTTGCTCACACCTTATAGCCAAAGTAGTTAAAGCCTCCGTGAATAACCCAAATCTGAGTGTGCCCCCCGTTTCTTGCCAAGATGGTGTGGCTACGTAAATAAATTTTGTCTGTGAAATAAAAATTGTATGTGATGTCAGTTCCTTTGAAGGACCTCATCCCAGACATCCATGAGGAGACCTTGAAATGGAAGCCATGCAATAAGCATGGGAGAATAGAAAGCTCCCCTGATAACCTTGAAGCCACCATGGCAGCCCCGGACTGCCATGCGACTTCCAGACAATTTTATGTGAGGGGGAAGCAAAATTCTATCTAGTTTAAGCCACTGCTACTTTACATTTTCTTTTACATGCAGCCGAACTTAATCCCAATACACTTAGCTTCCAGAATTTAAGTAATCTCCCAAGTGTTGCTAAATTGAAAAAAAAAAAAACAACAAAAAACAAAACTTGCAGGAATGTGCTTGGCAAGTCGAACACCGGGGTGGGTCCGAATGAGCCTCTTCTTCCTGACACAACCTGTGCCGACATGTTTTTCTAACTCCAGTGAGCAGCGGCAGGAACGTCAGCAGTTGCTATCTCAGAGAGGCTGAGGTGGAAGTTACCACTGATTTGGTATCCAGGACCTGGGCACACTGTCCTGGGCTTCCAGCCATTTGGCCCCTGCGGAGACCTAAGCCTGCAATTTAGAATCGATTTCTGGATATCAGTCTGCAGCTCAGGGTGTGGTTTCCTTGTGTTCACAGATGGAAAGTGAAAAACAAGGGCCTGGCCAGAAACCCTCCCAAGGCCTTTCCTCAAAAGCCCGACTCCCCGCACAAGCAGCCCTCCAGGCCGAGGATCCCCGACCTCTCTGGGAATCTGGTGAGGGTCTTGGACCCAGGAAAGCAAAAACAGGCAAGCAATCTGCATGCAATTCCTACCCTCCCCTGCTCGAGGCCCACCCAGGCCTGGGCCTCGCCCCTGAACTTCTGACTCTGAAGGCTGGCTGCCCTGGACAAGCTCCTCTTGGCGGTTTGCAGGCATCTGCCACGTAGGAGTCCAGAACTGAGCCCCTCACCCTAGCATTCCCCACCTCCGTAAACAGAAAATCCCTCCTTGTAGCTGGTTAGGTCAAAATCTTGGAGTTATTCTTGATTTCCCTCTCCCGCTCCACATCAGACCCATCGGCACATCTTATCAGCTCTGTCCGCCATGAATGTGTGGCATCGGACTCTTTTTCCCACTTTGGTCCGAGCCTCCATTATCTCCTGCCTGGACCTCTGCGGCAGCCTCCTCTCTGGGGTCCCTGCTCGCATGGCATCCCCCAGTCTCCATGGAACAGCCAGAGGCATCACATTCACATGTGAGTCAGATGAAGATCTTCCTCTGCGCGATGTCCATGTCACTCAGAAAGCCAAAGTCCTCTTCCTGGTTCAAAGGCCCTGCGTGACCCACCCCATTAGCTCTCAGACCTCACCTCCTTCTGTCCCTTTGTTCACCCTGCTCTGCCACTCTGGCCTCTGGACTGCTGGGTGAGCCCGCCAGGACTGCGTCTGCCCCGGGGACTTTGCACTCACTGTTCCCTCTGCCTGGAATACTCTTCGCAGGGGAATCCCCTTGACTGGCTCCCTTCCCTTCTGTGCCTTCTCGGTGAGGCTGTGCCCTACGTACAATCGCAGCTCTGCCTTTCCCCACCCCTCTCCTTGCTTTGTTCCCCTCACCACTGTCCACTGTCTTATGCACACGTATCTCACATAACTTTTTCTTTTTTTTTTTTTTAATTAACTCAGAGTAGAAAGTAAGCTCCATAAGAGCAGAGATTTTGCCTATTTTGTTTGCTGCTGGATCCCCTCTGGCACATTGCAGGTGCTCAATAAACACCTGGTGTTGTATGAATCTGGTCCACCCTCTGGGCACCCTGCTTTGGAGAGAGCCTGTGATGGTGCCATGGCACCTCCTGGACTTGACCGCATCTACCTTAGCTCTTGCCTTTTCTTTTAGGGAATCGCCCCTACCCTCCTCTCTTAGTCTTCATGGTTCATGGGCGGTTGGCCTCATCCCTGGCTCTAGGAATGTGCATGTGACCCAGGCCAGCCAATCACTGTGAATGATTTGGTATCCAGGACCTGGGCACACTGGTCCATCCCTTGCATGGTTCATGGTTGACCAGATGCCACAGAGAGTGCCAGGTTAGTCTGGGGGCTTTTACTGGCACTCACAGGAGAGAGAAACTCCTTCTGTAAGGGTGGAGCATTCCTGTAGGTCAGGAGACGCCAGGGACGTGTTTGGAAAGCTGGGCTGAGTGAAACCAATGTGGAGGAAAGCTCAGGCCATGGAGATGGAGCGACAGATGACATCCAGAGAGACCCTGGGTCCAACCACGACTGAAGCTTGAAATTTACTTGCACTTTTCATTTACACGAGTCAAATAAACTCCTCCTTTCAGTTTGCTCAGAGAAGTCAAGGAACTTTCCCAAGGCGGTCAGTGGCAGAGTGAGGATCTGAACTCAGCTGTCTTGTCAGAGCGTTCTCATCCTTACCTCTGTAGTGAGAGCACTTTCATTTAAAGATGTACTGAAAGGCTAATCATTCTTTTAAAACGTGGATCTTTCACAGGTCATGCGGTCTTGAGGGGCACATTTGAAATCCAGCAATCTCGGGGGGCCTCTAAAGGCACGTTGTTTCTAGCTGGCATGCACCCTCAGAGATGAGCAGTGGAGAATCAATGCCTGATCGTCTGGGGTCTGGGCTCGACTGTCTCCTTAACCCTCAGACACAAGAGTTACCATCATGTAGCTCCCATACTACTGTGGCCCCCGCATTATATGCCCATGACTCACACTTGAGAAAGCTCTTCCCTTTTCCAGTCTACATCCTGCTGGCAAGGTCAAGAAGAAAGTCTCAGGGAGGTGCTACCTGACCTTTAACACCTCTCTCAAAACTGCCCATCGCCCTTTGTAACAAAGACATGCCAGCCTCACGGGAGGCAGCATCTCGCTGAAATGTAAAAACACCGCTGTTCTCATCATACTTGGTTTGGCAGTGACCTTTACCAAAGGCAATGGGTACTAGTTTTTCCTTTACAGTCATAATTTAGAGCTTCCTTAAGCTTCAAAAAATAAGTCCAGTTAAAGAAAATTTCAAATAATGCAACAGACAGCACTGGGATGCTGCAAATATTCTCTTGCTCCAGGCGAGGACTGTGTCTAACTCGTTTTGGTGTCTCGGAGCCTGTCCGAGCGTCCGAGGCTCACCAAGGGTTTGTCTAGATTGAATTAAGCCAGTAAACCCTGGCAGAGCCTACTGACTGAAGGACACATGCAAACGAGACTGGGGCTTCCGTGTGCTTCTCCCTCATCTGCTTGATAAAGACGGCCGGCCAAGACCGTGCTGGTCTCCAAGGGTCATCCAAACCCAAGGACCTGCCCAACGGCCTTGAAAACATATTGATAATCGAGGCCACTTAATGACCGATGTGCACTGGGACCAGTTCCCTTGGGCGCTTGACATTTCTGAGTGACAAATCAGGGAGCTGTGTCACATGCGTGTATGGAAAGGGAAAATGGATACACAGTCCCCCTGCCCTTGCAATTAGGAAACAGGACCGCGGGACTCCCCTCTGTGCTGTGTCCCACACCAGTTCTCTCAACCAGGCCCTAATTAGGATGGACGGCTGTTCTCCACCCCGGGACTGGAAGAAAGCCTGGAATCATCTTAGTTGAGAAGTCTCCAGCCCCAAGAACTGTCGGAACTGCCGCACGGATGAGCAGAAAATAGCAGATGATAAATTTTTTAGGACCACCCTCTGTGTGCCAGTTGTCGCAGACTGTGAGATAATGTGCTGGCCTTTTTGGGAATATGCATTATTGATCTGGGTCTGTCTAGTGGTTTATAAAAAGCTCACACCCCACCCCCCGCCCCACCCACTGCCACATTCCCATCCTTCACCTCCTGAAAAGAGGGCAGCCTCCTTCAAAAGCCTGTTCTGCCGTCGGATGGGCTGGCTGGTGAGCGGAAGGCTGGTGAGCTATGCAAGTCAGTGCTGTGGGTGGGGTGGGGGGTGGGGGGTGGCAGAAGCGAGCATGAGGGCTCTAAACCCACCACCTACCATATCTACTTCCTGGGATTTATCTTTCAGAAACACTTGCTTGGATGTCCAAATAGGCACGTACAAAGACATTTCCGGCAACGGTATTTGTACCAGTGAAAACTAACACACACACTAACGGTCTAGAAACGACTCAATAGCTATCCCAGGAGACTGGCTGAGTAGAGCAGAGCAGTGGTTAAGACCTTGGGCGCTGGGTTCAAATCTCGTTTAGCCACGTTACGGCTGTGTGACTCTGGACAAGTCACTTCACTTCTCTGTGCCTTAGTCTCTCCAGCTATACAATGAAGAGAACGAATCTGTGTACTCTGAGTAAGCCATGATTTTCTTGGCTCTTCCCTTCTGTCTTCATCACACCCGCAGCTCCTTTCCCTATATTTGCATATCCTGTCGGTTTGAGAGTCACAGATGCAAACTTACAACCAGATTCTGACACGAGGCCTCGTTAGATCACGTTACTGCAGCAAAAATGTGCTGTTCCTAAGAATGCGAGTTCACTCACTCGCCTTGGTTCGGGCTCCAAATCTGGGAGTCACCCCGGATGTTCCCCTTTTCCTTAACTGCGCCCTCCAACCCATTGCTCATTGTCTCGGCCCTTCTGTTTTTCCCTTGGTCCCAGCTTCCATCGTCACTTGCCTAGTTGCTGCGCTGGCCTCTTAATGGGTGTCCCTGTCCCTGCTCCTGCTCTCTGAAATCTAATTTCAACATAACAGTCAGAAGGATGCTGTGGGAGCCTAAGGCAGGTCACGGCCCTGCCTGCTCAAGGCCTCCTATCCATGTCCGCCTCACTAAGAATACAACTCAGAACCCACACCATGGCCACAAGGCCCCACACGACCTGACCTCAGTCAACTCCTGGTCCCGTCTCTATTTACACCCCAGCTCTGTCCACTCCCCCTCGCAGGCATTCTTTCGGTCCCAACCCACTAAGCTCATTTCTAACTCAGTATCTTTGCCTTTTCTGTTCTCCTTAGAATGATCCTCCCTCAGTCCTCCAGTTCCCAGCACAGTACACTGCAGAGAGTGGATGCTGAATAAATCTCAATTGAATGCATGAATGGAAGCCCGGGGTGTCTTGAATTCCCAGGCATGACTATGACCAAAATAGCTCAAGGGGCCCCACAAGGCAAGACCAAAGTGCCCTCAGGTCCAGGTGCTGCCTGCAAGTGCTCTTTGCAAAATTCTGCGAGAAATGAAACTCATGCACCTATGACCGAGGTCTGTAGACTCCCCATGGTTATCAAACACGGCTTGTGCTAAACGGTGCCAGGGAGATAGGTATCATGTGTACAAAAGCTCTGGGCTCTCATTGCTTTGGCTGCAAATTCTTTTTGCACTGAAAAGGTCCCTGAGAAAATCTATACTTGTGATCGTTAATACAAATCATTATAAGGAATGACTTAGATTTATATCAATCACCTTTTCTTGGCAGTTAAAAGACTGATTCATGTTTTTAATAATGGATCCAAAAGGGGTGTATAGATTTGCAGTTTATCACAATTTACATTGGGTTGCAAAGGCTTACCCAGTAAGCCTTTAAATTTATTGCTACCGGTGATATTCCATTGTCCTTTGACAGTGGGCAGAGGCTAAAGGCCGACTCCTCCCCTGGTCAACTACTGGCATTCCTTACCACAACCCAGGAGAGCCTCCAAAATCTGGCTCCACCCCCTCTCCCCAGTCTCATTTCCTATACGCCTTTCTAGGCTCCAGCCACATCCATCTCTTTGGTCCTGCCTCAGGGCCTTTGCACATACTACTCTCCCTGCTTGGAAGGAAGGCTTTTCCCCACATCTTCACAATACATGTTGGTGTTGATGATGAGAAGAGAAATCTAAGTCACAGGAGGAAGAAAATGCACAAGGCCCGTGTGCCATCCAGAACGGTGGCCATAAGCCGCAAATGGCTACTGGGCATCTGAAAGGTGGCTAGTCCTAATTGATAAGTGCTCTAGGTGTAAACTTGACAGACTTTGAAAACAATATTAAACATGTAAACATCTCATTAATCATTTTCATATAGATTACATTTTGAGATAATAATTTGGATACACTGGGTTAAATAAAGTATGTTATTAAAATTAATTTCACCAGTTTCTTTTTACTTTTTAAAAAATGTAGCAAGTACAAAATTTTAAATTACATGTATCATTTGCATTTGTGGCTGGCAGTATAATTCTATAGGGCAGAATTATAGGGTAGAGCTGGTGTCGGGTTTAATGTGGAGAAATGGAACCCTTAAAATCAGTAAATTCAAGGGGAAGAAGACACAAGATAAGGAGAAAAAAGGTTTATACTGAGAGAGAGCCCCAAAGGAGAGCTGGAAATATAAGTGGAGTCTGAGCCAGGAGAGCAGAAGGTTCAAGCGAGACTGACTCTGGAGGCCTCGCTCTTGGTGGCAGCATCTATGGGGTCTTGTATCATGCAAATGAAGACACTCACAGCTTGGGGGGCGGGGCCCATGGTCTTGCTTAGAGAGCACGAGGAGTCAGGATGCTTTATACACAGTGAATCACGGATGTGGCCCAGGGGTGGCTTGTGTGAGTAATAAAAGGAAGGCGAGGAGGCCACAATCCCTTGGACGTAGCATTCGGGAGCCCTTGTCATGCCTGCCATCGGTGTAAATGAACCAAACCTTGGCAAGAGCCTATCTCACCTGCTCTACCTGGGGCACATAGTGATGTGAGGGGAGGAAGCTCAGGACCACAGGCACCGAGCTTATCCTCCTGAGGCACCGTCTTTGTGAACTGGGTCAGGACACTGCCCATAGGGATGGCTTCCTGCTCCCGATGTCACCAAGGAGCGCCGAGTCCACCCACAGCTTTTGAGATTGGTGGAGCAGGGGTCCACGCATGTGTGTACAAGCTCACACGCATGCACAGTGTCAGCTCAAACATCACCCCCTCTGGCAGCCTCTCCCTGATTTCCAGTCCAGAGGAGCTCTGACCACCACCCCATCAGGCACATCACCCTCCTCAGGTTCATCGGAGCGTTTCTCCCTTCCTGAAATTATGTTACATGTGAATTTACAATCCTGCCGATTATCCGTCTCCCTCACTCTATGAAACTAGGCACTGTGCCTTTCTTACTCATTACGGAAGTTCCAGGCCCTAGAATATTGCCTGGCACATAGCAAGTATTCAACAGAAGTTGGATAAAATATGAATTGGTCTTATCGTGTCTTCTCCTTAAGACTTTGGAGAAATCTTCAAAGGGTTTTCTGCACTAGGAAAAGGCTGGAGACCCTTAACTTTGACCTGGCTGCAAATCCACAGGTGCGGGGCAACCCCTGCGACTTGGTTAAATCCATCGGAGGTAAATTCTACAGGTTGATGCAAGCATCTTGCATCAGGAGCCTTAGCCCCAGTAGATGGGCCCGGTGACCCTGGGTAGATGCCACCCGCTCACTGGAGTGCTTACCGAGCTCGACGTCCTGGTCGTCCGTCAGCACCAGGATGATGTTGGGGCGGATGTTTTTGCGGTCCCTCTGAAACCTGCCTTTTAGGCGGTGGTGTGACAGGAACGCGGAACTGCCACCCAGCAGAGAGAGAACAGTTGCGGAGAGCAGGCAAAGCAGGAGGCCAGGGCGTGCCATTTTATGTTTTTGCTGATCTGTTGCTTCTTGCTGGAGGCAGGAGTCTGAGGTTGTGTCTCGTGGATCTGTTTCTTTGCCCTCTTCTCTCTCTGTTCACAGATCTAAAGGAGGAGGAAAAGAATCAGGTCAGTTTCTTTGCACAGGCTGCCTGTCTGCTGCCTGTCTGTTTGGACCTGCACGACGTTTACTGTGATGGCCTCTGGCATGAACACTGAAAGTTGCCCTCATCAGGGACAGTTACAGCAGAGCAAATATCTAACTCGGCCAAAGAAAAGTATTTGCAGTTCATTCAGATAATAAGCTGGTAGGAAAGCCTTCTGTGACCACTTCTGCAGAGAGAATTCTCCCCTGGACCAGCGAGCCTGTGGATGTGTTGGTGGCAGATCAAGTCCCAAGTCAGAGAATCAGCCCGTCACTGAATCATCCAACCACTCCAACAGACAAATCGCCCCCAGAGAAAGGGAAGAAGCCCGCTCTGAGGGATGTTTCTGATTCTCTCTTCTCTGCTGGCACCTTAGGGGGGTGCAGAGGTGAGGCAGATGCAGTCCGGCTCCCAGACAGCATGTGACCCAGAGAGAGGCCAGGATGGCATCTGCTTTTGGGCTGGGTGACTGAGGGTGGATTCCCAGGCCCGGCTCCCTCACTCACCGGCTTTGCTTCCTTCCCCATCAATAAGCCAGTGGGGAACCTCAGTTTTCCCATGAATAAAATGGGAGAGATGGCTAATACAAGGACTCAGACCACTGGGGATGTGTGTGCAGCCTCGCCGACAACGGATCCCAGAGCTGGGCAAGTTATTCACACAAGTTTTAAGTTGCAGAGTAAACAAAATGACATTAGAGACACTTGAGGGCTAAAAAGCTGAGGTAGAAGAACTGTCACATTCCGCTGTGACCTCAGTCATCCCTCAGTCCCACCGCAATCCCAGATCAGGTCAGGTCACAAGTGGTGGGGGAGGGGCGTGGGGGGGCGAATCTGGGCTCAGGCAGGTCTCGGCTCTTGCTCTGCTCTTTGCTTTCTGCGGTCATTTTTCTACTTCCTGAGGAAATGAGCCTTCGAGTCCTGTCCAGACGTAGACTTTTGGTCTCATTTATTTAAGAGGAGAGAAAGGAAGAGAGTGCGAGCGAATAGATGTGTGGAGAGGAAACCATACTCGTTAGAGTTTGGCTGAGTCACCTTCCCTGTGACCTTGAAGGAAGATGGGGAAGCCCAACCCCAAAGCGAGGGCTCAGGGAGCTCATCAAAGGCCCCAGCTTCCGCAGAGGGGGATGTGCTGCCTGCTTCGTGTCTCCTGGTGACTGCAACAGCCACCTATGGGGTCTCCCTGCTTCTCCCACCCCTGTCCCCACTCTGTTCTCCCCAGGGAATTTCCTAAAATTCACATCAGATCATATCACTCGATGAGGTGCTAAGGGTACAAGATCGAAGGGTGATCACTCCAGGTTGTCGAGTGCAAGGCACTCATCTCACCTTAGTCCCAGTTCCGTCACTCACCTGCTCAGACCCTCCCCTAGTTTCTCGTGGCTCAGGGAATAAAATGTAAACTCACTACGAGTGCCACCAGGCCCATGTGATCCAGCCTCTGCCCGCTTCGCCTAATTCCTCTCAATTACTCTCCAGCCCCAGCGGCCTCTGTCTGCTGCTTGGACAAGTCCAGCTTGTTCCTGCCCCGGGGCCTTTGCACTTGCTCTTCCTTACACCCAGAAGACTCTTTCCCCATGTTTTTTATGATGGGCTTATTCTCCTCTGTCAAGTCTTGGCACAAATGTCACTTCCTCAGAGAGGCTGCACTGCCTGCCTGTCTCAGGTGGTGCCCCTATCCGAGGCACTCTCCGTATTCAATAACCTGTTTTACTTCCCTCATAATCCCGACTACAATCTGCAATCATCTTATTTGTTGCCTGGTTCTCCTCACTGGAGGTTCGGCTCCATCAGGGCAGAGGCTGGGTTTGTGTTACTCACAGCTCCGCCCTCAGCACCTAGGACCATGCCTGGCACATAGTAGGTGCCAAATGCATATTCAGATCAATAAAGGAGTGGAAGTTTTGTTAAAGTTTCTGAGCTCTGCAGAGTGAGGGATGCTAGGCTTGGCGGGGCCACCCCATAACCTGGGTCTGGAGGCCCAGAGACCTCTGTCAGCGACGCCCTCCCCATCACTCTGCCTGGGTCACCAAGGAGGAGTTGGCCACTCTGAGTTTTCGGGGCATACTGTGATTGAAAAGGCGCCAGGCAAGATCCAGGGGTGAATGGCTCTGTGTCTCCCCACCATCCACTCTCCACCCTGCTGTTGCTCCAGGAAGCAGCGCTCTGCAGACTGGTTTCCGCTTTGAGCTGTTCTCATGAGCAGACGCCCTGCTGTGAGGTTGCAGGGCAGGGAGCGGCAGGCGATCGACACAATCCCTCTCCTCCTCCGCTCCCTCTCTGGCATGCAGTGGCTCCCAGGCCTTTGTCTTCCTTTTCTGGCCACGGCACCAGCTGGAGCCCCTCCTAGCTCTTCAGTTCTGGGGTACCTCTCCCCGTCTCCTTCAAGCTTGGGGTAGCCATGGCTCCTCTCCCTTGCTAGTTCCTGGTGGCTGCATCGTTCCCAGTCTGCTCCCTCTCCCCTGCCCCGCCTCTGAAAACAGTATCTTCAGTGGCCTCTCCCTCAGGGAGGCTGGGAGCAGGAGCAGGCTCCATGCAGGGATTCAGACAGGCCATCTGTGCAGAGAGAGTCACATTATCAGGGGAGCTGACTGGGAACCCTGAGTTTCACTGGGGAGCAAGCACTGACTTCATCTCCATCCCCTCATCCGCTCAAACACATCTCTCGGCAGCCAGAGTCCCTCACCTGCTGTGTGTCGGGCACCTGCTTTGTGCCCCCATCATGTGATGGTTAAGACACAGACTCTGGAAGTACTTGCTGGGTGACCCTGAGCAAGTAACTTAACAGCTCTGTGCCTCAGTTGCCTCATCCATCAGATGAGTGTAAGGGATTAACAAGTTAATATGGAGTGTGAAAAAGAAAACTTTATATCCAAGGGTAAATGGAAAATCAGCAAACCGTCCCTGTAGACCCATAGATAAAGTCAAAAAAAACAGGCACCGTGTTACTTAGTCAAACAGCGTCTAGCGCACGCTGAAGGCTCTAAACTCAGCCTGCTGTACTGGCCTGTTCTTGAACTTGCACTCTCTTTTGAAGGGAGATTAGCAGGTGTTAAAGGAGTCAAAGCATTTTAGCACTATCTCTGCTGGAGGTAATGGGAGGCTTCAGAGAGGTGAAAAGACAACGTGCTCTGGCCATCTAATGGGTCCCTGAATTACTCCAGATTATTGGTCCACATACCCCCTTGAGAAACATACCAGGATGCTCTGCGCTTTGCACTCGAACTGACACGCCAACCAGCCCACTAAAATGCACGTTCGTGTTCCTTCGATAGATGTTGATAAAATAATGAGAGCATTTCCAAGGAACGCCCTACAACCAGCAACTCTCTTACACTAGAAATAACAACAGCAAATGCTTATCGAGCTTGCCATGCTCCAGCCCCTGCGCTAAGCATTTCACACACAAGTCGTTTAATCCGCATATCCACCCATCAATATTATACCCACTTTATGGATGAGGTAGCTGAGGCCCAGAGAGTTAAAAACACTTTCTCATGATCATATGGCTCAATAACTGGCAGAGGCGGGGTTCAAACCGAGTCTGGCCCCAGTCAGCCTGCTCAACCAGGACCTCCTAGAAGCAGATTTCCAGGCAAGCTCCTAAGAGCCTCCCAGCCTCGGTTTCCTTGTTTGCCAAATGATGCAGCAGGCAGCCAGGTGCCCTTCGAGTGCCTTTTTGGTCCTGGCCTGTGATGTGGCAGGCCAGGGGAGCTGAGAGTTGCAGCCTGGATCTGGAGCCCTGGGCCAGATGGTGGGTGGAGCTGGGGCGCATGGTCAGCCGGATTCTGTTCCTGGCACCCACACTGGTCTTCTAAGCACTCCCCACCCCACCCTGGGCGGCTATACCCACCAGCCAGGGTGCTGCTCCTCCGGGTGGAAGTCAAAGCTCTGTAACCAGACACTGGAGAATAACAGGAGCTAATTATTTCATCAGATCAAGTCATCAGTAGGTCGATTTTTGATGAATTCCCTCGGCTCCGACTTCCCCTGGCCTTGGGCCAGCCTCTCTCCGGATGCCGAAGAAATCAATTAAAAATGACACAAGGGACTGTGCCATTTTTTTTCCTTCTTGGTAAAAGATTCAAAGTGGCTGAACTGAGAGGGGATCTGGTGAATCAGTGTGGCAGTAGGTGACCTACGTTCTGTCCGTCCCATGGTCACACGTCTCGTCCCACCAGTGCATTGCAAGGAGCCATCCTGCTCCTTCTCTTCGTCCTGCGTCTTCTCACAGACCTTCTTCCCAGCCCAGGACGGCAACTCTGGAAACGTCTAATGTCCTAAGTGGTCAGAAACATCACAGATCTGCAGAGTGGAGCAGGTCTCAGGGTGACCCATGACTCCCGGCCCTACACACCGTGACTTCGGAAAAACTTCTGGGGCCTTGCCCAGGCCTGTCCGGAAAGACCCAGATGGCTGTTTTCCTCTGAGGATTCCCAAATCCAACGTGAACAGCTGAGAGGGTTTTGGGAATGATCAAGTAGCTGAGGAGGCGGCAGAAGTAGAAGCAGCCAGAAGCAGAACGAGGCACTGACCAGATGGGAGAACTTTCACGGAAGGTGGGGAGAAAGGAAATTGTGAGGTGTGCAGAGATGCCTTGTGTGCTGGGGCCAGAGCCTCTGCAACAGACTGGGGGACCCTCCTAGGTGGTCCAGAGAAGCTGGCCACTTATGTCTTCCTTTACCAATGTTTAGTTAGGACCTACTCTGTGCGAGGCACAGTGTTAGGTGGTAGGATAATCCTGCCTGGATTATAACAGCCTTCTAACTGGTTTCCCTGCTTCCACCCTCGCCTTCTATCAAGCAGCCAGAAGGATCCTGTTAAGAGAGGCTGCCTTCTTGCCCTGAGAAGCCTTCAAGGGCTCCCATCTAATGCAAATAAATTCCAAAAGCCTCCAAAGGGCCTACAAGACTCTACACATGTGGCTCTAATCCCTCTCTAACCTCATTACCTTACACTTTCCCCCTTGTCCACTTGGCACTAGCTACATAGTCTCCACACTGTTCCTTGATCATGCTACCCCATGGCCTTTGCACTTGCTGATCCCGCTGCCTGAAGCCTTCATCCAGATATCTTCCTGACCCCTTTCTCATCTCCTTGAGGTTAAAAT
This sequence comes from Pteropus alecto, assembly GCF_000325575.1. Classification (NCBI taxonomy): domain Eukaryota; kingdom Metazoa; phylum Chordata; class Mammalia; order Chiroptera; family Pteropodidae; genus Pteropus; species Pteropus alecto. The sequence goes on from NW_006442491.1 coordinate 30,539,244, forward strand.
TGAAATCTCTTACCTCCCCAGTAGCACTTACCACTTCTGACTAGATATTTTTTCTTTGTGGGTTTCTCAAACTGGACCGTCAGCTCCCTGCAGGCATGGATTTTTATCAGCTTTGTTCACATCTGTATTCCCAACACCTAAAACAGTGCTTGAGACATAGCAAACACTCAACATATTTACTGACTTAGTAAATCATGTTTTCCCTCCTGATAACAGAACTCCAATTGTGGAGGGAGCACTGCTGCTCCCTTATTCTGATTATGTGCATTTGAATATAGAGTGGAACATGTGACTCAGGTGGAGTCAATAGGCACATTCCATCTCTGTAGCTCTAGTGATTGGCCCAGAGATAGACATGTGACCCAGGCCTGGCCAATGAGAGGGAAGGGAGACGTTGTACGGTGGGTTGCTGCATGCTGACAAGGCATGAGCCCATCCCCGCCACCAACTGGAGCCTGAAAGAGGATGCTGGTGACACTGGGCTGCACCAACTTGCACTCTGTAGTCAAAAACTCAAACAAGTGTCCCTTGTCACTTAAGCTGGCTTGGGGCTGTCACTTGCAACAGGGTGTTCAACATAATGAACACCCAAAAACAGTGATAAAGAATAACTTATCTTGGGCTTGCTTACCTTGGGCCTCCTAGTTCTAAACACTTTCTCTGGGTTAACTCATGTCACCCTTATAACATCATCATGAGTTAGGATGTCCCATCTGCAGATGAGGAAGCTGAGGCAAAGAGAGGTTCAAGAACTTGCCCGAGGTCACAGCACATGCTAAATATTGTTCCCTTGACCCACATCAATGGGTTCTATGCTCTCTGGCTCCTGGTAGGGTTTGGCTCAGGAACACCAGCAGGGGAAGAAAGGGTGGGAGGAGATAGGGGCCCGGGTACTTCCCAGGTACCCTTCCTGCCCTGTTACTGAGAAGTGACCACATGCCTCTATCGCTTCACTGAGGGCCACAGCTCCTGTGGGCGGCCCTCTCCAGGTCTCAGCACACATTCCCCGCCTTCCCCAGCCCCAGAGATCTGTGTTGCTCATTTTCTTACACTCTACTCATGCCTTTGTTGGAGGGCACCATCCATTTCCTACAGGGCTGACACAGCAAGCAGACAACACAGCTGAGATTTGCACCCAGACGTTCTGACGCCAGAGTCCTCTTTTGACTCTTAAGGTCACTAGAAAAATGATGAATGATATAAGAGGCTGAGGTTAAGTGTGTTGCAAACAGGAAAAAGAAGGGAGAAGCTGCTGGCCTGGAGGCATTCAGGGAGGGCTGCCTGGAGGAGTCATTACAGAGTAAAGTTTGATAAGCCTAACTGGAACAAAGTTCTGAAGAGCCTACAGGATTGGGTAGACTCTGAAGAAGGGGGTGTAGGACAGGGTGTTTTAGGCAGGGGAAACAGCCTGAGAGAACAGCAGGCAAAGCAGGAGGGGTAGAAATGTGTGGTCCCGAACTTCACGAATCCAGAAGTTGTCTAGACAGGGAATGACACACACACATCTGTTAAACCTTACGCTTCCCTGGAGTCTCCCTTCTTTTTGGCCATAGGATTTTTCTAGCCACGTCTCTTCCTCTCCAGGGCTGTCAAAGAAAGGACAGGAGCTCCTGTCACCTACAAGCCACAGACTCTCCCTGTCTCCCCTACCCAGGTCCAGGGCATCTGGTGGCTCTCGGCGCCTGTTCTTGGAATTCCAGTTGGAGGCAGAGAATCAAGACAGCTCTCAAGAGAGGGTCAGGAGACTAGAAAAGCATCCTTCAGAGGTAGGAGGGAAAGATCAGGTTTCAAGACAAAAGCTCAGGATCTGGAAAGGAAATTAAGGCATAAAGAGAAGGGCTTAAGAACCCTGTAGCCCGCATTACTATTCATGTAATGAGAAATTCTCGAAGGCCCACTATGTGCCGGGCATAGTCCCTGGCACTGTAGATCAAGCAGTGGGGAAAAAAAAAAGTCCTTGCCCTCGTGGAGCTGAGACTCTAAGGAGTCCACATGTCCGAAGCTGGGAGACGAAAGACTCCAGCTAAAGGTAAGAAGGGACTGAATACAGGATTGGAAGTATTGGTGAACCACAGGTAAACTGTTAGACCGGGTGCATGGATTATAGCTAGAGCTCGAAGAAAGTTTAGAAACAATATACTCAATGTCTTGGGAAGCTGAGCATCACAAGGTTTTGCGTGTCAAGTGAGTGAGTGTTTGAGAGGCCATATAATCCACATGCTCAAATATCTGAGCATCTGCTATGTGCCAGGTGCCGTTCATGACCAGTGAAGAAAACCAGACACAAATTTCTGTCCTCATGAAGCTGACAAAGAGAGTGGAGAAAGGCAAGCACATGGACAGGTAAATGCCAGGGAGAAAATGCAGTAGGGACCAGGCTGGAGAAGGGGCCTAGATGGCAACTGGAGCCAGACTGCTTGAGTTCAAATCCTGGCTCCACCACTTACTAGCTGTTGGGCAAGTAACTTAAACTCTTGTGGCCTCAGTGTTTTAATCTGTAAAGTGGCACAATAGCACTGATAAGAATTGTGAGGATGAAACAGCTTAATACCTGTTAAAACTTTACAACAGAGCTGTATATAGTAATCACCCAATAAATGTTGGCTAGTGTTATTCGCTGGGTTTGAGCCGCCCAGCATTCTCTCACTCTACTTTCTATAATGGTGCCCAGTTTTCATCTGGGGATCTTCTTCTCCCTGATCCATGGCCACTAAGGTTTAAATTAGGCCCCAGCTCCAGGGCCCGAAGTCTAGACCATGGGACCCATACCTGAGCCAATCAGGGCCTTCCAATCTCCCTGCCTCAGGGACTGGCCAAACAGAGTAATCCAGGCATGTTGGCCGGACTCATTAGGAAGAGGCTAACTCTAAATGGCGAACCCATTCCATGTCTTTCCAGCTTGAGGACAAGGGAAGACTCTGAGGCCATCTTGCTTCATGTGGACTTGGAATGAAGCCAACACATAGGAGGGAACAGCTGCAGAATGGAACGTACTGGGTCTGGACAACATTTGAGACCTGGATCCAGCTAAGCCTGAAGGAGGAAGATTTATCTCTGGGTCCTTTATTCATTTCTTTGCTTCCTTTATTCATTTCTTTGCATCAATTGGTTCTTCTACAACCTTCAATGACTTTGAGCTGTTTCTTTTTAGGTCAACTTTCTCCGAACTTTGACTCTTTAGGGATATGAATCATATTCTCTTTTTCCTTTAGGTCGCCCCGAGTTGCTTTCCCTGTCACTTACAACCAAATGAGCTCCAATAGTAGAACAAGCAGGAGGCAGTGTTGCCTCGGGTGAGATCCCAGCCACCAGCTGTCTCTCTGCACAGAGAGACACGACAATGCAGCCTGCCAGTCCTCAGCCGGGGCCTATGCCCAGCTCTCGGCCTTACTGAAGGCAAAATTCCCTCATCCTTATTTGTCAACTGATTAAAGAGAAGTGGTGAGGAAAAGTGGAAGGACCGTGAGCGTGGGAGTCACGACTTTGGCCTCAGTTTCCTCACCTGCCAAGACAGACAGACAATTCCCTGGACATGGCCTTGGAGTCTGGGGTGGAGGGAGTCTGACAGGTGGACAGAGAGCCTCCCTGCCTGCAGCAGGGCACCCTGTTACCCGCGGCCTTGATCCCAGCTTTGTTCTCCTCAGAGCACTCTTCATGGCTCGCAATTCCTTTATGCACTCGTCGTGAGTGTGTGTGTGGGGGGGGGGTGGGGAGAGGGGGGTCTTTCCCACTGGAAGCTCCACATGGGTAGAGACTGTTTCTAACCCCAGAGTCCCAGCCCCTGGCACAGCCTGGGTCCTACTTCTTCTAGTTAGTCAATAAATATTTACTGAGCATCTGCAATGCACAGGCCTTGTTCTATGTATTGGGGATCCAGAAATGACAATCTTTCACGGGTCAGACAGCCAGATAAATCACAGGCGCATGAGATGGTGAGTCCTGAGGAGATGACACAGAAGAGGGAGGTTGGAAGTGCTAGTTAAGGGAAAGCTGCAATTT
>NW_006442491.1:30543320-30556676 GCF_000325575.1 Pteropus alecto
AGGTAAAGGGATGATGTGCCTTGTGGATATTGAAAAGAACAGTGTTCCAGGCACAGGGAAAAGCAAGTGCAAATGTCCTGAGGTAGAAATGTGCCTGAGTGTTTGAGGAACATAAAGTGGGCAAGTGCGGCTGACGCGGAACTGGCTAATATTTAGAGTTAGAGGGGAACCGGGGTTCCAGCCCAGGGGTGCTGAGATTGGATGTATGTTTTAACGGGATCCTTCTGCCTCTGTGTGGAGAACAGACTGTAGCGTAGGCTGTGAGGGTGGATGCGGTGAGATGAAGAGAGATTCTGGATATTGTTGAATGAATGAATGAGTGAATGGAAGGAAGATGACGCATGCCCAGAGCTCCAGTTACTATTTCTGTACAGCATTGACCTCTTTTTTTTTTTTTTATGCTGAGGGACTCATGATAAGGAATCCAAACAGGACATGGTGGGAATGAGCTGGTCTCTATAATGTCTGAGGCCACAGCTGAAAAGACTCTAGAACTGGGGACTTAAATCCTCTGGTGGCTGCTGCTGGCAGGCGACTGGGCTTCCTCACATTGATGGTGGCCTCAGGGCAGTGTCCGATTTCTTACACAGCAGCTTAGGGCTCCAAAAGCAAGTGTCCCAGAGGTCGAGGCAGTGCTGCCTCTCCGTTCCCATTGAGCCTCAGAGGTCCCTCACCATCACTTCCAACACATTCTATTGGTTTCTAGCAATTCACAAGCCTGGCTAGACTCAAGGATGGGACAGGGACCCCACCTCTCAATGGGGAATTGTCCAGGTCACACTGGAGGTGAGGATGTGGGGTATCTGTGGCCGTCCGGGAAAACACGGTAGGCCTTGCCAAGTCACGGGAGCCTGGCACAGCAGGGGTGAGAGGCTGAGGGCCTCTCCTCTGCAAGCGTCACCCCTTCTAGGAAGTGAAACTCCATCGGCATCACTTTCAGTCTGTCTCCGTCTGCCAAGCTTCGGAGTTTGTGCCCGTGCCCATTTCAAAGATCCCTGAGCCTCGGGAAGCCTAGGGTGGCCTGAAGGCAGCCCCGACCCCACTCCTCCTTCTCATCTGATCCCACAGGGTTAGATCAATGGGGCTGGTACCCAGGATTCTGAAGGGAGAAGAAGAGGCAAAGGGAAGGGCCCTGGACGTGACAGTGACGGGGACAGTGACGGCAACTGCTACCCTTCACTTCTGAGAATGAGTTTCCCCATTATATTTGCACTGAAAACATTTGTTCATACTCAAACAAAACACGACTTCCCCTTTCTTGTTTTTAAGTAGAAAGGAAGCCACTTAGTAAAACCAAACAGAAGTGAATATCTGATTTGGGGGAACCAGCACTAACTTTCCCCAGCCCTTCCCTGCTGGTGCGAGAAATGACTCCCTGGGCTCCACCCTTCAGCTCTGCAAGCTCAGGGACACTGTGGGCATGGAAGCTGTCCAAGAGGCGAGGCTGCTGTCCCCAGTCTCATCAGATGGTCTCTGTCTTGTCTGTGGTAGGAGACTTAAACTAGAGGGTGCCAGGCTGGGGCTCCAGGGCCAGGTTTGGGACAGTAACCAGGCATAGCTGGGTGGGAGAGGTGCAAACAGCTCCCAACGTGCCAAGCTCGGCTGGAGACAATGCAGCTTCTCCGCCTGGTGCAGAATCAACAGCTGGACCTTTATAGGCAGCTCCCAGGAAGTTCCCCATAGCTGGTGTGAAACAAATGGTCTGCTCTGGAAGGTGTGACATCACTGACCCTTGCCCCAGGTACCCCATCTGTATGTCAGGGTCTCAGAAGTTCTGCTTGTCCCCTGTACTCTCGTTTGTGGCAGATTTATCTTTCAGTTCACTTCCTTTCTTACTGCAGTAAACTTATTTACAGAGGAAGGTCTCTCCCTCCATGGGGAATGTGTACCACTTCCCTTAAACCAGGGTCTCTCATCTTGGGCACCACTGACATTTGGGGCCAGGTCATTCTTTGCTGTGCGGGTCACCCTGTGCACTGTAGGACATTTAGCAGCATCCTTGGCCTCTACCCATTAGAAGCAAGTAGCACCCACATCAACTGTGGCAATCAAAAATGTCTCCAGACATTGCCAAATGTCCCCCGGTGGGCAAAACAGTCCCCACGTGAGAACCACTGCCACACATGGATAGCAACACTAAGAAACAAACGCACAGTGACTTTGTGGTTCTTTCTTGTTTGCCGAGGGCACTGAGCTTTTTCTCACAGGGGAGCAGGCCCCCTTGATGTCAGAGGGCTCTAAAGAGAACAGAAAAGGAGATGACCTGCTCGATGAGATTCGACGTCATTTATAGCCTGTACATGGATGCCCCCCCACGCCCCACCAGAACGAGGACCACTGGTTCCCACCGAGAACTATCCTTTGATCCACACAATGGACTGGGTTGCTGGAACGTGGCGGGTTGGCCCAAGGCCTGGGTTCACAAGTCATGTGGATGTTGCTTGGTCACCTGTCTGCATTGGCTTTTCTCTAAAGTAGAAACTCAAATGCCGATGGGCCCAGGCGGGAGAATTAAGTGGGTGATGTGGCCTGGATTTAGGGGAACAGGGAGGGGCGGGGGCTGGACCATGCTGGAGATGCTGCTTCCAAAGTAAAAACATTTGACACATTTTAAACACTGAACAGGCCAAATGAAGCCCCTCTGGAGAATGGCTGGGGGCCCATTTGCAACTCCTCAAAGCTATCTGATCTTTTCTGAGCATCTTCTGTGCCAGGTGCTGTGTGGGACGCTGGTTAATAGCAGTGGACATGAGGCAGGCCAGGTCTCTGCCCTTGAGGGGCTGTCAGTCTGGTGGGGGAGACAGGTAATTAATGAATTAAGACGAATTTCAGATTTTCTTAAGAGCTTTGAAAGAAATTATCAGGTGACAGGATAGACAGTAAATCAGGGGAGGCATCTAGGAGGAAGAGATGTTTGAGCCAAGACCAGAGGTGGATGAGAAGTCAGTCATGGGTGAAATGCTTTCTAAGCAAAGGAAGTAGCAAGTGCAAAGGCCCTGTGGTCGAGAATGAGCTTGGTCCATCTGAAGAACAGAAGACCAGTATGGCAAAAGCAGGGAGCAGGAGCGGCAGCCTGGCACAGGTGAGGCTGGACATCACCTTTCCCAGCCCATGCCTGCCAAGTAGGCCGCACCTACTGCCCTTTCTGGGTGTTTAAGGGAAATGGGAATCAGATACAGAAATTCCCACGTCTGTTCTTTGTTCTTTTGTCTTAGCTGAGAACAAAAGCTTCCCTGGCAGCAAGTTACAAAGTTATTTCTGCAAAAGGCCTTTGGCCAAAAGCAATAAAGCTGGACCTGCAGAGTCATTATTCACGCCTAACTGTGGGCTGGTTCTCAGTGTAGACTGCATCCGCCAGGACTGATAATTCCAGTCACACCTCACCACCCCATTTTAAACCCCACACTTTCTCAACACTGTATCCCCCCACAGAACAAGTATTTATGTTTCCAGAGATTGTAGTTTCCTTTGAGAAGAACATAAAAGGCGATTTTGAGTAGCCGGTATGAATAATCCAATTATTTCTTGCTTTCCACCCAATCCACCGCCGTGTGCACCATCCTCGCCCATCATGCCCCTGCTATTAGCAGATAGCTTCTCATTAGCTCACCTTGGAAATGGTCTGACGCTTACAATTATTTGAGAAGCTTGTACTCATAGGCGGGGGAGGGAGTCTGAAGCTACTTTTACCAAATAACCCGCTAAATTTAGAGATGCGAGTCGAGAGAATTTGGAATGACAGGTCGATTTCCAACCCTGGCATGCTGTGCAATCTAATTAGCAGCTGGAAATAGACCATCAAGTGGGAGGGAAGCCGTGGGTCAGAGGCGCTCTTTGAGCTCAGATCAGTGTCTCCACTGGGCGGTCTCCTCGCCGTGGGAGGACACACTGGGTGTCGCCAGGCGTACTGTGTGTACAGGTGTACAGCGGCTGGAGGAGGAGGAGTGAGAAGGGCTGCCCGTGTCCACGGTGGGGCGGGGTCTGGGGAGGTGGGAGCACACTTACATCGCTGGCAGTTTCCTCATTACCATGCATGTTCTCCCTTGCACGTGTCAGCTCAAATCACCTCCATTTTTTGGGGTGAGCATGCTGAGGCATGGCAGGGATTCTAGGAGCTGGCTTTGCCCTATCAAGTGAAGAGGGCTCCCAGACCTCTAGCAGTGCCTGAGCTATGGAGCCCCTGTCCTGGAAGAGCGCTCCACAGATTTGGCCATTCTATTTATACTGGACATTAAAAAATTCATTCATTCATTTATTTATGCATCCATTCTCCATTCGCTCATTTAAAAATATTCACTATTTTTAAAATAATATTCACTAAAATATTCGTCCTTGGGCACAGTCACGTATTCAGAGATTTCTAAGTCATTGTCTTTCTAGCATCTGGTCCCCTTCTTTTGACAATAGCACCCTACTTTCGAGGATTCTCTCTTCCCTGACAAGATGCCCTACCAGCTCCTGCCATGTGACTAAGGGGTGATCATGTGACCAAAGTTTCCAGACTCTCTCACTGGACCTTTAACTTTGAAATAGAATGTTAAGGACGGAAGGAAAAATCAGGGATGCATTTGTCCCACTGAAACCTGTCCTCCAGGAGGAGGCTGCCAGCAACTCCGGCTCTGAGGTCCCCAGAACTTCCTAAGCTGAAGCCTTAAGAAGGCCTGGCAGCTTTCATTTCTGCAGTATTAGAAGTCAGGCTACCCTGAGACCCGCACACTGTGAGGAAGCCCAAGCAGCCGTGGGGAGAGGTCACGTGGAGGAGAACAGAGCCATTTAGCTGACGGCCCCGAATGAGCTCCTGTCTTGTGACCAGCACTGTTGGCCAGCCATTTGAGTGGAGCCATTTTGGACCTTCTGGCTGATGTCACATGAAGCAGAACCCCCTGGCAATCACAGAATCGTTAGAAATAGATTGTTGTTGCTTTAGGCCATGCATGCCAGAAACACGGCCAAAGAACCCCGAATGACACTGATTAGAGTCCATTTCCCCAACTGGAATGTCACAAATCACCCGTGATAAGACGAGATTTTTGGTCTCCTAGGGCCGATGGCTTTAATCAGATGAACACTGAGAAGGGAACATTCATTCAATCAGCGATTCAAATACCCATCAAGCCAAGCATTGATGGCACGATGACGAACAAGCTTAAAGACCCCTTGTTCCAGTAGGGCCATTACACGCAGTGCCTCAGTTTCTTCAATTCCAAAATAATAGGCCCTGCTTTAAAGGGCTGTTGTGATGATTAAATGTTTGACGACAAATAAAGTCAATATAAGACTTTATTATTGTCATAAACAGAGTCGCAATAAATTGTCCCTAGAAGTGTGGCCATTTGGTGTGAACGAAGTATTGTAGCTGGGGACAGACCCCACTGCCCATGTGCGCCAGGCCAGTGACACGCGTGAGTGAAGTGGGCCCAGTGTGAGAAAAACCCACACGTCCCTTTCTCGCCAGCTCTCGCTCACTGCTTTTGATAGAGGCTTGAGAACGGAGAAATATCGTTCCACAATGAGAAGAACGGCGGGGCAAGTGCGATGATAAATGGCAAATGAACTTGGCTACAGCCTCAGACCCTCGGGAATGGGAGGGACGATGGCAGAGTGGAGAGCCTGTGATCAGTGGGGATAGGAGTCTAGTGTGTCTGGCTGTGGTTCACAGCTCCCCAATGTTTAGATGAGTATTCCTTGGACTCCAACTTTGTTGAAAAGGTGGACCTTGCCCAGTTCTGGCAACAAACCAGCATTTGTCTAAGCCCATGGTTCTCAGAGAGTGGAATTACCCTCCACTCCCAAAGGGGTGTTCTCAGGAATTTGGGAGGAGTCTTTGGTTGTCACCGTGACTGTGGGGGGTAGGGTGGGGGGTGCTCCTGGCATCTGGTGGGGGTGCTGGATAACTTGCAACTCTCCACACAGTGAAGAATCGCCCCATTTCCAGCACGGCCTTCTAATGTAGGCGAAAAAGCTCGTACAGCGCCTGACCTTAGAAATCAACTCCATGTCACTTGTGGACACTAAGGATGATCTGCATGCTTCTGCTCTACCCCGAATTTCCCGGGAATGCGACCGCTGTGCAAACTGAGGGGAGACTGCAGTTCGTTTCATTTGGGAACTTTGGTAAATTGTTCACTATTTTGGAAAACCCCATCACTGATGCCAACACCGCTTGTACTGGAGCTGCCAAAACCACACATCCACATCCCACTGCATGTGGAGTGGTCAGATTTATGCGATGCTACCCTAGTTGGAGCATGCGACTGCTCCATTGTGTCTTCTGGTGTAGCTGTGCCTAAGCATTTATGTGCTGCAGTACATATGTTTAATTATAAACCATTTTCCTTTAAATGACAGTCAGGGTGTTTTACCAGTCAAAAAAATATGCGTAGATAGGTTATGTTATCTATGAATTGATTTCAGGTAAACCTGACGAAGGTATTTGCTATAAGAAGAGTGTCTAAACTGCTAAATTTGGGAACTTCTGAGCTAATTCAAATAGGAAAAGCCCATTTCCCTTTGCCAGTGTTTGGTTTAGAGTTGAGTACAAAATCCAATCCTGAGCCAACCAGACATAAAGAAAGTCTGCTGGGGTGGGAGTGTTCCTGGAAGGATTTTGCTCTCTGATTAAAAGAGAAAGAGCAAGGAATCCTGCTCTTTATGCCCACTTTGCATTGGGATGTGATGTCTGGAGCTGTGGCAGCCATTCTAGACCATGACCAAAGTAACAAGGTCAAAGACATGCTAAGGACAAAACTGAAAACAGGAAGATCCTGGGTCCTCAGGGACATTACTGTACTGACAAACTGGCCCCCGGACTCTCCTGTTTTGGACTCTTGCTGTGTGAGAACTAAACGTTTCTACTGCGTAAGCTGCTCTCAGCCAAAAATTCTATTACTTACAGTGACTACATCTTGATTCACTCAAACGATGAGCATCCCAAGTCACTAAGAATCCTAGCAGGCTTTCCTGTTCTCTGAAATGTCCAGACGAGTGGCCTGCATTCAGAAGTCTGTGGACAGTGTCTCCAGAGCAGGCCAGAAACACAGCTTTTGGATGATCTGATTTTCATCAGAGCGTGAACATCTCCTAAACTTTTTAAAATTTCTTTTCCAAAAGCTCTCCTTTCCTGGCCACTGAGGTGGGTCAAGTCACCCACTGGGGCCCTGACTGGACGCCAATAAGAAAGACTGCTGGCAATATTCTTAACACATCTGGCTTCCACCTGCTCAAACACATCTTGAGTACAGGCTCCTGGTCCCCAGGGATGGCCCTGCCCATCGACTCACACATGCAAGGCTTGCTTGTGCCGACTCTTAAGTTTGGGATGGAACTGATCTAAGTTTCAAGCAGGGCCCAGGTGTGCAAAGCAGTGGGCCAGGCCTTTTATAAGACGGAGTTTGATGTCAGAGGCCAGGGCCACCTGGCGACGTGTGTTTTGGAATCATATTAAGAGACTGTGGAGAACTCAAAACAGTGGTCGTCTCTGGTTAGAAAGAATTCCACAAAGTCTGGGCTGGAGGAGAAGGTCTGAAGACTATGCGCCAACAGCTGTTCTACCAAGGAGGCATTGTGCTGCCCGCAAGGCCCAAGATCCTGCATGACCTTAAGCAATTTCCCAGAGGCATCTGTTGCAGAGTGATGCATATTTAATTTAGTCTGCTAATCACTGAGCAATGAAGAGATGGACAAGGGGAGGCTCAGCCTGAGCCTTCAGGAATTTCTCAGAAGCGTCATAAAGAGGTGCACACGTGGGATGTGCTAAAAATATTCATCAAATAGACGTATGACAGGTTGGGGTTCTGGAGGGAGGAAGGAGGAAACCACACCAGAGGATAAAATACATTCTCCCCAGAGGATGGTATCCAGTCCCAAAATAACATGGATGAGCCGATGACTCCCAAATCTAGGTTGCCAGGCCCATCCAGCTCCAGACTTGTGTATCTGGCACCCATTGGACTATCAGACACCCAGGCTGAGTGTCATCACAAATCCAACCTTTCCACAACTAAATTCTGGACCCTCCCCCTACGCCCCCAACCTTCTCTCCCAGTCTTCCCTATTTAGGACTCACCATACACCAGGGAGTCATCTCTGACTCCCTGGCACTAAGGACATTTGCTGGGGGTGCCTGTCCCGCACTGCTAGGGCATTTAACAGCGTCCCTAGCCTCTACCCACTAGATGTCAGTAGATGTCACTAGATGTCACTTCCTTCCTCGGTTGTGACAACCAAAAATGCCTCCAGACATTGCTAAATGTCCCCTGGGAGGCAAAGTCACTGTGGTGGACTGAATATTCAACCCACCAGGAAGTTCCGCTGGCTCTGCGTCCGGTCCACCCATGTCACTCCATCTCCATCAGTACCCCCAGCATCTGGGTCAATATCAGCTCCCCATCCTCATGTTCCAGGTTCCACTTGCAAAGCACCCACTCAGTGTAGCCACTGAGACCTTTTTAAAGCACAAATCATGTCATCCCTGACTTAAAACTCTCCAATGATTTTCCGTTTTATTTGAAATAAAATCTCAGTTTCTCACGGCTGGCATTTCTCACCGCAGACCTCATTTACTGTCCTCCCTGCCAATTTGCTACCCCCTTCACCCACTGGACTTCCACACCTACCCCATCACGCAGTCATTTCCCAACATAGCAATATTTCGTTTCCACCGGAGAACCTGTCACTCTCCCAAAGAGCCTCCTTTGTGGCCTTGTTCGATGGGTATTATCTGCCTCCCCGCTGTGGAATGTAAGTTTCGTGAGAGCAGGGTTCTCTCTTGTTCACCCTGATGCCTAACATGGCGCCGGGCACACAGTAGCTGCTCAATAAACATGTGCACGCTGACAAAGAAAAGGAATGCTGTCTTATTCTGTACAGCAGCTTCTCCAACACCTTTACATCCTTGATCTCATTTAGAGCCATTCCTGTGCCTCCCGGCGGCCAGCGCATCAGGCAGGAAGTCGCACACACCCCAGGGCCCTCCTTCCCAGACCTCCCCGCTGATGTAGAACGTTCGGGGGTACTGCAGTTCACGCGCCAGCATCCAGACCCTATTGGAGCTCGATTCAATAGGGTCTGGACTTTGCATTTTTTTAAACAAATACTTTCAGATGGTTCTCACGGTGGAAGGTTGGGCAAATACTGCCCCCGGCTACCAGGAAGCACAGAATCAAGGCCAGGCTGCATATTCCTGACACTCAGGCAGAAAAGTCAGGCATCCAATGCCCGTTGACCCCAATGAAGAGAAAGGAGAAGCTGCCCACCCAGCAGCTGTTTCCATGGTCCTCACCTTGACCAAAATGGTGTCGGTTCCAGCTGAGCACCATCTCTCACAAGGGTGCCCTGTCCCCTGCCCGTCATAGGCATTGGATGTTAGCTTCCCTAGCAACTAAGGTGCCTTTCACTGGGATCCCTGCTGAGTTCTCCAGGGCTGTGGGGTCCAGTTGGTCTGCCCCAAGGATGGGTCTGGAAGCCTGGCCCAAGCCCACTGTTGGGGGCTCATTCTCTTGGCCAGGGATTGGTTTGGAGCATATGAAATAAAACAGCCCAATGAGATGGACGCTGGAGGCTTGGGCGGGCAGTACAAGAAGCTTGCTCTTTCCTGCTGGCCTTAAACCAGAGAGGACAGCTCTGCAACAGCCAGCTTGACACCTCAACCACGATAACAACCAACGTTTACTGCGGGTTTGCCTGTGTCAGATGCGATGCTAAGCACTTGACGTTGATCAGCTCATTTCATTTTTTACCACGAACCAGGAGATAGGTGCCACGATCATCATTTGCCAGAGGAGAACACTGGGACACAGAAAGGTTAAGTAACGCTCCCTAGATCACACTGCCGGGCAGGCAGCCAGGCAGTCTGGTTCTCCTAACTGCGGTGCCCGAGCCTGCCCACCTCTCGGAGCTGGAGAGAGAAACCAGCCCCGTGGAAAGAAAAGCAGATGTGGAGAACAACAGACTTTCATTAAAAAATTCTGAGCCCCGACTCGAGCTGTGCTTGAAGCTAGAGTTACCTTTAGCCTTTTTTACTTGTGTAAGCTAAGAAGTCCCCTTCTTTTCTCCTTATGCTAGTTTAGATTTTTTTCTTTCTGTTGCTTCCGAGAATTCTGATTACTCTACAGCCTACTTCTAAGAAAATACCCCTGATATTCCATTTGTGACTTGCATACAGCAGCTGCTCAGTAAACAGCAGCAGGTGTGGGTGAAGCCTGCTCTCCCTTCCCATGAACGGCTGGGTCTGTAACCCTACTGCCCAACTGAGGCCAGCCCAACGCCTCTTCCCCTTTCGCTTCCAAGTGAGGCCTAGTTCCCTAGCAACCACCCCAATTAGGCAATCATGCCATTTATCAGGATGCCAATTAATTATAATGATCTTCCAATTACATAGCGCCTTGAATCTGGATCAGGGGCTTTGCAGATTTCCCACCAGGGCCCAACACCAGGAGGCTCATGGAAGGCAGGCCCGGGTGAGGCCTCCCTCACCCGCAGGTCAGCATGGAGAGGCTCCACCTTCCATGTCTATACTGGGTGCACAGGGCCCAAGCCTGAAATAGAGTGCTCTGGTCTCCAGGGTCACCTCACCTCTTCAGGGACAGGCCACTGCGACTCCATCATCAACCACAAGAGGGCTGCACGTCTGGGAGAATGTTAACCCTCTCGCCTTGTGCTTTCAGAGGGAGCGAACCTTCATCTCAGGCCTCACGGCTTTTTTTTTCTGGCAGCCACATGTGACATTTCCCTTTGCATCTTGACTGGGGGGCTGTGTGTACGTACTCGCGGGGAGAGGCAAGTGCACATCTGCTTCAGGGCACGGCCCCCCCATCCCCACAGGGTGGAGGTTTCTGGAGAGAAGTGGGGTTACTGAAGAGCCTCCGCCTTTCAGAGTTTCGCCTGAATGCATTTTCTTCTGCTGTACATGTGTTTCTTCTACACTTGGAAAAAAGGCCAAGGTCGCAGAGGGAGGAGAGGGCACCGGGTCAGAGTGAACTCTGGAGCCCTGGGGCCTCGCGAATTCCCGCTCTAACACTGATCAGCTGTGGACCAGCCACGATCCTCTCTGGGCTTCTTCCTTCATCTCTGACAACAAAGGAGCCACCTCACAGGCTTTTGTATGGACTCCATGAGTCGTGGGGAAAGGCTTAGAAGAATGCTTGGTCCCAAATACACTACATCAGTGTGATCTATCACCTTAAGTCTAGATAGACTAAGCCCTTCAACCACAAGCTGCTCAGAAATGCTGTTATTCTTCGGCGGGACAGACTCTTGGTCTCTCTCTAAGGGGACTAAGTCTAAGAACTGACTTGACAGAGTGGGGCATATTACCTGTTTGCCTAACTCAGGAGACCAGAAGCTGCTGCCTGAGGCAAGTCCAAACAGATAAAGTGAACATATCCAGGAAAAGGAAGAGGGAAATGCTATCTTCCAAATCACAAGGCGCACTTCAAGTGTCACGGTGTGCAATCGCACATCAGCCAGGTCCTCAGGATGGCAGCTGAACAGAGCTGTTGGGTGGGGGACACACACGGACATGTATGTGTGCATGCGCACACACACACGGTCTCACACACAGCCACGCTGTCTTCCTCCAAGCCTAGCTTTTTTATAATCAACTCATCATTCAACTCTTAAGTTTGAAAACCTAACATGTTATTAGGGTTTTAGAAAAAGCCATAAATTCAAACAAAAAACCCCAATCAACATACACCAAGCCCAAAGCCCAAACCCACACTGACCCTGAGCTGAGCAGTGAGACCAACCAACATCATGTATTTATGTACATAAACTTGGCCCAAGGAAGGGAGATCCTTTATGTGCAAATGTCAACGTGCCATCAGCCAAGATCGCGACCATGGCCCTTTCAGCTGCTTATTACAACACTAAATTACACACCGGGACAGGCTGTTTTGATGAGCTTTTTCTCCATGACGTGGACAAGCAAAGCTGGGAGAACCTCTCTTACAAGGTGAGTGGTCTTCAGCCCGTCCTCCCCAACCCCTTTCTATACCTAACAAATGGCTTCAATTTAATTACAACCCTCCAGAGGTTCTGTAATGGGTAGCAGAGACGCAATGAGAAATCCCCTTCGCTGTGAACTACAAGGCGAGATGGGAGTAACTTCCTGCTCCAGGGAGACCCGGGGAGTCCTCCAGGGGAAGTCCATCTTACCTGCTTCCACGTCCCCCCAGAGAACCTGCCTGCTCAGGAGCAGCCTCCCTTCTCTGCCCCAGGGAGGGGGACCGCACTGTGGGAGAGGCAGGGGACAGATGGAGAGGCGAGGGGGTGGGTGTCCCGACATGCACAGATGTGCAAATACCCAGATTCGAACGTAAGCTGAATGTAATTACTTGGTTAATTAGATATTGACTTTAAACTCAAAAAGTGATTAAAACAAGCTGCAGGAAAGACTGTCCAGAGAGGAGGGGGGCAGAGAATGAATCTGAACTTTCAGGAAGGGGAAGAGGAGGAAGGGAACTGTTAACAGAAATGTCTGCGCTGTCCTACTGTGTGCAGGCACCTACTGTGTGCAGGGCTGAGTGGCCTCCAGTCTCTGGGCAGATAGGGAATTTCAGACAGAGATCGCTGTGCCAAACTAGGATTTGTGGGTGTCTCCTAGTTTTTTCCTCCCTAAGACGCCATCTCTTTCCCAGGCTGCCCTCAAGGGGAACTGGGAGCTTCTGGTGCTGTGGAACCAGGCTCTGCTCACCACATTTTCCTGGAACAGAAGCGCGGTGCCCGGCACCACGAGGTGCTCCATTAATGCTAGTAGAATGAATGAATGAATGAACTACTACAAAGAACATTTTCTTTTCAAAGTGCACTCTTAGAAATCGCCGCCAAACTTCTGAAATCCTCAGGAGACCCAGGAGGGGAGCATCCCTCTGCGAGGTTTTGCGAACTGGTTCTGACCCAGCCTGGGATAAAGTTTGCCTTTTTAATCCTATTTTGCCCTTTCGGTATCTGCGAGTTCCCAGTCACTCCGAAGCTCTCGTCCACCGCTTTCCTGTGTCCTGCCCGGACAAGCCCCACGTGGTCTGGCTTCTAGACGGTCTGTTGGGTCTAAACTCAAAGGGGTCAAGGAGGCCATCCCCCTGCGGCCGGCGGGTCCAGACGCGCTTTCCCCGGGTCCTCCAGGGCTCCGCGTGGCGCGTCCGCAAGTCAGGGGCGCGGTGGGGAGTACCCAGTCCGCCAGCGGGGTCAAACGGGTCATCCCCCTGCGGCAGGCTGGCGCTGAAGCCTCCCTCCCGCCCGCTGTGTCCAACCTCCGCGCGCTGGGCTGGGGCCGGGGCCGGGGCCGGAGCCGGGCGGTCGGGACCGGCCCGGGTTCACCTGGGCGGTGCTCGCGGCCGCGCTCACCCCGGGACAGGC
>NW_006442491.1:30557335-30585507 GCF_000325575.1 Pteropus alecto
TCTCGGCCTCCCGAAGCCGCGGGACCCGGCTGGCCGCGCTCCCGGCGCCGAGCGCGCACCCTCGCCGGGACACAGACGCACACTCACCCGACACACTCGCTCCTGCTTGCCGTCGGCGGAGAGTTGAAACAGCTGTGGGATTCGCCCAGGCGCTGGAAATGAGGGAGGGACGCGAGCCAGAACCGTGCGTGCGAGTATGTGTGCGCAACACACAAACGAAGGGAGGCATCTCTAATAAATCAATGATCGCAATAAAGTCAGGAGGATCATCGATCAGGTCCACTTGGCTGCGAACGAAGAGAATCTTTGCCTCTTTTCCACTTTCCTTTTCTTCTCTCTCTGAGCGGAAGGAGCCAAGTGTTCCGCGGAGCTTGCGAGAGCCCGGGCCGGGCGCTCCCCTCGTAATGACACGTTAATAAATGTTTTCTTTCATCTGCTTTCACAAGGGCTCGCCTGGGTCTGCAAACACCGACCGCCTTTGCCGAAAGCCCCGCGCTTGCCTCTAGACACACTTGCCTTTGCACACGCGGGCTGGAGCCGGGCCCGCAGCGAGATCGCACGGTGAACCGCCCACGCGCCACGACCTGCACACGCGCCCAGGAAGCTCCCCGAGACATTAACTTGAGCTTAAGTGAAAATAGCTGCGTTTGCCCAGAAATGGTCCGGGAACGGGAAAGAAAGGAGAAACGGGCTGCTTCTGAAAGAAGAGAAATTCGACTCAAGGTGGTGCTGTCTACCGCCGTTTCCACTGTCCCCTGAGCCACAGAAGAGGCCGGAGGGGGACGGGGCTGCAGACAGGGGTGGACAAAGAACCAGCAGAGAACCAACTAGTAGCTGCAGAAAACAGCTGTGTCGTTAAGGAGCAAGTGACTTTGCGGTAGTAAATTTACTGGCAGGCCGTAGTTACTTATTTAAATCTAATAATCTTACAAGGTAAGGAGTAGGATTATAGATATGGAGACAAAGTCACTGAGAGGTTATGTAAGTGACTCAAGGTCACAGAATTGTAAGTGGTGGACCTAGGACTCGAACCCAAGAAATTTGGGTCCAGAGTTATGTTCTTCATCCCAAGCCACTGTTACTTTTTCAGACCAAGATCTCTGTTCCCTGGTGGTGTCCTTTTTCATGCTAGTTAGGGTTGTCATGTTTAGTAAATAAAAATGGACAGTGGCCCATGAGGATATTCTTACACTAAAAAATTCTTTGTTGTTTATGTGGAATGCGAATTGGGTGTCCTGACTCAGTGGAGGGCAGGGTGGGGTGGTGAGTTTGGGTCTAGACTCTCCCCACCATAATTTCCCTTACTCGCCCCCCCCCCAATTAATTTAGTCTAAACAAATCAGAAGAATCTGGCACTTTTCCAAGTTAAGATTTTGGTGCTCACCTTTGGCACCACTGGGCTTGCTGACCACCTGCCTTCCATTAGCCTTGGAACAAAACGTCAGGCTTACTTCGCCATCACAGACCAAAAAATAATGGGGACCCCTCCCCTTCTGCTGCATCTCTGTGGAGGGAAGGGCATGTTGCTGCACAGCCTCTAGTGTGGTGCTGCCTGGTAGACATATAAGATGGGCCATGTATGTAATTTAAAATTTTCTAGTAGTTGCAGTCAACAGTAAAAAGAAACAGGTGAAATTAATTTTAATAATATGGTTTATTTAAACTTGTGTATCCAAATATTACATCAACATGTAACCAAGAAAAAAATTATTACTGAAATATTGTATTCTTTTTTTCTAATTCTTTGGAAGCTAGTGTGTATTTTATACTTACAACATTTCCCAATTCCGACCATCCACACGGGGCTGTGGGTTCCCATTCTGGATAACGCAGCTCTGGCAGGTTGCATGGTCCACTGCTGAGTGTTTCCATCAGGTTACTGCATGTAATCAAGCCTCTTAACAGTGTTTCAAGAAAACTGAGAAAGGTAAAGGGATTGATCACGGGCACAAAGTCAGCAAGTGGGAATTTAACCCACATGCAGCTGTGCCTGCCTTTGGGACACGTATACCCGGCACCAACAGTTTTCCAGTTGGGTCCTCAGAGCCCCATGGGGGTGCCTTAGGGGCCTGGGGTAGAGGAGGGAGGTGAGATCTGCTTTTTGTTTGCTTTTTATGTTGGGTTCTGGAGAATATTTCAGAGGTGGGGGGATTTCCACCATAAAAAAGCTCAAAAACACTGCCTTCCTTCAGGCCTCAAGTTCATGAACATGACTCTCTCCTCCCTAGATGGTCTGCCTACAATTTCTTCCTCCATCCTTCTCTGCTCATCAGGGAACCGCAGTAATGGAGGGGCTGCGCTGGAGGCTAAGAAGGTGCCATTATCTTTTTGGGTGTTCTTTCCACTGTTGCTGTACAGAGACCAAACATCGTGATGTCTGTGTTTTGCCTCTTGTCCTTTGATAGGGGGTTGGTGACAGATCTTGTGCCTCTTTGTGTATACCCGCGTGTGCACACACACCTGTGTGTGAGCATGCAAACACGTGGGTGTGTTCACTGTGGATGGCGTTTCAGGTCACGCCTTACTAGCTCAGTCACTCACTAGGTGGGAGGGGCTGCAAAGGGCTCTCTGACCACGTTTCTTTCCCATAATTCATAGCAAACTCCATGATCCTCTGGGTCAAGGCCTTGGCCTAAGTTTTCCAGGTTCCTTCCAGGCGGGTGGAGACTCCTGGCCCCATTGCAGAGCACAGCGTCTGCCTGGGAGACCTCAGGGGCTCAGATGTCCCCGGCCTATGAAGTCACTCAGCCATGACTAGGTTGGGCCTAGGTGGGCACTCAGCAGAATTCTCAGGATCCTCCCGCCCTCCTGATTCTACAGCCCCCGTCTATCTCCAACCACCCCATCTGGGACAGCCTTTCTCTTCTCGTGTCCCTTGTCACCCTAATGCATCTCTCACCAGGATTGTCCTGCCTGGATACTGGGTCTTTTAGGCTCCTCCTGCCACTCCCGACTCATCACCTCTTTTTGTTGGTTTAACCTGGAGAGGACCCTTCTCTTCACACCTACGCGCTTCATTTTTTCTTCCTTCAAGTCCACTGGCGGGCCTCTGTGCAGAGTGCCTGTCTGGTCTGTCTACCTTGCAAAGCCAGACTGCTGTTCTATTTCCTTGATTCCTGTGCGACAATTAAACAAACAAACAAACCATTCCTGCTGTGTGTTTCTTGATCTCCATCGGGAGGCTGAAACTCAACCTGATTGTCCGAGCGTGTCTGGCTGCATTTGGGTTGGAGTAGATGGGATTTTATGAGGGTTGTAAGAGTCAAGCTTTTTAACGGGTCTCGAACAAATTGACACGTGAAGGAGAAATGTAAAGTAGAAACATGGCTGCACACAGGCTTGGAAACGTGAGCCACAGAACTGGGGCATAGGTGGCTTTAATAACTCACACGAATTTGGCTGTAACTTGCTTCTTTGTACAAACGCAGAAGAGGCTGCAGTCACCCCCAGGGGGCTGGGATCAAAATTCTCAGTTCCTGAATGGGGACAGTTTTGCATGGGTTTTAAAATACAAATCCCAGAATCATCCATAACATTATACATCTGTGGTTAATTTTGCTGAGTTTTCACTTAGACCCAGCTGTCTTGTCGGTAGAAATGCAAGTGCATTAGGGAAAAACTGTTTATACTTCTTGAGATATTGTGATAATGAAAAACAGCACCATAAACCCCTATTAAGTCAAAAGAACATTAATTGTGTTTCACGCTGCCTCCCCGGGCCGGCACGCTGACACAGACACGTTTTCCTTCAGCAAAACAGGGCCTGTCTTTGCTGCACAGTCCCCGGCTCCCCCCTTAATTACACGTAATTGTAGAGTCTAATTTATTTTAACGCCCAACGCCTAAAAGTGCGCATTCATGAATCAAGGGTTAGATTGTGAGGTAGGAGAATTATGAATGCGTATAATTGCAGTCTCCCAGGGGCTGCTTATGAGCGATCTCGAACATCCAGGATGTTTATTCTGAATTCTCACAAATAAAAGACAGTCGGGCTGCCTCCAGTTAGGAACACAAATAACAGTGACAATTTGTCTAGTTGCTTAACCATTCTTCGATAGTGATCTTTCGGATCAGCGGACAAGAGAGATTAAACTCATGGATTTTGCCGTGTGGTGGAGCAGACACAAGCAGCTTGGGCGCACGTGTGACTGAATATTCCAGTGAGCAAGGGGCCCCTGGCAGCATGGCTGCAGATCTCTGTGGAGAAAGGGAGCTCCTGCATCTTTGGTGGATGATGGTTTTCTCGAAGGGAAGAGCAGGGTCCATCTGACCACACGTGCAGATCGATATAGCCTGGGACACACACCTGTTTCACAATTGCCTTCCAGAAAATCACTTTTGAGCTTTGATTATAATTAATCGGTGATGGTTAATGTTGGTGGAGATTTAGTAAAATCGCAATGATGACTTAGTGCTTCCGCTGGGTGGAAGTTCTAACCAACCTGGACTCTGCTCCCCCTGGCTAGTGTCTCCTTAGCTGATCTCCCTCGGTCTCAGTTTCCTTGTCTTACAAATGGGGATAATAATTAGGACACTGCAGACTGTCATGTGGATTAAGTGAGATTAAGGAAGGTAAAACGCATGCATGGTGCCTGGCTGGAAGGTGCACGATGAGTGTTCACTGAATCAGAAATGAACATGTGATATCACAGGCCTCTAGAGAGACTCCTCCAACTGCAAAAACTGACTGTGAAAACCCACAGCAGTAGCTGTGATGAGGCCAAAGCAAACCAGATCATGCGACTCCTGAGCTTAAAACCCCCTTCTCTTAAGAGGAAAATCCACACTCCTGAGCAGGACCATGAGATCTACATGGTCCCGACTCTGCCCATCTCTCTAACATTTTTCTCTGCTTCTATATTATGAAAATTTCAAAAGAAAAATTAAAAAAATAGTACAGTGGATATGTTATACCTCCCACTTAGAGTCAACAGTTGTTAATATTTTTCCATGTGTGCTTTATACGTTGTCAAATCATTTGGAAAGAAGTCGCAGACATCACGGTACACCACCCCTCAGGACTTGAGCGGGCATCTCCTAAGAAAAGCCCGTTCTCCCTGATGACCTCTGCATCGTTATCATACCTAATGAATGCTAATTCCATAGTCACTCCCCAGCTCGCTCACATTAACGAAGCCAAGGGTGTCTTTCTCTTTGTTCCTTAAGCCCTTTTCTGCCTCAGGGCCTTTGCACTTGCTGTTTGCTTTGCCTAGAATCCTGTTCTCTCCTGATATGCACATCTTTTGCTCGTTCATTCAAATTTCAGCTCAAATGTCACCTCCTGAGAGTTCTCCACTGTCTGTTTCACCTACAGATGTTCCCTGAGCTCCCTTACCTTCTACTGTCCCTCCCATTTTATTGTCTTCCAATAACATGACACTCTATGACATTATTTTTATTCTGTGTCTGTGACCAAGGTCTCTTTCCCCCTCCCCATCTCCACCCCACACTAGCAACAGGAGAGCAGGGGCTGTGTCTGGTTTGTTCACTGTTTTAGCCCAGTGCCCAGCACGGTGTCTAGTACAGTTGGTATTCAGCATGTACTTGTTAAACAAATCAATGTCCCTGAGTGTGACGTTTTCGAACAGAAGAGGTGGCAAAATGGAGTGACTGGGACCCCAGTATTCAGAGACAAATCTGCAACATTCAACCCCAGTACTACTACTCACCAGCTGTGTGTCACCATGTCTCTTAAACTCCTCTGCCAAATAGGGACAATGACAATCACCTCTACTTCCTAGAGTTGTCATGAGTTATTAATGAGTTTATATACAAAGTGCTTAGGACAGTGCCTGGCACATAACCAGCAGTTTTCCTTGTGCATTTACAATTACTGTTAAGTCAGTTGGCTAGAGGCCCATGATTTTAAGCACCATTGGCCACTCACAGGCTCACACAGAAACGGTCTCCAAGTACAACGCCCCGCAGAAAACTTCTTGGAAGGGCTGATGCGACCGCGCTGTTGGCCACATGCTGCCCTGTGAAAGGCCAGACAGGTCAACATTTGGCCTGGAAAAGGCTCTGGTTGTTTACAGCGGGCATCTGGGCTGATGCATCAGGGCCCAAGGTTAAATATTTTGACGCTCACCCCTGAGACCAGCCCTTAGAGGTTCACACAGGAGCTGAGCTGGGGAAGCTGGAGAGGAGGGGACCCCTCTCCCTGCTGGAGGGTGAACCCAGCAGCCTGGGCTCTGACTCAGCAGGTCCCCTCCCACATGCCGTCTGGTAGGTCGACCGTTATGAATTTTACATTACTGGCCCGTAGGGGCACGTAGAGAAGTACATATTTTTCAGCTAAAGCGGTAATAAAAAATGAGTTAGGAAATCAAAGAAAGTGTTGGGAATTTGGATAACAAAAATTGCATCTAACTGGGGATAAAACAGGTAGTCTGTCCAGGAGAGTGTACATGAAAAATAGATACTTGCTTTTTTTGGGGAGGAGAGAAGGGTGTTTCCAACATTTGTTTGTACAGTTTTTGTAATAGCAACTCTTCTTGGGGAAATGGTCCCGACCCTGTTTTTAATGCTTGAGCCTCTGGTGGAATGGCTTTGACCTCTTGCACCAAATTTGGGGCGTGTGACTCAAACCTGGCCAATCTGTGCATTCCATGCTCTGACCAGTGATTGGTTCAAATATGGGCACATGATCCATTTTGAGCCAATGGGAATCAGGCCTAGGATTTTCATTTGCTCTATTGAATGATAGCTTTTTCCCTTCTGTATTTGAACTGGGTGATAATAGAGAAGCTATTGGAGGCCACACGTGGCCAAGGAAATGAAGCAGAGCCATGAAGTAGGTAAATTGTATGGCGATTCTAAGATGGCCCTGTGGTTCTCTATAGGCCCTGGAGAATTTCCTCCCCTTCAGGGAGGATTTTACTCCCATGATTAGGTTCAAAGGAAAGGATTTTGAAGAGGTAATTAAGACCCCAAATTAGTTGAATCAAAAGGGAGACTATCCTGGAGGGGCCTGACCCAATCAGGTGAAGGTCCTGAAAGGTGACTGGCCCATTGTGGGCCAGGAATCAGACGCTACAGGTGTCCTTGAAAGGGCAAACTGCCATCTTGTGGAGAACGCCACTTGGCAGGAAGTGGCCTCTGCCTGACAGCAAAAAAGTGGGGTCGTTCTCCTACAACCACAAGGAACTGAATTCTTCCACATTCAGGAAGCTTGGAAGAGGACCCTGGGACGAGGTCACAGCCTCAGCCACCCTCAGCTAAAGGCACTGAAATCAGGCCTTGATTTCAGTCTGCTTTGACCCTGAGCAGAGAGAAGCCAGCTAACCCATATCCAGATTTCTGACCCACAGAAGCTGTTAGATAATAAGTTCGTCTTGGCTTAAGCTGCCACGTTTGTAGTACTTTGTTATATAGCAATAAAAAAATACATGTGTGAACAGCTAGGTCAAGTTGTACCTGAAGCCAGATAGATACCACTGGCATTTTCAATTACATGAGCCAATAAACGCTCTCCGTCCCTCTTTTTTCACTCAAGTCCCAGGATCGCATCTCACCAGCCTGGCTTATTTCACACACCCCTCCCTGAGCCAGTCACTAAGCCTGGGGACATGAAACATAGTGCTGTGACTGGCCCCGTCTGGGTCAAAGGCTGGGAGCTGTGTGCTTGTGTGGTTTGGTATCATTTCACGTGTCTTACACCCTGACCCTGAGGATACAGACTTCTGTCTATACCCTCTGCATCTTTCCGGGTCCTGTCTTAGCAGCTGTGGTGGGTGTGGGAGGCTGCACAGCATCATGGTTTAGGGCAGGAGTTGGCAGACTTTTTGTCTAAAGGGACGGAGAGTAAAGAGTTTAGGCTTTGCAGGTCATATAGGTCTTTGTCACATTTTTTTTTTAAACAACACTTTAAAACTGGAAAAAGCATTTTCAGATCATGAGTCGTACAAAAACAAACCAGGCTGCTCAGATTTGGCCCGCAGGCTGCAAAGTCCAGGGCCATGGTTCAGGGCACAGACACTGGAGCCTGATCGTTGGGCTCAAATCCAGTCCCCCACCTCTTACAAGCATTGAGACCCTGGGCCAGGTACTTTACTTCTCTGAATCCCAGTTTTCTTACCTGGAAAATGGGGATAATAAGTATACTTCCCCCATGAGGTGGTTGGGGAATTCAGTGAAGTACTGTGTGACACCGTTAAATAGTGTTTGGTCCAGGGTCTGGGATATGTGTTATTATTTGTATGAGTGATCATTGATCATCATTCTTTCCCCACACCCTGCAATTTGAAACCAATTGAGAAAAAGACTTGAGGATCCAGCAGGTGAAGACCAACTTGGCAGTATTTTTTCTGGTAAGGCTGGATTATAATGCATGACTTAACCCTTGGGTTTCCCCGATCCACCTCCCCCCAACCCCCTCCCAGAACCTCCAGAGCTAACACTTACTGTGTCACACCTGCAGAGTCTCCACGGTGGTACCTGGAGGCTGATGAGCCTCAGAACTGCTCCTGGGACCCTGACTGAGGTGCAGTTAATGCAGGAAGGGGAGGAATGGGGGCCAACCTGTCACTTGGTTGTCCTGTAGTCATCAGGTTGACTGAGCTCCCATTTCCACTGTAGTAGGTTGAATAACATCCCCCTAAAATTCCTGTCCACCCAGAGCCTTGGAATGTGACCTTATTTGGAAAAAGGGCCTTTGCAGAAGTAAATAATTAAGATGAGGTCATACTAGATTACAGCAGGCCTAATCCAGGGACTGGCATCCTTATAAGAAAATGGGATAAAGATACCAAGGAAGAGAGTCATGTGAAGATGAAGGCAGAGATTAGAGTGATGCAGCTAATAGCTAAGGTATACCAAGAGTTGCAGGTAGCCACCAGCAGCTGGAAGAGGCAAGGAAGGGTCCTCCCCGGAAGCTCTGCGGTGGGTGTGCCCTGCAGACACTTTGATTTCAGAATTCTGGCCTCTAGAACTAAGAGAATAAATTTGTTATTTAAAGCCACCCAACTGTGGTTTTGTTACAGCAGTCCCCGGACACTAATTAGGGATCATTCCTTCTCCCTTGGGGTGTGTGAACGATGGTGGTGATGGAAAAAAGTTTCTGTCTGGTGACACCAGTGTAGGGGGTCTCAGCCCAGGCAGCAACCAGAGATTCTGATTTAAGGGGTTAGCAATGGGCCTAAACGTAGGTATTAAAAAAAAAAAACAAAAAAAAACCTTTTTTCAGGAATGATTTGTATACTATAAAATTCACCCATTTTACGTGTACCATTGAATGATTTTTAAATTTCTTGAGCTGTGCAACCATCACCATCATCCGATTCTAGAACTTTCTCATCACCCCTAAGATCCCTCATGGCTATGGATCATTTTAAAGCTCTCCAGGTGATTCTAACCTGTGGCTGAGCTGAGAGCCTGCTTAGGGGCGGGGCCTTGGGAAACAGGTGGCCCAGGGTGCTGAGGCACCTAGCTGACACTGAAATAGATGTGTATGGAGTTTTAAAGACTGTAAATAAGCATCCACAGCAGCGGTTTTGGTTGTGGAGAGGGAGGGAGGGAGGGTGAAGGGGGTAGGGGAAGGAACGGATGCTGGCTGCTGACATGGGTTGGTGAAAGCCCAGGGCCGGGTCTAGAAAGGTCCATCTGGGCTGTGAATAGTGCTGGGGAGGGGCAGGGAGGAGGAAAGAGGCACACTCCACATTCCATCTGAAAAGCGATGCCCCTTCTCCAGTCCACACATCCTACCTCCCCTGGAAGTTGTGGGGAGGCTGGGAACCGGGATGGGTATGAGGAGTCTGCAAGATCTCCCCCACGGCCCAGAGCCAGAGGGGTGAAACATCACCCTGAGGACACACAGCCCAACAGAAACAGAGGACAGCGAAGGATCCAGGGGTTCTGCTCTCTGCACCTTGATGCGGCCCTCTGACTCTGGAGGACTACAGAAAAGCTGGGACAGTTCTATCCTGATCAGTGTCCAGGGCCCACCCCTGCGGGGACTCCTGAAGCATCCCCTTGCCTACCTTCCAGCAGGACCTGGCCTCACCCCGTGACTCGGCCTCTAGTCAGTCACAGCTCTGTCCTCTGCATGGCTTGGCAATCTCTACCATTTGGCACCCAAGCTTACCCTCATCCTATGATTGTTCCTGGTGACTCATCGGTTTGTGCTTATATCCAGTCGTCCCGTGACTCTGGCAGGCACTGGTGTCCACAAGGGCTGGGCTGCCTACCAAGACTGTAGCTAAGTCTTCAGTGATGTGTCCAGTTTATCCTGGTCTGTCCCCTTCACCTTGGAGAGAGTGATTTAGTAATATTGTGTCTGGGAACTTGGTTGCAAAAGTAGACCCACCTTGTCTAGTTTAAGCAAGAAAGGGATTTGTTAAGCCACATCAAGCGTTCCCGTATCCGTGGGAGGGTCAGGACGCAGGCTCTGAAGCTACGCGACAGGAACAGACGGCAACCACACGATGGTAGCTGCTTTGGCAACACGCCACAGCCACGCTGTCTGTCCTGATAAAGCTGGGTCCGGACGCTTAAGGCTCAGCAACTGCTGAGCTTCTGGAAGGACTAAAAGCCTCATCACAGTGTTTTTTAGAAGCTCACAAAGCTCACGTACATCCGCCACTGCAAAAGTTCCACTGCGAATCTCTTTTTCACACGGGCGTTTCTGATTGGTGGAACCTGGGCCACATGACTGCACCCCTTGTTGCAAAGAAGCACCAGAGTTGAATTTCTGGAATTGGGCTGGGTGGCCGTGAAAAAAGAACACCTGCCCCACCTGTAGCGTGCTGGGGGGTAGGCTGGACACTCGATGCTTCTCATTTAATCCCATCCTTATAGTTAGAGAACCAAGGATCAGAGAGAGTAAGCAATTTGTCCAAGGCTGCATGGAGCTCAGACTCCAGAACCTTCACCAATCTTCCCAAGGCAGGACTGGATAGAAGATGGCGTAGATCTCCCCAGACCCCAACCATCTGGATGTCCTAAGTCTGGCCTGGGGCCCCAACCACAAATTAACCCATTCAGTGTGGCAAATGAAGCCACAGGATGGGCTCTGTGCCCCTGCCCATTTAATCCTCTGATGGAAGCAGGAAACCACATGCATTTTGTCTATTCATAAACAGCCAGATCATGTAAAATTCATCGGTGTGTCTATAGCCAGGGGACTTGGGCTCTGGGTCCAGATTCCCGCTGTATGACGTTGGGTCTTGTTCATTCTCTGAGCCTCTGTTTTCTCATCTGTAAAGTGGGCAGCAAAGTCTCCTCCCACTTTGCTCCCTCCAGGGCTGTCAGTCAGATCAAATGTGAGTGTGAGTACAGAATGAAAGGATGAACTCCATGCAGGGCAGTCTCTACGTCATTCTCCACCAGCCACCTGAGCATAAAGGAATCTGTGGGCCTGTTTGCAGCTATGTTCACTTAGTTCATGAGGAATTATAAGCCGGGCTATAGGAGCTCTTGATATTGTCTGTTTAAAGTTTAGACAATAAATGGACAGAGGGCTTGTTTCTTTGCCTTGAACAGGGACCACATCACTGTGGGCCATTAACAGACATTGGTACCAGTGGCCAAAGGCTCTCTGCCTCAGCCTGGATGTAGGCAGCAGCAAAAACTCTCAAACGAATATCCTTGGGTTATCCATAGAGGAGTTCTGATCCTGCAGTGCACTTCAGAGCAGGAATCTGGGCTTCCCCTGGGCGGGGGTGGGGGACTCTGTAGGGGAAGTCATGTGAGCCGCCCTGGGGGGAGCTGAGCCTCGTTGGGAGGGGCTGGCCCTGGGCCTTGGAGCTGCTGAAGGTGTGCTTGGATCAGGGTTATCAGAGCATGTGGCAGCCTTGCACACCTTTGGTGAGATGCTCATTTACTTATTCATTGGACAAATCTGTTTAAAGTTGCTCCTAAATTTTAGATGCCAGGGCCCCCCAGTGACTTTTATGAGCCCTGCTCCTAGGGCCTCAGCATCTAGTAGGTGAAAAAGATACCGACAGAGCTCGCCAGAGAGTTTGTGGCAGAAAATTGTGGTTCTTAATAACTTCTTATTTTTTACCCCTTGCCAACAGAAACTTGGTTTTGTTTGGGTGGAATGGACCCCACTCAAGGGGTGGCTCAGGGTTGTTTTAAGCCAGGGGTTCTGAAAGTTTGGTCCCTGGACCAGCAGCATTGACATCACCTGGGAACTTGTTAGAAATGCAAATTCTTGGGCCCACTCCAGACATGCCGAATCAGAAGTTTTGGCGGTGGGACCAGCAATCTCTGTCTTAACAAGCTCCTCCCCACTTTTCCCTGTTACTGATCACATACGTGGGCACAGGGCCAGTTCTTGCCCATGAGATGTAAGGAGGTATTAGCTGGGGCCTTTGAGGAAATAGTTTTCTTCTCGTTAAAAAGATAGGAGCCTTAGAAGGTGGAGGTCCAGCCTCAGGCCCCCTTCCTGCTGCTCCCAAAGTAGCCATGTATGCACGGACGCCTGGTGTGGCAGAGAGGCATTGTGTGGCCAGAAGGGGGCGATGTCACTGACCTGCTGAGGCTGGCAGAGCAGAAAAGAGTCTGAACTGCCCAAGCACTGGGGGACCTTGTACTAAGAAAACAGTAAATGCCCTCACGGCATTGTTGCTTGTAGCCAAGGCACCCCCAACAGATCCGGGTTCACGAGGTCGATGGTGATCTAATAACTGACACTAAAATATCCCTGCCTTATTATGATGTACGGGTCCTTTGCTTCCTCTGCACATTTCCACATCTGTAATTTAAAACCTCTTAACCACCTCACACCCATCAGGACGGCTACTATCAAAAACCCCAGAAATTTACAAGTGCTGAGGAGGATGTGGAGAAATTGGAACCCTTGTGCCCCATGGGTAGGAATGAAGGATGATGCAGCCGTCATAGAAAACCACATGGCAGTTCCTCGCAAAGTTAAAGATTGAAATATCGTATGATCGAGAAACTCTACTTCCGGGTGTATGGCCAAAAGAATTGAAAACAAGGTCTCAGAGAGATATTTGTACCCTCATATTCATAATAGCACTATTCACAATCCAAGTGTCTACTGATGGATGGTAAAGATGGTGAATTTTATCACACTCGAAAAACAACAGCAATAAGAAACACACACACACACACACAACCTCTAAAATTCCACGCCCCTTCTCACTGATTTCACTCATGCTTTATTTCTCTCGCTCTTGCCTTTCCTGAGTTCTGGTCCCAGGTATCCAACAGGCTTCTTGACGTTTTTACCTGGGTGTTTCGAAGGCAGCTCAAATTCGTTGTGCCTGGATTCAATGTCATTGACTCTTTTCTGCTCTGCCAGCTTCAGCAGGTCAGCGACATTGAACTTATGACCTCCCTCCCCAAACTTGATCTTCCTGCCATATTTGTCTTTGGGGTGACTGACACTTCCATCCGTTATAAGTCACAAATCATCTTCTCCCTCAGCCTCTTTCAGAAGCTGAATCCATTGCAAGTTCCTGGTGATCACCCTTCTTAAATAGCTGCCAACACAGCTAGCCCATCCGGTCTCCTCCAATGTCACCTCCAGTGACCGCAGTGGGGCCCGACCAGGCTCCCCGTGCGTGCCCTGGCACCACCCAAATCCATCTTCAGGGCTGAGCCAGAATGAATTTTTCCAACTGCACATCTGATTAACTCCAATCTAGTTTCACTCTCGGTGATCAATGCCATATGAAAATATTTCACGGAAAAATCCAGCTCCTTCCAAAGTAAATTGCCATGCAGGCTTCTCCTGAGTTGATTTCACATCTAGTTACAGGAGCCAAGCTGTCTTCTGGTTCTCTTTGGACTGAATTTCTCAGATTTGGAGTCTGACATCAGGGGTGGGGGGAAGGGTTAGGGGTAGGACAAACGTCACTGATGATCCGTGCTTTAGTTTGGGTTGTGCCAGGTAGAGACTCTGAGACAAGAATTTGAGAGCAAGTGGTTTACTTGGGAGGTGGTTCCAGAAAGAGCTAACTGGTAGCAGGAGGTGATAAAGAGAAGAGAGATAACAATTATCAAGCCTGCTGGCACAGAAGAGAACTGGCGTTTGAAGATCTGAAAGATGGAGTTAATCACATATGGATGAGTTATCCCAGGAGTGAGGGGGCACCAATCCCTACGAGTCATTCTTTGGGGGTTATTGAGGGGAGTGTAAGTTCTCTGGCACTTTCTGCCTGCATATGTGGGCAAAGTGGTCTGCTGAGATTGTGGACAGAAGCCTTTAGGCAAAGAAAAGCAGATATCGGCAGTTGGAAGTCAGCCCATTGGGTTCCAGGGCTATGAGCAGGGCATGGAGATGATAAGTGATGATCACTAAGTGACTCAGACCCTCATGACACAACATGAAGACGCATGGTTAGAGAGTTGGTACTTTCGATTTCTCCTTTTCCTCAAGGAGAAAAGGCTCAGTTTGTGCTAATAAGTCTCAACTGCTTTCCAACACTGGATCATCTCCCCTTAGAGCCAAGAGAGAACCAGCCTTGGGTTTCGAGGCTTCCCGGGCAACCGTACCTAGCTGCAGTCTACAACATTGCTTTGGTTTCTAACTGATTTTTCTGATTAAGACAAGTATATAAAGTTTGCTGTTAAAATAAATTTACATAATTAAGGCATCTGGTTTGAAAGAATGTTAAATACATCACAGGTTGTGCTGCCTCAGACAGGTGACAGGTGGTGGCCGGAGCATGGGGACACTGGCCCGAGGGATGAAGTGGGCGTCTGAGGCTCCTACTTTCTGGTTTCCAGCCACCTCTTTGGGTCTGATTCTCATTTCTCACCAACCCCTCTGCCCACCGGAACCTCCTTCTCGCTCTCATCAAGTGCTTTCTTGTCTCTGTTGTCTCGGCTGCTTCCGCCACCTGCAACACCTTCCTCCTTCCTTCTCTCAATATCCCACCCCGCCAGCTCAGCACTGACCTCCCCTTCTCAGGCCACACTGAGTCGGGGCTCATCCCCTCTTACCTGGTCCTGTCCTGTCCACGGCCAGGTGGAGCCTGTGGCGTTCTTGTCCTCCATTCTGAGTGAGGTCAGAGACCAGAGACCAGCTCGCCCTGGTGGCCGTGGGCGCTGAGCGCCTGTCGTGGGTTTCACAGCACTGTCTGGGGTCTCCGGGTTGGGTTTGGGGAACCACCAGAGGCTGAGGCCTGCGCAGGAGGCCGGCCTCATCCAGCCACTTTTGTCCTGTGAGCAGGGGAGTGAGTCCAGCAGGTTGCCCTCAGAGGAGCCCAGTCAAGGCCTGGTGGGCATGGGCTGCTCCAGAGCGGAGTGTGTGGGCAGGTGGGGAACCAGGAGGCGGGCCAGGGGCAGAGTTTGCAGAGTTGGCTGAGATTCAGACCCTCACGAGGGCCGTGCATGTGAATGAACGCGAGTGAGAGTGAGTGTGTAACATGTGAGCGTGTGTGCGCGTGCCTGTGGGTGTGTGAACGAGAGTCTGGAGGAGATTGGTGATGGGGAGACAGGAGCACAGAGTGAAGAGGTGACCTCAGAGGAGAGACGGTGTCAGGTGGACGAAAGGGCCCGGAGACCTGGGCCTGAAGGGTGTGACGCGCACTCAGAATGACTCCTGGGTTCTGGGGTCATTGGAGCAGCCCAAATTCCCCGAGTTCACACAGGCAGCAGACACCTGTCTGAGCACTTTTCATGCAGTTTATAAATTTTTATTTACCAGACGCCTCGTGCTTGATCTGCGGAGGCACTGCTCTAGTTGTTTTGCAAAATAAAAACAACTAAACATTATAAGCCATTTGGTCATTAAATTGTTTAGTCCTCTCTAGAGCTTTGCAGCTGGTGCGGTTGTCTTCACTTGCAGGGGTGACTGGTGACTCGCGTAGGGTCTCAGAGGGAGCGGGGAGAGAGGCTGGAGGATTGACTACCTCTGGCTCCATCGTCGGGCTCCTCCCCGCGGTGATGCCTGGGTTTCGTCATGCTTATAAAAAGCCATGGATCGATTATGCTTATTACCCATTTTACAGGGGGAAAAACTGAGGTACCCAGGGGTTCGTAATTTCTCAGCTCCAAAGTCGCCGAGCCATGACCCAGCCCAGGCCACTGGCCCCGGTCCACACTGTAACCACCTGGCTACAGGCCTCACTGCAATGAGCCCTTCGAAGAAAGGCGAGCCACTTACTTAGGCTGTGGTTCAGTTTCCTTTTCTGTCAAGTTGGGCTCTACTAATCCTGCCCCACTGACTCACAAGGAATAGTGAGAGGAAGCACCAGGGCCAAGGCTCCCAGAAAATCCCAGTAAGAAGACGCCTTGGCCTAGGAGGAAGCTGGTCTGGGCTGGCTCCGCCCCCAGCATCTGAACACCTGTGACCGGCCAGTCATGTCCCCTTATCTGACTGTGATTTCCTCGCCTGTTATGTGGGTGGCCTGAGATCAGATTCATCCATCTCTCCGTGTGTCCCTGATTGTCCTGCTCTGTCCTGATGGACAGCTGAGCTGCCCGTGTGACTGTCCAGGACTTGACCGCTGGAGACACAGACCGGCCAATCCCAGACTCGTTCTAGGAAAGTGCATTCAGGCGGCCGAGCTTGGCTCTGGCCCCTGTCATGATCTCCGTGGCCACATAATTGCAGAGGGATCTTCTGCCAAGAAGACACAAACACCAGTGGAACGCGGGCTCTCGGGACTCCTTCTGCGAGGAAGCCAGACAAGGACTCCAGCCCCTGGATTCAAACCAGCGTCTGTCAGTCTCCCCCGGCTTCTCTGAAGCATCACAGAAGAGCGTGTCATTCACTTGTTCAATTCGCTCATTCGATCACTCTCTACAAAGCAACTATTGTCAAGCCCTGTTCTAGGCACCAAGGATACAGCTGTGAATGAAACAGACCGAGGCCCAGTTATTATGGAGCTGACATTCCAGTGGAGTGGGGGAAAGAAGCAGTAAACATTAAACATGATTATACCCCCAGTAAACATGATCGTACCCCCAGTACAATCACACAGACATACCTACGCATGTGAGCACACATACATGTAAATGTGTGTATGTACACACGTATGCATACATATATGTGTTGTTCTTGATAGTAATAGATGCTATAAAGATAAAGCAATCAAACAGGATATTAGAATAGAGAGTTCTGGGAGGGCTACTTTAGATTGGGGGGCATGGAAGTCGTCCCTGAGGTGGGCCTTTTGAGCAGAGGCCTAAATGAATGAAAGGAATCGTCCATGTGTGTATCTGGGGGAAAGATGTTTCAGACAGAGGGAACAGCACGTGCAAGGCCTTGTGGGTGGGAGTGTGCCCGGAGCGTTCTAGGAAGAACAAGAACCATCGTGACTACCACGGGGGTGAGCCAGGGAGAGAGTAGCCAGAGTTGAGATTATGCAGGGCCTTCTGGGCTATGACAGAGAAAGTCGGGTCACATTCTTAGACAGATGGAATGTGATTCATGAGTTTTGCATAGAAGACTTTATGGATTTTGACTTGATATTGGAAAGGGTTCCGGTGGCTGCCTGTGGAGGATGAGCTGTGCGCATGGTCAACACAGGGAGAGCTGATGCAGGGAGCCCAGTGCGGAGGCCACTGCTGTAGTCCAGTGAGGGGTGATGGATGATGCTTGGACCATTCATGGTGGAGGTGGAGAGGTGATCGAATTTTGGCCATAGTTTAAAGGTAAAGCCAGCAGGATGGGTTGCTGGATTGAATGTGGAGGAATAAGAGGGAGAGAAGCATCAAGGCTGATTCCAAGATTTGGCCTAATCTCCTGGAAGGTTGGACTGGACATTTACTACGGGAATGGCCAGCCTGGGTGGAAGACGGGAGCATCGGAAGCCCGCAGGGGTGCACCATGCGACCCTGATGTGGGGTGTCCTCATCCTTGGTCCCTGGGGCCTCTGCCCATCAGCAGGTGAGCCCTGGACCACGAACCTCTGATTCAACCAAGAGCTGTCACTTCCTTCCTGAAATCCCATTTCTAAAGTTTCCAGGGCAGTTTTGACTTTCCCTTTCAAAGACCCAGCTTGCATTTTATTCTAAGGGCTGAGGTTCATCCCCCTAAGGATGGGCAGCCCGGCAGTTAAAGAATAAATGGTTGACAATCCATCAGCACCCAGAGCGCCCCAGGCCCACAGAGGAGATTTAGTGTGGCTGCCACCTGTCCACACCGGTTTGTCGGAAAGCGCTACATCTGCTAAAGGGAGTTTGAATGCTAAAGAGGGATATCAATTGCGAGAAAGAAATTACTACTGAGGCTTCAAATACCATCAACTGGGAAAAAGACGGATGCCCCGGGATGGGGCTTTTATGGTTGCATCGTTTGTCCCACTAAAATAAAACATCTTAAAACCTGACTATATTGGCATGGAAGTATTGCAGTGCTGGGTAACAGCACTTAACATCGCCGTAATGAGTTTCTTAAAAACAAGAAAGCCACTGCAATAAAAAAATACATCTATCGGCGCAATGAAACTTACAAAGCACCTACTCAGTGCAAGGCCCTGGGCTAAGGAGGAGAGAGATGAATCAGATATTGTTCTCAGCGGGCCCACGGCTGGTGGGGACGTGAACAGGCTGCAGGGGCTTGATGCGGTAGAAAGGTCCTGAGGTTCAGAGGAGGGTGGAATCGCTGGGGGCTGGAAGGTCAGAGGAGGTTTTTTCTTGGAAGAGATGCTGCTTTTGCTGGCATGTGACCAAAACCCCTAACGAACCTGGCTTACACCCAGGGGAATTCGGTGTCACCCATGACAGAGTCCGCCGGTCAGCTGGGCTTCAGGGTGAGTTGATTCGGTGGCTCTACGTCATCACCAGCCTCTCTACTTTGCCATTCACTGTTGTGGTTTCATTCTCAAGTCGGTTCCCCTCTCGGTGACAATTTAGCTGCCATCGGCAGCTGGGACCGTATGTCTCCTGGTCCAAGTTTGCTGGCATTGAGAGAGAAACCTCTCTTTCACGTGTGGGATATCCATTCTTCTCTCCAGTACGGTTGGCCATCTGAGGCTGTGCGCCCACCCTGGACCACTCACGGTCTCCTGGGGAGTGCTGTACGCTAATAACTGCCCACCAGTCGGCAGGCCCCTGGATATCCTCCGAGCCAGGGGGCTGCTACCCGGGGCATGGTTGGAACCAAAGCAAAGTTGGGCTCCTGTTTGGAAAGATGAATATGGGAAAAGATATTGGTCAGGCAGCCATCTGAGGCGACGTTGGTGTATTGGTGGTCTTTTAGACTAGCAGAGATAACAACCACCGCAATTTATTAATATGACTAATATTAATAATAATGACAGTGGGCAGTAGTTTTGAGCACTTTTTACAATCCATTTGTTGCAGTTAAGGCTCTAAATGCAGAGTGGATTCCCTCCTCTCCAAATTGCCTTCACCTATTCACTTACATGTAGGTAAGTTTACAGCTTGGAGCCATCAGCTCCCCTGGAAAGCATAGTGAAAAGCCCGTTTACTGAGTCCCAAACCTGTTGACTACACACGTATTTGATATTGAAATCACATCGCTTAAAAAAGTGTAGTAAGTAGGAAACTGGGATTGTAAAGAGAGAGAGTTGCTGCTTTTATGAAAATAAAGAGGAATTGTTTAGAAAGATTTGACAAGGGCAAAAAGCTTAAAAAGAGATCGGAAAAGGATCTAGAAGTTCACTGCCCAAGAGATTCGTCATTTGCCCCATGAGGCCACTGAACATGAGAAGTGTGGCTGGTGTGACCGAGAAATCGCACTTTCGATTGTGTCCAATTTTAATGTATTAAGTTGTTAAAGAAGGGTATGTGATTCGCTGATCGAAAGCCTTAAATATATCTGGGGCCAGCGGTTTATAGAAATCTACTTTTTCAACTGTAAATGTCCTGAAGTCTAAATGCAGACCAAGCATTTCTGATGAGCACAGAGATGTATTGTGAGTGTAAAATGCGCACCAGATTTTGAATATTTAGATGAAAAAAAGGAAATACCCTAATTTTTATATTTACATATGTCGAAATGATAATATTTTGGAAACGTTTAGTTAAATAAAATGTATCATTTAAGTTGATGTCATCTGTTTCTTTTTAGTTTTTTTTTTTCTAATGTGGCTACTAAAAACTTTTAAATTACATATGTGGTTCGCATTATTTTTCTGCTGGACAGCACTGGTCTAGAAGCATTCTGCATTCAGATTGCCTTGCAAGTGTCTTTAAGTTTTTCATTCTATGTCAAAAAAATCTAAAACTGAACATTATAGGATTATATGAAGGAAAGGAGACAGTGGGAGAATCCAATAGCAGACTCACATTAAAAAAAAAGTTATTGGCTCTGTCAGGAAAACTCTAATGGACCCTTGTGGGTTTTCTGTTAACCGGTGTAAGGATAAGACTATCCATTTTTTTATTCTTCAATTTAGCCAGTTTAGTTTTGTTAATGGACCCACTGCTGGTATCAGTTGTTCTGGATAAGAGGGCTCCTCCCGGGTTTTATAGCAGCCCTTGGACGTCGTCAGGGCAGGTTTGATGATTCCCACTTTCAAGACGGAGAAAACTGAGCCTTAGGGAGGGAGAATAGTATGCTGAGAGTCCCACAGGTGGGGAGCAGAGGAACGAGGAGGCTGGGGTCCCTGTCTACCTGACATCATCCCAGTCTTGTGCTCTTTATGCCCCCCACACTGCCCGGGTCCTGGACACAGTGCACTAGGTACAAGTGAGTATAATGGATACGCCCGTCATAGCTCAGTGCACGAGAAGATCCCCACTTTCCCTTGATTTCACCAGTCTCTCTAATCTGAAGGCTTTTAGCAGGCGAAGACTGATTTTCTGGGACTCTTGAGTCGTTGTCTTGAAGCAGAAATAATCAGCGAACTGAGTGTGCGTTTCCCTCGACGGCCTTAACTCCGTGCCATGTTAAGGGGCTGCATGTTTGCATCTCCCCAAATCCATGTGTTGAAGCCCTAATCCCAACGTGATGGTATTTAAGGGGGAGGGCCTTTGGGAGGTGATTAGGTCATGAGGGTGGACTTGTACCTCATGATGGGACTTGTGCTTTTGTCCTCGTAAGTCGAGATGTTGCTTCTCCTCTCAGTCTCTGCCACGTGAGGACATAGCGAGAAGGTGGCTGTCTGCAACACAGGAAGCAGTTCTCACCAGCAACCAAAGTGGCTGGCACCTCGATCTTGGACTTCTCAGCCTGCGGAACTGTGAGATAAATGTGTGTCGTCCCATCTACCCCATCTACGGTAATGAGGTACAGCAGCCCGAGCTGACCAAATGCAACGATTCCTCCCTCTTCCCCTGCCTGACACCTTGAGCAGATTTCAAAACCTCTCAGACGCGCTCAGCTCTGCAAACAGGTGCATCTTGCAGGACCTAAAGAGTCTAGCCCAGGACGTCGACATTCAATCTCACAACCAACCTGCAGGTGTCCTATTCCCTCCTAGGAATCTTCTTCCAAATGTCCCTCATCTCGCAGGCAAGGGCAGAGGTCGCCGGCTCACGTGGATGTTTCCAGCACTCTCTTTAGAATGAGTGAGTTCCAACACCTCTAGCTTTGGAACTTCGGCCAAAATTCCGAGTCCCCCAGAAAAGTTTTGTTCGATGTCCTGTTGCGTTGGATTCATTATCTCAGAAAAATAGGACTTTTTCCCAGAGAGAGGCGTCCGAAACAATATTGGGGTCTGGGGCTGTCGCCGAGGCCCCTCTTCCACCGGTGAGGGCACGGTCACTGGTCAGAGGTCAGAGGTGTGGGTCTGGACTCTGGCTCTGTGGCCCTGCCGTCGTGGTCCCCAAGGAGTGTCGACCCTGACCAGCCTGACTCTGCTCTTCTGAGACGCGTGGCTTGTGATAGGGCCACGATGTGTGACCTCGATGAGGCCATGTGACAGCATCCAGGTGAGGATTAAGTGAGGCAATGCACCGGACCCTGCAGAACCCCAGCCCAGCACACGGTAAGCCCCACGCGCGTCTCAGCCCAGAGTCAGTGAGCTGTCTGCAAGTCACTTATCAGGGTCGCGGATGAATCAGGCCAAGAGGCTGCCCTGGGATCAGGGCTTTGGATTTAGGAAGCGAGATTTCAGTAGCTTTGAGATGTAGCCTGTAATTGGCAGCTTTGCTTCCAGCAGCTCTTGAGAGACGACCAGAAAAGGTCAATTATCCTTAAACCGTGAGCAGAGAGGGCCGTGGGGAGGAACGGTGGCCTCAGTCCCTGAGATGCACCCGGTCTGCCAGCTGCCGTCAGGTGGCCAGACGCAGATGGACCTTCCAAGGCTTTGGGCTCAGGGCCTGCTGCTTTTTCTCCTTCTATTTTTTAATAAAAAAAAAAAAAAAACAGAAAAAATAAATCCCTAAGCCTCCGGTACTACAGATTCCCTGACGCTCTGCTGCGAGCTAATCTTTAGGATAATACATAGCCTTTTGTGAGTGTTTTTCGCCTCTGGGTTTCCTCTTCCATCTTGAGACCAGGAAGAAACCTGTGCTCTTGCTCGATGCCAGTAAATGCATCCCTTGCTCATTCTTAATGCTCTCCTTCCTCCCTCTCCTTCTGGCTAAGTGTTTATGTCTTTCTTTTTCAGGGGCGATGGATGCTTAATGCCCCAGAGGCTGAAAAGCAGATTGTAAATATGATGTTGTTATTATTATGAACGTTCATCATGATAAAGGCATGCGCCTTCCAACCTCAGTCCTGGGCCACCGTGGTGCATCTCCTCCGAGATGACCAATTCCACTGAACAATTACAGGAGACAGCACAGGATCAACCTGAGTAGATGAGGATCTTTCGTGGGTGAGCACAGAAGAAAACTCTAGAGAGAAAGAAGTATCGCCAAGGGCCTGGGAGCCTATGTATGCTGGTGCCTCAATCTCATTTTCCAGTTCATTCGATAAACATTTATCAAGAATTTCTGGGCACCAGACTCCTCTGAGGCCCTGGGTGTGCAGGAAAGGCAAGGCTCCTCTACACATGGAGCTCACGTCCACAAGGCAGAGACAGGAAACGGACAATTAAACCAATAAGTGATGTAATTTCAGATCATATTAAGTGGTATAACATAACATGTTGATGGGATTGTGAGGGACTGAGGACTCTAATGATGGATGGCTCTCTGAAACTAGATATTTGAGTTGAGACCCGAATGAAGAGAAGGGAACATACCAAGCGAAGACTGGTAGAAGATGAATGAATGGAGAAGCAAAACGTGGTCTATCCATACGATGGAATATTATTCAGCCTTAAAAAGGAAGAAAGTTCTGACACATGCTACAGCATACGAACCTCAAGGACGTTATGCTCAGTGAGATAAGCCAGTCACCAAAGAACACACGCTGTATGATTCCACTTAGGTGAGGTACCCAGAGTAGTCAAACTCATAGAGACAGAAAGTAGAATGGTGGTTGCCAGGGGTGGGGAAAAGGAGGATGGGGAGTTGTCATTTAATGGATATAGGGTTTGGGTTTTGTAAGATGAAAGGAATTCCGGTGATGGATGCCACTGAATTGTACACACAGAAATGGTTAAGATGGTCAATTGAAGTTATGTTTATTTTACTGCAATTAAAAAAAAAATTATTGGAAGAGGATTCTGGGCTTAGGGAACAGCAAGTGTAAAGGCCCTGTGGTAGAGATGAGCTGGTGCACTTGAGAACTAGGAACGAGTCCAGTGCTTCAGGAGCAGAGTGAGTCAGTCGGGGGAGTAGAAAGAGATGTGACTTGAAAGACAGACAGGCCAGAGCAGGCCAGCCCTTTTAAGTCTGGATTTTATTTTACAGATGTGAACTCTCAGGTTCAGAAACGAGAGTCCCAATAACTTCCCCAAAGTGAAATAGTAGTGGCCGTTGCAGGCAGTCCTAGTGGGCCTCTAACAGCTTAGCTGTTCCCTCCTCTTCCTTAGTCATAGAACCAGTGATTATCAGCTGTGCCTATAGACGCCCAGAATGATGACTATACTTCCCAGCTTCTCTTGCAGCTAGGCATAGCCACGTGACTTAGTCCGAAACAGCGGGAGGTCAGGGGAAGCAACATGGACAATTTTAGGGATGTGTCTGTAAAGGGAGGGGGCACTCCCTTCTTTGTCCTTTCTGCCCTCCTGCTGTCTGAAATGTCGTTGTGATGGTTGGAGTTTGAGCGATCATCTTGGACCCGTGATGGTAAAATGACACCTGCGGGAAGTCGGGGCGGGGCGGGTGGCTGACTTTGGCCTGGGGAGTGAGGAGGCCTTTGGAGGAGGTGCCACTTGATCTGCTTGTCTGATGAAAAGGAGGCAGCCAAGGGGGGTGCGTAAGGCGGGATGAGCTTGGGGGCGGTAGGACAGTAGGACACTAGCGAGGCTGGAGGAGCGGTGGGGGAGGGGGCAGAGCCTACAGCTGAGAGGAGGCAGGGCCTGATCCCTCGGTCCCCACGAGAGGGGCACTGGAGGGTTTGACGCAGAGGGTTTGCGATCTGATTCAGGGGTTGAAAGGGTCCCTCTCACTGTGCCCCGGTGGGGGAGGGGTTACTCAGGAGCAGACGGGGAGGCAGGAAGGCCAGGGTGAGGCTGGGGCAGCGTTCGGGATCAGCCGATGCTGAGAAGGTGAGCTAAGAAGGCATGTGCTCTTCAAACTGTGCTTTTCGTAGGTGACATTACCTGGCATTCTACAATCCGTCCTCCAGAGGGAAAGATGGAAGCACTTTATCCAGGCGGTGTCCTCTTTTCTGGACTCCATCCTTTACTCCGTGACCTTGGACTCTCTGCTCCAGACTCTGAGCCACCGCCCATGCTAAGAACAGCCACTTCTGATTTCCCAAGGGCCTGTGGGGGAGGGCTGGAGAACCGGCAGGTGGGGATCCGAGCCTCCAGGTCCAGGTGA
Source organism: Pteropus alecto (assembly GCF_000325575.1). Classification (NCBI taxonomy): domain Eukaryota; kingdom Metazoa; phylum Chordata; class Mammalia; order Chiroptera; family Pteropodidae; genus Pteropus; species Pteropus alecto. Next base: position 30,582,044 of record NW_006442491.1, read on the forward strand.
GAATGAGCAGGATCTCTGCCTCTAAGACCTGAGATGGGCTGTGCTCAAGTTCATATTACACGCTGGGATCCACTTGTAGCGGGAGAACGAGGGGCTTTGAACCATAGTTCCCGGATGGAGAGGTTTCTCCTCTCTCATTAAACCAGAGATGACAGCAAAGATGGCCCTTCCAGGGGGCCAGATAGTAAGTAACTGACCATGAGCTGGACATTCTGTGCTGTGGAGATGGATCTGCCTCCAGCTGGGCTGGAACAGCCTTCTGAGGCTTGTTCCCGACCCCTCACCAGAAATGTGTGCCGTGACCTGAGGAGCCTGGCAGTGATTCGACCCGCAGATAATAAAGGTGGAAACGTAATTTCCAGGGAGCAGGTGATTAGATCTTTGCTGAGCAGAATCCTGCCCTTTGGATGTTGCAGGCTGTGGGTGTGGTGCCCACACGCATGTCTACACAGCATGGCAAACCCTGAGGACCACACGGAGCCCAGCAGCGGCTCCCAGAATTGAGCTTACGGCAGAGCTGAGTCTTGAGCGTCCAAGGAATTTCTAACTGTGGGGCCCCCTCCTGTTCTTGCAAGTTCCTGTGCAGACAGACCTCGTTCCCCAGTGTCTAGGAGTCAGCCACTTCCAACTCGCACCAGTGCTAAAAACGGCATTGTTTCCCCAAACTCAGCCGCACCTGTGGAGACGAGAGCACAACACGACCTATTTTTAGTGGGTGGCAGACTCCACGCAGGGCTGTTATAATTAGCATCTCATTCAAAGGGTGGAGTTTCCAACCCAGTTCTGAGAGTGACTGTCCTGGGGGTCCCCTCCCCTCCGCATCTGTCTGGTGTCTGGTGTGGGAAGGAGCCAGCCACCCGAGGGAAGATCTCGGGGTTTCCGGGGAGTCCCAGGAGGGGGTGGAGGCCTTTGTGGGTGTTGTTCCCCAGCATCGCTCACTGCCTGTCCCCTCTTGGCCTGTCCATTTGCAGAAGGCTTCATCCTGCCTCGATGTCATCCTATGGGGATGACCTGGCTAGTGTGATAAAAATGCCCTGTCACGTTGGTGTTGGCCTTGCAGGTTATCTGTCCTCCACTCACAACTGACTTGTAGGGGGACAGGGCAGGGGTTTATGAGCTGCAGCAGAGACTGTAGGGTGTTCCTCAATTTCATGCCCCTCATAGAAGCAGGGAGCCTGGCTGCCTGGAATAAAGACTGTATTTTCGAGGCTTCCTTTCAAGACTAAAATGTGGCTAATGGGGTATGAGCACCATCTCTCTTTCTTTTTCTACTGGCTCAAAGAAGTAGGGGAGGAATGTTTGGGATAAAGATGAAGGCAACAGCCTCAAAAATCAGAGTAACAAGTAGGAGGTGGAGCCTCAGTTTCCTCATCTGTTAAAGGGGAGAGTAATTATACCTATGTTCTCTGGGTTTTGTAAATTAGGATTCTTTCATCTGCTGACTGACAGATAATTCAACCCCAGCTGCCCAAGACAAAGCGCTATTAATTGGTTCGGGTAACTGGAGAAAAAATGTTTAAGAAAGAGGCCGACTCAGACAGGACTGTTTATCTTGGGCCAGGGACCAGAGTGTCAAACTTGAGCCTGTTGTTTTCACAGTAAATTTGTTAAGATCACAAACAATTCTGGCTCACGAGGGCCACAGACTCTCGCTGGAACCCGGGCGTTGGCTGGTGGACGTGCTGGAATCCCGCATCCGTGGGGAGTCCAGAGCCGTCCCCACGATTCCTGCGACTCACGAGCTTCTCCTGCTTCTCCTGCTCTCGTCTCCGGCCTCTGCTGAGCTCTATTCTCCACTCTGGTCGATGCTCCTTTCACTTCTGCAGGAGCCCGTCATCCCACCCGGCATGGGCGGCTTCTCCTTGGCCCTCAGTCCCCTAAATTCCACGTCCCGGTGGCAGCCGTGATGGGCACATTTTACTGGTGACTCTGGAGTAGAAAAGGGGAGGTAATTTTACCCATGTGCTGTTCCCTTTGCTTTTCTGCCAACACCAGCATCAGGATGTGTTGCTTAGCAACCCTGCAGTCCCTTCTAAGGCTTCCCCTAGACCCTGCTCCCCGTCCTTACACACAGCTCACACTCCTTGTGCAGTTTATCTCATTACTCTGCACAAGGGCCCCAGGCAGTGGGACCTGTTTTCCCATTTTACAGACAAGGAAGCCAAGGAGGTTTCAGGAGAAGGGAACCGATGGTAAGTGAAGGAGTTGGGTTTCGCCTGGTGCTGTCTCCCCCTGGGGTCCGAGCTCCTCACCACTGCTCACTGTTTTCTCTATTTTATTTTTATTGAGATATACTTGACATAGAACCTTGTATTCATTTTACGTGTATGGAACAATGACTTGATATTTGCATAGATTGTGAAATGATCGCCACAATGAGTTTTAACATTTGTTACAAAATGTTTTTTTCTTGTAATGAGGACTTTTAAGATCTACTCTCTTAACACCTTCCAAATAGGCGATACAGTATTATTAACTATTGTTCCTGTGCTGTACATCGCATCCCTAGGACTTATCTGATATCAGCTTGTATCTTTTGACCACTTTCACCCATTTTTCCCACCACCCAAACTGTTTACCCAATTTTATTCATTTGCGGGCCACTGTCTCAATTGTCCACACGGTCATACATCGCCAGGACGATGTTTTATTTATTATTTTTTCTTCAAATAAGCCTATTTCTGTTTTCATGAAGAAACCTTTGAAAGGGAAAATGTATCAGCAGAGTAAGTGGAAAACCAGCGTGTTTTGCTGCAAAAGGATGGTCACCATAGAAATAGAAACCACAAACCTGCACAGAGGTCCTGTGTTCTGCACTAAACCGGGGCTTGTTCTTTCTTTGTTCCAAAGGATGGTTAGCAAGGCTTTGAGAGGAGCCAAAGGCGTCTTAGCCCCGAATCAAGATGTTGCCTTTGAAGTAATTGGAAGATGCAAGAAGAAGGATGCAGAGTAGGATGCAGAGTTATGGAGTGCCCCGTCCATTTGCTCTGTGAGATCATCTCACTTTTGCCATTTGGGAGGCCCTGAGCTGGGAGGAGGGGGCTGGAAGGGTGAACGGCGTCACATGGGCCTGAGAAGAGAGGAGAGGGAGCCCCTGGCTCAGATAAGGAGCCGAGAGAAGGTGGTACAGGGGAAGGCAGAGGAGGCTAGAGAGGTAGGTGAGGAGGGGCCTGGAGGCCAAGGTCAAGAGTTCTTCCGGTGGTAATGGGAGGCCGTGTGAGGGCTGCAAAGCCAGGGCATAAGGAAGTCAGATGAGTGCTCGTGAAGTCCAGGTGGCCCTGGGAGAGGAAAAGGGACAAAAGACATCCTGCCAGATGGGACGGCATCGGATCCACGTACCACCCAGTTCGTCACCTGCCTCTCCCTCCCAGGTCTCAAACACCCCTCCCCAGCATTTCTCGGAGGCTGAGCTTGAGGGGTAGGTGAGCGGAGACTTTGACTATCTGTTGAGTCCATCGTCCAGT
>NW_006442491.1:30586309-30591532 GCF_000325575.1 Pteropus alecto
GGTCAGACATCGCCAGGACGATGTTTTATTTATTATTTTTTCTTCAAATAAGCCTATTTCTGTTTTCATGAAGAAACCTTTGAAAGGGAAAATGTATCAGCAGAGTAAGTGGAAAACCAGCGTGTTTTGCTGCAAAAGGATGGTCACCATAGAAATAGAAACCACAAACCTGCACAGAGGTCCTGTGTTCTGCACTAAACCGGGGCTTGTTCTTTCTTTGTTCCAAAGTATGGTTAGCAAGGCTTTGAGAGGAGCCAAAGGCGTCTTAGCCCCGAATCAAGATGTTGCCTTTGAAGTAATTGGAAGACGCAAGAAGAATCACTGTAGGATGCAGAGTTATGGAGTGCCCCGTCCATTTGCTCTGTGAGATCATCTCACTTTTGCCATTTGGGAGGCCCTGAGCTGGGAGGAGGGGGCTGGAAGGGTGAACGGCGTCACATGGGCCTGAGAAGAGAGGAGAGGGAGCCCCTGGCTCAGATAAGGAGCCGAGAGAAGGTGGTACAGGGGAAGGCAGAGGAGGCTAGAGAGGTAGGTGAGGAGGGGCCTGGAGGCCAAGGTCAAGAGTTCTTCCGGTGGTAATGGGAGGCCGTGTGAGGGCTGCAAAGCCAGGGCATAAGGAAGTCAGACGAGTGCTCGTGAAGTCCAGGTGGCCCTGGGAGAGGAAAAGGGACAAAAGACATCCTGCCAGATGGGACGGCATCGGATCCACGTACCACCCAGTTCGTCACCTGCTTCTCCCTCCCAGGTCTCAAACACCCCTCCCCAGCATTTCTCGGAGGCTGAGCTTGAGGGGTAGGTGAGCGGAGACTTTGACTCTCTATCTGTTGAGTCCATCGTCCAGTCTCAGCAGGACCCCCTTGGCCAGGTCAGGGAAGATGGTGCAATGACAGGCGGTGGCAGCCCCTTCTGTCCCTTGTGAAATTGCCTGGATTGGGTTCCCAAGGTGTCACCAGCCCTGAGGATCCCTCTGATGCCTGGGCCAAGGATCTGTCTCTGCTTGCCTGCTGGACTGAACCCATCGACTCCCCACCGATCAACACCTTCCCTGAAACAGAAAAGCTGTGATGATTTCAATGATTTACTTATTTCGAGCCACCAGGTCCTGGCAGAGAAGTCAATAGGCTCCATGTTAGAATGATTTCCCTTAATTGTTCAGGCTCTCTAAAGGATAATGGAAATATCTTAACATGAATCGAGCCACTATAGAGCTGAGGCCTGAGGTAGAGGACTGAGGTCTCTAAGCCACCTGCCCACGCACACGAGCTCTTCAGGGCACAGGCGGGGTGTACTTAATACAACTCCAGGTGCTGCGTGCTGACAGATCACCTTTATCCCAGTGAATCCAGTTGTAGCCCCAGTGACAGGGCAGCCAGGAAAACGAAGGCGGTCCTGACTTTCGAGGGGCTCCAAGTCTAGTGAGGGGGTTGGGCTGTGCTCAGACAGACCTAGCTGCAGCCTGGCCACAGTTTAATTCATGGATGACGAGAAGGTGTTAGGAGCAGAGAGAGCGAAAGTGAGCTGGGGCATGGACGCCGGGAGAGAATATTTGATGTTTAAATATTTTTTTACAAATCATGACTTTGTTCGTTATTGTTTCTTTGGGTTAAAAAAATGAAGGCTTCTATAGGCGGTTCTCTGATTATAATAAAATGACATTAAAGCAAATCATACAAAGATATTCATGCTAGAAATGGTCTGTGTCTTGATCTTGTCTCTGTCTATCCAGGTGACACATTTGTCAAAACTCATTGAACTGGACACTTAAAATGGGTGTATTTTATCGGAAAGAATTCTCTCCCAGATAGCTTGCAGATCGAAGCAGAAATCGAAACAAAAATAACATTTCTAAAAAACAATGAAAAAGAACAATTCATACCCAAACCTGTGGACACGGCTAAGCCGGACTCAGAAGAAAATTTACTGTCTGAACTGCCTGCATTATCCCGGAGGAAAGAACCATGGTAAAGGCACTTAATTCTTAAAAAAACAAAGGGGAAAAAGAGTAACAAAGTGAACCAAGATCAACTGGGGAGAGAGAACGAACGAAGATAAGAGCTAAAATCAAACATGCACATGGTCGGTGTCCAGAAGATGAGTTTCTAAAGGAGCTGGTGATGTAGGAATGCACGTGTACTTTTTCATTTCAGGGGCTGCCAGGTTTTTATGCAGAGTGATGGGGGGCAGGGGGCTGGGTTGAGAAGGATGGCTCTGACTGCAGGATGGAAGGCAGCCTGAGGCAGGGCGAGCTAGCAGCTGGACTGGTCAACAGTGTCTGCACGGCCCCTTCCTCATCCTTCTCCTGGGCTCTAAGCATTTATTCTCTTTTTCTAAATTATTACAGGAGGTCTGGATGCTAGCTCTGCCCTGCTTCTGGGTTACACAGGCCAGAAATGAAATTTTGAGAGAGTGGATTCCTCTGCCCCAAGTTTCATCATAACCAAAGGCATCTGAGATCTGGCAGGGTCTGCGATGAACTTGGATACTGTCTGGGAAAGGCAGGGTGGTCAGGATGGGCTTTGTCTGGATTCTCCGTGATGGAGAAGGGGTTTCCCTGAGTGAAGACAGGGAGGGGTACAGGGGACTCGGAGACCGCCCTCGATGTGACATGACACGGCAGGAAGACAGGAGATGAGCCAAGAGCAGGCGCTTAGAGCAGCCGGGGCAGAGCAAATCCCCTTGGGAAAGGGCCAAGGGTGGCTCTCGGGAGATTGACTCAAGCACCCTTGGGGGCTGGTGGCTCAACCTCTAAAAAAATGTTTTTGTTTTCTCCAATCAAAATCTCACTGCGGGTAAAATATGTGGGCGTATAACCTACATAAGAAAAGTGCCCAGATCACAAATCCAATGTTGATGCGTCATCACCACGCCTGTACCCAGCCCGCGGAACAGAAAACAGCATCACCAGTAAACAGAAGCTAGCTGGACACTCTCTGGAGGGGCACGTGGTCACCTCCAACGTCAGGAGATTGGACCCCAAAGAGCCTTCGGTCTCTCTCGGCTATTTCACTTGAGTATTCTACGTGCAGATTTTTATGTACCGAACTTCTGGAAATGGGATGTACCTGTGCTTTTTGGGTTTTAATTTTAACTCGATTCCACCCCGCGGGGAAACGGACACTTCAAATCATAGGCAGTGATGCTGAAATCTGGCGAAGATGGACATATTGTTTTAACTGCCAGAAGAAAAGCCACCCAGAGAGTTGGCCGGCTGAGGTGGGAGCTCAGCCTTCATGAGCTGGACGATTGGACAACAGAGAGGGTGAAGAACTCATAGGTCGCAGGATGGCAACTGTGGTCTGAGAGCCTCTTCCAGGATACCCTGAGCAGGCTGGGACCTGGGGAGGGGGCTGGCAAGGGCGCAAGGGGCAGGTCCGAGCTGGTTTTCAAGTTTATCTGTGTCAGAGAAGCTCCCCCTGTGACAATTCCCATCAGAACAAGTGAGCTCCACGCCCCATGTCCCCAGCATCTTCTTCCCTGCCTTCCCCTCGCTCTCTCTGTATATTTTCCTCGGTAAGAAACAGCATCGCTGTTTCTGAAGGTAACCGCTTTCTTGTCCTCTCCTGTGAATAGCTGAGCAAAGAATTAATTTAGATTTTTGCGATGTTGGGACCTCTCATGAAATTACTCCCACGATCTCTCGGAAGCCCTGGGAACTTAATTCAATGACCTCTTGTTTCTTACATCCTTGAAAAATGCTCCATGTGTCTTCTATCACGGACGATCTTAAATCCGCTGGGAGTTTTAGGTGTTCGTGTCGTTGGACCACACGCCAAGACCTCGTCCCCACGCCGTCGGCATCCTCAGCTCCGCTGGAGGCTTCCCTTCTTCCTGCACCCCCTGGTTTAGTTCCCCCTTCTGTCTGCACTTCTTTGCTCGTGGACATCTCTCAATTTTTCTTTTTCTAGTAAAGCCCAACTGTGCTCATCCACGGTCTTTTTTAAAATTGAAATTGAAATTAAATGGAATTGAAATATGACCCTCATGCCCTTAACAAAAGCCATCGCCCAATGGTTTACATTTTGGGGGATGGAGCAAGCGGGCCGCAAGGAATGGCCTGTGCCGGCTGAATAATAGATCCAAAGCAACTTCATTCACTAAAACAAACATGTAAGAAAGGGACCTTCCTAAATATGGGCCCCTGATTATGTGTGATGCGGGTTAGAATTACACATATCCCCTTAGCGGTCTGGAAAATTCAGATGAAGAAAAGAGTTTAGGTCTGTTCACATCAAACTGAAAAAAAAATTCTACATACAAAAACCCTCATGATGGATCATATTGCATATCAAACCTCTACGGACTGTCAGATAAATGTCTGTTTTGTTTCCCTGAGTCTTTGGCCTCCATGTGTCCAAATCAGTGGGAAACTTAAGCAGCAACAGCGTTGGGACTGGGGAAGGTGACCTTGGGATCAAGCTCCAAATAACCCCCACATCAGTCAGGCCCGGGGCAAAGGCTGTGGGAGAAGACGACATCTGTCTTGAAAGGCTGGACAGGGAGGAAGGCTGGGCCGTTCTAGATCATGGCAGGAAGGTGACAAATGTGTGGCTACAAGCTCAGGGTGTTTAGCAAGGGCTAGATTCTGAGACATAGGAGTGTTCACTAAGTTAGGGCCATGTATCAGTTACCTGTTGCTGTGTAACAAATATCCTCCCCTCCAACTTAGTTGTTTAAAACAACACACATTTATTATCTTACAATTTTGGGGGAGGATCAGAATTCTGGGGGAAGCTTCGCTCATGTTTCTGGCTCAGGATCTATCATGAGTTTGCAGTGAAGCTGTCCGCTGGGGCTGTGGTCTTTGAAATCTTGTAAGAGCTGCTTTCCAAGCTCACTTACAGGGCTGTCGAGGGAGCCTTCAAGTCCATTCTATGGCTTCCAAGAGACAGAGACAGAGAGAGAGAGATAGATAAGCTCCAACCTTTTATAATCCAATAAGAAAAAGGAGCATTCTCTTCATTTGGTGGCCAACAGATGTGATGGCCAACAGGTTCCCTGACCTTGAGGCTCAATGGAGATATTCCTGATTCATCGTGCTTGGGCAGTGGCTTTCCACCTTTACCAGAACATACTCAAATTATTGGGCCTGGCCACGTAGAGCCCTGGCGCCGTCAACTGCAGCTGACAGAATTCTATCAGCAACCCAGCAACCACGGAATTGCCATACCTATCCCAGTGGAATAAAAAAAAAAAAAAAAAAAAAAAAAAAAGGAACTGGAGGCC
>NW_006442491.1:30592414-30599518 GCF_000325575.1 Pteropus alecto
AGCTGGTAAGAGCTGCTTTCCAAGCTCACTTACAGGGCTGTCGAGGGAGCCTTCAATTCCATTCTATGGCTTCCAAGAGACAGAGACAGAGAGAGAGAGATAGATAAGCTCCAACCTTTTATAATCTAATATTGGAAGGTACATGGCTCACTTCTGCCATGTGCTGTTGGTCATACACACCAAATGTGGTATCGCTTGGGAAGGGACAGCGAAGAGCTCGGAGCGGGATCGTTGGAGGCCGCCTTCCACAGGCTGGGTGTCTTTTTTTTTATCCAGAAAGTATTAATAAACCCTGGCCGGGAAGCAAGCCTTGCTGTGGTCTCTGGGAATTCAACAGGAAATAAAACAGACAAGGCCCCTGCCTCAGGGAGTTTGCATTTTAGAGAAGAGACAGACAAGATACAAATAAATATGTCATATATTAATTGATTCTAAGATGCACGTTTTTTTTCACGTCTTTAATGTCTCTAAAATTGGCATGTACCTTATAAGTTGGTGCTACATCATGGTATGCTTGACAACGTTTTTATTTTCTTCTCTTCAGGAAAGAACACAAAGGCCTCGTTAAAAAGATGAATGGAAGAAAGTTTAATAAAGAGACCATTCAATGGCCATTAACAGTGTGGCTGCGTTATGGGAGCCAAGGGAGGGTGGTGTCATTGACAAGGACTAGCTTCAGCTGTTCCCAAGCCTGACAGGGCAGCATATCGCAACCTGGTTGAATTTTAACCAGGGGAGAGGGGCCGACAGGAGCTGTGGGCTTTGAAAACTGCAGCTGCTTCCAGCATGGGGAAGGCGGGAGAAATGCATCTCTCAACTCTCTCTCATTCTGCCCTCGCTCGTCTGCTCCCTTGGGAGACGAGGGCAGGGGGACCTGGGGAAGGGAGTTTCCAGAGGTTGGCCTTCCTGGGACACAGAGCAGGTGGAGAAGGGCACAGAACAGGTATGGAGATTCAAGTGCCAAGTAACCAACAGGAGAATATCCCAAAAAAGTGGTTCGGAAAGGCCACTCTTCACAGTCAGAGCGGGTCATGGGGAGAGTGTCCTGGCGAAGGCAGGACCTGAGTAGGGGGCAGGGGGAGGGTCACAAAGGAGCTGGTGCACCTGGGCTGAGTGAGCTGTGAGAAGCGAGGCCGAGATACAGTCAGAAAGTTAGAAAGATTCTAGACCAGGTACAGAGGCTTGTGGGCAACAGTGAGGACTTTGGTTTGTCTCAGGTGTGGTTGGAGCCACTGGGGGTTTTGAGCAGAGGAAGGACATGATCCAGGGAAAGTAACAGGATCCTTGTGGTGGCCATGTGCAAAGTGGCCTGTAGGGGGCGAGATGGAGCCTGGGGACCAGTAAGGAGGTGCCACAATCATCCGGGGAGAGATGATGGTGCCTGGTCCAGGGTGGAGGTGAGGCGGTGGTCGTATCTAGGATATATACTGAAAATAGAATGAGCAAGTTTTGCTGGTCAACTGAAAATGATGTGAGAGGGAGACAGGCGTCAAGAACAAATTCAAGGTCATTCTATGTAGTCCCCATGGAGATGTGCTCAAAACATTAGAACGTGTCGACTATGATCAATTTGCAATTAAGAGTATAGTGGCAGATACTTGAAGCTCTAAGACATTCTTTAGGATGTTTTAATGGTGAAAAACAAAGCTTAGAGTGTGACCCACACTCATCGATGTTCACCCTTCAACCTATAAAGAGTATGCTTTAATATCCAATATGAATCATTAAAGTCATCCCACAGTTATTCATGTGCTGGGAAATGACCAAAGTGTCTGCTGCAAACCCAAAGCCTGTCCGTGTCAGCGGGGAAATGAGATGTTAACACAGGAAGATGGAGCGTGGACCACAGCAGGCTGTCTAGCTCCTGCCAATAGAGGGACGAGTCTGTGTCCCACCACCCAGCAGCTGGGCACAGTGATGGCACCCAGACCACTACTGTGGTCGGTCAGTTCTGTGGGGGAGCAGAGCCATGCTGGGCCCAGTTGCTCAGGTGTGCCTGTTCAGGCGAGCAGGTGCCATGTGGCCCAGGGAAGGGAGGTGGGGAGGCCTTTCAAGAGGAGCCAACAGGTGAGCTGGGCTGGGTAGGGAAGGTGGGAGGGCGAGGGGGCGGATCCCAGGAGGAGAAAGAGATCATGCAAAAGTACAGCCACCAGGACCAGAGGAACGTGGCCCGAACAACGACCCAGAAAGACGGGAGAATCCAGAGCCATTTACAACCTCAGGGCCCTTTGACGGCAAGCGGTAGACGCCTAACTCAGTATATACAGAGATTTAGGGCGCAGCTCTGTGGGGCGTTCTCAGGCACAGGGAGGCTGCGACCAGGCGTGGAAAGGACACTTCCAGGGCTGTGCCAGGAGATCTGGCAGCAGGAACCGTGGGGCAGCCTGGTCCAGATGCTGGCTCTGGAATCCATGACCCAACCACCCTCCGTCTTCGGACATGAAGGAGAAGGAACCACAGAGTCACGGCAGCCTCTTCACGTTACACACGAGGAGCTGGAGTCCTGCAGGCCGTTCACCATGCCAAAGTCACGTGGCCAGCAAGTCAGGTGGCCGGCAGAGGGACACTGTGTATCCAAACCCGCAGGCGCCCTGACTCAAGAGTTTTCTGTTGCCACAGAGTTCCCCAAGTTTCCGGCGTCCCCAAGCTACCTCCGTGATGGTTATCATTGGCGTTATACTACCTCTTCTATTATTACATTTTTTTCTTTAAAGCTATTCACTTAAACTTTTCATTCCTAAGGGCTAGTTTTATTTTGTCTAATACACCTCACCTACTCTCATGCTATTAAAATCAGCAACATTTGTCTGAGAAGGATCCAAATAACCTTTGCAGGTACACGTAGTGTGTTTTCAGAAACCCGCAACCAGCATGCTTTTCTCTTAGGAGGATGACGCAGACCAAATATTCTGTTGAACGACAAGCGTTCTTCGTGTGAAGAAAAACAAATAACCCGAGTCCAGAGTAGCTGGAACAGGTGAGTGGGGGTGGTGGCAGGGCTGAGGTTGGAGAGGTGTGGGGGCCAGACGGCCAGGGCTTTTCCTCTGAGGGAGTTGGGAGCCAGGGGAGTTTTGATAAAGGGTTGGGGGTGACTTGATCTGACTGAGGTTCTGGCAGGATTCTTCCCACGACAGTGGGAGAAGAGACGTAGAAGGCAAAGGCACAGGCAGGGAGACCTTGGAGGCTGGAGAAGTCATGCGAAGTCGACAGTGACCTTGACCAGGTAGTGGTCTTGGAGATGGAGAGAGCAGGTTGGTCTGGGCATATTTTGAAGGCTGAGATTTTTATCTTGTTCTGCGTGGTTGTCACTAATGCAGTTCTCGGAGCGCTGGCCAACGGAAGCGCTCCTACTGGAGCTGGGGTTGTCACAGGTACACATCTTCCCAGGGTCAGAGGGACCCAAGACCCTCCTTCCTTCCCGTAGGCGAGTTAGCTAGTTTTGGGGTCAGGGACCATCTGGCCTCTGCAGGTGGCAGGTCAGAATGTGGGTCTCCCTCTTCCTCCCAGGGAAGAACCTCCCCACCCCCACCCTGGGGACAAGGCATTCAATGGGCACAGTCCCCAGGGTGCCGGGAGGGGACAGCTGGGCTGCAGGAGCAGAGAGGTCCCAGAGCGGGAATCGCTGTGAGGAGGCAGGAATTTTCCCCACTGCCCGATTCAAACTTGCCTCAGCTGATTCCTTTTTCTCAGTCCGTGGAAGATTGATGATTTCATTATTTGCGGCACTCGGCAGTAAATCTGGGCGTCTCAGCCAAAGCGAGCACTTTGCCCACGTTGCTATTCCGCTCACTGTTATTCATCACGTTTAATCATTCATTCACTTGGGCTGAGCCTGGTGCCAGGGAGGAGTGGCTTGTTACAGATGACATTTTCACTCGCAGGGCCTGTGGGGAGGGCACCGTGAGCAGGAAGGGACAGGGCTGGGGGGGAGGGTCTCCACTGGGGTGGGCTGGAGCCACTGAAGCTTCAACAAAGGCAAGACAATGACCCATGGAGGGAGATTACGGGAGAAACCCCAGGGCCTCCAAGCCTGACCTGTTGCCAAGAAAATCTCCCATGGGAGGGAGGGGACGAAACTCCCAAAAGAAAAGAAACAGCCCAGTTCTCTGCCAAGGGAGCGTTGAGGATTTTAATTCAAGATGAAATGCGTCCTTGTTTGTGTACCACTAATTTTTCCCCCAAATGGGGGGCTTTGTCTATCACACGAGTGTCTCAATAGCGCCGAGCGTCCCCCACCGTAATTAAGGGGACATGTGCTGTTCAATCTGCGAGGCAGGCTGTTTGTGTTAACGTGTTGGGGAAGCAAACGTGGCTTGGATTGGTTCCTGGGTCCAAGAAGAGAAACAACAAACAGAGCGTGGAAGAAAACACCTCCCAATAGAGACTTGGCTCCCACAGGGATGATGTCATCTGGGAAATGTGAGCAGGACCGATCCTCCTGAATGGAGGGGCCGGGGAGCCCTGCTCCGGTCAGGGGAGCTGTGAAAAGGGGAACGGAGGTTGTGCCCGGAGACTGTGTGAACGGGACCGTAACTCACATGCCCTCGGGGGCCCAGCAGGAGCTGCAGGTGAGGGCGACCCGTGGGCTGTGGCTTTTCAACACAACTGTGTTTTGTTTGCGTAGTAAATACATGGGTAAATAAATTCCACAATAAAAAAAAAAAAGTGTACTCACATTTTTCTTGAAGCATATGGGTCTCTTAATTTAATTTATTTTTTTTTGCTTTTAATAGAGATGGTATATTCCTTTTCCACTGCTGCATAACAGATTACCACTAATTTAATGACTTAAAACAACACCTGTGTACTCTCTCTGTCTTGTAAATTGGAAGTTTAGCATGATGTGGCCTGGTTTTCCACGCAAGGTCTTGCCTGCTAAAATCTACACATAATGGGGGCTGTGGTTCTCCTCTGGAACTCGGGGTGCTCTTTCAAGTTCATGGGTTGTAGGCAGAACTCATTTCCTTCTCATAATTTCTGTAGGGTCTTTTCCACTTTCAGGCCAGCTGCGGGGGGTGGGGTGTCAGGCCCTCCTCATGCTTTAAGTCTCTGTGCCTTCTCTTCCACTTTGAAGGGCTCATGTGATTATGATGGGCCCACCTGGATGAAACAGGACACTCCTTATTTTGAGATCAGCTGATTGGTAATCTTAATTACATCTGTAAATTCCTTTTTGCCACGCTATGTGACATCATAATGGAAGTCACACCAGCTGGAGATTATGGAGGCCAACTCGATACTGAGATGATAGACAACCGGATGAAAAGGGCAAAAGATCTGAACAAACGTTTCTGAAGACGCGCGAATGGCAACGAAACACATGAAAAGATGCTTAACATCTTTGTTGATGCAAAGCGAAGCCGCCGTGTGATACCACTCCACACCCAATGGTCTTGCTAGAATGAGAAAGATGGACAAGTCCAAATGTTGGCAAATATTTGGAGCAAGTGAAACACTCCTACATTACTGGCGGTAATTCAGACGGTACTACCGCTTTGTAAAAATAGTTCCACGGTTTCTTATAAAACTAAACGCACACTTATTATTTGACCCAATGATCTCATTCATCAGTATTTATTCAAAAGAAATGTAAACGTATGTCTGCAGAATGACTGGTACTCAATGTTCATTGCACCTTTATTCACGACAGCCCCAAATGGAGATAACACAGATGCCCTTCACCAGGACTAAGAAGTCAGATGCCAAAAACAGTACTGTATAATTCCTTTTACATGAAATTCTATAAAATTCAAAGCTAAAGCAACAGAGAGTAATGGCAGCCTGGGGCTGGTAGCAGGGAGAATAGTTGTAGTTATGGTGGGCATCGAGCAGGTGACCACCATGGGACACTGGGCTCGTTCCTGCTGGACCCTATGGACTCAGGATTGCTGGGAAGAGGCAGCGGGGCACCCATCTGGCCTTTGCTGAGGCTGCTTCCCAGGACGTCAACTCCCAGCTAGAGGTCTCAGAGTGAGAGCCCTAGGGGCAGTAAGAAGCCACCATGGGGCAAAATGGCAAGGAGTGAAGGGACAGTGGCATTGGCTGTGCGCTGCACTGTCTGTCCTATGCTGCATCTGGTGGTTGTCTCCCTCCAGGTCATGAGCTCCTGGAGCCGGGTCTTTATTGGTTCTATTCTTTCCTGCATCCCTAGGGACCTGGGCTGTGGCTGGCACATAGTTGGCCCTCCTGAACTACGCGCAGAATGAGTGAATGACGCCTTAGAGGGCCACCCCGGAGGCTGCTGAGCTGGGTATGTAGAACCCTAAAGAACCCCAATTCCAGACCAAATGATCTGCTTCGGCCACTGCAGACCTGACTCCCCGCCGCCCTCTCGGCTGGTTCTGAAGCTGCCGCCGCCCTCGGTGGCCAGGTCGGCTCTCTCAGCGACAGCGGTGCTGCGGAGGGCCTCGGACATGCTGATAACAGCTCCTTGTCTGGCGGGTGCTTGGATGACGCTTCTGGGGAGATGCCTTTGATGTCGCTGCACCACGCATCCTGATGGCAGCCGTGGCGGTAATGGTCCCAGTTACCGGGCCATCTCGCTTGATGGGACGACCAAGAGCCCACAGACAGTTTCTGAGTGCACCCGGCTAACAACAGAGTTTTTTTGAAACTGGCCCACTTGGTTTGACCAGGAGAAGAAAACCATAAAGAAGTGTATTTTTCTTTTTTCTGTTAGGTGGAGAAGTTGCGATCATCCGGAAATCATGTGGAGATTGTCCAAATGCCGAGACTCCAAGGACACAGACTCCTGAGCTTCGTCTTTATTCTTGAAGGCCAAGGTTCCATCTCTGCAGCCCTGGTGCCAGCAAAGGGCCTGGCACGAGGCAGAGCTCAAAGCAAGGAGTGTCTGTGGACAGCCCAGGTGAGGTCAGACAGGAGCTGGGCCAGCTGGCCTATGGGACATCTTATGCTCTGGATGAGCACGGCTATTACCCTGTAGTTTCAGGCCAAACATTGTTGTCGGGATTGCTGCAGAGGGGGGCTCTGCCCAGCCCATCGCAGGGATGACACTTGTAATATCTGCTCACCTGTCATCGGGATGTCAGGTTTGAGCCCTTGGTTAAAGTGGTGTTTGCTAGATTTCTCTGTTGTAAAAGATCC
>NW_006442491.1:30599553-30603725 GCF_000325575.1 Pteropus alecto
GGGGCCGTGTGAACAACCAAAGATTCCCCCAAATCTTTTCTCCAACGGTTTTGGTGTTCACCAGTGTTTTGTATCTGAGTAGATTATTACGTTGATGGTTGCACATGTTGATTTTCTACCTCTATCAAACCTCGTATATTTATTAGCTGGCCTTTTCCCATGAAGAAATGTCTCTTAATCATTATTTTCGGTATCATTATGGACTCATGGAAGCTTTTTTATTCCACATATTCACATCTACTACCGCAACTGTTTTATGTGCAAATACTTCTAAATTTGGCCAGTGGGAGCCCCTTTAGTCCAGCCTCTGTTCCCTTGATTTGTCCCCATCATCTTTGAAGTGCTTCTAAGCTTTCTGGTACAAGACGAAATCTTAAAAAGAAAAATATCAAAATCACGAAAGACAAAAAGGGAGGGTCCATTGTTCTAGGAGACGAGTTATGACAACCAGAGGCCGTGTATGACGATTTGTAGGAGTCCAGAATTAAGAAAAAAAGGTCTAAATTTGGACCGTATATTCAATTATATTTTGTATCAACTTTAAATATTATGACGCTAAAAATTGTTTGGGCATTTTGTATGAGATTACTTTTTCAGTGACAGACACACTCAAGTGTTTAGGCGTGAAATATCATGTTGCTTGCACCATACTCTCAAATGGTTTAGGCAAAACAAGGAAAAAAACCCAACACACGTTATAAATAGTACACAGGGAGGCTGAAGCGAGCGTGGCACAGGGTCATCTGCTGGTGACTGAGATAAATGTGGTATGTGGGTGTTTACTGTACTACTCTGTAAACTTTTCTGTAGATTTGACATTTTTCAAAATCATAAGTTGGGGAAAATAAAAATAAAATATATCAGACAGAGAATTGGACTTGTGGTCAGGGACAAGCCTCTGGCCCTTTGCTTGCCCTGTAAAAATAGCTTCTGTCGCTGCTGCCTTTGTGTGGCACGAGGAAATCATATCCCATTTGCTTTTACCAATGAAAAGATAGATCTAGACGGATTTGAAGAGTAATTGTCTCTCTGTCATTCACGAGGAGGGAAAGAAGAGAAAAAAAGAAGGAAGGAAGGAAGGAAGAATGGGAGGTAGGGATTTCTTGATCAATAGTCTGGGCCAGGCACTGAGTTGGGTACTTTCCTGGACAGCGCTCATCTATTTCTAACAATAACCGTTAAAAGACAAGAAAATTGCGGCTTAAAGAAGTCAAAACCTGTCTGTTGGCCACAAAATAAAAACTGGTTATCTCAGATAATGGTGTCCAGTGAAGAAATATGATTAGTCATAAGGAGAGAGGGCCAAAAGCTACCAATCATCGAGATTTTAAGACTCCTGACCATGGTTTATCTGTTTTTCAGAGCTTTGTAGAAGGAAGGGTTGTGTCTTTTGGGCCGAAACAGCAGCAGAGACACCTGGACTTCTCACCTAAGCTGCATCTTGGCCCCGCGGGTGATGCCTCCCTCTGTTCCATACACGGCTCACAGGCTGCTGCCCCGGCAGGACCTTCTCCATCAGGAGCTCCAAGCCCTTTGCTTCACAGCAGGAAAGGAGGCCCCTGGGGATGTGGTCTGTAGGGGCGAGCCAGGAGCAGGCAGTGGGTCTGGCCTGGGAGCAGCCTCTGGACCCATGGCCAGTGGTCCACAAGATTCAAAGCTCCAAGGGCAGAAACTAAGGGGCTTCCTCCGCGATTTGAAAAGCTCCTACGAATCTTATGATGCATGCAGGTGTCCGCCTTCCATGTGTTGCTGTGTAGTGGCTGGCATGTGAAAATTGGGATTTTATTCAGGGCGAATGGGTGGGGACATATTCCACCTTCGCCCACCCCCTCCTCCATGCCACCTGCAGCTGTGGAAGGAAAGGACACTTTTGATAACTTAAATGGCATTCTGTGAAGACACTTTCTGATTGCACTCCAGTAGAGATATAAGCAAATTAACCGATTAAGGCAGCTTTGCTAACTACATTCCACATTCAGGCAGTTCGCTATTTACTTCCCACATGGACAAAGAAACTAAAAAAGGAACCAAATCAGCATCTCAGAAAGAAAATATATCGTTGATGAATGAATTAAAGGGAAAGATCTCCTGATTATTTAAGTATCAGAAATGATTCGCACTCCAAGGTCAAAAGTCAACAGCCCCATCCAAAGATTCCGTTATTCCTTTGAGAAAATATTTATCCAGGGCCTATGATGTGTCAGGTATGACAAGAAAAAACCAGGAGAAAATAGAACAAGGAGGCTGGTAATCAACTAGTCAAACAGGCGTAGAGGATCTGAGCCCCTGTCCACATGTCCTGGGTCTGGCGTCACTGGAGACCCAGGAAACAACAGGCTGGGAAGCTGGTGGACACGTGTGTGCAAAGCAGATGCAACAGGCTGAGTGGCTTTGTCGGCAGTTGAAGCCTCACAAGATGGTGGGTCTGACTGTTTTCAGCCTTTTTTCTGAGGTCACGTTGTCCTGAGTGGTTCCTGTCCTCCCCTCCCCCATCCCTTTTGCAGTCCTGGACTGGGCCAGAGTGACCGAACACTCGACCATAGTGGGGACCAGAGAGGTGGGGCCTCCGGGTTGGGGTGAACAGTCCAGGGACCTTGAGGGGTGGGGGGCTGGAGACGAGGGAGTGAGAGGACATGGGGGAGAGGGTGTGGCCAGCCTCCCTGCTGACTCAGGTGTGGCTCCCTAGGACTGAGGGTGCATTGCCAGGGACAGCTTGGGGGAGCATGTGACCACAGGACCTCACTTCCACCTGTTTCTCAGCCACCGTGAAGTATGTGAAGTACACGGCTGAGATGTGCTGCTCGAATCGGAGTGAAGTACTGACTCTGTTGTCTTCTTTTTGTGTGTGCTTGGCCTGCAAAGGCTGGGCCTGTTTATTACAGACAGCAGCACCCTCTTCCTTGACTGCGAGGTGCATTCGGCTAGAGTCAGATGTCTGAGGTCTTTGAACCACTCAGCGTGTGATTGCTCTGGAGACAAGTCATTTCAGCACCCAGGACAGCTCCTGGCACATAGTGAGCCCTCAACACACATCTGTGTCCAGAGTGAAGAGACATCTCAGAACAAACCCAGGGTACTGTGAGTGGACGGCGCTGAGGAGCAGAAGTGGTCTCAGCACAGTGGTTTTGGGGCTCATGATCCCCATTCAGTGAAGTGGGTGAGAGGAGAAAGCAAGGGTCTGGACATGGCAGCCACTGGGAAGGACCCACAAATTTGATGATAGGGGTTTTCACCCTAAAGTCAGGGTCACACATGAGATGTAATCGCAGTGGCATGTGGGTAAACTTGTGCTTCAGGGGAAAAAACGACCCTGATTTGTAGCAATTGCTGACTTCCGTGACGTAAATTCTACCTGATTCCAAGCGACCAGTTAGAACAAATTCCTAACTTTTCACAATCGGCTCTCAGAGATGTGTGTCCTCTGCACACCACTGGGTGGGAGTGACCAGGTGGGTCTCTAGTCGGGCGTCGCAGCAGGGGTGGGGTGGGGGCATCATGGGGCTGTGTGTGAGCTTGTACATCTTGCCGCACAACAGGAAACACCGATTGAATCTCAACATCTCCTTCCTCACCACAGCCTGTTACCTGAGATAAGGACCTGGATGGAATGGCAGACCTCTGTTCTAGGGCCTTGGTCATGCCTTGGGAGAAAGTCAGAGCAGGTGCTCAGGAAATATTCAGCTAGGAGCTCTGGCATGGGCAGCAGACGTCTGAGAGTCAGTCAGCAGTGGTGTCTCCTTCTGGGGACAGAGCCTGATGCAGGGCTTCTAGGAGAAGCCTCAGGGTTTGTCTGGAGTCACAGGGGCCATGAAGGGACTGGTGAAGGGGTCAGAATGGAAGTACCTGCTTTGGGAGACTTGGTTGGGCCAGGAAAGTCAGGGCTACAGGTTTACGTGGGGAACCAGGTGACAAATAACCTCAGTGCCCGTGGTTTACATCCCCGTAAAGCGTTAAAATTATTAAAATTTCTTGAGGGAGGAAACCCAAGGCTCTCTGCTTCACCTGTGCTTACTGTGGGACGAATTAACTATTTCATGAAGTAACACAAGTAGTATTTGGAGTAATAAAATTAGAGAATTAACTAAAAATAGGTGAAGCAGTGAAATTCAGCCACAAGGATATGAATAACTAAGGGACTGGCATGTGGCTGTATTTCAAGGAGACCCTCGTCT
>NW_006442491.1:30603741-30604493 GCF_000325575.1 Pteropus alecto
ATAGGCAAGCTTTGTCTTCCAGCATGAAGAGTCTCTTAATTAAATTTTATTTGTCAAGCAGGCGAGATGCATTTGTGTTTCCTCAGGCTCCCATTGTTAAAAACTTTGCAATGTTCTCTCTGAGAAATGCTCCTTTTCTGCTCAACAGAGCTGGATTATGGCTTTTCCCTCTTCCACTGTGGAGAGGAAATGCTACAAGTTCTTTGTCAGGTAATCAATTATCTCCCTTAAAGGATCCCTGAAGTCATCATCTGAAAATTATAGCCTCTTAAAAATACTAAAATACCCACTTTAGCATATTGATTGTCACATGTCAGTTTCCCTCCTCTTCAGAGTCATAAAGCCTGTCAATTGCTCATGTTAATGACCTCTGGCTCCAAATGCGGTCGCTTCCTGTCACTTCTGGGGTTTCGATGCTGTCACCAGGTCTCTTAGCCTCTCAGAAGCCCTGTAATGATGCCCAATTAGTAATGTAGTCTTCCTTTTCTTCCAACACACTCTAATTGCTCTAATTGATGTCCCTCGACAATGCTCCCACTGGGCATGTCATCCGTACTTCTGTGTAGAGTAGGGAGTTCTCAAGTTCAAGGTCCCTAGTGGGTAGACAACACAATTTCAAGTTCATGGACATCCTCTGCAATCAACTTCAACTGCCCCAACAGGAACACAAGACCTTGGTACTGTTGGTGAGTAGCAGGTAATTTACAAGCTTGTCAGCATAATCCACGGCCCCTGATCTGTATTGGTAGGAA
>NW_006442491.1:30606789-30609487 GCF_000325575.1 Pteropus alecto
AGCCGTGCCAGGCCTGGCTCCTCACACGCTCTTTCCTGGTCCTTTGTTCTGAGCAAGTGAAGGAAGGGAGACTAGAGGGAGGTCACCTCTCTCAGGTCAGCATCCTGATCAGCCAGTTTTGGATGTGAGATGCTTCCTCTTGGCCCCAAGGATCTCTGTGGTTCCTGCCTGGTCCTCCCTGTCTCATCCACTCTGTGGGGCAGAGAAGGCCCACTGTGCTCACGTCACTCAGGTGGGTCTCTATTGGTCACAGCTAAGACTCTTGACTGCACTGTGGTCTATCTGGCCATGTAGGGGAGGACACTCCTTGATACCTCACCCTCTGGTGCCAGGTCTTAGCAGGACCCCTTCTTTGGAACTCTGAAATCTTGTATCAGGGTTTCAGTGAGGTAAGTTGTGTTTGTGCAAGGCAGACACTCATCTAGACCAGCTGGACCAAAGGAAGCGAATGCTTTGTCAGGACATAGGACATCTGCAGGAAGTGGGAGGTGTGGCACAGGCTCAGGCAGTCAAGATCAAGACTTGGAGGCCAAAGGGATACGAGATAGCCACTCTGCCCCTTGTCTCAGAGCCTCAAGTCCTCTCTTGCCATTTATTTTTTTCTTCTCTTCTTTCGGCCTCTCTAAGGACATGGATAGAAATGGTGGCCGCATTGCATATCTTCTTAGTTTATTGGCCTTAAAGAGATTCTTATTGGTCCTGATTTGATGAAGTGCTCTGTGCTCATTCAAAATCAGCTCTGGGCAGGAGTTTGGGTCAAACATGGCTGCTGGAGGCCACCCTTGTGAATGTGTGGAGCCATGTGCCTCAAGGCTGTCCACCTTAGAGCCACAGGAATTGTGCCAGTCTTGGGGATGATGTGTGGGTCATTGACATACAAACCTCCTCACCCGAACAGCTGAATGAATTAACCTGCCCCCTTATCAGAGGAATCTAGAAATTACTTTTTAATAAATAACATCTTTGGAAAGTGCTCCGGGGAGAAAGATGATCTCTGGTTCTTACAGCAAAATTCTGTTTCCCTTTGAGATAAGGACTGATTTGTAACACTCATCATTAACCGTTAATTTTACTTTTGTGGGATGAACTCCAGGGGAATTTCTTTCACAAGCCTCTCAAATTATAGGTGGTTTTGAGCAAGAGTTTTCATGAGCAGTGTGTCTGGATAACCCTCAGTAATGTGAGAAGTTCCAAAAATAATTTGATTCCCTTCCCTATGTCTGCCCTCTCCAGCGAATTGTAAAGCATGTGAAAATGTGATGAGGATGACTTCAGAGCTCATGACTCCCTGTTTATACAGAAATAGCACTCATAAGCCTGGCTTTTCTGAATCATACTGATCTTTCATTTTCTTGGTCTTCTTTTTAATCAGGACTCTTTTTTTCGTTTGTTTCATTTCTAATGTATTGAGATATAATTTATGTCCAATGAAATTTGCCCTTTTTTTTTAGAGTGTACAATTCAATGATTTTTAGTATTCTCAAAGTTGTGCGACCATCACTACTAATTCTGGAACATTTTCATCACTTCCAAAAGAAACCCCATACTCATTAGCAACCATTTTCTCTAACCACCCTAGGTAATCACTAATCTATTTTATGTTTCTATGG
Source organism: Pteropus alecto (assembly GCF_000325575.1). Classification (NCBI taxonomy): domain Eukaryota; kingdom Metazoa; phylum Chordata; class Mammalia; order Chiroptera; family Pteropodidae; genus Pteropus; species Pteropus alecto. The sequence goes on from NW_006442491.1 coordinate 30,608,400, forward strand.
ATTTGCCGGTTTTGGACATTTAATGTAAGTGGAATTATGCACTAGGTAGCCTTCTGCGTCTGGCTTCTTTCTCTTAACCTAATATTTTCGAAGTTATACATGTTGTATCCTGTACCGATACTTCATTCCTTTCTATGAACTGAAGGGTATTCCATTTCATGGATAACACTTTTGGTTTTAAGTGTAAAATAATTCAAATGATCTTAAACAATTAAACGAACAAATGAATGAATGTAAGGACTCATGTCACTGAAGAGTCCAGGGATGTGGTGGGCAGAATTCTAAGTTGTCTCCTAATGACCTTTACTCGTGTATAATGAGTGTCCTGCCTTCGAGTGTAGGTAGAACTCATAAATATGATAAAATATTACTCTTGTGATTATGTGATGTTATATGAAAGAAGGGATTATGCAGATCTAATCAAGGTTATTAATTGGTTTTGAGTTAATCAGAAGGGAGATAATCCAGGTGAACCTGATCTAATCACACTAGCCCTTTAATCTGAGTCTAAGGGTCAGAGACGGAGGAAGTTATAAACTTCAAGCTTGAGGAGGATTCAAAACACTGTTGGTGGCTTGAAGATGAAGTGACTCACATGGCAAAGAGTGTGGGAGGCCTCTAGGAGCTGTTGATGGTCCCTGGAGGGCATCCAGCAAGAACATGGGCACCTTAGTCATATAGCCACGTGGAACTGAAGGATGCCAATGATGTAAACTGGCATCAATGATGTAAACTGACTGATGTAAATCAGTCAGAGGTGTGGTCTGTCAGGTCTTGTCGGAAGCATATCCCCTCCCCGCCCCAGAGCCTCCATGGTTCCATGGACATAGACAATTTCTCCATATATTTGGATTCTCTTTGATTTCTTTTACTAGAATTCTGTAGTTTTCCTCATATAAATCTTATGCATAGTTCATAAAATGTGTACCTAGGTATTTCATTATTTTGTGTGCTAATATAATGGAATTCAACTTTTAACTTTTAAATTCCACTTGTTCATTGCTGATATATAGGAAAGTGATTGACTTTTATATATCATCCTTGTACCCTGAAACCTTGCGATAATCATTTATTAGTTCCGGGAGGTT
>NW_006442491.1:30609529-30615256 GCF_000325575.1 Pteropus alecto
ATCATGTTATTTGCAGAGACAGTTTTATGTCTACTTTCTAATCTGTTTATTTCGTTTTTCTTATCTTATTACATTGGCTAAGGCTTCTGGATGGGGAGCTCTGCAAAGCAAAGCAAGTGCAAAGGCTCGGAACTGGGCTGAGCCTGTTCTGTTCCAAGAACTGTGATACGAGTTCTGGATAGGAACCAGGCGGCAGAGAGGAGAAGGTGCCGGGACACAGGAGCCATGCGGGGAGTTGTCATCCTGGGGGAATGGAAAGATGGTAAAGGGTTTTAGGGAGGGGAGTGACATTTGGGGATATTACATAATCTGGGACTCTCAGTAAAGTGCCAGGTGTTGCCCTTCAGGTATGACTTTAATTATTCATCCATTTATTCATTCGCTCATTCACTCATTCAATCCACGAATATTTGTGAAGTATCTGCTACGTGTCTGACACTGTCCTGGGAACAAAACAGGGTACAAAACAGAGAAAGCTCCCTGCTTTGTGGCGCGTATGTCCTAATGTCGAGAGAGGAACGCTGATGTGTAAATCAGTCAGAGGTGTGGTCTGTCAGGTCTTGGTCAGTGCTGGTGAGAAACAAAGCCGGGAGGTGGACAGTAAGTGTGGAGGATGTGGTCGGGGGAGTTATTTAAAAAGCGGGGTCATGGAGGCCTCCCTGTGAAAGCAACAGAGAGGGACCAGCCTGAGACTCTCTGGGGAGGAGCTTTCCCAGCAGAGGGAATGGTCGTGCAAAGGCCCTGGGGTGCGTTGACCTGGTGTTTCCAGGCACAGCCAGGGGGTCAGTGTGGCCGGAGGGGAGAGGGCGAGGGGGAGAGGGGAGTGGAGCATAAAGCATCTTTTTAAAGGTTAATGGTCACTGGCAAGGGAAGAAAGGGCCACTGAGCGTGGAAGCTCTCTTTGATGATGTGGATTTTTCAATTAAGTGAAATGAGAGTCACGCCTCTTTACAGGTACCTGGTCTGGTTGCCAAGCAGCCAGGGAGGCCTCAGGGTGTCTTGGAGGGAGGCTGGGACCGTCAGCCCCATGCGAGCTACAAGTGCTGTTACATAAGCTGTTCCCAGGGGAGGGGGAGTGGGTCAGGTGGTCCTCAGCTTTGTCTGCTGCCTGCTTGGCCTGAGTGAGCTCTGTGTGTGGAGAGGTGGTTCTGGAAGTTTCCATGCTCTGGCCAGTGAGCTCCGGGAGGGCAGGGATAAAGTCTGTTTAGGGTGCCTGGCACCTGCTCCAGCCATGGCAGGTGTGTAGGTGGGAGGTGTTGGGTTGATCTCAGATCTCAGAGTCCTGCTCAGTGACGTGGGGCAAGGAGAGAAATCAGCCCGAGTGCTCTCCTGGTCACATCTCACCAAACTCAGAGTTTGTAGGTCAGACTGTGGTAAACAGTACTGTGCATTAGTCAGGATGAGTATCAGCAGCTGCTATGACATCAACCTCCAAACCTCAGAGGGTTTCTCCATCTGACTGGGAGGGGCAGCTCTCCTAGCAGGATCTCCTCCAATGGTGGCTCGGGCATTTAGGCTCCTTTAAGCTTATGATGTCATCATCTTCAACGTGTGTGTTCAAAGCAGTTGTGCAAGGGGATAGGAGACGAGAAGTTCGTGAAGAGATTTTTATGGCCTGCCTGGCATCGTCTTACATCCCTTGAACCTTTGTTCTCTTGGTCAGAACTCAGGTACATGTTCCCAAATTCTCTGCAAGGAGGCTGGGAAATGTCATTGTCCTATATACCAAAGAAGAAGAAATGGGATTGGTGAGCAGGTGGCTGGTCTTGATCACGCCTGGTGAGATTGGTAGCTGTTAGGCATCTGGCATGTGGGGTTTATTTGCCCAATGTGCACTGTGTTTACTGAGCAGACTCGTTTCCAGGCACTGGGAACACAGCTGTGAACAAGACAGACAAGGTGCTGGCCTCATGGAACCTCCATTCTCACGGGGAGGGACAATAAGCTAATAAACAAAACACATATTTACTATGCCACTTAGTGTTTAGTGACAAATGTAACAACAGGGAAGGAAGACAAAGGGCTGGAGAGCGATGGAACGTGCTATTTTATATAAGTGGTCAGGGTGGCTGCTCTGACCTGGTGACATCGAGCACTGACAGGAAGTGAGGGGACTCACCAAGGAGAAGAGGTTTCCAGGCAGAGGGAACAGAGATGCCGAGGCACAAAGGCCAGTGTGTGCTGGGCCATCTGAGGACAATGGGGAAGCTGATGAGGCCAAGCGTGGGAGGAGGGCGTGGCCAGAGAGGTCGGAGCAGTGAGAAGTCAGGTGATGCAGAGAACGTCAGCCTCATGGGGAGGGTTTTAGGTTCATTCTGGGCTCAGTGGGAAGGTCTGGGAGGATGGGGAGCAGGCAGCACCACGACTGGGTCTTGGGTGAGAAGAGCTGCTCTGGCCACTGGGAGGAGAAAGGGGAGGCTGGAGGCTGGAGAAGGCAGCTGCTGTGAAGTTACGAACAATCAGGGCTCAGCCAGGAGGTGGAGGCAGTGCTTGCGGTGGGAAGTTGGAGCGCAGGCTAGGAAATGGTCTTGCCACCTTCTGCCGTGTACTTTTGTTAAAAATATCTCATTGGGCGTAGAAGGCATTGATTATGAAGGATTTTCCACTCCCCAAAACATATATTTGCTGAAGTTCATGTGAACATCTTGCTTTACAAAAAGTAACAAAGGAAGGAAGGCAGGCAGGCACGCAGGCAGGCAGGAAGGAAGGAAGGAAGGGAGGAAGGAATCAAATACCGAGGGAGTAATTGGTCTGATTCTCAGTGGATGTGGAAGGAAATTAGGGCCACTTGATCAAGGAGAATATTCAAGGGAACTGACCTTTTCCTGAGGACATGGGCAGGTCATTCCCTCTCTGGGCCTCAATTTCCCTGTGGATCAACTGAAGAGGTGAGTCTAAATAATCTTAAAGGACTCTTCAGGAGATCAGCACCTGTGACTATGCTGAGTGTCCTGCAAAGTCCTAAAAGGGAAGTGAGAAAAATCCTGTCACTTCACACGGGGTGGGGGTGGGGTGGGGAGGAACACCCACCTCGGACTCTGCCTGGAACAGGTGGGCCTTTTGAATCCTTCATCGGCTGTTTCTTCCCTGACCTTGGCCTTCTGGCTGGATGCGATGTGGCTCCTGCCTGCCTCTCCAACCCCACCTTTCCACCAAGTAGGTTATATAGCCTCAGGAAGTCCAAGCATGTAGGGAGATTCTTTTCTGTGTAGTTTTCATGGTCTCAGGCTCCTCCCATCTTGCTGCTCTGTCATCCTTAGGGCGAAGCTTCTTCCGCAAGGTCCATCATGTCCCCAGGCCAGTCAGCGTGGAGGGGGAGAAGGGGACAGAAAGAGTACAAATCTTGCCTTTTCTTCAAAGGCAGGACCCAGCAGCTGAGCACACACATCTCTTCCCCATTGGCCACAGCCCAGTCACATGACCACCTCCAACTACAAGGGGTCTGGGAAATGTAGTCTTCATTCTGCCAGGATCAAAGTTCATTACTATGATGGGAGAATGGATGTCGGGAGATAGTAGACGACTCTGCCCACTCTTGCTCACATTGCTCCAGCCTAGGGCGACCGACTGGTTTGCTCAGGATAGAGAAGTTTCTCGGGACGCAGGATTTGGAGTGCTAAAACTGGGAAAATTCTGGGCAAACCGGGATGAGTTTGTCTACTCTGTTTCAGCCACACTGGCCTCTTTTCTTTTCCCCTAAATGTATACTTTCTGCTACTTTTTCCATCCGGAAAGTATTAATGGGTGCCCACGTCGTGCTTGATCTGCTATGCTCATCACTAAATGCCAGGAGCAGACTGAAAATTCCAACCATGCTCTCGACAGAGATGAGATTAAGTTTTTCTGCTCCTCCCTGCCCTCTTCAGTTTCAAAATCTCTGTGGATTAGTAATTTTTATTCTCTGCAGCTCTGAAAGGCACATTTGCCTAAGGCTCTGGCCAGGCTCGTCCAGTATCTGACATCTTTGATATTAATAATAACCTGAAAGAAGACCATGTATTAAATTCCAGGAATTTGATCTAGGAAATGAGGATTTTGAAGAGATGCGTAAGCCTAATAAAGGCAAAGGGTGAATTAAAGGGAAGTATGGGGTGGAGAAGCTTTTCATTAGATAAAGCCACACCTCTCGGATGAATTCACGGGTATAATCTTTCTGGAGGATAATTTGGCAGTATGTTGCAGCTGCTACTAAAAGTCCATGACTTTAGGCCCCAAGTTTCATTTATAGGAATTTACCCCAAGGAAATAATAGGAAAAATACGCAAAGATGAATCTCTAAGACTTTTTAAACGGGGAAAGAAGTATAAAGGCCTTACGCCAGTTGGTGGGGCAGTAGAGACCACTATTCTCTTCCCTGACACCCGTATGTTCTTCAGATGAGGAAACTGAGGCACAGAGAGCTTTAAGCTACTTGTCCAAGGTCACACAACAGGAAGTGGCAGAGCTGGGTTTGAACCAGGGAGGTGACTCCAGAGCTCGTATGGTTCCCCCATTGGCTCTGCCACTTCCTAAACCTGAAAAGGGAATGAGAAGGTCCGCCTGGGAATTAGGACCTCCTGGCCACCGCGAGACACCCGCCTCCCCCACAAATGAGACTGGAAAGAGAACCTGCCTTTGCAGGTGGAATCAGGTGAAATCTGGTTGTAAGTAAGTCTACCAGAAACCAAAAGTCACAGGCACGGCCAGAAGGACTGTCAGTCAGTGGCATGAGGATGACAATGACAAGGATAGCACCTGCTCAGAGATGAGCAAGATGAGAAGACGTCATACACGACGGAAGGAGGACAGGTCCTTCCCAACAGCCGCAATGTCATCGTGCAGAGAAGTGGCCCACGAGGCGGGAACTGTTTCTCGACATGAATAGCGTGAGGCCGAGCTGCGAGGCACACAGGAGTGATCGGCGGTCCCCTGGGAACAGTCGGGGGCTCTTGGCCAGATGATCAGGGTTCTCAGATGCTTAGCTCCTCCCTGGAGGATGGCCTTCTGCCCTGTCCGTTCTGATGGCCGTCATAACAGCAGGGAGCCACAGAGCTGGGTGTCGGATAGATCTGGATATGAGTCTCACTTCCTGCCAGGCCAGTGACTCGGAGCCTTAGGTTCCAAGTTTATAAAGTGGGGCTGCTATCAACAACTTCTATTGACTGTCTGCTAGTGTCAGGCTCTTGTGATGTGCCTTTAATTTCTAGGGACAGAGACTTTATTATCCTCATTTACACTGAGAAAATAGAGGCACAGAGAGATTACATCACTTCCCTGGGGTCATTCCGATGCAATCTGTGGAGTTAGAACTCCAACCAGTGAGGATCACATGGAGCCCTTGGCACTGTGCCAGTCACATGGTGGGAGCCCTGGAATGTCAGGTGCTATTTATGACCATTCCTCCCTGCTGCTGCCGCCCCTGGCACCACGACCTAAACTGCTGTGTCTGCCTCCGAGGGCCGTCATGGGCATGCAGCGAGGTGACGCACGTGGGACCCGGCACTGGCTGGGGGAAAGAGAGCCTAGAGTAACCACATGGTGACGGTGAGGACAGCTCTGGCTGATGGTACTAAGCCCCATTCTGCCCGTTTCTCTGTCTGCAAGCTCCTGAGAGCCTGGACCCCGTGCGGGTCAGAGGATGGGTCTGGGTTCTTGGGAAGGGGCAGCCGGGCCCAGCTCATGGCCTGCTGCTCCATCGGGGGCCTGACCCCACACTCTTCCCCAGGCCCCGCTCCCCGGGGAGCCTGG
>NW_006442491.1:30620464-30638307 GCF_000325575.1 Pteropus alecto
CACCTCACTCAGCGCTGCTGTCTCTGCTGATGCCCCTACATCCAGCCCTTCTCTCTCCCTCCTTATGTCCTATAGGAATGTGGGCTCGTCCCAGAGAAAGCCGCAGATGCCACCACACAGTGCACCAACCCCTCACTCCAACTCTGCAAAGACCCCACCCGCCTCTTTCTGGCTTCTGTCCCTTGTGCAGTAAACATCGCCCAGCGCTTTGGGTGACATACTGGCCTCTCTTCACAGTGCTGATCTGTGTGAAAGGGGCCAGAAAACAACTCCCTTGGGGTCGGGGTCGGGGTCGGGGTCGGGGTCGGGGACGGGCAGTGCTGTGGAGCCTGAACAGCTGGGCTGTTGTGATCCTTGCAGCTCCGCTTGCGTAATGGCACCTCAGGGACCCCTCTAGGGGGTGGGCGTGGGAAGGGAGAGGACAGGTTAAACAGGGAGCACAGGGAGGGGCAGGCAGGTCGGGTAATTAAAGTTTCTTGCCGAGTTGCCAGGCTGCCGTTAAATTCGTTGTCTATATGAAAATGTAGGCACAGGCTCCAGGAAATCCGATGTTTCCCTGCGGACCGTGCTTATCTTTCAAGAACGCCCTTTACGCGTCAGTCTGGACATCCCGGTCTACTGACATCGCTTTTTCGAATCCTGTGTAATACGGTGGACTTTTCCGCCCAAACGGTGATGGTGGACTGAACACATGGTAGGTCCAGGCGCTGTGCTGAGGCACGAACTCCTTTGATCGTCTCTGTAGCCCTGTGAGGTGGGCGCTATTATTATCTCCATTCTATAATGAAGGAAGTCACAGAGAGGTTAACCCACTAGGCCAAGGTTACCCCGCTAATAAGGGGTAGAGTTGGGATTTGAACCCAGGGAGCCTGGCATCAAAGTCTGCAGTCCTAACCGCTTCCGTTGCAGGGAATTTTCTAGGGGGCAGGTAGGAGGATGTTTCTCCATGGGTCCTACAGGGCCCTCTGTGAAGGGCGGGTGGGCTGTGACTCAGATTCCACGCCTCTGTTGTCTCTGCCTAGAGCCCCCTCCACGACCCCTCCCACGATCTGCTCCTTCTCCTTCTTCTTCGGGACTCAGGTCAATTGTCCCCTCCTCATTCCCTGAGTCCCATGTCCATCGCTCCACCGCTTCAGCCTGGTTAAATGTCTTCCCTGTACGTTTCATCTCCGACATCGTCTCAAGCGCGGCTTTCATTTCCTGCTCCCTGTCTGTCTCCTGCCACAAGTGCAAGGTCTGGGGGGCAGGACTGGGATCCCGGCTGCATCCCCAGACCTGGAGCTGTGCGCGGTGGCGCATGTGCACGACAAGACCTGTTGGAGGAACACTGTGAGCTGGCCGCTGGAGGGCGCTGGAGGGAATCGCCAAGATGGCCCAATCCACTGCTCACCTGACAGGAAGTGGAAGGGGTACTCCGGAAGCTGTGCCCCCGACCACCTGGCTGCAGTGCCACACGGGCATCCGTCATGGACACACATGACACGAGCTGTCGTGGAGCCCGTTGAGCTTCCAGCAAGAGCGAGCTGTCTGTGCCCAAGACTGAGCTCAGATTCCAGAATCTAGTCCACGTAGACGCCCCAATCAGCAAACCACAGCCTCGCATCCCCCGGACGGACAGAGAGGGGTGGTGGCAGTGTGGAAGGACCCTCCACACCCCTGTATGTCGGGGAACAGAGCACACACGGGGGGCACTGCTCACCAGCCCCAGCCAGGATGGCGCTCCAGTCCACCCCAGTTCCTCTGCCTTCTCTCTCCTGGAAGAAATCCTGACATTTCTACACTTTTTTTTCTTATCTTCCTGGCCCCTTTCAGTCTGAGAGAGATGGGCACAGGCTGTGTCGGAATACAAACTTGGAAGATTTGCTTCCCTTGTCACATCCTGAGCTCAAACCAGGCGGCCTCCTTAGGAGTTGACAGTCGATTTTGTTAAAAGTGTCACAGTCAGCAAGGAAGTTGTTCCCCCAGGAGAGGAATGTGGGGTTTGTACCCATGAAATGTTGATGGGGTCGTTTCTTTCCTAAAACTTAATCGAGCCTCTCAGCCTACCTGTCATAGCAGAGGCAGCTGGAGATGGTGTGGGGTGAGGAACGCGTGTCTTGTCATGGGCAGTGGAGACAGTCACGTGGGTGAAGCTCCATTCCCAGGAGCAGCTGGTGTGGTAGGACCTTCCTGATTTGGAGTCTGGGGCTGCGGGACCTGGTGCTCTGGCTGCTCAGCTGGGTGACCTCGGGGACCTGGCTGGTCTTTATTTCCTCATCTCTGCATCGAGAAGAATGACCCTGTCCTGCACCTCCCAGAATTGTTGGGGACCCACTTGAACTGATGTAGCACATAGAGCGGCTCCACGCCTGCAAATCAGTCCAAAATCTAACGTTGAGTTTCCAGTACATGAAACATTTTCACGTCTTTTTCTTGTCCATGATGCAAATGCAATTTCCTCTACAGCCGACACTGTAGACATTGTAAACATTACTATTTACAATATTTAGATTTCGCAGATTTTCTCTAATAGCCTTTTTCTGTTCACCAATTCCATTGAAGATACCAAATTAGATACACTGTGTTTTTCACTGTCTTGGACGTGAATCAAAGTTATAGAAATATATTTCATATCACAGGATAATAAACATGTTTAAATAATCTGAAACAAAATATTAAGAACACGATACTTATTTTTACCAACTGGAATACACTCTCATGTTTCTCTTTTGTTATATTCTTTCTCATCCCATCTCATCTCATCCCATCCCATCCCAACATAAAAATACTCTTCAAGATGTGATAAACTTAATGACCCACAAATGGGTCAGTACCTGCAGTTTAAAAGCTCATTTTGCGCAAGGATGTTCTATCCCATCTCTATTCCACGGTGGGTGCTTGTTCTGTTCATTTATCTCCTGGGCTCATTGTGAACTCCCTGCACTGCAGGAAAGTGTCTGTGTTCTTCCTCTGACCTCCGTTCTGGGCGCTGTGCCTGCCGTCTGTGCCCCGGAAGTGACTCTTGCCTGATGGCTTGATGAGCATGTCCTTTCTATTTTCTTACATTTGTCCTATCTGTCTATTTCTGCAGTGTTGAATGCCTAGTAAGCAGCATCCCCTTTCTTCGGAGACATGGCTGGTCAGTGCTGGAATATTTGCAAGCACCAGTGCTCAGAACTAACCGGTTTAGCACGCCTGTCATGAGCCTCACCCTGGCAATGGTGCCAGGGGCTGGGGTGGATCCCCCACTGGGGTTCCAGGCATTTCAAGTTAGATTTGCATGCAAACCCAGCGATTGGAAATGCTCTGGTGTTTTCAATTGTCACAGGATTGGGGTAAACATAACTGTCCTTCAGGGCCTGGGACAGTTCCTTACGATGAATTTGTATAGTCCTTTACAATGCCCTGTACAAAATGACAACAGTGACCCTTGTCGAGACACCCTGACCAAGACCAATCTGAGATTAGAAATAGAGAGGATGACAAGAGTGTCTGTTTCTTACGGTGTAAGCTTCTTTTTTTTTTTTTTTCAAATACCAGTCAGTGTTGTTTACAGCCAGGGAGGGAGGCCCTGGGACAACTGGTGGGCATATTTCAAAGAACCGCCTGGCCCGGGACAGCCAGGTTAAGCTGCAGGAGTTTAACAGATTTGTTCCAACAGCTCCAAGCTCCCCAGGCACTTGGAGGAAGGAATGTGCTGGGGGTTTTAATTACCATGGGGAGAGGGAGCCACGCTCCTTTTGGGTAAATCTGCTGTGGTCACACCCTAGCATGCCTTTCTAATCACTGCCCAACCACAAGGAATGCATGCCTCCCCCCCCACCCCCCCACCCCAGTCACCCCGCTCCTCTTTGAGTCCAGCCCTTTGCTTCAGAAGTGGGAGAACCTTCTCTTTCTTCCACCTCATGTAGAACCTTAACCTTCTACTGGCCATGACTCATTCTCTGTTTATTAGAGGTTATCGCAGGCGCATTAAAATACATCCACCAAGGCCCCTAAGTAGATCGAAGAGTCACAGAGAGCTTTGAATCGAATGAAACTGCTGCTCACTGCCCTAAGATACACATTCTTTCTCTTTGTTAAGCAATTAAAGCATCGGGTACTTTAATCTTTAACAACAGGTAAATGAGACTGATCTCTCTATGGAAACAGAACCCAGAGGGAAATACAAGTTTTACAGTTCCAGCATCTGGGGCAATATTTCCCCAGTTCCTTTTGTTTGTATAATACGTTATACTTTGCAAAGATATTTTCTCATGCACAAGTTTATTGAATGTGTGCAAGGTATTTACATGTCACACATATTGATCATTCTTTTCCCAATCAAATTAAAAAAAAAAATGCCTGCAAATCTTCAGTTGTACATACTTTCTGTTAGGTGCAGTGGACTCACATTCACATCCTTTCTTTGTCTCGTATTTCATTCTTTTCTTTCTCAATAGCGTGTTTTAGCACTATGAACCGGTTCTTCTTCTACCCCTTTCATTCGTAAACATGTGGCTGTGGGTGACCATTGCTTTTGTCCACCCGATATTTGTTTCTCCTCCTGATGACACCGCCCTAATTTTATTTCTGGCAAAGGATCTTGCCCCCTTCAATCCAGGCGGGAGAACTGACTGTTAGTCTCCAGCTCTAGATTCGGCCTTGACAACCGGTACATTCTCCCTCTCTGTCCTTGTCCCTACTTCCTGACGTCAAAGAGATTCCTGGATGGCCAGTGAAACTCAATGCCTGACTTGTTTTGATGTACTGAGAACACCTTTCTTCATAGGGCTTGTTTTTGTGAGGATGTGAGCAGGGCCACAGGCATCTGTTTGTGTATGAAGTCAGTGTGGGGAAAAACAGCCTGAAATTAGAGAGAGATGGAGCATCGTAGACATGATTTGAGCTCCTGGATTCAGCCATGCCTGAAACCGTTGCCCTACGGCAGGGTTTTTTTTGTTTTGTTTTTTTTAATTATCACGGAACTATTGACGGTTCGGAGATTAGATAATTGTCGTGGGGGGCTGTCCTGTGCATCGTAGGATGTTTAATAACCCACTAATAGCATGCTCCCCACCCCCTCATTCCTCCACCCCTCCCTTGACAGCACAAAATATCTTCAGACTTTGCCAAAAGTCCTTGGTGAGACAAAATTACCATCATTAAGAAACACTGCCTTAGACTGCTCTTAAGTTTTGTGGGCCAATAAATGTCCTTTTTTGCTTATTCTTGTTTGAGTTGGGTTTCTGTTCTTGTTTGAGTTGGGGCTTTCTGCCCCAAGGAGAGCTGTACTTTTAAGATTCAGGGCGACACCTAATAAAAGGGGCTGGATGGCTGCCATGAATGATGTGACACCCTGTTGCCAAGAAACCAATTCTAGACTGAGCTAAGTGGTTTTATAGTTTGCAGCTGTATTCTGCCGGGGTGAGAGGGCGCCTTCTACTTCACCTGGTTGGTGATGAGAAACTGTCTAATGGCAGCCTCCCAGGGAGAGAGGGAGGTGGGTGGGAGATGGCCTGGGGCAGCTCCTCACAATCTCCCATCCTCTTGTGTTCTAGGAGGGTCATAGGATGTTCTGCCAAGGCTCAGATGAGCTGCGGCTCCAGCCCGGCCTACGTAGGGTTGTGCCGGAGCATGCAGGACCCCCAGGGTGTCGGTTATTATGCAATGAAGGGTAATGTTTTTTGGGTAATTAAAAGAACATTTTGCCGCTATACGAACCAGTTCCAAACCCATATAGACTTCAATCGTCTGCAAAAAACGGAGGTGGGTCACGGATCCAAGTAGATATTTTCAGGCATTCTCAAATATCTAAAGGTTGGCACTTTAGAGGCCAAATATCCAAGATTTTTGGTTACCAATTTGTGTAGATACAGCAGACACTTAAGAACGCCGAGGGTTACAAAGTTGACTTCTCCATCCGTCTCAGAGCAGGGCCGGGGAGGGCTGCCTGGGGTCACAGCTGAATCTGAAATTCTTGCTGGGAAATCTCCCCGCTTTCTCCCCAGGCCCCATGGGGAGCCCCAGCATGTGCACAGCGATGAGACTTGGTTCTTAGCATTTCCAGGTTTTACCTGAGATACCAGGTTTCACCCAAAGAACTTTCTGGCACTCGGTTGTTCTAACTTGGAATATCGTTGGAGGGGTGATGCTGGCCCCATCGCAGGTCAAGAGAATCTAAAGAGAGAGATGGAAAGAGAGGGCGAGGCAAGCAAAGTGGGGAGCCAAGAACACCGGGTCAGCATCTCGTTTGTGATTTAATTCCCAGTATTTCAGAAGGCTCAGGAAAGCCAGGAGTCTGGGGCCTGCTTGAGACTCTTAAATATTCCTTTTCACTGGTTGAGACCCAAATTCACCATCTTTGATGAGATATTGAGAACCCCAAACATCCTGTCCTCAGCTGGGACCCCCATGCTCACCGCTTCCTTCGGTTTGAAATGCATTCAGGGCTGGGACTAAGGTGAAGCCGGTGGACATTCGCCTTGGGCACAAACATTTTGGAGTACTCCAAAATCTCAGTTATCAAGACAAATACAATTTTAATGCAATCTTGTAAAAGTCTACATCAATGCCAAAAAATCTGCAATGAACAAAAGATCAAATTTTCATATAAAGACAGGATCTGCTGTTTTACCAGGAATTAAAATTTGAGATGTATGTGTCTACTTTCCTGATCATTTGACCAATTCTGTTTTTAAAAGGACCATGATGCGAACCACGGCTTACTAAAATGAAACCCCCAAAACCCTAACAAGCCAATTTATATCAGAAACAAGCCTGGGATTATTTTTCTGAAACAACTGAGTCAAATTTTCACAATACTTTATGATCTGAATAGATATCGTATCTGAGTCATTCATTGATGGAAATGCCCAGTTGAGTAACTTGATAACGGGAACAATCAGAACAATCAACCCCCAATCCCAAATGCAAATACTCTGGGGAGTTTATAAATCTGACCACCAAAACTCTTGCAATCAACTCAGGATCCTCACTTCCTCTGTCCCAAAGGACCCTCTCCTTTGTCTGGTAACACGGTCTAGAAGAGAAGAGAATTTCCCAGGTCTGAAGGAATCCAGAGAAGAAAACTCAGTTTATGATCATAAGGGAGATGAAAAGCATATTTTAATAGCGCATTTCTTGCTCATCACAGAAGCATCCAAAGTACCTACATTATTTAGAAAGCTGCAGGAGAAGGAATAATGAATGCAGACTACGTGAACGATTCGTTTTACTTAAAAAAAAAAATGCAACCAAGGCACAGAAAGCTTCACCAAAGATCTAAAGACAAAATAAAATCTCTGCTGTTTGCAAAGTCAAGGCAGTAAAGAGATGATTAAGCAAAAACAAACCTGAGATTCAACCTTAAAGGAATTGAGTATCTAAATTTTTTCAAAGGTGGAGAAAATGTCACAAAAGGGTGTCTGAAGGTTAAGGAAACTGTTATGAAAATGAGAATTACGTGCTCTGAGCTGTTCACAGCTCTGTCCCTGGAGTGTGAAATTAGCAACTGAAGGCAGATTTCACAGGCACTTCGGGGAGAGCGTGTTGGTGCCGCTGCGGATTTGAGACGGGGCCTCTCTGCCAAGTCCTGCCCACTTGCAAGCTGCTGTCGTTATTCATGCAGAGCACAGATAATCCTGAGTGTCTGGAGCGGTTTGCACTTATATTGAACGTAGCCTCTCTCCTTCCATCGGAGTGAGTCCTGTCTGAGTGCACGTGGAGTGTTTGGGGAGGGGTCGGACAGACCGACGTTCTCACCAAAGCCTTGTTTTCTCTTTTAAGAAAAAAACCCATCTTATAAGGATTAGATTCAATGGAGAGGTTGGAAAAATGTTTCGAAAATGGGAGTATGGTTAAAACTATTAAAACTTAAGATATCTTCAAGGGCACTAAGGAATTCTCCGAGTCTGGGTTTCAGATCTGAAACAATTGATGGTAATGTCCACCTTCCCTGTCACACCTTGATTCTGGAAGGGTGGTTTAGAGCACTCAGGACCGCGGTGAATTGGGAGAAGTGATTATATTCCCCATCCTCTGCCTGTCTGTCTTGGTCTCATTTGTGTAGTTACACCTGACGACCAAATAAAAGTGTAATTTTTACTTTTCCTACCGTGACCTTGTCGTAGTTATGGGGGCAGAATTGAGCTTGGCCCCGGGTCAAGGGATCCTGTTAACTCAGCTAATAGCTGGAGGAAAAGATCTTCTCAAGAGAAAATCTTTAGCTGCTGTAGCATCTTTGGAAGCATGTTGGCCTGTTTTATTGATTAACGTTGAGGAGCATTATATTTCTAAGCACAACCCGATACCAGTCATTAACAAATCATTTCCCTTTCAAATAGAATGATCTCGAACACTCTTGTGGGAAAATTTGAGATACAATAAGAATCAGCTCACAGCTCTTCAACACGCACTGTAAATAAACTATGGATCAGGATGCTTTTTGGTACCAGTAGCAGAAACTCATACTCAAACAGACTTAAACAGTTATAAAATATACGAGTCCCCTTCGGTCACAAGGTGCATCAGTGATCTGAAGGTGTCTTCAAGGGTCTGATCCTTTCCATCTCTGCCCTGTTCTTCTGGGTGGACTGAGGCCCTGGGCTGAGACCCTCATGGTGTCAGAGGTCCCTTGTATCCAAAACATGAAATCAAGTCAAAGAAACCTTTAGAAGTTTCTTGGAAGGGCGAGCAGGAAGTTTCCTAGAAAGCACCAGCAAACCCTGTCTTGACTCTCTTTGGCCTCCACTGAATCACCTGTGTGCTCTTGGTGAAACCACTGTCAAAGGAAATAGGTGGGCTGGGTCCAGCTTCTCTGAGTGGGATGAAGGACTCCTGTGGGATGTGGGACTCCTGAGAATTCAAGGCCTTTTTTTTTTTTTGAGGATGGGTTATGGATGCTGGTAGGCAGTCAACAATGTCCACCACTGTCTAGGAAAAACTCATTGTTTCCTCTCTCCTACTCTTACTGAAGAAAAACTCTGTTCTTCCTACTGAATGCTAACTCCTCCTCCATATATTAAGGCAGCAGGCCAGCCACCAATGTCTAAAGCTGACAAAACTGGGACGTGGAGCACAAGGGACTCCCATACACTGATGGCGGGAGTGTGAAATAATACAACTGCTTTGAAACACTCTTTGGCAGCTAAAAAAGAAGAAGAAAAAGAAAATGTACCTCTGTCCTCTGACCCAGGAATTGCACCCTTAGGTACGTACACAAGAGAAATGAAAACACATTCACACAAAAATGCTCGTAGCAGCCTTATTCATAACAGCCCCAAACTAGAAACAACCCAAGTGTTCGTCAGTAGGAAAATAAATCAACAAACTGTAGGTTATTCATACAATGGAATACTATTGAGCAATGAAAAGGGATTGACGCATGTCGCAACATGGATAAGAGTTTTGTCACTTAGGTGTCCTGTTTTCAGAAGTACCCGAGTTCAGAAGTGGTTGACCTGGATGTGGACTGAAGGTCAGGGGGGCAGGGACCAAGGACAGATTTTTGATACATTCAGCCTTTCTGTACTTTTGGTTATTTGAAAAATCACGTATTATTTAATTTAATAAAATTTTAAGGGTCCATTTCCTTTCTCTGCCCACTGACTTTTAGTCAAAATTTAGTTAAATAACCAGAAAACCTACTCACTCAAGTTCAGCTTGGACGTTTAGAGTCCAGTTTGGAGGAGGTGAAGATCAAATATGTAGAATTGCACAACTCAGCCCAAAGCCAAGGGAATGAATTACCTAAGTGACCAGGACTTAGTGGCTCTGGCCCAGGGGTGGCTCAGCAGAGGTGGCTGGTTCCAAAGGAGGGACAAGTTGGGGGCATCTCACATGAAAACAAAGCCCCCTGACACATGCCACCATCAGCCTCGACAGAGCCCCAGGCAGGAGCCTGTAAATGAACTAAAAAAAATGAGTAGAGCAGGGTGCTTTTTTACATAAATTAAAAATTCTTTCAGAAAATAATTTCTTATGCTGATTGACGCTGCCTTCTTTGGAGGATTTCCAAGTGCAAATGAAAACAACCTTTGCTGAACCAGCCCTCTCTGCTTCTGGAAACCTCCAGGCGGTGAAATTCAGAATTTACAAAATAAGAAGCAAAAAAATGTAGGAGTTTGCCACTCACATTTCATAAGTATTTATCTTTTTACAAATGACCCTGGAATGGGATTTGTTTCACAGAAATTTGATTTAGACTCCTCCTTCCATAAATGCTCTAACGCCTGGTAGTGAACCTGCCTGTTGTCTGCCCCCTCCCCCTCCACTGTGTCCACTGCACGGAGGGTGGGGGCTTCGGCCGGTCACCATTTTATCCCATGCTCCTCAGTGCAGGACCTGCCACACATCAGAATCCCAGGAGATGATTCTTGTGCGAAAGGATGAATGAAAGGTCTCTGTTTTGTTTTAAAGTGCTATATTATGAATATTTTAGGTAAACATTCCAGTAAGACCTGGGTAATCTTTTGTTGGTTTTCTGTTTGTTGTTTGTTTTCTTTGTTTTGTTTTGTTTTGGGGTGAGAACTTTTTATAAGCAACAGGAACCAACTGTGAAACCAGCTTCAAGTATGTTTGATGTTTTGGTCACCATGCTTAAGACAAGACTTCCGAGAAGAGAACACAGATTGGCCAGGGGCCGACAGTGTTTTGGGGGATGGGGTGCCTTGATTGGCAGGTCCACCAGCTCAATCCAGTGGAGAAAGCTTTGTTGTCTCAAAGAGAATGGGGACATCCTTATTGGAAAAATCTGATGGCACTATTCCACAGAAACAGTGATTCTCAACCCTACAAACTAACTCAACATCCACCTTTATGACAAATATTGTATAATGCTGCCTTACACTCCTGAAATGAAACTCATGAATAATATGACTTATCTACACACATAATTAAAAACAAAACAAAACAAAACAAAAACCAGAATATTGTCCTAGCTACCATATCATGGAAAAGTAAAAGAAAACTAACTTGTAGACTATTGCTTATAAAAAAAAAATAACAAAACAATAGAATTAGACAAAATTAAAGTAGAATAAACATGTGCTTGGGAGCAGCTACACTACAAGACTTAAAGAATCAGTGAGATGTTTGCTCCTGCTGTTGATGAATAAGACTGGATTTGAACAGCAAGACAATCAGAAGCCGCCCTGTATAAGAAATATGGGAAATGAAAGAACCAATGTGAGGTGCGCACTAGAGTAAAACCTATTCAATGCACATTAACAGATGCAACAAACACTTTGTGTTTCTATGGAGTTAGGTTTGCATCCCAGTTAATTATAAACAGAGCTTCAACTTGCAGGAACATGGAGAGAGGCACCACAGGACTCTCTTGCATGTGGCAGGAGCTGTAACCGCCCCCCGCCCCCCCCTTCCCGATTCTGTTCACGGAATGTCAGCAGCCCCTATAAGAAAGAATTGGGGAAGATTTTGGGGTTTAGTGGGTGTTGTAACCAGCTCATCAGTCCAGGTGATCTTCGCTTTTCATTGTCTTTGTCTAGGCTCTTTGACAATTCCGTACAGATAAAAGTTAACTAATAGCAAAACTGATAGAAATGCAAACGATTCCTGTCCTTAGAAATGCACATTATGTCCAGTGGGGGTTTAATCGACTCCCTTCACCCATTATGGAAGAAGCCAGTTTTGCATTTATTAATCCAATTCATTCAGCACTCTTAATAGCCCATAAATTGTCCACACTTTGGAGTTCTTTTTGAATTGGTTTTAATCCTTTGCGGTTTCCTCATTCATTACCGAGTGAAATGAGACCGTTGACACGTTCTTTTCGTGTTTGCATGACAGTCATGATTTCGCTTTAAAAAAAATTAATCTTTGACAATCCCAATTATTGTGTAACCCAAAATTAAATCCTCAAATTTTCCAACTCCCCATAATATGACACTATATGTGTCGTGAGTCACTGCATTCACACACACACACACACACACACACACACACACACACACACACTGACAAACCCAAAGAGATTAATTCACTCTCTCTCATCTCTGCCCCGTGGCCCTGTGGTGCAATAGTTGACACAACGCTCTGTCGCTTCTGCGTTACAAATGTTCTGCTTTGGGCTTTTAGAGGTTGAAACCTCAAGGTGAGCTCTTTGAGATCACACTTTATTCATAGCCATTTTTATTCAACCAAAACTCTCAGCTTTTGGGTCCCTGGTGCATGAGGAAAGCCACATCTCCAGGATGACCCACCACCACGCCGATGTTTCTATGAAAGGGAATCACATCCTGTGTCATTCCAATCTTCTCGGCCACGGTGGCTTCTTTGGTGTCGTGGGGGTATTTTTAAGCGTCAAAAGGAAAAAGAAGGTAAAAATCCAACGAGACCACCCCCAAGTCTGAAATCCTGTTAAACCTTAAACAAAACCAACCCCCCACCCCCAGGACTTGACAGAATAAGCTCATGAAGGGAAAAGACCACGGTCTTAGCCGTGAGATGCTGTGGGTTCCTTTGTACCCCTGATTCCTTCCATCTGGATGCAGGCGACAGGGAGGGTGTGTTTTCCAGGTATTCTGGTTGGGCTACTGGGAATGGAAGAGACCATTTTTTTTAAAAAATAATAATTTTTTTATTTTTTAGTTACAGTTGGCATACAATACTCTATTCGTTTTAGTTACAGTTGGCATACAATACTCTATTCGTTTCAGGTGTACATAGTGATTAGACATCAGTATAACTCACAACGTGATCACCCCAATGAATCTAGTGCTCCTCTGACACCACACATAGTTATTATAATATTACTGGCCATATGCCTTATGCTATACTTTCTATCTCCATGACTATTTTGTAACTACCAATTTGTACTTCTTCATCCCTTCCCCCTTGTCACCTGCCCCCAAAGCCCCCTTCCTTTTGGTAAGCCTCAAAATGCTCTGTGTATCTGAGTTTGTTTTTGTTGGTTGGTTTGTTTTTGTTCTTTAGATTCTTTAGGTTCCACATATACGTGCAATCACATGGCATTTGTCTACGTCTATCCACTCAGCACAATATCCTCTAGGTTCATTATGAAATATCTTTTTCCATCCCCTTATTTTAGTCTGTGTGTGTCTTTTAATCTGAAGCGAGTCTTTTGCAGGCAGCGTATATAAGGGTCTTATTTTCTTATCCATTCAGCCACCCTATCTTTTGATTGGAGCATTTAATTCTTTTTCATTTGAAGTACTCGTTCATAGATATGGAGTGAGTGCCATTCTTTATTTAGACTTTTGATACATATATTTTTCTTCTTAAAAAAGAAAAGGACCATTCTTTGATTTTTTGTGTTTTGTACTCATTTTCATAGCACTGATCCTTTTAAGAGGAAGGGGCAGAAATCATCACCAAAAGCATACAGCAGACATAGAAAGGGGTTTGGACATGTTAGTGCTCAGATGTTTAAAATTAGCATCCTGAAATATTTGGGTCATGCCAATGGCTCAGGAAGCTTTGCACCGTACTCAATATAGAACACATTTCCAATATAGGGAAGAATGTCTGCCTAAAGCACTTTTCTGAAGGGTTTTACGATAACTAAAATAGTAATGATTGCTGTCAAACACTCAACTGCTAGAGAAGAACCCAAAGCGTAATTTGAATGCACAACAGCGTGTAGCTCATGTGCTAGTCCTCACACGTGTGTGGATGCCTCTCTCTGGCCCCCGCGCACCTCTCAGACTTCACCTGCTTCCCCTCCTCGCCTCCTTCACTCCATTCGACCACGTGACTCCTCTCCTCCTCCCATTCACTCAGGTCTCTTCTCTCACTTTCCCTCCATTGTGAGGCTGACCCTGACCGCCCATCTGAACAAAACCTCCACCCCGCTCCACCTTCTGTCTCCATGTTACTTTAAACCACAGAATGTTTCACTTCTTAACATCATAGGGCATCATTGCTATTTTTATTTCTTCCCATCAACAGGTCGTGTCTGAGAGAGCAGGAATTTTGTTTTGTTCACTGTTGTAGCTCCAGTGTCTAAGACAGACCTTGGCACATAGTAGGTCCTCAGCCAGTATTTGTTAAATAAACACGAGTCTACCATTCTTTAAAGCACCAGTCTGGACTCACCTCCTTCCTGAGCCTTTTGGGGGGCCCATCCGAGATAGTCCCTCTTTCCTCGGTGGCTAACTGAATTCTTGATCTGACTCATGGTATTTGAGCCTCTGGGTGTGAGGTTTTACTCTCAGCCAACGGGCTTGATCAGGAAGACAACAGAATCTCTGCCTTATGGAGATGCTATTCTTGAGGAAAATGGAGGTTAAACATGTTACTTGTATCTCTGTGTTGTTCTTAAATGTCCTTCTACCTCAGCTTATAGTTACTGTGATCTTTTGTTCAAAAACAATTTTTTGTGTGTGTGGGAGAGGGGCTTACCGTAGACTGAGTCAGACACTTAGGAATCTAAATAATGGATAGATGATCAGAGTTAATTTTAAAGGACTCGCAGTGTGCTGAGTAGTGAAATGGCAGAGGCAGACACGAGAATAAAAAGCGTAGTCGAGTGGGATACGTGCTCGAATGAAGACGAAGGGATCAGCTTTTACACCAAGCATGGAAGCTGAACAACGAGGGAGAGAAGGCATCACCGAAGAAGGGACAGACAGAGGGATGAGCGGGAGTTTACCCGGAGAAATGGGGCTGAGAGGGAAAGCCATTTGGGCAAAGGGGTCAGTCTTTATAAAGGAATAGAGACCTGAGAGCTGCTACTGATGAAAGACGATGACATTCTGTATACCCTAAAAGTGACCAAACTTTCTAAATAATGACTCCACTTCTCATGTGCCTCTCCATCCAGTCCAGTCCAATCCAATCCAATCTAATCCAACCCAGTCCAGTGCAATCCAACCCAGTCCAGTGCAATCCAGTCCAGTCCAGTCTAATCCAATCCAATCCAATCCAATCCAATCCAATTCAACCCAACCCAACTCAACCCAACCTACTCCAGTCCAGTCCAGTCCAGTCCAGTCCAGCCCTGTCCAGTCCAACCCAATCCAATCCAATCCAATCCAATCCAATCCAATCCAATCCAATCCAATTCTGAGGTGTTGCACAGGGAACTTGGGGTCCAGAAACATCTCAAACCACGCAGCTACCCAGGAATCCATGCAGACACCAGCTGAAGCTCATTTGGCCTTCAGGTTTCAGGTCATCCTGACATAATCTCTCCATAGGCTGCTCAGTGCCTTCTGGTCTGTGGGAGGACAGGAGGGCTCACCCACCACCTCACCCAATACCCGCCACCCAGTACTCGCCCTGTCTCTTCATTGCAGCCAGAGGAGTCAATGCACCAAACTCACACGGCTCCCTGCCAGCTAAATGCTCCTAGGGCTTCACCTCGCCCTAAAAATAGAGATGACAGCTCCTGAATGTGCCGTGTCAGTGGAATTGGGTTTGACCGTGAGTTGCAGAGACTCGGGATAACAGTGGCCTAAATAAAGTAGAAGGAACAGAGAAAAGGCCCCTGTGGCTGGACCCAGTGAGTCTGGGCAGAATTCCAGGAGGCCGGTCAGAGAGGTGGCTAGGGCCACATCCCATGAGGTCAGCAGGGTGGATGTGGGGTGGTCTGAGGATTTGGAGCAGGAGAGTAACATGATTTTATTGACTTTAAAAGGGCCTGCTTGTC
The DNA here is from genome assembly GCF_000325575.1 of Pteropus alecto. Taxonomy (NCBI): domain Eukaryota; kingdom Metazoa; phylum Chordata; class Mammalia; order Chiroptera; family Pteropodidae; genus Pteropus; species Pteropus alecto. The sequence goes on from NW_006442491.1 coordinate 30,636,054, forward strand.
TTGCCTTACCGATTGCATTTGTCTGAATGATTATATGGCTAATATCTGCCCTCCTTAACCTGGTCCCCAAATGAACTGTCCATGATGGCAGGAACCATGCCTTTTTTTTTTTCTTAGCAGCGTATGTCCAGTTTCAAGCACGTTGCTTGGTATCTGGCAAATAATCCATAAATACTCGCTAAGGAAAGAAGGAAGAAAGGGATAGAAAGTTTAGTTCAGACATGAGGTCAGCCCTTTCTCTGCCTGCTTCCCCTCTCATTAGCGTGAATCTGGGGTTCTGTATCTTCCAGGCTGTGTCTGTGCCTGATGCTTAGCATATGAAACTCTCAGGCACAACCACATTGAGCCTGAGATTGACGGTGTGCTGAGTAAGAAGTCACGATTGCAGCTAGTTGACAATTCAACCGTCTCCTTGTTGCTTTAAAGAAAAGAGGCTGAAAAGATAGAGGCCTTCGGGAAGTGGTTATAGCCAGTCTGTCACCGCCGAGGAGAGCGATAACTAGAGAATGATTTATTATAACCTTCTGGCCCAGTAAGAGCCAGTGGCTGAAAGGGGAAAATAGCTCTTCCGTGGTCACCTGCCTATCGTTTAGTGAGCGTTTGTGCTTCGTCGAGCCACACGGGAACTTTACACCTATAAACGGCTGCCTCTTACAGTTACTCCATTTACTCAGTTACGTAGTCTCCTGTGCAGATAGGGCTCAGGGCAAAAGACTCCGGTTGCATTCATCGTCTGCACCCACGTACATAAGTTTTGAATTGGATTCCTGTCACTTTAAGAAACAGGAGCAGCTTGAAATCAATCCTGGGGGTAGCCCATCAGTGGGAGGAGCTGCATATCAGAGCTTTGAGTGATGGGAGCTATTGTGTCTGTGCTCAAGTGCACCCGAGGTATCTTTATGCAAATAGGTATGTGGGATGAATTTCGGACCAAGTTCTTAGCTAGGTAGTTTCTAAGTCCAATTATCTAGTCCTTCTTGGAAATCTCCCACCTACCCACTATGTTTTAGTAAATTCCTTTTCTGCTTAAATTTACTGGTATGAGTTCTGTTGATTTCAACTAGCCATAGAACAGGACAGGGAAAGAAAACTAAGCAAGGAAGGAAAGTGACTCGACCCTGGGGCATAAATTGTATCCCAGAGTGGATCCCAGCTTGAGGCAAGGGGGCTGGCATTGTATCTCCACGTCACTCTGTGGTGGGCTATGGGCTGCCCTAGGACAGGCATGGGGTTATAATCTCCTGGGAAAGGAAGCTCCCACTTGGTCTAGGGCAGTACTCTGGGGAGGGGGCACCTGTGAGCCTCGATCAGCCACTAGCTGGTGCCCAAGGTCAGGGAAGGGGATCCAGGCAGGGCAGCGCAGCATCACCACCCCTCCTGATTGTCCACTAATGGATGGGAGGTCAAGGTGCCCTCCTCTTCCGTTCAGGGAAACGTCAGAGACAGACTCGGTCCATTCTGTGCTAGGGACTGCAAGGTTTGCAGGGCTGCTGCAGCGTCTGCCAAAGGGTGTTAACACAAAGGGCGGGAAATCACACTGGAACTAATTTAGACGTCCATTTCAACCAGTAGCATTTCACCTAAGCACCAACCTCGCCCCTTTCTGGCTGTGGGATCTCAGGTGAGTTTTTTCCTCTCTCTAGGTTCATTTCGGGTCTGAGAATGGGATCCTGACATCTGCAATAGGGACTAATTCTGGGGACCCACACAGCCCCCCACTTGTTCTTCATGCACTAATTGTGAATGCCCCGCTGGATGTTTGTGTAGATGAAACGCTGCTTAAAATGATCTGACGACCCTGGAACCAAATTCCATTTTACATAGACACAAAATTATTTTTTCACTGTTTTAAAATGAAAGCGTGGCGTAAACTAAGAGAAGGCTGTATGTACGTTGTTTCTTTCGGGACTTCACCAAGGGTTGTGCACCGGGTTAAAACCTGGTGGCAGTTGAGTTGCCCCAAAGAGCACAGCTGTCACCAGTCTGCATTTGTAGCTTCATTCACTGGGATTCAATGTCTAAGTTCAAGCATCTGATGACTTTATTATATCTTCTAGATGAGTTGTACCAGAGCATTTTATATGTTAAAATGTGTTTTATTATAAATCCCTTTCCTCTCCTCTTTATATTATAGTTGGGATATTATGTTGGTTAAAAACTATGCATGTGGGTAAAGTGGAAATTATAAAATATTTGTTTTAAAAACAAGGCACTGGCTCTGAAAAAGTCAAGAACCACAACTGTGAACAGAGTC
>NW_006442491.1:30638363-30653085 GCF_000325575.1 Pteropus alecto
TGAGCTGTTTTAGAGCTGAATTTTGCAATGACAGAGCATTTTTCTCTGTCCTTCTTTCCCATCTAGCCCTCCTTTGCTGGGATAAACACCCCCTCTTAAGAATTCTGCTGGGGACCAAGATAATTTTTGATCCCACATCCACGGGCCGGGTAAACTCTTCCAGAATTGTCCTCAGCAGCACTAGAATGGCTGGCTGGCTGCTTTTGCCTGAGGGCAGACCTGGGTTTCTGCCAGATTTAGGTCCTTGCCTGGTGAGCAAGTAATTTGTTTCCTCCACAGGAGACCCGGCAACAGGCAAGAAACAAACACACACATTTTTCAAAAATGCAAAAAAGCTTAGTCATGCAAATCGGAGTGGAGGAGAGAGGGTAAAAAAAAAGTCCTCATTCATTTTCTGGAACTTCAGCGAGGCCCTGGCCCATCAGCTGTTTCTATTAAAACCCTCTGCCCAGAGCAGCAAACAGCCTGGCCCATTAATGCACATTAATAAAGGGTTGTCCCGACTGGAGTAAACACCACCTGTTCCCGGGACACCAAGAAGCAGAAAATTAACCAGAGGTTCACTGTGTCATTAGCTGTGGCACAATACGGGTTCTTCTAGGTGTGATTTAGTCCCTTCAACTGGAGGCTCCGACACAGCCACCGGTTCTCACAGCGGGGGGCAGTGACTGAGCAGCACGTCGAGGTCTCTTGGATACCGGGATGGAGCTGTCATTATGATTCATGGCGCCTCTGACATCGCTGGGCGTTTCTGTGATGCAAAGTTACATGTTGTCTAAACATGCACAAGGGGACCAGTGATTTTGTGTCGGTCGTTATGGCCACATCCACAACACGGGAACACATGGAGATCCACTGTTTTCATCGGAGAGCGGGCCTGGTTTTAATCAGGTATGGTAGGACATGTAGAAGGAGAAATGACTGTCATGAAGGACATTTATTATACTCATGGATCCATAGAATAGGATGCAGAGTGTGCAGGGTCACGAGAAGAAGCACCAGGTCAGGAGGCAGAGGGAGCACTGTGGCGAGACCCTTTGTTGTACTTTCTGTGAGAAGGAACGGGTGACGCAGGGCAAACAGGCTTAGGATTGGCCAGTTTGAATGATTTCAGTGGCTCTGGGGCCTAGGGGTTGTCCCTGCTTGTCTGGTGTTGGCCCCGGCGTGATTAAGGCATGTGCAGAGTGGCCCAGAGTGTGATCACTTGACAGAGGAGGTGGTTGGGCGTGTGGGCTCTGCATTGGGTAGTTTGCATCCGAAAAGCACAGTCCAGGGAGAGTTGTTTACTGTCTCTTGAAATTGGCTTAACTCCAGGAGGGGCGGTCCCTCCAGGGTCAGCAAGGTCCCAAGATGTCAAAGTGTCAGAATGCAGAAAATAAAAGACATGGTTAATGTATAGACAGAAATATGACATCACACACACACACACACACACACACACACACACACACACGTGCGTGAAGAGCTGAGTTAAAAATGCCTTCCATTCCTGTAGAAAGTAGTTAGATCATTTTACCTGAAGCATGTCTTATTGTACAATGGAGTTCTTTAATTGCAAGAACACTTGAGAAATTGCAGGGATAAAGTTAAACAAATCCAAGTGTCATAATTATGCATTATGCATACATTCTGCCTTTACATCTTATCCGGAAAGTATAAAAACCAAATAGACTGAGAAAAGGAGGCTCAAACAGCCTGAATTCATGTGGACAGAACAAGAAGGAAATTAATTGGGAGGAGGTCCCCTTGTCAATGTCACTTCCACTGGCACAGGGAAGCCTGTCACAGGATATTACCTGGGTCAGGAAATTTAGAAGCAGGTGTTCAATGTAATAGTCACACATCTTGTTCCTCATTCTGAGATGCCCCAACCAGGCAGCAGAGGCCTGGTGAGGAAAGAACCGGTCCCGGCTGAGGCCACCTGGCTTAGTTAGCCCTGGACGTTCCACGGGGACATAGGGACACCTCCACGACCCCACCTCCCTCCCCACTCACAAGGCAAGCCCTTCTTGCCCAGAGTGGGAGCTTTCCCTGCCCTGAAAAGATGCTTGAAGACTCAGAGATGTTTCTAGATCTCAGGGTTGAGTGGGAGCTTACCTACCCTTCCCTGTCCTTCTCCTGGATTCACTGACCTTCATTCCGTGCCACAAATGTGCCAGCTTCATCCTGATCCAGGGCCTTTGTTCAAGCTGTGTGTCCTCCTGGGATGCTGTCCCTCAGCTCTTGGCATGGCTGCCCCGTCTCAACTCCTAAGGCTCTAGGAATGTCACCTCCTCAGGGTCCCCTCCCTCCTGATAGCACTACAGAAGCCACCTACAGAAGCCACCTTCATGAAGGCCCTTCCTAGCATGTCGCCCTGTTTTCTCTTGGGTACCACTCATCACCATCTGAAATGACCTCGAGAACATGTTTCCTTGGTGTCATCTCTCCCTCCCCATCTGTGTGTGAGTACCAAAGGGGCAGGGACCTGCCTCTCCTGCTAAGTCCTATGTGTCCAGCATCTCAGGCAGCACCTGGCCCAGAAGTACTGCCCCTGGCATGACTGGAGATGACTCGGTGGGTGAGCCTGACGTCTGAAGTCCTGGGCTCACAGCCCGGCCCTTTACAGGGATGCTTCATCTCTGAGTCGAGGTTTCCTCTTCTGTGAAATGAGGCTGATAGAAAACTCACCTCTCATGATTGTTGTCATCACCCCATCATGTGCTTTCCGACCGCTCCTTACATTTACATAGAGCAGGCATCACTATTAGTTTAGTTTTTTTTTTTCCAATTATAAAGCAAACATGCACATAAATGACTATAAAAGACCACGTAGCAAAGCATGGTAATAAGTGAAAAGGGAAATTCTTCCTCCCCTTCAGGCTGTTTATTCCCTTGTACTTCTGCTAATTTGGAGCTTTCTGGTGGTTATAACCAATATTCCAGATGATACGTACGACCTATTTCTAGGTTTGTCGTCTCCTGAATATGCATTCGCTCTCCTGCCATGAAACATGACAAGTTTCGTTCCTTATGGCAGCTCACCTTTCTTTCACCATCCTGAATTGTAGTAAGTGCATTTTTTAATTTCAAATCCTCCTGTCGGTCAACTTTACAACTTAATAAACCGAACCCCCTCTTTCTCCTTCCATTCAGCACGGATGTGATACTGCATGTCCTCAGCACTTGATGGGGCAACCGGAGTGGCCACACTGTTCCCCATCTTTCCTCATACTCCTCCTCTGTGCTCCCCCCGCCTCCCACCAAACCTGTCTGTTACTGGTACTTTTACGTCATCGAGATTTATAAAACGTGAGCCACGGTCTACAGCCACCTGGTGTCTGCCGTGCTTTGACCGTGGGGAATTCCACAAAGGGGAAACCAGAACGTGCGTTGATAGCACTGGAATCATCTGGGCGCCAGTCCTGTTTGTCTCCCTCCCTGGACTACGAGCCTTGTGAGGTCAGGGGTCATATCCATCCAGGTCACTCCCCCATCCCAGGGGCCAGCGCAAGCCTGGCACTTGGTACTTGCTCAGTAAAGAAGGAGTGAGAGGAGGTGGAGGTGGTTTGGAGATGATGACGGGGGACCATGTAAAGTGTTCACATTTGAGCATCGTCACCTATGATACTGACTTAATGTAAGTGAAGCCTGGAGCGCAGACCGTGGCCCTCGGGAGCCTCTGACGAATGTCCACACCCCTGCTTCTCACTGTTCTCTGACGGTGAATGGAACTTCCGATTTGGCCTTGACATAAACACACTGGCCTCCTAAGGGCTGTTAGGACCTGACCATCTTTCTCCCGACGAAGTGGGGAGAACGGCACGGGAACCGTTTGCAGAAGTGGCTTTGGGGTGGAAACACCCCGCATGGCATCGCCCCTCTTGCATGCTCTGTGATGAGGAAGCTGATGACAGTTGTGTGGGGGGAGGGTAGGGGAGCAGAGGGATATTTATGGAGCATCTGCTCTTCCCAGGGCATTCTCAGAGCTTCCATGGACCGTCTAATTTAATTGTTAAAGCAGCTGGGGGCCCGGCCGTGGTTTTGTTCCCTCCCACCTGGGAGGGGACAGCCTAGGGGCCAGTGCTCAATGCCGGAGAGTGTCCCAGTCTCCCTGCCTGGGATGAGATGTCACGAGGGATGGAGCTGCTGTAACTTCCCCTCCACCCTGTAAAGGGCAATTTCCCCAGAGGTGGGTGCTCAGAGGAAGTGTGGGGAGAGGGCGATCGGACACGTTTTTCTCGTCAGTGGTGAAGAGGGAAGCGGAGAGGGCAGGACTGGGAACCGGGGGCTCCTCTGCAGGGCCCGAAGCCGGCTGTCCCCTCCGGCAGCGAGGAGGTAGCTCTGCACAGCCTCGCGGGACTTCTGGGAGAAGCCAATAGAACCTGATGTGGGAAGTCGTTTTTCTTGCTTCCTGATGCCCACACCAGCAGAACCGGTCCCTCCTATAGACGCTGAAAGAGAATGTTCCACTGGAGGGGCTTCGGCCACCCCACCCCTCCTGGCTCCATCCTCCACGCCCAGGAGAAACCCTGCAGCTCCCTCTGGGCTCCCCTCGCCTCTGGCTTCTGGCTGGAGCTGGTCAGCGGGAGGTAGGGCGGGGGGTGAGGGCAGAAGGAGCTGCAAGTTTGGGTCTTTTCTTTCCTGGCCTCTCTTGTCCTTCTATGATCACTGCTCACCGAGGGCAGCCTTTTCTCTCATCTCATCCTCCCTGGGACGGTGGCAGCTCCCTGCTGTTGCTGATCTCTGGCCTCGACGTCCCCGTTTGCTCCATAGCCCTGACCACCCTCTGTACAGTGTTAATGTCTTGTGAAGCTGTGCAAGTGAATTCTGCTTCCTGGGGGGAGGGGGGGTCCTGTACCTGATACCTGTGGCAGGTGTTTGTGAGACCTCAAATAGGAACCCAGCCACGTGCCAAAAACACGGTTATTCTGTGGACAGAAGCAGAGGAGCTGTTGGGGGCAACCTCCTGGCCCAGCCTTGCCTGGACCTGACGCTTGTAGATAATGGGGTTGTTCCTCAAGCTCTGTTTCGGGGGTGTCGGCATCTGTCCCGTTAGAGCCTCCGTGAGCAGACTTCCTCTGGGCATTTTGTCCCTTCGAGGAGGCGGCTGGCTTCCATTTGGCAAAGAGACGCCTGAGATCTCTGCTCCTTGGAGCTCTGCAGACAGAGCTACGCTGCCATTGCTGCCTTTTTGATCCTAGAAACAAAGCTCACAGGAGGCCAGAGCCTGTGCGTGCGCGCGTGCGTGCGTCCGTGCGTGTGTGTGTGTGTGTACATGAGTGGTGGCCTCAGCTGAGTGAGCTGAGAGGCCAGGGAAGGGACAGAGCCTGGCCTGGGGGTCCCGGATGCTGGGATGCAAGAAAGGGCCATGGAGCAGCTGCAACAACAGGATGAACTCTCCCAGAGAGGAGCGCCAAGGCAGGCTCGTTCTCTTGGCACAAAACCTCAGAAACAAAGATGCCTGCAACCCTCGCCGCAGTAAGGATGTCCCACTGCCATACACACAGATGTAAGCACATCGTTTCGGTTTTAACAGAGACCAAAGTGTGCGCTCCTGGCAGGAAGTGAGCACAGGCGCCCTGGTGACGGCTCCCTGACAGGTCACTGAATTCAGCCAAAGAAAATGACCCACGGGGCTGTGGGCGAGGACGCACAGGGTGATCACTCACAGGTGTCAATATTCTCTTGGTTTCTGGGCAGTTTGGAGGTTTCCCAAGGGGCCAGGGAAGTTTCTGCCCCAAAATGGGATTCTCTCCGTGACACGTGACAGAACAGCTGACTCAGGTGGGTCGGGCTGACACCATTATTTGTCTCCTGCACTGGTTCTTGGTCTTCAGACAGAGCTGGGTCTGAGTGCTCAGACCTGACCCTTGGACTCAGCCTTGTCCACACCCTCCATGGCACTGGCTCCCCTGCAGGTTCCGCCTGGCCCGGCAGTTACAGATGGGCCTGGCTCGTGTGCTCTCCAGGGCCTGGAGCTCGGGGTCAGCTCAGCCAGACACACAGACCGAGGCGGGAAGGTGAATTCTCAAATGACGGTCAGGTTCTACTCATATAGGAGAACGCCCCGCACCTCCCGGCCTCCCGAGGGGATGGGTGGTTGGTGCAGAAGAAGTTCTGCCAGATCGGGATTAATTTTTGGACTTTCTTTCGACCTGGGGATTCATACCCTTGAAGGTGGTCATGGGGTGGAGGGTGACAGCCGCATTCTGTCTACGCCCTAGAACAAGTGACCTTGGTGACTCTGGTTCACAGGTGAGTGGACTTCGGGGCTTCGGTTGTCAAGGGCCAGCGTGGACACTTATCCAGCCAGGACTGAGCTCGGCTCCAATCCACGGAAACGGGTTCCAGGAGCTTAACCCGATGGTGGCTGCTGTGCTCCAGATGAATTGGTCCAGGGGTCAGTGTGATGTTATCCAGGGCTGGCTCCTTCCATGGCTCTGCCCTCCGTCCTCACTGGGCCTCCTCTCTCACGGTCTCCTGTGGCTGCAGGTGCTGCTGCTCAGCCTGTCGCCTGTCACCAGCCAGGAGGGAAGGACGAGGAGGTGAGAAGGAGGAGGAGGCGTAACAGGCAGCAGGCGCTTTCCCAGAGTCCCCAGCAGCCGTCTGCTTCCACCTCATGGCTAGAATGGTGTCACACAGGCTCAGTGGCAGGGGGCTGGACAACATTTAGGGAGCGAGTGACCGTCAGGTCCTATTAATGAGAAAGAAGGGCGTGCCCTAGGTGGAGAGCTGGCAGTGTCCCTCACAGTCCAATTACCTGGCTAAAAATGTGCGTTTCTGTGCAGAGAACACATGGAGCTGTTTTCAGTCAAAGACACGTAATTCACATCCTGGCAAAGTCACATTCCTGCCTTTGAGTAATGAAGGCAACCAAACCACACGATCCAGCCTGCGAACATTCCTCCCGGACTCTGAGTTACCCGTTAACGTCATGTGGTTCAAATCCAACAGAAAATGTTCAAAGCTCCTCCCTCCTTGGGGCTCACGGACGCACTCCTGCAGCGGCCTGGATTAGCTGCTTCTCCGTGCCCAGCACAGGTCACCCCAATGCTCGGTCAACTCCGCAGGTGACGCCTCAGCTGTCCTCCAAATGCAGACAAGCTGCGAGCTATTAGGACCTCCTCGCTGGCCAGGACACCTGGGATGGTCCCCGACAGCTCTGACCTGGACGTGGTCCCAGAGATAAATCATAGCTTTTTAAAAAGCCACAGTAGCCCATTAATTCTGCTTGAAAACCCCTGGATCTTCACTGGAGAGCTGGGGTGACAGTCCCTGGCTGGTGTGCTCAGCTCTGCGTAAGATCGCATTCAGCAGGTCCACTTCTGTAATGAGCAAGCTGGTAGCTTCAGATGGAGAGAAACAAAAAATGTTCCCCATCACGCCCGACCTGGGTGAAGGTTTTGGAGAGTCCCGTCTGCAGAAGTGGGAACGTCTGCAATCGCGGGCTCCTGCCTGTGGGCAGTTCCCTGCTCAGGCCAGGTTAACGTGGGCTTGAGCCAAATGGCAGATGGGATTTGCTACATTCTGCAATACTTCCTCAAGTCAATAGGAATCTTAAATAATAACTGAGCGCAACTAAGCAATTATTATGGATATTTTCAACAGAAGAACATAATGCACCGCCATGTACCCATCACCCAGATTCGATAGCTCTCGGGATTTGCCCCGCCCCCTCCAGCTCTCTCCCCTCTTTCTGTCAACATGTTTTAAAGCACATCCCAGCCCTCGTGTGGGTGTCGTCCAGCAGGGCTGCAATATCCTCATCACCTCTCATGTCAAATTGCCCCACTCGTCCACAATGTCTTCTTCTCATTGCTCGTCCAGAATTGGGATGCGAACGAGGGCCACCCGGCCTTCGGTGGTCGTCTCTGAAGTCTCCTGGTCCAGCGTGATCCACTCCCTTCATCTTCCTTCTCATGGCATTGCCTGTTGAATCCCGGATCAGTGGCCCCGCGCGGGGCCCCATGTCCCGGATGTGTCTGTCTGCTGCCTCCCGGTGTCACGTTTCCATTCCCTCCCCCTGGCAGGAGAACCGACTGCCCCTGCGCGACCTTGGGGAGGGGTCGTGGTTGCAGATAGACCCAGCGTGGGGTTGGAACTCCGGGGAGCCAGCTGCGAGCAACGGCCTCAGAAAGTGACTCTGGATGTTTTAGAAACATTTCCCGGGTTGGTGTGGAACTAGCAAAGCCGGCGTTTGCCCTCAAGCACCACTGCCTCATTCCACAGCAGCTCTGTTCTGCGGGGAGCCCCTTGAATTAGCTGCCCTGCCTTTCCCAGGTGAGATGTAAATTAGAACTCAGTCTGGATACCACAGCCATGAGCTCACACATAGAAGAGTCGCTAACAGTTGTGACAGAATGAAGTACTGGCGAAAGAGACGTGTTACACAAGTATAGGTACTTGGCTAACCCAGCGCCATTTATTCTGGCCTGAGTTACCTCCTGGATCATGGGTGTGAGTCTGGGAAGTTCAAGGTGAGCTCATTATAGTTATAGAAAGACCCTGATGCTGTGTGCTGGGCTCTACTGTGGCACCGTCTTATTAAATCCTTGATCGTGATTCATTCCACAGATCAGGACACCAAGGCTCAGGGAAGATCGATTTGCTCAAGGTCGTGCATCTTGTAGACCTGAGTTCCGCCTGGATCCCCAGCTTCCCCTCTCGCTTCACCATCATTTCCAACCAGTAGCCAATCAATAACTATTCAGAAATGCAAATCAGCCATGATGCACCAACTCAGGATAAACACCTCCAATCCCTTCCCACCTTTCTTCACGTGAACCCCAGGGTCTTGCCTTGGCGATGGAGGCTCGTCCCTCCCCTTTCTGCCTCCCTGCAACCCACTCTCCATCATCCCCACGTTTCAAGAGGCGTCTGGACCCTTGACTGTTTATTGTCTTCTTTCTTGTTAAATTCCAGAGGGCCTTAGAGAAATGCTTTATTTTTTCCCTCAGGACCTCCTTCCCTCTGCCCACACCGGGGTGTGTCCTCAGGACTAATTAAGTCACAGGGAAACTGATAAGGGCTCTAGCCCAGGCCCCAGACACATTTTTTCCCCTTCCTCCCTTGCCTTTCAAGTCTGATAAAGGGCGCCTTTTCTTCCTGCTTCACCTCAGGTGTCCCTTCTCTGAAGCTGGATTCACCTGCTGCTTTGTCTCAGTGACCTAATGTCCCTTTCATGATGTTTTTATCTCAGAACCACCTGGGAGAAAGGGGAACTGGTTATGAAAAGAAAACACCTCTCTTAATTACTCTTAAACTACAGAGTGACTCACCCAAGGGCAGGGGGCCGAGGCAGTGGGGTGTTTCTGAAAGCAGGGGCCATAAATCACGGTGGGCTCTGAGCTGCCTTCTGCAGGCCACGTCATCATCTCTGCTGCCCTCGGTGGCATTTAATCGATGGCTGTAGTGGGAGCTCTGAGTGATGCTGTCTCGTGCGAGATGAGAATCTACCTGCAGCTGCCTCTGGAGGGAATGTTCCAGAAAGGGGTGGCCCCACACTCTCACTCTGCTGGGTCGGGGGAGAGGTCACGAGAGATGCTGTAGCATTCCCACTGGGCAGCCCTTAGGGCTCCTCAGACTCCACGGATGCAGCGACCCCACAGAATATTCTGTAGACTAGGCCTCCTATGGGTGGGCAGAAGGGAAGGGACTTCTAACAAGACCCCAACTCCCTCCTGACCCCTCACGGCCGCTGCTCTGCCATCACCTCCGTGGAGACTAGCAGGCTCTTTACATTTCCATGTTATTCCTGGTCAGGTTAATCTGAAAAGGAAATCAAACCCAAGCCTTCCTCCATCCCGAGTCTAATCACCCGCAGCTCTCATTCTCAGCAGCTCTGAGAAAGGGAGCAGCCCCCTGACCCCACATTTATAAGCAAGGTTCAGAGCAGCGGGTGCCCACGGGGAGGGGCAGGCACAGGGTGTGGTGTCCACAGTGATCTAGCTCTGGATCTGTGCCAGGCCCAGCTCGGCACGTCCTTGTCCTTGTCGACCAGGGACGGGAAGGGTGAGGGGACACTCAGGTCAGGGCCCAGAGCACTGCCAGACCCTTGCTCTCTGGACAGGCCATGGGACAGGCCGAGTGGGGCCAAGTGCATGAAGAAGTCACCGGCACCAGCTATGCCTGCAGCCTGGTTGTCCATTGATGCAAAGTTGTATCAGCTCTGGGCGATCAGTGTGGGGAAAGCTCTGAACTCCTGACGTGAAAGGTGGTGGTACCTGCAGCCGCCCAGGTTCTCCGAGCAGAGGAGAACCTTTTCTCGTCAGGTGGACTACGACTGGGGACGTTTGCCATTTCAGTTTGGATGTGCAGACATAAACTTTGCATTGGTAGACGAAGCCTCGTTGTCTTGCCACGGGTGGCCTCTCGTACTGTGTTAACCGAGAAACATGAGCAGCCAGCGATAGAAGTGACATACCCAGCCGTGCCTCCCCCTCTCCTGGGATCTGGGTGTGTCACTTCTTCCCGGCCTCGCTTTGCTTTTAGGGCCTTTGCTCTCACTCCAAAGTTTAGGTTTCAGGAACCAGGCTGGTTTTGAGACGGTGTGCGCTACACACAGAGTCAGCAAGGGGAGGCCTTGGTTTAATCATCTACCACTCACTCTTGTGCGACCCTGTGCAAACAGGCAGATGACTGTGGTTGCAAGGAACAAAGCACTCAGTGTAAACAGGCTTCAACAACAGGGGACTTACCGGCTCAAGCCTTAAACAATCCCAGAGAAAAAAAGGCTTCGGGAGTGATTTGATCAGAGTCAGTTTCCCTGAAGTTCTCTTGGTCACCCCCTCTCTGGAGAGTCCTTGATGACTTCAGGGTGCCCTGAAATCAGGGGGAGGCTGAAGAGGTTCTGAGGGCCCCATTCCCATCTGCCTTGTCCAGAGAGAACCGCAGAAGAGGCAGGGCGCCCAGGCAAGGAGATTCGGGGTCACATAAGGAAGGGGGTGGCAAATAGTCGCCTATAATCCCATGACAGGTTCCCACAGCACAGAGAAAATCATTGAATCTTCTTTGGCAAAACAGAGATAATGATAATGATTTTCATAAACTCCTTCCAACCTTGCAATGTTGTCCTAAGAATCCAAAGAGGTCGTGGGGGACAAACGCTTTGGAATCGGTGAGGCCCAGTGTAGCTATTAGCAGGAGGAGCAGACATGGATATTGCTGTTATTATTATTAACGCACCAACATTTGCTTGTTTACTGTGAAACTGGTTCTTTCAGGATGCTGGAGTGCTTGGTGTCAGATATCTCAATCAAAAGAGCTGAAAATTTTCTTTCCTTATTGTAAAATCGTTATTGCATGAAATTGATTTTTAATTAAAATTAATTTTCATTACACAAGCAATACATAAACATATTCTCCCTGTAAGAAAGTCTAAACATTACAGACAAGCCCAAGTCCCTATTGATCTCTCCTAGCTTCCACCTGCCTACGCAAAACCGCTGTTACCAGCTGCTGTGATAAAAACTTTTTAGGGGCTTTTTCTATGCCGTCGTCTATGTGATTATTCAGATAAAATATGTCAATCTTCATTCCTTTAACAAATGCATGTTGAGCACCCACCCTGTGCCAAGCGTGGCTCCCATGGAGCAGACATTCAATTGAATGGGGCAGAAAATGAAGAAATAAAATAAAGAGGGTAAAGAAATGGGGGATGGATGGTCAGGGAAGGCCTCTGGGAGGAGATGGCATTTGAGGAGAGGAAGAGGGTTGTGAAGCCACAATTTTCAACGCAGTCTTAACAACCGTCGTGCCAACATGTTTCTTTAAAAAAACGCAATTGAAAAGATGCCACATTTGGAGCATTTGCCCAGGAGAATAACCCTGCCCAGCACTGCGTCTGCCCTTGGCCCCTCAGAGGGACCTGACCTGTGAGGATCTGCATTGCCCCGTGAGTGCCCCAACATCCATCAAATAGTGAATAACAAACAAGAGAGAGAGAGTACAGAAGAAAAGAAAGCGCTTTCCTATCTTAGCTCTTTTCTGGGCATTTCTTTTCTGCTTCTGAGTACTTTTCATTTTGCAAGGGCCCCACGAATGGTGAAGCTGGACCTGCCTGGAGAACTGGAACATCTCACCCCCTCCGCCCTCCGCTGTTTCCCGGAGTCGGCCGGAGGAACGCTCCGTCAGCACGAGTCCTGCCCCGTCTTCCCGTCTCCATAGATGGCAGCCCTCAGCCCAGGCAACTCCCGAGCATCGAGCATCGTCCTCGACGCTTCCTTTCCTTCCACACCCACTTATCCAGCCGCACATCCTGCCGGCTCCACCCGGAAGAGCACCCCTCTCACTTTAGCCACTGTGCCCGCCTGGCTCAGGCCATCGTCACCTCCGCCTGGCCTCCTGGATCCAGCCCTTGCCTCATACCCCGGACCTGTGATTAGCCAGATAACCCTGTTAACATATAAACCAGATCCCACCTGTCACCTTTCTGGCCTTATTGCCCCTCATGGTCCCCTTTGTCAACTTGGCTCCAGCCACACTGGCCACTTGCTCTGCTCGTGGCTGGGTCCTCAGTGTCCAGAGTCTTCACCAGGTGTGTCTTTGCTGCGTGTTTGAGTAAGTTACGAGATGAATGAATGAATGAGAACATACACTCTCAACAGGGCGATGCTACATAATAAACTCAGGAACAAAAGTTGGTTCTAGGGGGTGATAAGATGCTACTCTCTTTATGTGAAGACACAGATGAATGAACAGTACATAAACCATTGTATGGTATTTCTGTGGTATTAAAATTTCATGAGGGGAGATGAAGAAAAAAAATATGTCTTAAATGGCTCCTAAGGGGGTGCTAATGAAATAAAGGTTGAGAAACACTGAATTAGAGGAAAGCCAGTTGAAAATACAGCCTTTTCCTCCCACATACTGACTGCCAAGGCATTGGTGGGAATATGAAAGACAAATCAAGATATGTAAAAGTATGTAAAACAGTCACAGGCATTTTCCCGGGGAAATAATGGAAGAAAGGCCTCATTGCTTTGGGGAAACATTTTTTTTTCCTGCCAAGGGACAGACTTACAAAAGATGATGTTTATATTTTTCCGAATCCTCTAATTTTCTCATTTATCATTTGTCAGAGCCCGGGGCCCTTCCACAGCTCGAGAGTGTTTGCACACATCTAACGATCCCTTTTCCCAAACACACCTCACGGTCTCCACGGGAGGTTCGTTAGTGCAGCCGAGGCTGCTAATTTTATCCATTAATGTCACACTGTGCCATCGCAGGGGGGTCTCAGGGCGTCTCCTGTCACCCTGAGCTCCACCGCTCCTGGCTAACGTGTATCCCCAGAGCTCCTTTAAGACAAGGGAGCCATGGAGGCCGTCCCCAGCCCAGGGTTAGCGAGAGGATCAGCCGAGCAGATCTGAGGCCACTTTCAGGCCCCCAGGCTTCAGGAATGAGGGCGGGGTTTCTAGAACTGCCCCCACGCCGAGGTCACAGGGCCTGTCCCCGGCTGGCTGGACTCTGCTGGTGGGGACTTTAAGGAGAGGCTTTAACCAGCCCCAAGGAAAGGCAGGGCCACTGGTGTCCCTGTCCGTAGGAGAGGTCTCGGGCTCAGGGAGGGCTCCCCATGTCCCCCCCGCCGGCCCCCCCGCACCCGCCTTCATTTTCTCCCACCAGCAGCTCACCCACACCGGTCTCTTCAGATAATTTCAGCTTCCCCAGGGCAGTGATTCCCAGGTTCCAGCTGACCCTGCGGGGAGCATTCAGGTCCTGCTGGGTCCCAGGGTTCTGGTGACAAAGGGACCCGGGGAACAGCAAAGCCTCTCTGAATCCTTTCTCATAAGTCAGCGTCGGCCGCTGCACACTGAATTTCATGACCGGAATCTTAGGAAATGAAAAAAAAACCTGAGTTGTTAGATAGTCACGGGTCCCCGGAGCCTGAGAGAGACTGAAACCATCGGGCGCGGGGGACTCCGCTTTCACAGTGGAATCCACGACCGTCCACCGAGAAGCCTGAGGTTCCCCCGTCACCAAGTGAAGCTAAGACGTGTTTGCTTTGCACAAACCGGAAGCCAGCTCGTGCCAGTCGCAACGGGGCGCCTGATGTCCCAGCCTCACTGAGGTCCCCGGTCAGGGCCTCTGGCAAGAGTCATGTCCCCTGGATCCTTCCAGACCCTGCTTCGGACATCTGTGCGGCTATTTTAAGCAACCTGGCTGTTTGAGGAGCGATGCCTGTGAGGGCCTCCTGGGTGCTGGCTTGGCCACTCAGACGCTGGCCTTGGCGGAGGACCCGTGGGGGCTGAGGGAAGCGGGGCGCAGGCCCACAACAGAGGGGACCGCGAGCCCACCCTCTGCAGTGTCCATAGTCAACCCCGTGCTCATGACCTCGCCTGGGAGCCCCGGGCCGGGGAGGGGAGGGGGCGCGGGTCCTTCCTTAAGCTCAGCCGGGCTCGGATTCCTCCTCCGACTGTCGAGAGCGGCTTCTTCCCTCCGCAGCGAGGTCCCACGCGCGGCCGCCCCTCGCAGTGCTGCTTCCTGCCTGTCTCTTGTTCCGACAAGCGCACGAGGGCTGTCTGGTCACTGTCCCCACTTTACCGTGGAGAAACATGCGTGAAGGTGCCTGCCCGGGGTCATGGGGACAGCCGGATGTGCACGCTCTGGCGTACACAGAGTTGAGGCCTGACATTAAGGGAAGTGAAGGTCGACATCCCTGCCTCTTGGGAACCTTCCCTTCGCTCCTCAGAAAGTGTTAGACACAGTCGACAAGGACACCTGAGTGCCTTTAAGCCTGGGGAAA
>NW_006442491.1:30656352-30659775 GCF_000325575.1 Pteropus alecto
GGGAGCACGCGAGCGGTCCGCAGAGCGCCGCGGGGCCATCTCCCCTCCGGCCAGGGCGGCCGCGCCTGCGTCCGGAAGCCCAGCCAGAGATGCCGAGTCCTTTGCTCTAACGACTAGAAGTTCAATGTCATAAAGCAGCAGGAGGGGCAAGCTGGTGGAGGTCGCCAAAAGTGACATAAAAGTCACAGAGCTGGTGAGCCAGGATCCGTGCGTATCCGTCATTTGTCTCCTGAGAACCACCTCCGAGCCCGCCCGGAGCAGCGTTCCCGGCTTCCTCTGTGAGCCCTGGAAAGGGTTCCCGGGGCCCCCGACCTGCGCTGGACGCCCTTGGGACCTTCACGTGTCACAGTCCTGCTCGCCCGTGGTCAACCTTGACTCTTCCCCGTGTCAGGGGACACACCCGACACCCCGGAACACAGCGCACAGGAAGGTGTCTGAGCTGAGATGAGATTTGGGACCATCTACGTTGTTATCGCTAATTTCATGGTCATTCTGTCACAGCGATTTGCTTTTCTGAGAGTAATTCCACGGCCCCGAGAGTCTGGATCGCCGCTGTCGTGAGTCCTACAGGGGGCGTCCGTGGGCGAGGGGTCTGCAGTGCGGGGCTCTCAGGTATAGTCACGTGTTCCCACAGTACGCACGCGCCCCGCACGCGCCCCGCGGCTCCTGTCCCGGAGCCTGGGTTCCCGGTCTGAGTGGGACGTCGCTCTCCAGGGGCCGCCTCACACCTGGGCTCCTCCCTCAGTCGGGACGCGTGCAGCTTCAGGTCACGGCGCTCACACGTACCTGTCGGCGCGGTGTGTGCGGGGAGACGGATCCCCCAGGTGCGCGCTGGTGGGCGGGTGAGCGGCCAGCTGGCTGGGAGAAGCGACGGCCGGTTTGTTTGGGTCTCAGTTCTAAGATCCGAGGCTGGGAGACGACGACTTTCCTTCTCGACAGTCGAACAGGGCTCAGAGCCGGGCCCACGGACTGGCAGTTAGCTCTGAATCCCTCTCTGTCCGGCTCTGCAGAGACCATTCTGTCCGTGGAGGTCTCCCCAGGACGCTGGTTTGTGGCCCACGGTCAAGTTGCCTCCTTCAAACCAGCCTCACGAGTAACAGGCTGATGCTTCGTGGTCACCGGCAGAGCCTCGGATCTGTTTCTCAGGGTTCTGAACCAGGAGCAGGGGGAGGCATGTGACAATAGCTAAGTGACACACAGACCCTTGTGACTGGACACACTGCAGCCCGCGAGAGCGTCCACATCTCGCTCCCAGCTCCAGGGGAAGCAGCCCTTCTTGTCCCGGACGCGCCACACTTCCCACTGGCCCCCAGCACCTTCATCGCAGACGGCGGTCCGGACCCCCGTGTCACACTGGCACACGTCCCCAGGGGCAGCACCAGGATCTTCCTGTCCACGTCCAGGGAGTTCGACTCCGCTCACAAGCCCGGCTTGGTTGGTCTGTCGGTTCTGTTTTTCTCTAATGGGATAGTCGAGGCTCGTGGAGTCCCGCTGATGCTGAGAAGGTCTGTGTAGATGCCCTGTCCGGTCAGGTTCTCCTTTCGAACTTTTTTTTCACTAAGCATTTTTTGAACCTGGAGTTGGCCACTTCCCAGTGACAAGGAAATCGCTGGGGAGGTCTGTCTCCTCTGGATCATAGGTCACTGTTTCCCGCGGTTCATCCTGACATCTTCACTGGAGAGAATCCAACTGTGTCCCCTCCCAATGACTGTCCTTATTGTGGAGTTTGTTATTAAATAACCATCAGCATCATTGTCACTGCTCATCTCTGGGAGCAGAGGCAGGGGACAAAGCTCTGTTCCTGCTTCTTTGTCATCAAGAGTGAAGTGACAGGAACTGCTCACCAATAAGTGCTTCTCCCAAGATGTGCTGGTCGGGTGGGCCGCTCTGTCTGTGTCGTCTCATGGTTGAGGCTGACAGCTCCATAGGATATCACTGTCATTATTCCCATAGGACAAGAGAGGGAACTGAAGCTCAGAGAGGTTATGTAAGCAGCCTGAGGTCACAGGGCTCCTTCTAAAAGGAAAAGGCACTTATGAAAAGTCATCCAGGGATAACTCCGTAAAAGGGATTATTCAGTATTAACTGATCAGGCCGAAAGCTTGAGGTTTTATATTAAATCAAAATGAGCTTAAGAATATATGAGCTGATTTCTTAGAGCAAAGAGCTTGTGGACGTGTCGATTCTAAACTGGAGATGTTCATCCAATTTTCCACCACTCTCCTGTCTGCTACAAGAAAGCGGGAGAGAGAGAAACATCCCGGTGAGGCGGGTTCCCCAGCCCGAAACTCTGGCGAGGCCCCGCGTCTCCACCATCCCCCACGGGGCAGACAGAACAACCAGAGGCTTGTTCTGCCTCAGTAGAGCTTCTGTTGTTGGGTGGAGCTCAGGGCCTCATGGACCTGCCCCACCCCATTTATATTGAGCTAAAGAGAAAAGCATAGAGATGCTCAATTTTTAAAAAGCGAATTTGCAGCAAATCATTTAGTGTTTCCCATGGCCCAGTGTCCTGGCGCTGAGAGAGGGGATCCAGCAGGTGCCCGCACCCCGCCCTGGGCTTGCCCTCGAGAAGGAAGGCAGGGGGTGGTGGCGCTGGGGGAAGGACCCTCTCCTGGGGACGCCCAGGTTACTGAGGGTGGCTTCTGGGCTGCTCTGGGCTTCCACACACACGCCCACCTCCACCTCTGCAGACAGAGCCCTGGAAAGCTCCGCGTTTACTTCCAACTTCGCCTTGCGTTTTCCCTGCTCCCCACGAGGAGCTTAATGACCGCAGGAGTGGGCGGAGATCGCTAAGGATGTTCACTGCAGTGTTGTTTATACCCGCCGGGAACAGAAGAGAAAAAGGCACAGGGAGAGAAAACGACCTGCCGCCCAGCGACACGGGACCCACGTGCGTCCAGGACGGAACATTCCGCGGCTGGAAACAGTCAGGTTTCCGGAGCCTGCCTGGTGGGATGGAACTGCGTACGCTCTAATGCGAGAGAAAAGTCAGGGCAGACTCTGAAGGGCACATTTTTAAACTAAATCCTGAATTTATAAACCACGTAGACTTTGTATACATGCGGTAAAGGTACTGGGGCTGGATTACTTTTCTTTCCTAGTTCCCAGGAATATTTGATCAACTTTATGCTATCTTTAGATTAGAAAATAAATGAGCGTCATTAAAAATAAAAATATAATAAAGGCATAGAGCAGCCTTAGCCATGGATGTGTCACTGTCTTTTCAGCTGGAACAGTGTTTCAGCTCCACAGACTGTCCCTTCCTCCCTGGGAAGCCCCGGGCAGGGACCCTGTCTCCTTTCTGTCTTGGTGGCGCCAGGTACACAGTCAGAGCTCAATAAATAATTGATCATCGCAAAGACCCCAACAGGAGCCCATTCACTGCAGCCCAGCGTGTTGACTTCTGAAGGCATTCTCTTAAGT
>NW_006442491.1:30660681-30685131 GCF_000325575.1 Pteropus alecto
CTGTCGTGGGCGCTGCAGCGTGTCTGGCCGCAGCCCTGCTCGCTCCTCTGCAGAGGCCAGTGGCATCCTCCCCAGTGTGACAGCCTAAAATGTCCACACACATTGCCCAATGTCCCCGTCTACGGGGGCTGGGGGAGGATCGTCCCTGGTTGAGTCTCCGCCTTTCCTGAGCCTGCGTCCCTAAGATTTCCTGCCATTGCGATTAGTTCCACTTTAACATTTATTTAACTTTTTATGTTTGCCTATCGCCTTCCCAGTCTGTGTCCAGCCAGAAGGGCAACCGCTTTGACCCCCACTCTGCATTTAGGGTCACCCCCACGCTGTGCAGTTGTGGCTCAGGGAGGAGAGGACACTGCAGTCACACGTTTGGTGTGTTGGCTTTGAAGCCACTGCCAGACTGGGAGGCTCACAGCTCGGTCCACGTCCGCATGCAATGCCAAGTCCCTGACTGGACTGTCCTCATCTGCCAGGGCACCCTTGCTGGCTACTTGGTATATGACAGAATTATCAATGGATCCAGTGAAAACCCAGCCTCCTGTGACCCTGCATTAGCGACAGCTACCCCTGCCCCACCCTTCTGTGCTCCAGGCACCGTTCTCAGCAGCTCTTTCCGGGCACTGTCTCCTTTGCAGTGGGTTAGGCACGAGTGCCCCATCGTCAGAGATGGGGCCTGAGGCGCAGTGTTCCAGAGTCCTGTGCCCAGAATGAGGAGGGGCAGAGCCGGCTTTGCCCTGAGGGATCTGAACCAGAAGCAGGGTTCATCTCTACGGTTCTCACACTATGCCACGTCCCACAGTGTCCTTGAGCAACCCTCCGCACCGTGCTAACTTGCCGGAAATGAAGGCGTTTCTCCTGTGTCTAATGCGAACTCGTCTATGTAGCACAAAGCCTTTATTAAGTTGTTACTGATTTAGCGGACACCCTGCTTTACTCAGTCATCTCTACGGTGATCGGATCTGCATGTTGCTCACCACTGTGTCTCAGAGTCTAGCAGAATTCATGGTGCATGAAAAGAACTCATTATTTGCCTCATTTGATGGAATTGTAGTACATTTTTGGTACACTTTATCACATATAACAGTGTTTTGCACAGAATAGTTGTTCAAAAACTACTTTTCGAATGATTAAGTGGTCGTTCAATCAAAGAGTTTTCAACTGAGGGTGCTTACAAGTGAATGTCGTAAAGCGACCATAAAGGTGCTTTATTCCTATACATTGATTATTCCAATTAAATGCTTTTCTAAGCATTGGCGGGCACGATGATTTAGTTCTAGTTTTAAGCTCAGGTCTTTTCAGTTTTGATACATGTTGGTTTGGAAATCCGTGAAATTTATAATATGGATACTGTGAAACCATCATGCCAGTGACCAATTTAAAAAATCCTTCTGAAAATTTATATTCCCTAGAAATGATGGTAAGTCTGGGAATGGGATTCTGCAGACTCAATTTAAGGAAATTTGTTTCAGGGAGATAAGCGAAGAGCAGCAAGCTGAGCAGGCAACTTGGCTAAGGTACCCCTGAGACAAAGCTCCCCCTGATAGATGGTGCCGAGCTCGGCAAATGCCGAGTTCCCATCCCAAAGGGGCTGCCCATTTTCTGACCATTGGCAACTCTATCTGTTGGCTGGGGATGTGTTGTGGGAGAAGTAGTGAAATTGTGTTCATCCCTCAGAGGGTAAGAGAGTCGTCCTCTTGACTTTCATACAAACTTGATTCTGAGCAGCCCTTTGGGATTCATCAGCGGTGAGATCCTTGGGTCTTTAACCAGGTTCCCCCTGAGGGCTGTGACCCGTGTAGACAAGAAACATAGCTGGGAGGCGGGGAGAAGGGGAATCGTTTTGCCTTGGGACATTCTTTGCAACAACAATCTTTTGAAGCATTATGTCAAAAATCGTTTTGCTTTGGGACATTCTTCAAAAAGGGTATCTTTGCAACAACAATCTTTTGAAGCATTATGTCAACATGAATGGTATTGAGACAATGATCAAAAGATTTCGAGAAAGTATTCTCGAATAAGCAATTGCCGCTGGAGCGGTGAGGCTGTGAGAGTGTCCACGAAGGAGACAAAGGTTAGTAGCTCGGCGCCGTCTCCCTCCCAAAGGGCACAGACCCCCTCCTGATCCACACTGAGGTTTGCGGACCCAGGCTGAATAGTAGCTTCTGGCTCTGAGACTTGCAAGGTGTTAATGCTGAAGGAATCGTCCCTCTCCAAAGCAGAAAGATTTGGGGCGGCAAGAGCTGCAGGCATGGGCTCCTTGGGTGATAGATGCTTAGTCTCTGGTGCTGAGTTTCTTTGCAAGGCGTCGCCTCTCCCGCTGGCAGTGCAAATACATCACCTTTCAGTCAGGGAGCGAGAGGACTAATAGAACTGTGCCTGCAAGTCACTTCACACAGGAAGTGAGACCACAAAAGAGTTTCTTGAAAGTGGCACCGAGCGTCATGCCACATCACAGAGAAGCCCCCTTTTCGGCAGTCTTACTGCTGTACTTGAGATATCAGTCAACGTGGATAAATGTGTGTCACCGTCTCATTCTGTACCAGGTGTCGGCCACACTCTAAAACCATCCTCAAATTCACGGGGAGCCGGCACTGCAAGGGTGAGCTGAGCTGGTGTCTCAAAAGCTCTTTTCATTGCAAGTGATTGAAATCTAGCTCTTAAAGTAAGTAGAGAATTTGCTGGTTCATGTAACTTAAAGGTCTAAGAGCATTTGACTTCGGACGTGGATGGATGCAGGTGCTGGCATCATGTTATTAGAATCAAGTCTCATGGTTCTACTCTCCTCTGTGTTGGCTTCATCAATAAAAAAAAGTATGTTCCTTTTTCAAACACTAGTGATGGCATTGTTTTTCTTCCAAAGATGGCTACAACAATGTCCCTATCTTCCATGATCATCTGTAACGTGCCCTTGACATTTTTCCCACAAAGAAATGGCTCTACGTCTTCTTCTTGGATCTTGGGCAGACTGGAAATCAATAGACAGGTGAGAATGACTTTGGAGACCAGGTCAGAAAAGGTAATGCAGCTTTTCTCTGCTTTCGGGACACTTGCTTTTGGAACCCTGAACTGGTAAGAAGTCCTGCTGTCCTATGGCTGTCATGCTGTTAGGAAGCCCAGCTATGTGGAGAGGCCACACGTAGGTGCTGAGGGCGACAGCCTCAGCTGAAGTCCCAGCAGACAGCTAGTAGCAAGCACCAGACTGAACGAAGATAATCCTGGATGATTCCAGCCCCCAGCTATTGAGACATCTCCAGGTATTGATTCTTCCTAGCTGAGGCATCAGACATTGGGGTTGGTGGGGGTGGGGGGTGGCGGGGGAGAGATGGATGGTCCTGCTCTGCTCAGTCTGAATTCCTGACCCACAGAATTCATGAGATAATTCATGAAATAATAAAACATTTTAAGCCCTTACAATCTGGAGTAGTTTGTTATGCATCAGTGGTGAGTGGAACACTGGTTATCTCTTACCAGCCTCACAGCCCTACCAGAAGGAGGGTCTTCTTCCCAATTGTTCTAAGGCCATGTGGTCATTGGACTAGGCTGGGTCACATTCTATCCCAAGCCAGTCACTACAGTTGGTAACTCCGGTGTCCTGATGAGCCCGACCTAGGTCATGTGTCTTCTGGGAGTGGGTCAGCCCTGGGAAGTGCCACAAGGTTTGGGAATGGGGAGAGAGGCTTCCCCAAAGAAATACTGAAATTATATGGGGGAAAAAAAAGGTTGCTGGAAGCTGAGTGGGCAGAAACAACAGCTGCTCCTTCAGGAATTTACTATGATAAATGAGCTTAATTTTTTAGAATAAACAAAAGTGACCTCACCACGTGGCTCTACAGATTGCAACAGGGGTTCTGGGCGCTCACTCCTCACTCTGCATCTCCCCACAGTTCCTCTCCATGGATTTCAGTGCTGGGATGTCATGTTCTCATCCCCTGTTCTCTGTGATGATTCGGGGGATGGATGTCAATCTGCTCATTTGGCCGATGGGGAGACTGAGCTACAGAGAAAGAAGAAGTCTCGGGGTGGTCCCAAGCAGAGTGGCAGGATTGGAGGAGGGCGGGAGGTGGTGGCGAACTGCAGATGCGACCCAGGAGCAGACCATCAGCCATGAGGACGGCCGCAATCACCGAGGGGCTCTGTGACTACACAGCCACTGGGCCAGTCCTTGTCCCCATCTGACAGGTCCCAGAAGAGCCCAGGCCCAGGTTTCAGCAGGTCTCTGGAGCAGTCAGCGCCACACTAGTACCCCGAAGGCGGCTGGCGTGATCCCCACTGGAGCGAGGGCTCTGAATCCCACAAATCAGCCGGAGGACAAATCAATACTCATCACCTTTAAGAGTTAAGTGCCGAATAGTTCTCTGAACAGGCCTTGGGCTCGGCTGACTTTGGGGCTCTTCCTGCTCCTCTCCACTGCACAGACCGACCGGCAGCTCTGAACGATCCAATCGGGCCTGAGAAGATGGAGAGAGGGCCGCGAGCATTCCTCTCTCCGATGGGGCGGCCGCGGCGCGACCCCCTCCGGAAAGACAGCAGCTTCCCTTCTGGAGAGTTGACCTAGAAGAACTATCCACAGGTTGTGACATTTGCCCAGATGCCCCAACTCGTCGAATCACTTCTAATTTCGACAGGAGTCGTCGTGACATTGGGCTGTGATCACGGTCCGCTCCGCGGTCTGCCCCTGAGCGCCCCTCGTGCGTTTCTCCCACAACTGGTGCCCCCACCCGCTGGCCAGGGGCTGAGACAAGAGCGTTCCTTCTGTGCCCTTTGGGACCCTCACGGGAGAGGACGCCAGCAGGGCGCCCGGAGGGATATTTTGGGGACTCTGGGAAAGCAGGTGGTATCTAAGAGGGAGGCGATTTCAGGCGATCTGGGGGTTCGTGGAAAAAGAAATGGGAAGAGAAAAATGATGTGGGAGGAGTTAGTTGGCACCAGCAGGAACTAACCATGTGCTATTCTAGTAGTCTTACTTTTTTAAATTAATTTTTTAAGCTTATACCCTCTTGTTGCTAGGTATATACAACATGAGGGAAGATTACTTAGATTTTGAGATGTTGTCTAAATGCCTTTTATTTTTTTTG
Organism: Pteropus alecto; assembly: GCF_000325575.1. Classification (NCBI taxonomy): domain Eukaryota; kingdom Metazoa; phylum Chordata; class Mammalia; order Chiroptera; family Pteropodidae; genus Pteropus; species Pteropus alecto. Next base: position 30,665,754 of record NW_006442491.1, read on the forward strand.
GTGGGAGTTGAAGTAAGGGTATTTCAAATACTAGTATAAGAAGGTAACTTAACTTTTTTCACTCTTGGAGATTATAAATCATTCGGACCTCGTTGGGGACAACACATTTTACAGAAGCTCTATCTGACCAGGTGCAAACCGAATGCTTAAGTTCGAGTTCAAATGTCTCCTTGACCTTGATATAAAACCGTGTCATATTTCACTCATGGGCTTCATGCATGTAAGCAATGTCAGCTTGCAGAGGATAAAACCTCAGCTAAAGGCAAGGTAGCTATTGTGCTAGTTTCTCGGAGCTGCTGAAACAAAGTACCACGGACTGGGTGTCTTAAACAACAGAAACTTATGTTCTCATGGTTCTGGAAGCTGGAAGTCCAAGATCAAGGTGTTGGCAGTGCTCTTTTTTTGGAGGCTTCTCTTTCTTGGTTTGTAGATGGCCGCCTTCTCTCTGTGTCTTCACATGGTCTTTCCTCTGTGCATATCTTAATCTTTTATATGGACACCAGTTGTATTGATTAGGGCCTATTTTAATGACCTCGTTTAACCTTAATTACCTCTTTGAAAACTCTGCCTCCGAATATAGTCATATCCTGAGGTGCTAGAGGTTGGGATGTCAACATATGAATTTGGGTAGGGACACGATCCAACCCATAACAGCTCTTTTTTATGAAAGCAAGCCTTTCTTTCTCTTTCAGCCACCCTGGTTTACACCAAGATCTGTCATCTCCTGATTCTTAAGTTCATCAATCAAGCTGTCAGCAAGAATGTACTGATTTCTTGCTCTTAGGTTCAAGGGATAATGGATGGTGCTAAGACCTTAAGAAGCAGACACTGAATTCATAGCACATTTGATCTACCTGGAGAGATAAATATTTAATTAGAAAAACCCTCCAACTCCCTTTTTTTATTGCCAGAGAGAAGGGCCATTCTTGGGGAACATCTGAGATTCTTTTGGTCAACAGCATTTATCATTTCTAGCTCTTAAGGAATATACTGAATGTTGCTCGTATACTCATTCCAGACTTCCCATTTTTCCCACATGTAATTGAAAAACTGGCCATTCCTGTTCTAGTGACTCAGCACTAAAGAAGTCATCAATCTCAGGTTTAAAATTAACTGCAAACGTAAAAGAGACAATTCAGCATAGCGGGAAGGTAGGCAGCAAGCTCATTTTTACAAGCTTAAAAGCATTTTGGAATAAAAAAATCACACTTGGGAAGCTGGAAACTGGAGGAAAATTCTGCCAATTTGCTGTAAATGCCCCCCTCCCAAAAAAACAACCCCCCCCTTTACTTATCTTGAAACTGTTTAAGAATATTTTATCAAATGATCTATTTCCAGCAATGTTATTTTGGGGATCCATTTGATACCAGGCGACATGCGTCTCTTTAGTATTTCACTAACTTTGAAAATTACAGTACCCAGATTACAGTTTCTAATGAAGAAAAGGGAGAAAGTCTGCCGGGGGAGCCTGATTAATATGTTCATTTCTATATCCATCTCATTCTTGCCTTAGATGATGGCTGAAAATATTGCATGAGTTGTTTTTTTTTTTATATTATGGAAAAAGAAAAGGAAAATGGGGGTGCAGTGGCTCCCAGGTGAGCGGACACTTTGTTTCTGTCTTCTTCCTGATCGTCCACATAGAAGCAGGTCACTGGATACTGGCCAGGCTCATGGAGATGGCTTGCGAACTTGGCTGATTTGCTTTAGATGTAAGCCTTATTACAGTCCAGGAAATCCTATTGTCCCTCTTGTAGATGGCAAGAGCAAGCCTCCACCCAATGAGCCCATCTTGAAATTCTTCTGTGAAGGCTGATGTCTACTCTTATGTTGTGATGGGCTCCTTCAGAGCCTGTTCCCGGTGACAGCAGATAAAGAAGGGCTCCTTAGGCAAGGACTTCTTTCCTCAAAACTCCACAGTTGACCCAACTTAGAAATCCCTAATGATTCCCTTTGGGCTGAAGCAGTGCTTCTCCCAGAGATCTCCATGACAACCACTTCTGAAGCACCATCCAAGGAGCCCTGGCTCATAAACATGACCTCTGTGTTGGATTGGCAGGACTCACCTGGGTTCATGTGTTTCTTGCTGGTTGTGGTTAAATTAGGTTTTTAAGTGATTACCTATGAATATGTCAATGAGGTTAAAATTATAATCAAGTGCACTAGGGAATTAAAATATGAAAGGAATATTTTGTATTAGTAAACCTACAGCTAATACCTTCTATCTTCGACCAATGTTTCCGAGTGTGTGGGGAACCACCACCACCATCACCATCACCACCACCACCACCATCACCATCACATTCATCATCACCATTCCCCCCATCAACAGCATCACCATCACCTCTGTCCCTGGCATCACCATCACATTCATCATCATTGTTTTAGCTAAAATCAGAATCAACAACTATTACTCCTGGTTGGAGGATATAGAAAAATGCTTTTGTAAAGTAGACTTTGAATGAAAAAAACAAAACAAAACAAAACAAAAACCCATACTGGTAACAAAATCAACTAGTGGATTTCTTGGAAATAATTTCTAAGTCAGTGAAGATTTAAAGTACGCTAACTGCTCTTTACTATGAAAATGCTACAGGCTACTTCTAAGAAAGGGCAGGAACATGAGGTCTGGAAATGGCCCCAGTTAATGGTGAGCACTTTGGAATGAATCGGTGCTGTGCTCCACATATTCTAAATTTTATATGTTCAAAGGGGACGAAGAAAAAATGAGTCATCTGCAGAGAAAACAAATATAAATTCCTAGGAGATTTTTTAAAAAATGAGGCCACTCAGATACGGTGCAGCTTGAGTCAGTCCAGATCCTGCCATGTTGTTGCGGGGTGTATAGAGAGGCCAAAACAAAGGAGGGGGGCATCTTTCACCTCTGTTAATACTCACACATCCATCGTTATTCTTTCTCATCATAAAACAGAGAATTTAAAGGTTATTATACAGCTCTCCTGTGTATTGTGGTGTCCAGAGAAAGCAGAGAGCCATGAAACAGAAGAGAAATAAAGCTGGAAGACCCAACGATTGCAGAGTGTGTGATTATGTTGGACTATGTCCTTGTGTGAGTGTTCTTTGTTCTCAGAGACCATCACCAATTCCAGTTGAAACGAGCTCAATTTGGAATTAATTTCTATCTAAATCCAGTCACATCTTATAAGCCTGGAGGGTCCCCAGTATTTCTGAGGTTGAAGCTTTGAACATTGTCTTTGCTTAGGTTCCCTGAGAGCGGAGCTGGAGATGATGGCGCTTCTCTGTCATTTATCTCCATGGCATCTAATGCCTTCCAACAATATTTCTTCCCCTAAATAGAATAAAAACTCCACGAGGAATGTTTTTCAGTTTGCTCAATGCTTTATCTTTGGCTCCTAGAAGACTGCCTGGCATACAATAGGCACTCCATAAAAATTTGTCGAATGAAAAAAACATGAAGGGAGATGGAGAATATTGAGGTGGGGGTATACTTTTGACTGGGTTATCAGGAAAGGTATATCGGAGGAGGTGACGATTGGGTGTAGAAGGATGAGGGGGGCTAGTCAGTTAGAGGTGTGGAAGACACCTCTAACTGACTAGGGTCTTTCAGATGGAAGAAATAGCCTGTGCAAAACTAGCCTGGAACAAAACTAGTCACATTCAAAAACTCAAAGATGACCAAAGTTGCTAGAATTCTAGGAATGGGGAGAGGGGTGGGGAAGGGGGAGTGACACGAAATGAGACTGGAAAGATGGCAGGAGCCTCACTGTGCCAGTCTTGGGTCTATCCAAGTTCTCCTAAAAGGTGCACTCGTCTTCATCATTTAAGTATTCAAATCACATTTCCTGATTATATCACTTATCAAATTATAATATCAGGTTATATATCTGTTTTTCTTACTATCCTGTGAGATCCTTGGGGACAGGAGGCCATGCCCAATTTATCTGCACCTCTCCAACACTGAGCACGCACCAGTCCCCGCCCCTCACCCAATGTGTTTGTTGAATGGAACTGTGAGTTCACTTAGACTTCCCCGCAAAGGAGCACTCCAGCCATATGTGGATTGAGGGCTGTGGCAAAGAGCAAGGACAAGAGAGGTGTCTGACAATGGTGGTAACGTGTTTAGGGAGCTGATGTGGAATCTGCTGCGTGTCAGCTTAGCCTCTGTTCCCCTTTCTTCAAGCATCAGCCCCTCTGCTTTCCTTTAAGGACTCATGTCTCACCTGTTCGCAGGTAACTCAGATGGCAGCTCTTCTCAAAGCCCTAGATAGCTCTCTATCATCAATATAATTTCATGTCACATATTCTACAAGTCAAAAATCTCAACCTGCAAAGAATTCTAAATTCTTTTTTCCTTTGGCCAAATACTGTGATCTTTATAGAACTTATACATTTCCCTGGAAAAATATTGTGACATCTTTCAAATGTGTGTCGCAAGGGCCCTTTCAAAAGCCTCTCTGAAGACGCTAATCTGTGACTAGGAGGTCCCCTCTCCCCTCCTCCGTTCAGCCTTCTTCCTGATGTGAGAGCCTCTGTCCTTCCTTTCGAGGAAAACCTTGGTGGGGTGCTGGGTCGACTCAGGTATAGAAGAAAGCTTGACGTTTTGCTGTATTAGAGAATAGGCTTTCCTCCTCCCTCCTGTGACACAGCTCTTACACAGAGCCACATCTTGCATTAGAAGCCTGAGGCTTTGCACAGTGTGAACTGTCAGCGTTCCATCCTCTTGGCCACTGAGATTGGCTCAAAGACAAAGGACCCAGTCAGAGTCGAAGAGACTCGATTCTTCCATTGAAACTGCGGGGTACAAAAGTCATGTTTCTGTTGGGTTGCAGAGGTGTGAACTGGGACCTTCCAGGAGCCAAGCTAGGAGGAGAGGCCGCCTGAGAAGGGGCCAAGCGGGGGGAAGGCTGTGCCAAGGATGGGGAGAGACGACTGCCTGCATCTGTGTACTGGGATTTGGCTAGACATGGATCTGGACTTTAAAAAGATAGGCTAGTAAATCTACATTTCTTTGCACCATTTGATTTTATTTCTGTCACTTGTAATCTAGAGTCCTGATTAATACGCCAATCTAGGGAGGATCAGAGATGCACCAAGATGCTAGTCTACAGTTTGAGGACTTCGGCTAAAAGACCTCATAGAGAATATCCTCTTTGATAAAGTCAAAACGTTGCATTCTTATTGGGGCTGATTTAGAAGAGTCTCATCTTAACGTTGTTGTCATTTCCTCAGGACCTGGTTTAAGTCATGGTGTCTTAGATGAACTTCTGGTGCCTGTGAATATGGAGACTTTAAGGCGGAAGCAAACCTGAAATTCATTGCTTCTTTATCATTTATCTTTCACTGAAAGACAAAGAAGAGAAATATAGCATGCATACTTGTTAATATTTGCCAGAAAAATATACATAATTGAAATGAAGATTTTAAATTTTTTGAAAACTTCAAATGAATGTTACTTGATCAGGATTTTCTTTTCTGTGTTCTCACTTTTCCTTCTCGTTATGAGCTGAAAATGTTAGTTCTGGCGTAACTTTTATTCCTTCTTAAACACTGGCTTTAATTCCTGGGTGGCCTCGTTATCTACTAAAGACATTTGACTATGATATGTTCAAGGTTACCGGTGACGTTTTAAATATTTTTTAAAAAATCATTTTGGTTTTGGCAAGATTCGGAATGCATAAACACATTCTGTTATGCATTCTCTTACTTATTAAATTTACATATTTCTTGAAAAGAACAGTGATTTTTCTCTCTGTCTTAAACTTATGTTCATGCTCTTCCTTATTTGCTTCCTAGTTTGATGTCACGACACAAAAATTTGTTTAAAAGCAAAGAATAAGTCTTATCTGCTTCCTGAATGCCTCCCCAAATTACTTTCCATCAGTTGATATATCTGCTATTAGTGTATGAAATCTACTTTTATCCAGAAGCTTACCAACGAATCTTCACAGTACCTATCATAATGCGTACATCTTAGGGGGGGGGAAAAAAAAAGACCTTCGAACATTCCTGTCTTTCCAACCAGCGGTTTTCATAAGCTGAAGTCCCAAGAATAGTCTCATCTTGAGAGACAGATAAGGCAGGGTCTCAGCAAAATCATTTTTTTCACTAAAGCTGAGACTTTGCTTAAAGTGAAAATAAGGCTCACTGCTTTGTGTGATTGTCTATGTATAACAGTAAAAAGAGCTCTATGGCATCAGGACAAAATGCACTTTCTTTGTTTGTTTTAATTGTTTGTTGCCAGGGAAAATGTACAGTTATCCCACCGTGAGCGGGGAGGCCTGAGAGTCTCCTGGATGTCGGCGGCATGCATTTTGAGGACCCGCCGCCTGTGGCTGTAATTGAAGGAGGCACCTCCACGCGCAGCGTCCATTCTCTGGTGCTGACTGTGGGTTACGCAGGGCAGTGGCTGACTGGGGCTGGTGCGTGAGGAGCCAGCAGGGTCTCACCTGGGAGACAAGGCGGGGTTTCGCTTTGCCAGCTTGCTGCTCAGGCTCCATCTGAAGTAGACTTGACTCATCAAGGAAAGCCAGTCCCAACCTCCTCGCAAACTCTGTAAGTCCAGGTCGGGGCCTCTGAAGGCCAAGGCCAACCGAGAATGAGTCATCTATTTGCTCAGGATATGAAATAGCCGACTCCTTCAGGCTGTCTCTTTGGGGAAAAAGGAGCTGGCAGATGGGGAGGCGCGGGCTTCCCATCCCTGCTCCTGGGTGCGTTCGACCTGGGACAATCTCCATGTCTCTGTGCCTGAGCTTTCCTTTCTCTAGCTGGGAGCGGGGCTGGAGCGGCTCTTCCTTTGCAGAGGTCCTGGGAGGGCCGCGTTGACCAGTGCCTTTCAAACTGGCACAGAGCAGGGCTGCTAAGTCTGAGATGTCCAGTCTGCTGTAATTAGTGTAGCCAGACGTGGGAGATTCTGGTTCCGATCGGAAAAAGTTACCAAAGTCCCAAAAGGGGACGTGGAGGCAAAGCTCAGTTCTTAGTGGAATGTTTCTTTGCCCAACACCCAACATCAAACAGCACTAACGTCTCCAAAATTTAAACAAGCAAACGCGGCTGGAGACGCGGAGGCAGCAGGAAACTGGCGTCAGTTAGGGCTCCGCCAGCGGACCATCCGACAGACCTGAAAATCTCTCCTTCCTCATCTGCAGGTTGAAAGTCCCCTTTCTCCAGCTCGCCTTTCTTATCTGCCCCCTTCCTTTCCCCCCTTCTTTCTTCCTTTCTCCAAATGGCCTTAAAAAAAAAAAAAAACAAACAAAAAACAAAAAAAGCCTCGATGTATAAAATGAAGGCTCCGAGCCTTCTGAGAAGTGGAGCAGCTGGACTAATGAAAAATGTGCCCTTGATTAAGTCCAGCATCTGAAATCTTGAAATTTTTCTGCGGTTAAATTGATTTCCCAGTTCCCAGCAGGGGCTTATGGAGGAGGCTGAGGCTGAGAACGCAGCCTCGCTCAAATGCAAACGGCCCCGTCCTGAGCGTCTTGTCAGAACCCAGCGTCCTACGACCTCTCCTGCGGTTTGGGGTCATGGAGCGGGCTGAGGAGCGCTTCGAAGGATGGCTGGCCCCTCGGTTTCCTCCATGAATCTCGGGCTGGGCTCTGGCCACGCAGCCGCCAGATGCTGGGCCTCCTGCTGCTTCCACATCTGGATAGGCTCAGTCCTCCGGCCGAGGCCTGGCGTGTGGTGACCGTCTGGGGTCCCTGGGAGCTCAGGGTCCTCCCGTCCCAGATGGCCCTGAGGGAGGTGCCCCAGTTGCTCAGTAGGCAGAGCTGTTCAGGCTTTCAGGTTTGGCAAGTTTTCAACAAAGTTACAAAAGACCCAGTGTTCCCTTTCTCAGTAACTGGTGCCACCAAATGCTCAGTCATTCAGGCCAGTGACCTACCACATGTCACCCTCGGGTCCTCCCTCTTCTTTCAGCTGACCGACATCGAATCACTAAATTCAGAATCCACCTCCAGTCTGCCTGCCCCTCCACACCCCTGCCCTCATCAGAGGTGGCACCTTCCTCCTTGCTTGGGTCCTGGCGACAGCTCCCGGTGGGGCCTCCTGCGGCCATTCCTCTCCCCATCGTGAAATCTACTCTCTACGTGCACCCGGGGGAGAGTCAGCTCTGTCAAATGGAAATGAGACCCCTGATTCAATATTTCCGTGGCTTCCCACAACACCTGGGAGAGAGTGGATCCCACCTCCTCGTCACATCCCATAAGGCCTGCACGATTCCCGGAAATGCCCCCAACTTGTGTCTGGCCGCCATCTCCCCCGCTCCCTGCATTCCAGCCACACTGGCTGCCCGTTCTTCCTCCGGTGCCCGCTCTGCCAGCCTCGGGGCCTTTGCACATACTGCCCCCTCCTTCCTGGGATGCTCTTTCCCCAGCTCCCCTCAAGACCTGCTTCCTCACGCCTTCCATTCTCTTCTCAGGCGTCACCTACCCCTCTGCACCTCCGCATCATGTCCCGCGTCTGACACAGAACTGTCACGATTCATATTACACGCTTCTATCGTCATTTTCACCCACAGGAATGGCGACCCCATGAAAGAAAAACAGCCTGTCTATCTGTTTGCTGTTGGATTTCTGCTCTAAGGAATGGAAGGAGCAATAAGAATCATAGAATGGAATCTTAAGAATTCTAAAATAAATATTTAAATCATAGAATGTTCCGGTCTGATGGAGCCCCTAGTTAAACCCATTCATTCTGCACATGGCAAACTGAGACTGAAGAGGAAAGTGATTTTTCTGCACATCTAAGGTCGAGGGGTCCTGCTCTGTTAGGAGAGGGACCCACTTAGTGTGTGTCTCAGGTAACGGGTGGCTGTGGGAGCTTCTTCTGTCCTTGACGCGTTACCTAGGCAAGCAGGGACAGAAAGGCACCAACATGTCATAGGGTCAGTGACGACAGGCCTCGTGGTTCAGAGGAGATAGAGCTGGTGGTCGGGAGGACAGTGACATGGAAAAGCTTCCCCGAGCCTCAGGACGTCGGATTGGCTTGAAGAGCAGGAGGACCCCAGATCTGAAGGTCGGCTCACGGAAGGCCTTAGGCAAGAAAGGGTGAGGCAAATCCCTCCAGAATTTAACTCACAGGCAGAAACACTTACTGACAGAGGCCTTTGAAAATGTAAACCAGATCATGTGCTCCCTGCCCAGAACCTTCTGCTGGCTTCTGTGTTAGTTGCCTACAGCTGCTTTAACAAATGACCATAAACTGGGTGGCTTAAAACAACGGTAGTTTGTTTCTCGCAGTTCAGGAATCCAGAGTCTGAGGTAGAGGTGTGGCGGGGTTGGTTCCTCCAGGAGGCTCTGAGGAAACCTCCTCCAGGCCTCCCTTCTGGCTTCTGGTGGCTCCTGGAAATCCTCGACCTTCCTTGGCTCGTAGATACTTCACTTCCGCTCCAGCTCTGCCATCGTGTAATGTTCCAGACCCCGTGTGTCTTCACACAGGCTTTGTGCAAGTCCATGTATTTACAGTCCATACCTTATTCTCATCTTAACTAATTAGACCTGCAAAGACCCTCCCTCTTTCCAAATAAAGTTACGTTCCGAGGTTCCGGGCGACATGAAATGCTGGGGGGATGCTATTCCACCCAATAAAGTTTCAGATTGCTCCCAGGTGAAAATCCAGGTCTCCTCCCCTCCCCCACACACATAACTGAGAGGCGGTGCAGCCTGGTGGTTAGGAATGAGACAGCGCGGCTGGGCTGCCCAGGTGAGCTCCCTGCTCGGTTACCACCCCATGTGCCTGTGGCGAGTGGGTCATGGCTCTCAGTTCTTTTTTTTTTTTTTGCTCCCAGTTCTTGATCCCCTTCTATGCCACATGATGTCACAGGGACTCCCAATAATGTGGGATGGCCATGAGACCTGCTTGGCCAGTGGGGCACTTGTGAGGTCAATGTAGGTAGAAGCCCTAAATGCACTCATGGGGTTAGGCTTGATTCTTGGCTTCTGGAAGGTCCCGCCCCAGTGAGCTGCCTCAGGGCTGCCTCAGGTTGGTGTGAGCTTCACAGGGCTGATTTGAACCTGATCTCTACGCTGGGGCCAATCCAGTAGCCCAGTGACCCTCTCAGCAGAGCCATCCGATAGAGCCCAGCTGGGATCAGGTGAACCCAGATGGCCGAAAACTCTGTAAGCTGAGAAGGATTATTATTATAAGTCCCCGAGTTCTGAGCATTATGTTATAGAGCATTATTGCAATGGTGGCTGAGTAATAAAGAATTGTGACACTGGGTACTTGATTGAAATTAATCAGTTTCCTCATCTGTAAAATGAGGCTCATAACGCTACCTACCTTCTCATTTGTTGTGAGGTTTAAATGAGATAATATATGTAAAGTGTCACATGGCAAATATCAGTGAGCATCGCTGCCATTATTACCATAAGGCTCAACACAACCCCATCATCTTAAACTGACCCCTCGGTCACTGTGGCTGAAGGCTTGTTTTTCAGAAAACGCTGAACCTTTGCATTCTTCACATAGTCTTCACATGGGTATATTTTTCTTGTTCTTTTGAGCTCAGCTCAGATGATCCCTGCACAGATGTGCTTCTCCTAGGACTCTGTCTGCAGCTGATGCTGCTCACCGGGCTGTTTGTTTATTTAGTGTCTGTCCACATGCTAGAGGTCAGGTCAGCCTGGCCTAAAATATAGTAGGTGCTCAATTAATACTAGTGAACTTATCTTAAAAAGCGTGTCAAACCTTGCCCTTCACCTGTGCATTTGAGGCCTATCGTGTTGTGCACCTTTCTTGCATGAAGCTTTCTTCTAGGCAGCGGAGAAGAGCGAGCAAGGTCTCTGTTCCAAGGAGCTCACATATCAGCGGCGTTGAGAGACAATGCGCATGGAAACTAACGAGGACGTAACAGGCCAGCGGTGATGTTCGTCAAAAAGAAGGTACAGCAGGATAACGAGGGAGTGACAGGAGCGGCCTGTGAGGAGCAGCCAGGGTCATAGTGGCCACAGGGAGGTGGGAGATGGGAACGGCGGGGGGCTGAGGTAAGAGGTACGGGACTGGATTTATGTATGATCTTGTAGGCCACTGAGAGGACATTGGCTTTCACTGTGCAATTCCAGATCACTGAGTGGGTCTGGGCAGAGGGATGACGTGCTCTGGGTTTATTTAGATAGACTCTCAGACTGTGTGGAGACAAACTGTGGGGCTGAGGGCAGAAGCAGCTGGACCTGAGAGAAGGCCACGATGGAGTGGGGGCAGGGAGGTACGGCGCAGGGTCACCAATGGGATTTAGCCGTGAAGGTCAGGCTGAGCAAATGAAGGCTGACTCCAAGAGTTAGGCCTGAGCAGCTGGAAGAAGGAGGTGCTGTGGAGTCGGGCGTGGGAGGCCACAGCAGGACGGGCGGGGAAGGGAGAGGCTGAGACGCAGAGCAACAAGGGAGGTGCTGAGACACGGAGTGTGGAGAGCAACGTGGAAAGGACTGGGGGGCCTGAGCCCACCTGCCCACACCCCCACTTCCCTCGGCTCAAGATCTTCCTTCATATGAGCTGCAAGGGCGACCACCTATGTTGCCCCAAGCAGGTGAAGCCAGCCCGACTCTGCACTTGCGTCTCCCTCTGAGGAACAAAGGTCAATGTCACAGCAATCTGCTCTGATGCTGGCTTCGAGCCAAGACCCTTAATATTCAATGAGAAATCTGCATTGATGAAACTTTCATTAAAGAAACATTATCCCTTTCACTCCCCTTGTTATTCTGTGGCTCTGAGTATCAGGCTCGTTTGGGTTTGATTACCCCGATGATCTGAAGATTGGAGCATTATTAAAAATTTAGATGAGCAATGATATGTCTGGGCCTCCCCCTCCTCTCTCAGCCGGAGCACGAGGGTTTCTGCTAATGATCACAATGAATTCAGGGCAGACCTGGCAATTAGAGAAGTGTCCACAGTTTGAGGGAGCGTCCACCCCTCGGCCTTCGACGGAAATGAGCTGCTTGGCTTGCAGGGCACACGATTTGATTGATAAAAGGCATCAGAAGGAAATTCTAGTCCTAGACTTAGTTGTAGGGCTAACGAGCTGCATGCATGCCGGAGCAGGTCCCCTCCCCTTGCTGTGCCCCAAATGTGCCCCCATCTGTAGAGTAAGGAGGTTGGACAAGGGCAGATGCTTAAAAAGGGTGCCCGTGGGCTGAAGTCAACTTAGGGAGGGAATCTGCCCTGCAAACTGCTTTATTTGTTTAATGAATATTTTCCTGGACTCATGATCTCAGTTTTGGAGTGTCATGGATATTAACTTGTCTAATCCACCCAGCCGCTCCACGAGGTAGATACTCGTATCATTTCCACTTTACAGATGAGGAAACTCTGACCAAGTCGGGTGGAATGACTTACTCCGGGTCGCCCGCCAGGCAGGATTCGAACTCAGGTGGTCTGGCTCTAGAGCTCACGCTCTAAATGCTATACCTCTGTCCCAAAGTGCCGTTGTTATTATTATTATTTTTGGAAGCACAGTGTTTAAAAAGTAATTAATGTTGGAATTTTAAAAGTATGTGTTTTTATGCAAAACATAGCTTGTATGTTGAAATATTTGAGCTCCGTAAATACTCAGTCCACTTTTCCACCTTGTCACAAGCAGCGAGTCCCAGTGTCCCTTAGGATGGAATGTTCTTCTCCTGGGCCACCTCAGGCACACCAGGCTCAGAATCTCCCTATCGCCACAGGTGCCACGTGTCTTTGATGATTGAATTTGCCCTTTTTATGATTCTCGGACTGCTTTACTCCCTGACGGCCTGGTACTAGTAGGCATTTGGGTTTGTAACCTCTAAACTAGATATTGTCTCAGTCTTTGTCCATTGCTGGAATTTTTGGTTTAATGAGGAACTAGCAACCAAAGCAATATACTATTTATCTAGTTAAGAGATAAGGAAAATCTCTCCAACCCTAGCTTTCTAGGTATTTCTGTCTAGTTTAATATGATATTATATTGTCAATATGTTAATAAATAAGGTGAACGACTGAACAAATATGAACAAAATAAGGAGCATTTTATCAGAGGAATGAAATTTAAAATCAGTAAAATTAAAAAAACACAGGAGATCGATATATCAATAATTTAGACAAAGAAGAAAGTAGGTTTGCTGAAAATCTCCACGCTAAGGCATGGAATAAAAACATCGAGAATATGAAAAAGAGCATTAGAAAATATGGAATATTGTGGAAAGTTCTAAAATATGTGTAACTGAAATTTTAAAAATGGAGGAAAGGGAATATATTGCAGAATCACTATATAAAGAGATATTAGTTGGGGATTTTTCCAAAGCTGATGAAATACATCAAGTTGCAGATTTTATAACGTATAATGACACGTGTCCATTACTGCAGGATCATACAGAGTAATTTCACTGCCCTGAGAATTCTCTGAGCTCTCTCCATCCCTCCCTCCATCCCCCCTGAAACCCTGGCAACCGCTGATCTTCTGATCTATACTCTTTGTAGTTTTATCTTTTCTAGAATGTCCTGTAGTTGGAATCTTAGAGTATGTAGCCTTTTCAGATTGGCTTCTTTTACTTAGCAATATGTTTTTAAGGCTCTTCTATGTCTTTTAGTGGCTTGGTAACATTCCATGGTCTGGAGGTACTACAGTTTTTTATCCATTAGCCTACGGAAGGACATCTTGGTCGCTTCCAGGTTTTGGCAGTTACGAATAAACTTGCTATAGACATTTGTGTGCAGGATTTTGTACGAGTTTCGGTTTTCCACTTTTTTGGATAAAGGCAATGAACACGATCATGGGGTCACATGGCAGGAGTTATGTTTAGTTTTGTAAGACCGCCAAACTGTTTTCCGAAGTCTTTTTGCCTTTTTTTGGAACTTTAAAATGGATTTCTAATTACACTTTCTGGGGCCCCAGAGACTCAGAACAATTAATTTTAAAAGATCCAGCACTGGGAACATGATCACGAACTCACAAAACTCCAGGAAGAAGAGAAAACCCTAGAAGCCTCCAGGGAGAGGAAGCGGATCTCAAATTCAGGACCAGAATTCAGAACGCAACCCCAGAGCTGTCATGGAGCCGTGCCTTCGAACTCCGTGGGAAATCTACGTCAAGCGTGAGCCGCAGCCACCCTGTAGATCAAGGAAAAGGACAGAATTAAGAAATTCAGACCTGCAAGATCGGAGAGGCTCATCTCCTCCGTGCCTTTCTCAGGATGCTATGGGAGTAGGATGTGCCCTTCCAGCGAGTGGTGGATCAGGAAAGTAGATGCTGTGGGCAGAGTCTCCGGAGGAATCTGGGCACCAGGGCACTCACTGTCAGCATCACTGCTCTGAAGCAGATCTTGACAGCAGCCCCTCCCTAGAGGGTGTCGTCAAGGAAACCATAAAGCCATCCCTTTACGTGATGCTGTGATTATACTAAGAGGTGGGTTACAGGCAGGGTCGAGAATTTCAGGATGAGTTAGTGATAGCTACGTAGAAACAAGGAAGTGGGAGAAGATCAAGATAATTACTTATTTTAGAGAAAGAAAACAAAACAAAAATTTGTAGAAGAGAGGCAGATTTCACATCACACAGCTAGCTTACCTGCGGATGCTTTTTACCCAGGTATGGATGTGGATTTCGCCTGTTTCTTACGTAGCGTGAAGGCTTGGTCTGATTCTGCCAGGATGATGGGGGAGGGCGAAGGTGTGAGCAGGGCTGGTCTAAGAACTAAATCCTTATATTTTTGTTTCATAGCAAGAAGGCAGTAGGTAATGACCTAGAAAAATAAACAAGTAGCAACATAAACGTATTACTTAGAAATATAGAGGTAGATCCTCATAGAAATGCTAAAATTGCTAAAAATAGTTATTTCTGGAGAACAGAAATCAGTGGTGAGGGGTGGGGCAGGGACCTGTAGTGTTTTTATGACTCTGATAAAAATTATAATTAAATAAAAAAGAATAGGTATTTTTGGTGTAGATTTTCCATGTAAGTAAAAATGCGTCATTTTCCTAATTGCTATTCTCACTTGATGATGTGTTTTTGAGAGTCGTGTTGATACACATGGTTTTGAACTTTTGTTCACTGTATAGCATTCCTTTGCAATATCACTGCCACAATTGTTTATTCATTTTCTTGATAATAGACATTTGGGTTCTTCCCAAATTCTGCCTCTTACAGACAAGCCTTCAGCGAGCTTCTTTGTGTGTAAACACCTGTGTGTTTTCTCCAAGTTAGATTCCTAAAACTGTCTTTGCTAGATCAGAGGGATGATGGTCTTAGTTTTAATGAATAACGCTGAGTTGCCAAGCACTTGTCCAAAACAGCCATAACAACAACAAAACAAGGTTTTCTTTTCTTTTTTAAAAATCTATCTGCTTCAAGCTAGATTTTTTTTTTTCTGAGAATTTTATGGTTGATCACATCCACCATATGTCTACTCATCCTCTCTATACCCTCTATTTATTTCTTCTGCAAACACTGTCTGATGGCTCTATTTTCCAGGCCTTGGTTGTCACACCAGTCACATGGTGACAGAGGGCACAGACCCTGCCCTTGAGAACCCATAGCTGGGAAAGAGACATGTGAAGAGATGATTATGGTACAGGACAAGGAAGGTCATGGCGAGAGAATGAACAGCTGTGGGATCACAGGTGTGCTGACCGTCTGGCCTTCCTCTCAGGGCGTCTCCGTCTCACAGCTCCCTCCTTAGAGCATCTTGTCCAGAAGCCTCTGAGCCACAGTCTTCTCTCTCTCTGCACCTCCCCAACCCCAATCTGGCAGCAAATCTTTCAGAACAGACCCAGAATCGGTCTGCTTCTAGACACTTCCACCTCTGTGTGGCCCTGAGGATCATGCCTCTTGTGGGTTCTTGCAGGTACCCCCTCATGGGTCTCCTGTTCCTGCCTGGTTGCCTACAGATTTGTCTCCTCCCCACAGGGCCCCCAGAGGGGACTGCCGACAGCTGAGTCATATCCTGTCACTCCTCCACTCAAGCCAGCCCAATGACATTACAAGAAGTTATGGACTGGCTGTTTGTGTCCCCCCAAATTCATATGTTGAACTCCTACCCTTGAACATGATGGCGAGGTGGGGCCTTTGGGAAGTGATTGGGACTAGAAGAGGTCATGAGATTGGAGCCCTCCTCATGGGATTCATACCCTTACAGCATCTCCAGAGAGCTTGCTTCTCCTCTCTGCTCTCCATCGTGTGAGGTTACAAGAAGACGAAGTCTGCAACCTGGAAGAGGGTTCTCACCAGAACTTGACCAAGCTGATACATTGACCTTGAACTGCCAGCCTCCAGAACTGTGAAAAATAAATGTCTGTTGTTTATAAGCCACCCAGTCCGCTGCGCTTTGTTATAGTAGCCCAAGCTGACTAAGACACAAGGGTCCACAAGGCCCTGCAGCATCTTTCTCTTCCTCCCGCATTTTCTACCTGTCCTGGAGTATGCTGCCAGGTCAGTGCCAGAGAGAGACAGAGACACACTGTTTGCCCTTGAACACAGAATAACTGAGGCTCAGAGCAGAACATTCTTCTCAGTGACCAAGTGCATGAAGAAGTGTTTACTATTGTAGTCATGGCAAACCTCATTAGCCTAGGACAGTGAGTATGTTGGGACTATTGATGGCTTGCTTAGTGTTTCGTACTGAATTATTATACCATTTTGAGTGGCAGGAAGCAGGTTACCCCAACTTATCACCCAAGTGTGCAGGGAACACAAAACGATGGAGCCTCTCTGCCTTTGGTCACCAGACAAGTGAAAGGTGGGTGGACCTGATTCTTTTAAAGACAGGAGTCAGTCCAGGCTGGATGGAGCTGACATGAGGCCGAGAGGGTCTCAGCAACAATGCCATGTCCAGCTTGGAGTTGGGAGACCTGCTCTAAGGTGCCGGGATGTGCTGACAGGGAGCAGAGGCAGGGTCCCATCTGTGTAGGACCAGGCCAGGACAGAGGACAAGGGGGCCTCCTGACAGGCTGGCTGTAACCATATTCAGTCATGGAGATGGAGGACAGAAAGACAGGAAGCCAAGCAGAACTTTTCGGCTTCAGTGTTGCATGTCCAAATACCCAAAATGCTTTTTGCCTCTCAGTTTTTTTTCTTTATTAGGAAATGTTTTGTATTAAGTAGAGCTCACTTAGAAAAACACAGACAATTTAGGTTTTATTTTTTGGAGGGGTGTCAATTCTAATTTTACAAGTAATACAAAAATATATTATCGTTAAAATTGTAATGGTTTGGAAGTGTTTAGGATAAAAATAGTCTCTACTCCCACAATTCCACTCCCTTTCTCATAATAAACACTATTATTGTTTCAATATTAATTCTTCTAGACTATTTTCTATGCACATACCTCTATAAATAAGAGCATGAAAATGCACATATGTGTAAGATATGCATACATATAAATATTATTCTTTTTTTCACACAATAGGTGTTTTGGATATAATTCTCCATAAGTACACATTAGCCTACCTTATTCATTTAAATAGTGCTGTAGTTTGGCATATAAGTAGTATGTTGCATAAGTATAAGTGGGCCATATTAAATTTAACCATTATGTTGTAGGTATATGCATATTTTCCATTTATTTGTGTGTTCATTCATTCATTCATTCATTTTAGCTGTTATAAATACTACTGTAGAGAATATCTTTGGGCATATATCTTTAACTTTTTCATAGTATCCTTTGCTATGCAGAAGTTTTAAAGTTTAATGAAATCAATTGCAAGAGAAACTCAACCCTAACTGATTTAAGCAACAGTAAAATATATTGATTCATGTACCTGAAAAACTCAGAGGTTAGGCCCTAGATACTGATGGATTCAGGAGCTCAAACGATGTCATCAGGATTCTGTTTATTTCAGTTCTATTCATGACAGCATCATTCTTGGGCTCTCTGGGATGGTAAAATGGCCTCTGTTAGCTCCCAAACCACCCATAATTTGACTAGAAAAATACAAACCTCAATCTAGGAAGCAGCTTAAATGTTATTCTGCCCCCTCCACACCTACCCCACTTCACACGCATAATAAGACTAAAGGGCTGACAGTGATTCAGTAACTCAAAACGTCAGGTTCTCAGTAAATTTCTTCGTAATTCTGTTAGTCTTTCTGGCTTAGTCCCCAAAGGCTTCTGCATCTTCTAAGCGTGCGGTGTTCACAAGCAGCACCCAGTTAATAACGTAGGAACGAAAATCTCTTGTCAAGCGCGTCTCTCCCTTATCGGATCCGCGCCTCTTTCCCATCCACCCCCTTTTCCCATCCACCCCCATCCCCAGCCACACCTCCCCCAGGTGCTCCCTCAGATCCCGCTGGTTAGGGCTGGGTCGCGGGACCACGCCTCACCGCAAAGGAGGCTGGGAGAGCAGGTAATGGACTCGCAGCTTCTAGAGTTGGGGCTGGGCTCTGCTGGCAGGAACGAGAGGTGGGGATCTGGTGCGCAGACATCTAGTGGCACCTTCCCCAGGGAGCATCTCTCCCAGTCACTCCTGCTCCAGACACAGGATCCATTTTGCTTGTCACGTGCTCATCCCGAAGTACTTCGGGGAAGTTTTGTCTGGGGGATTTGCCATCTGATTGGCCAGGCTAGGTCACATGCTCCACCCTTAGACCCAGACATGGAGCTAGCACATCCTGAACCCCATAAATGAAGAGTGGGAGAGTGACTGTTAATTTACGGGAGTATGGTACCAGAAGATGGGGCGTGCTTGCCGGAAACTCAAAATGAGAGGTTTACACATGAACATGCAATAATCCCTGCTCAGAGTAATGTCAGTTTCTGAGAATGAATTTCTGGGGAATGCTGGGCTTTTGCTGACTTTCTCTCCATTCGCTCATTCTCTTGGAGTGAATGGTGAAACATACTCACAAAAAAACCCTTCCCTCTTGTACCAATTGCCCCTTTGGAAATGATTGTCTTTTAGGTGAGAATTCAGGGAGCCCTAGCATAGGCCAGTGTCACTGTCGGCCCTGTTGAGTGCCCATTAAAACCAGAGATATCTTTAAATATCTCGCTTCCAGCCTGTGCCTCCGTAGGGCCTGTGCAGAGGTAGGTGTCATTGTGAAGGTTAATGACATCTCCCCGCCTCCTATTGGACTTTCTATTTCTGCCGTCCTAAATGGAAGACGTCCAATCTCGCCTTACTCTCCCTATGTACCTATTAGAGGCTTATGAAGAATCAGAGCTGCTCAAAGGCTTGAAATTGGTATGTTTCAGCGTGGGCTCAGCTACAGAAGCAATTTGAATGTTTGCAGCTTTAAAATGACTTGGCAGCCTGTCTATAAAATTTCCTGTACTCTGAAAGGGGTGAAAACACGCCTGCATACATTAGTGATCCATTGATTGTTTCTGGAGCTAGGTAACCTTTGTGACCAAAATGAGAGAATAGCCAAGAGCCGATCCATCAAACAGCCTTTAGGAATCCTGCCTAGTGCTCGGCCTGCTCCCCTCAGGGTTCCTGGGGAGAAAAATGAAAAGG
>NW_006442491.1:30685384-30713042 GCF_000325575.1 Pteropus alecto
GGCCCAAGGGGAGGGAGGGGGGTACTCTGAGTTCATCTCTTCTCAGTACTAGGGTCTCGTCTCTGCGCATTCCTTCAGCCAGGTCCGAGAATTCGCATCCCCAGGCCAAACACTAACTGCGCCGGTGTCCAGTTCAAAAAACATCCCCGCGAGAATGGATGGCAGTGACACAGAGCCGATGTTAGACCGGGAGTGATGATTAATAAGTGCTATTGTGTCTTTAACCTCAGGCGCTTCAGAAGTTTTGAACGAAATTTTCTTCAAGTTCAGAAAGCAGAATTCTCATTTTTCAGAAAGTTTATTTTCACTCTTAAGAAAAAAAACAATTTTATAAAGTACATCCTTGATTTAAAAATCTAAATTTGAGAAACACCCACATAGATCAATGAGACATGAAGAAGATGGTCACCGAAGCATTGCTCGTTTTACAAAAATCATCGGGAGACGTATCGGTTTCCTCTCACCACTGGAACAGAGCACCTCAAGTGTCCTGAAACACAAGTCTGTTCTCTTACAGCTGTGGAGGTCAGAAGTCTAAAGTGAGTGGACAGGGCCACTCAGGGGACGATCCACTTCCTTGCCTTTTCTGGCTTCCAGAAGCCACCTGCACTCCCTGGCTCGTGGCCCATCCCCCATCTTCACACCCAGCCGTGCGGCATCAGCCAGTCCCTGTCTCTACTTCCGTGGTGACATCACCTTTTCAGACTCTGACCCTCCTTCCTCCCTCTGATGAGAACTCTTAAGAGGACCCACCCAAATAATTCGAGTTGACCTTATCTCGGGACCCTTAACTCAGTCACAGCTGCAAAGTCCCCTTGCCCCTGTAAGATAGTCACAACCGTGGGGATTAGGATATGGTCAGCTTTGGGGGCCATTATTCAGGTGACCGCAGGAGAACCTGCATCCGTTAGGACAGACAAGATGCTGCTGCAACGACAAACACCCCCCCAAAACCCAGGGGCAGCTGGGGAGGAGTCAACTAGGAGCCTGGCCAATGGCCGCATAGCTGGCGAGTGGGCAGCTGGGCTTCCACTGAAGTCCTCGACCCGACTCCACAGCCGTGACTTTCTGCAAACACGAGGCCTTCCCACTCCCCGCATGTTGCTTCATCACGCTAAAAAATGAGTAAATGACGGAGCCGGGCTGAGCTAGTCGGACGCCCTCTGCTCTATTTATTTTCCAGCATCTGCTTCATAAGCCGTTGGACGTCCACGTTAATTTTCCTCATCGCTGTTACCCTCGCCTTCCAATTATGCAAAATGTTCCAGCACAGCAGCTCCTTATTACACAGCCGCATCCTTGGCTGACATTTGGTGCTGTGTATTTTGGCCTTGACCGACAAAGGCAGCGAGTTCTCACATTGGCCTCGTTTTCTACAAAGTGCAAATGACCCCTTGACCAGACGGGCGTCTAGGGGACTCAGGAGCTCCAGTGTCTGCTGAGCAGGCAAAGAAACGCTTATTAAAAATGGAATAAGTCAGGGCTAATGAAAGCGTGTTTACTTGGTTTCTACAAAATGCATAAAGATTGGGAGGTACTAAAAAAAAAAACAGATTTCATGGAACTCTGTGGTTTTGGCTTTTTCTTTTTATGGACACTTTGAAGTTCATGCGGCCCATTTCACTTGGCATTGGGGCTTCCATGACTGTTCTGTTTTGCCTGGTTTTCCAATTAATCCCTCAATCACGCATTCATTCATTTATTCATTACCTAGTTATTGAGCATCTGTAATGTTCTGGGCTCAACGTATAGAGCAGAAGATCGATAAAGGTCCTGACACTGTGGAGCTCACCTTCCGGTCAGGGACAGTCAATAAAAAGATAAAGTGTGTCTAGAATGAATCAGGAGGTGGTTGGTGCTAAGAAGGTGACGCAGGGAGCAGGGGGTTGGGGTTCCTCAGAGGATGTTGACGTGGAGCGGAGACCTGAAGGGGAGAGGGAGGGAGACAGTCCATGATCTGGGGAGCGAGTGTATTCCAGGCAGAGGGGACAGGAAGTGCAAAGGCCCTGAGGCAGGGACTTGTCTAGCATTTCTGAGCAGCAGAGTGACCAGTGTGATCACAGCAGAGTGAGGGAGGGAGACAGGTGTACAGAAAAGATCAGAGAAGTGGGGAGAACGGACCACACGGGGCCTCACAGGCCATTGCGAGGATCTGAACTTTATCTGAGTGAGGTGGGAGGACTTTGGAGAATTTTGAAGAGAGGAGAGTATGTTAGTTTTCTATTACTGTGTAACAAATGACCTCAAACTGAGTGACTTAACACAAATGCATTATCTCACAGTTTCTGTGGGCTGGGAGTCAAGCACGGTTCTGCTGGGTCCTCTAATCACGGTCACACAAGGCTAAAATCAAGATGTGGGCTGGCTGTGTCCTCAGCTAGAGGCTGCACTAGGAAAAGGTCTACTTCTAAACTCCCTCTGATGGTTGACAGAATTAAGGTTCTTGTGGCTGAATGACTGAGGTCCCTGCTGTCTTATGAGCTTTGGCCAACCATTACCCTCCACAGTGCCTTAAGAAGCTCACCTGATTAGGTCATGCCCACCCAGATAACCTCCCTTTTGATGAACTCAGAGTCACCTGATTAGCCATCTAGTCGGGGAGTGACATTCCACTATATTCCCAGTTTCTGTTTGTACTTGAGGGGATGGATTATCCACCAGGGAGCAGGAATCTCAAGGTCATTTTAGAATTCTGCCTGTGACAGAGCAAATGATTTGACTTGTAGTTAGAAAGATTACTCTGACCATTCTGTTAGGAATAGACTTGGGGAAGAGACAAGGCAGAAGGCAAGTGCAGACAGACCCTGGGAGGTCAGTGAGGAGACAGTTTTAATAGTGGCTTTGACCAAGGTAGCAGCCATGGGGTGACAGAAGAAGTTGAAGCCTGGTTGACATGGTGCTAAATAAATTGGATGCTTTTCTAAAATGGATTGAATGAGAAAGATAAAACCTTGACACAGGTCTCCAGTCTGGCTCCAAGCTGGTTTGTCTGAGCAGTTGGATTTTGAGCTGTGACAACTTATTAGGTTTATCAAGAAGTGGATTGATTTCCAAAGAATTCTTCTGTGTTTATGGAATTAAAGGAAGACTCATTCTCCTGCCTTGTGTGTGTGTGTGTTTTTTAATAAAAATAACAATATATGATCTATGCAGATAAAATTTATTGTCCCATTAGGATCTCAAATTGCCATTTTCATCTTTTAAGAAAACAATACAGAAAAGAAAATGAGCTCCTCTTCAACTCTATTAGTATTTTTTTTTTCAGCTATTGGTTCCTGAAAAAAATTGTAGCACAAGAGAATCAGTGACAGTAATTCATGGCAGTTACAAATAGGCCAGGCATTGGCTCGCTTTACTGGTTTTGACTTGAATTAGATGTAAGACAGATGAGTCGAATCAGGCTGTTATTCAGCAGAAAGAATTGTAGTGTCACGTGGAGCAATAAAGGTGCAAATATTGAGCAGAAACATATGTTCTTCAGATATTAGCTGTTAGGTATGCGTCTTTCTCTTGTTGATGCTATTGGTATGAAATCCAATATTATCCCAGGGAAAGGAAACAAGGCCACTTAACTGTTGGATGACAAGCTGTCTTACACTTCATCAAATCCACTCGTTAACTTGACACATGGCTTGTACCGCTCAGAAAGACAAGAAGAATTATATCTCTGCTTTTCCTCCTGGCGTGTCATGGAAGAGAGGCCAGCGTGGTGTGCTGACCACAGGGTGTATGGCCATGCAATGGGAGCCAGATATCAGCGTGATGTTCTGTGTTTTTCCATGGATGTCGGTGCCCAGGGTTGATCTCCCATGACCACGAGATGTTCCTGGGCAAAGAAATGGCACCTTTGCTACCTGATGTCTTTCTCTTCTTTGCAATAGAAGGTTTCTGTTTTAACTTTGGAATGAGTTGTTGAGAATGCACCCCAGGGATCTACTTCACATCAAGAACAGGTCTTATCAAGAACGGGTATTGCCAGCATCCAGTCTCCCTCGAAGCCTTCAGTGGAAGGGGGAGGAGGAGGCTAAACCTTCCCTTTGTTCCATCTTGCCATATTTTTTTTTCAAGTGTTTCCATCTCTAAGGCTTCTGAGCTGAAATTCTAATGGTAAAAGGACAGACATAGCTCACATTATCAAACCAAAGATGCCCGCCATTTTTATTTAAAGTGCTGGAATTTTCCAGTAAATGCTGGAGGGAAGGAGGAAGTCAAGTCAGTTGTTGTGCTCATCAATTCATCATTGTTAAGTTTACCGAACAAAGGCAAACTCTGAAAATGTGATCACAATTCAAAGAGGCCGCTGAGCAGGTGGGCTTCACCTGTGGTTCCCCCTCAGCATCTTGTGGTGCAATTGTGGTTTCAGGTATTTATGTCTTTTACTAGACAGTGAGCACCTTGAAGAAGGGACCTGTGCCTCATTCATTCTGGAACCCTCTATACCCAGCACAGCACCAGGCACTTAGGACACTCAGTACTTAGGGTGAGCCTGTGTCCCGTTCTGAGTGGGGATGTTCCAGTGTGGGCCCACTTGCCTACAACCTCACCGCCAAGCCTCAGAACTGCCTTTTAGCTAATTTAAGCAGAAGAAATTCATTGCAAGGATCAAGTGCCTTTATTAAGAGATAATTTCTTGCCTCATGTGATGAAAAAAATCAGTCATGAGTAGGAGATGCCATAAGTCCAGTTTGTCCAGAATGGTTCTTGATTGTGCCTGTTGTTCTGGCGTAATTGTGACAAGTGTCCCTTGCAGTCTCACATGTGTCCTGGGTTGGACAGTAAGTTATATGGTTCTCTTTATACAGTCCTCTTAGACAAGAGTCCGGCACAGCTAAATTCAGACATCAAATTCAGTGGCCATCAGGATATATAGGTGTTAGCTTAACTCTCCAGGGACAAGATGGGGGTAAAATGGCCCCAGGGCCCATTTACTGAGATTTTCAAACAATGTAGCTCTCACAAAAGCTGGAGATGAACTCTGATTGATTCAACTTAGGTCACATGACCACCTGGTAATGAATTCCTGTTGCCAGGGCAACACCTGTGCTGTTGAGTCGAACCTGGATTATAGGTCTCACCTCCTGAGTCTGGGGTGCCTCTCCATGCACACCTTATCGACTGGCTATCAACTGGAGGTTAGAATTTTCTAAATGGAAATCAAATTGTTGCCATAAACTCCCCCCACCAGAATGTGTACCCCTTTGCAATGGGAAATTTTTTTCGTTTTGTTCAGTGCTATAGTTTGAGCATATAGAACAGTACCTGCTCATAGTAGAAGCTTCTTGACTATCCATCAAATGAATATATACTGAGAAGACACATAACAAGTTTTCTTGGAACAATCTCTTATGTAAAGAATATACATTTCATTGTTGCGAATGCTCCGTGAAGCAGCCTCACTGAGCACAGTGATGTTCTCCAAGGTAATCACCCTTTGGTGTAGGAAAAACATATTTGAAATCACTGACCTATGTGGGTCTCTCATACGAACCCTCCCAACATCTCAAGGGCAGAACTGGGGCAGGCACATTTACATGCTTCCTTACAAGATGCTGTTTCTTCTCCCAGTGAAATTGGGGTCCTGGGCAAGAGAGAACCCAGAGGAAATGGATCTCCCATAAGCCTCCTCCACATGACCACGTCAGTTCCCACATGGATCTTTCCTGCATGTGTGAAATGCACACTATAGGATTATCTCAATTGTGCTGATATTGATGAGCTGGGATCTATTGCAAACCCATCCACCTGTCTTTCTTGGTATATTCCATGAGCAGCTATATCCATCAGTCAGGATCCCTTGGTCGCAAACAACAAAAGCTGGCTTTGGTCAGCCTTATCAAAACACGATTCTATGGAACAATATGTGATGACTCTGGAAACAAAAGAAAGGGTTGGGGGATGAGGCTCTGGAAGGACAAGACTGAGGTCAGCCCTGGAGTCCAGGGAGGTAGAACTTCTGGGCAATCTCTCCAGAGCTTATGTTTTGGAGTGATGACACAATCATTCTTGTTCCTTGTGTCACTCATCTCAAGATAAAATTTCCCAGATGACAAATCTGAGTTTGTGCCTCATGTCTGCCCTCTGGCCAGGGCACCTTGGTTGTCTGTTCCATCCATATGACCGCAAAGTGGACATGCACGCTTCAAGGGAAAAGTGAGGTCCTGGAACAGAAGAGTGACGGATGGGTGCCAGCCAGCACACAGCACCAGAAAGCCCATCCCAGCCAATTTCCACATTACCCATCTTAGGATCCTTGCAACTTGGTACCAAGGTCTTCCAGAAATGTTGAACTTGCTCCACTTACTTCTACCTCTGCTCCCCACCCTTGAGGCACAATTGCTTCCTCCCTCCCCTCCATCCATCCCACCGCACTTTGTTTTACTAATGTCAACCCAATTCACATACTTTGTTAGAGGTGATTTCATGTTTTTGTTTCTTCGAGCTTTGCTAATTTACTTGTTCCCTCGGTGTTCAGCTGAGTTCATGACACAGAATGGTACCCAATAAATATTGAATAGATCAAGGAGTGGCTACACGTGTTCAAACTAACATTTATCTTTGAGGTATGGGAGAAAACTTTATATGTTAATAAAAAATATTTAAAACTTGGAAATAAGGTATAAAGACGATCGTGAGACCTTTAATATCAGAGTGGAGGAGAGTGTAATAAGCCCACGTGAAGGCCATCTGACTGTCTAAGGAAATGGAACTTTGACTTTCTACGACTATTGATTAGAGCCCCGATATTTTACGACTCTGGAAAGTTAGAGGTTAACATATAGAAAAATTGTAAAGTATGATATTTTTCTTTTCCGATGGTATTAAAGATAATCCAAAAGTTATAGTTTTATTGCCCAGGGAAATATTGAAGTGGTTGTATCTAACTTAGAGATTGTATTGTAACATTCCTTCTTTTTCATTGATTATATAGAATCTTTGTTCTCATATCTTATTTTGAATCGGGTTGGCCATCCTATGAGTTCCATCATTAATTAGTTAAATAGATTTGAAAAATGCTCACCATCTAGTTTATAAGAATTGTGTTTTTAACATTTTGAGAATTAAACTTTGGTGCGCGCGCGCATGCGCGCGCGCACACACACACACACACACACACACCCCTGGGAAACCAGAGTATTTCTCTTCTAAAACGGAATGGTATTCATTACATTAAGATAGCAAGTTTCTGCCAAAAACACCTTTTCCTTGAACAACATCTGGAATTTATATTGTGACTTTTCTGTACCAAGCATTAGCTCCCTTCTCCTGATTTCTCTCACCAGGGAGTTGGGAATTTTAACACTGCATTTTTCATGTCCCTTTGCCAATTTAAAAAGTGAGTAACTGTGGTCAAGAGCAGAGCTAGATAGCTATGCTGGCAGAATAACTGGGTAGTGGACATTTGTCATGATTTGTGGTCTTCCAGACCCTTCTGGAAATCCTTCTAAATTCAGGAGAACTTCTCCCCATATGTGTCTGTGCATCCTCAAAGGAGAAGCCCTAATCCCACCTTCCCAGTCTCCCTCAAAGCTGTAGAGCAGACACATGATAAGGACCCCACTGGACAGAAGGAGACAAAGTGACATCAACTCAGAAGAGAGAGGTGTGTGAAGGGCGACAGCATGCAGAGTGCATTCTGGGGAGGGTACAAAAGAGATATGGGGCTTTCAGAGGCTACTGGGGAGACAGAGGTCTGTCACCTTGTACCTCATGCTCAGTGTCAGCAGTGTGAGCTGCAGGGTCTGTATTCAGTGCCAGTAGCAAGAAGCTCTGCCTTTTTCCTGGTTGGAACCTCCAAGTCTGATTCTCTGGCTGTGTGGAGATTCTGGAAGCCACTAAATAAGTTCCTTTTTGGCCTAAATCAGTAAAGGGGTTCAGAACATGCTACATCAAAATACGCCACTTTGTCATATTGATTATTTTGAGCTGAAGTCACTCGAGAAACTGCAGAGGCAGGAAGGGCTCTCTGAAGTCCCATTTCTACCTAAAAGCGGGTCATGAAATTTCTCGTGAGAAAGATGGCCTCCCTGTACCAAGAAGAGAGGAATGTTCTTATCACGAGACCAGGAGTCAACACCAAAATGGATCTGTACAAACGAACCTGCTAAAATAAACCGCATCTTCCATGAGTTTCTCCATATATTTCCTAGTCACTGTCCCACGATTTATTGCTCCTAACCCAAGCCACTTTTTCTTGTCACATCTTGATAATTTGTCATTTTTCGTTTGAAAGGGTATATAAGCTTTTGGGCCTAAGGGTTTCTTCGAGTCTTAATTTCCTTTTGGAGACTCCCACATGCATGTAAAAAAAAATATTAAATAAAATGTGTGTGATTTTCTCTTGTTAATCTGTTTTATGTCAGCCTCATTCTCAGGCCCAGCCACGGAATCTAAGAGGGAAGAGGGAAGTCTTCCCTCCCCTACACTAGCTAGAGTGAATTCTGTTGTTTGCAGTTCAGACCCATGCATGATCCAAACTGTGAAGAACTGGGAAATGGGGAGCTCGGAGATGCTCGGATCAGAGATTGCTGAGTAGAAGGACAGGAAGCTCACTCTCCTGAATTCGTTCTAGAATATCCAGAGTTTTTCTGAGCAAAGCCTTGCAGCGTCAGCAGACTTCTTTACTGACAACGTCTGTAAACTTTTGCCCTGTTACATAAGCAATATCCCGACTCTAATTATTCTGTAAGTTGTATCCAGCTCTTTGATTTCCTGATTCTGTGACGCTTCTTAAGAAATGCATACAATTGAAGGTTATCTGAAGTCTGACTTGTCTCAATCTTAAAAAAAAAATAACATTGAAATCTCCATGGATTAGCATATCCACCAACTGGCATGCCAGCAGGAGTAGAAAATTAAAAATATATATATTCAAAAATTTGATGATCAGGAAATTACTCCCGGGATGAGCTTTCTTGTTATTGACTTCAAAGAAAGATTTGTTAGCATGGTGAAATGAAAATGATACATTATGATTTGACATTTCCATGCAAATGGAAAAGTGGCAGAAATATCTGTCATTTCAGTTCAAGGAAGGGCCCACCTGGAAAGAGGAGAAATATACACACTGGCACATCAGGAGGTGGTTTTTTAAGGGTGGTTGAAAAATAGGAATAAAGTTTCTTGAGGCTTGCTTTGGCTACAAGTCACAGAGACTCCCTAACTCCTCCCCAAATAATGTAGGTTTATTTTTTCTTTATGTTAAATAAGTCTGGAAGCAGGTAGTCTTGGGCTAGAATGGTGGATCCATGATAATGTCAGAGACCCAGGCTTTCTATTCCTCTATCTTTGTGGCAGGCCCTATCCTCATGCTCTCGCGATGGCTGCCAGAGCTCCAGCCAGCATGACAGACAATGGCAAAAGGCACCTGCCTGAGGAGTCAGCAACTTTTAAAGAGTTTTCTTGGAAGTGTCACCCAGTAGCCTATATTCAGTAACCATTGGCTAGATCTGTGTCATGTAAACATCAGATGCAAGAGAGCATGACTTTTTTTTTTTTTTTTAAGTTAATAAGGAAAAAGGATTGACAATCAGGAGTTTCTGACATAAACCTAATGGTGTCTTTTTACATAGAGTTTTCTTGAAGAACTGACTTTTCCCTTTTCTTCTTGCCTATTCTCTCTCATCTTCCTCATCTAAAAAAAAATTATCTTTCAACTTTCATTTTTAAATAGCTGTGGAACCTATTCCTGTCCTCCTGTACTTCTTCTTCCTTCCCTCCTTCCAACGTTTATATAAAATAATAGACCCCATGATCTCATCTCTAAGAGACACAGCAGCACAATCATAAAGTTTCGAATTCTTCAGAACTCCATGATGAAAGACTGGACTTATAAATCAAGCACCTTCACTTAAAAAAATTGCATTTGAAATGTGCCCGCTTTACATATATATTTCATTATATAAATAAATAGTTTTAGTCACCTGAATTGAATGAACTAAACACTCGAAGAAGGAACTATGCTAATTGGCTGGAATATCATCAAAATCAACACTAAATGTGAAATTTTATTCTTGATTCTCCTCCCTCCGGCTCCCCGCAATGATCAGCTCACTCAAGAATTGAATATTTATATTTTCCTTAAAGATGTAACAAAATAAGACTATCCAGTTATTTTCCAAAGAGGTTCCCATCCAGGAGATTGATTTGAGTTCAAAAGTCCAATTTAAACCAAATAAGTTTTTTAAAAATAATTTAATTTTTAAAATGGCCACATAGTAAAATGGACCTTTCATGGGTGTGCAGGTCTATGGATGGAACACAATTATAGAAACGTGTATCTGCCACCACAATCAGGATACACAACGTTTTCGTTGCCCTCAAAATTTCTTCGAGTGGCTCCACTGCGGCCAACTTCTCTCTTCCAAATGCTGGCGACCGCTGAACTCTGTAGTTTTCATTTTAAGAACATCGTATAAATGACATTATACATAACTTCTAAGCCTGGCTTTTCTTGCTTAGCATAATGTCTGGGAGATTCATCCAGGTCATCGCCTGGTGTGTGTCAGCAGTTTATTCTTTTTTTATTGCTGAATAGTATTCCACAGTATGGATACACCACAGTTTTGTCTTGTTTCTTTAATCCATCCACCAATTGGTGGTTGTTTGGGTTGTTTCCACTTCATGGCTATTATGAATAATACTTCCGTGAACATTCATATACACATCTTTGTGTGGACATGTGTTTTCATTTTTCTTGGCTTGCAACTGCAGAGTAAGGGGTGGTCTCCTGGAAAATGTATGAGGAATATTTTGTTACTAAAAATAGTATGCGTGAGTATGTGTGATGCGGGCCAAAATTAACACTTGTCTACTACACTGAGCCAAGTTTTTTTTTTTTAATAAAATAAACCCAGTTTTGGTGTTTTATACTTACAATTGACCGACCTTCTCACATTTCTTTTTAGTGTATTCTTTACGAGAACAAAAGCAGGTGATGTTCTTTTTATTTCTGTAGCTGTTTTTAAGACACGTTAACCAGCCTTGTGTGACAAACATATTTTCTCTGTTTTCTCCTCCCACTACTTAATAGGTTTAAGATGAAATATACTCCTAAAGTAGATGACAGCAATTATGTAGCTCGAATAATCTCCAAATGACACTAAGCACCCAAGTCTCACTGGTTCATTCTATTTCTAAATTTAGATGTCCTTTGACAAAGCCATTAATGTGTCCATCTCCAATGTCAGCACTTTTAAATGCTTCTTTCTCTTTCATTAGATTTGATATTGGAGCAGCAGTGCCTGATTTGCCGAAGTCAGCAACTTTCTCATCTGTCACACTTCTGATTTTTTTTGCTTGGAGGAACTTCAGAACCAATCATATTTTCAGTATAAATTTAGAGGAAGTTATAGGCTTTTAATGTGTCCATTTATAGGATATCATGGTGAAAGATGTTGAATATATTAATCAGGGTGGACAAAGTTATGTTGCAGTAACACGTAAGACCTAAATCTCCATGATTAACACAACAAAGTTTTTCTCATTCATGCTTTATGTCTGATGTGGGTCATTTGGGGGAGGACCTCTGTTTACCACAGTCGTTCAGCAGTCTCATCTGACGGAGGTTACACCAACTCAATATATACTTCTGTGACCACTGTGGCAGGGGAAGGGAGCATAGCAAATCATGTTGCATCTCTTAAGTGTTTCTGTTTGGACATAGCACCTGACACTTTTTCTCGGATTTTATTGGCTAAGAGCGGTCACATGTCCATGCACAACTATAAGGGATGGGAAAGTCTGGTCCTCCTGTGAACCTGGAAGAAGTGGGGAGCTAGGGATGTTGGTGAGTTCTAGCAATGTCTATTGAGAGGACCGGGGTGTGGAGAAGAAAAAAATTGACTTAATAAACAGTTTAATTCATGTGATGATTTCTTCTTTGACATTTTGGATCTCAGCAAATTATTAGGTTTCTGAGAGGACGGATTAAAGAGAAATATTATTTGAGGTTGGGCATTTTTGGCATGCAGTATCTCTATAATCTTATTTTTGTCTGCATGAAGGCATTAGCATACATTGTCTGGGCTCTGCGCCAAGATGAGTCATTTTGTCTGTTTTTTCATCTCCATGGTGCACCGGTCTTGGCCAGAACCAGTCATCCCAGTCAGGAACTGCTCCAGGAATCCCGAATCCCCCAGCTGGGTGCCTAGTTGCCCGTCTTGCTCGCTTGACGGAGCTCACCCTCAACAAGTGCCACCCGTTAGGGTGAGGCGCCAGAGACAATGCCACTTGGAATCTGATAAATAGCACTTGGTATCACGCCCGGATCAACTTTCAGTCATCTTAGAAATGAGAAGGACTTGTGACATTTCAATCTCCACCGCAACCCTCAGGGGTGCCTTTGTTATTACTGGGTGGGATTATCGTAATGCTCTGCTAGACGAAGCCCACCCCCGCCCTCAGGCCATGTGAAGATTAGAGAGGGTGAAAAAGCAAAATGAAAATGCCAGATTTCTATTGGGGATTAGGAGGCACTCAACTCTAGACAAGTTTTATTTTTCTAAAGGAAGAAAAAAAAAAAGGTGCAATGCAAACTCCCCCACTCAACCTACCATAAAAGCATGAATAAGAAGGGAGAAAAATCAAACAAAAAGAAACTATTTGGCCGACGAGCCAGAATTACTTTGCCAGAAACCTTTTAGTTTTCTCTGATTTTGAGGTCAGCACAGCACACGCAGGGGTCTCTGGTGTGAATGAGGGCTGAATTTAAGAGACAGAGGCCCTCCAAACGTGGGAAACGGGAGGAAACGCAGGCTATCGACCCGCCACAATTTATTCCATCAGCTATCAAAAGTTTGGCCAGAATATTTGCTGAGTATAATAATCACCCTGACTGATTCTTCCCACATGGAAAGAGTCAGTTTTGAATTCACGTAACGGCAGCCTAAACTCAAGTAGGCATTCTCAAGTACTTCTGGGTGTAAACATTTTCTTCAGAGAAAATCTTCCATAAAAACTCAAATTGTAAAATAGACCAGAAACTGAGCTGCTCTGGGGGTGGACCCTGACGCCAGCCCTGCCCCAACCATCATCTCTGAGTCTTGTGGACCCAATTCATCCATTATAAGAATCCTTGGGTTGTCACAGTGACTGATGGCCGAGGTCATTTCTCACATTTACTGTGTGAGATCAGGGATGTTACTGTAAGACTTGCAGTGGATGACATAACCCTCACAACAAAGAATTGTCTGACCCAAATGTCCGAAGGCCACCATGAAGAAACATGAGACTAAAAGGCTTTCGCTGCCTTTCAGAGGCAGGAGATAAAAGTCACCTACCCAGCAGCCACCCTGAGCCTCTGTTTCCCTGTCAAAGGCAGCATGGCCCTCCTCCTACAAATATGCCAGAGTATATACTAGATCATGAATATGCCAGAAACATCTTGCCCATCCTCCCCTGCAGCCATCTCGCCTGGGAGAAGAGAACAGTAGGAAGCTCTCTGATGGCGGCATTCTAGGCCCGGGGCAGGCTAGTGGGCTGATGGGCAGCCTCACCACCACATCAGACTCGGCGAGGAGGACTCAAGATTCTGTTGCTCCTGTCAGAGATGGAGACAGGACAGGGGCGCCGGGTCCCCAGCTGCGTCTCTCTCTGTGCACATCAAAGTTCCTACATCCTCCTGCACAGACCTCGAGGCCTACGCAATCCCAGCATGACCGGACCTGATGATTGATCTCCTGGTTCTGTGAGGCTGGACCATGTCCAGGTCCCCGTGGGGAGATGGCCGTGCCTGCAGCTCATCCTGAATCCTCAATGACGATCAATATACAAATTACAATGTGACAGAGTGCGGCAGGGAGGAGGGCATCCTCACTCTCCAGCTGCACAGCAAGAGTATCCGGCTGATCCTGAAGGTGGAGCAGGGACGAGCCATCTGCTAAGGGGAAGGAGCAAGTGCTCATATTTCTGAGGTTCTCTAAGGAAGACGCGCAGACTCACGGGGGCAGAAACCATTTCAGGGCAAAGCAGACGATGGCCTGGGCATGCGTTGCATACGCTTGCAGCTCGATTCTTTTTTTTTTAAAGAAGCATTTTATTCATGCGGAAAAGAGGTAAGAAGCACCTGCGAACTCATCACTTACCATTAAGAAATCTGACTTTCGAAGTGCATTTGACCTTCCTGCGCACCCTTCTTCCATATATTACCCGCCCTCTCCTCAAAAAGTAACCATCCTCCCAACTTCATTTCCTTACCATGCTCATGCAAATTCACTTTTCAGGAATTTGTTTATATTCCCAAATATGTGTATATTACTTGGCATATTTTAACTCTTTATTGTATTTATCTTTCTATAACTTGCTTCGTTTTTATCAAACATGACGTCTTTGAGTTTGATTCTTGTTGATATCTACTTTTCTAGTTTATTTAAACCTTTGAAACCACGCCATGGTCTCCAGCCAATGGATATTCAAGTTGACCCCATGAGTTTCACTATCACAGAAAAAGTTGCAATGAACATTCTGGGCTGTGGGTCCCTGGGCATCTGCCCAAGCCCGACTCTGTGGTATTTGCCTGGGAGAGGAAGGGCTTTGCTTTGCCAGATTATGTTGGGGAAAATCAAAGAAAGAAGTAGAAGGGAGTATGGATCTGGAACGCAGGAAGGCGACCATGTTTGACCTCTGAGATGCGTGGCAGGGCAACTATTGGTGTTCTTCCTCTTTTGATAAAGCACTTGGATTTTTCTTTTGAAGAATTATTCTTCCCCATTAGGTGAGACTATTTGATTGAGGTGGCTTCCTGTCCCCACCCGGCCAAGGTGCGCACGTAATCCTAGCTGGGCCAGTTACTTTCTTTCCAGGGAATATGATTCTGGGGAGGAATAAATTCCTGGGAATGACCGGAACTCACTGTGGTGCTTTGAAATTTTTTTCTTTATTTTCTCTTTGTGGAATCTCGGAGATGACTCAATTCTTGCCCTTTCTGAGGCTGGGTCTTCAGCCATACCTTCCTTTTTGAAGCTATCCCATATCCTTCCAGAAACTTTTTTTTTTTGCTTCAATTGGCTGGATCCAATGTCCGTGGGGTGCAACCAAAAGCCCCCACCTGATTCAGTTACCCATGGCATCTGCCAAGGATGGCAGGTGGGCGGGTTTTCAGTGAACCCAAGACAGGCAGACACGCTTCCTGTTCTCTCTCCCAATATGTTCACGCCCCCTGCCTTAGACCATCCAACCTTGGAGAGGGCTTGGGGCGTGGCTCTTTTGTGAGGTAGTCAATCTCAAAGTAGGAAAATTCATCCTCAGCCATTCACATTTATCTAACACCGCTGTTGAGCTGAGCACTATGTTGACACAAAAGACATATTTTTCACCCCTGGAGTGGCCCCGGTAAAAGCTTGAATTGAATTCTCAGGAGGGACCACAGTTCATCATTTTACACAGGAAAGAAATGTCCACCTAGGTCACCATCTCACTTCCTTCCTCTGTAGAGGTCCTGTAGAAGACTTGGTTTCCACGAAAGACTGTTTGGCACTTGGCGTGCTGCAGGAACAGGGAAGAATAAATAGTCCCTTCTTTTAAGGCAGAAGAGACATTTCATAAATGCATGGCTTGACCTCGCCAACATATGAACTCACTAACAGTGACTGGTGAGCTCATATGTCTAATCCATCAAGAGACCCTCATAAACAAGTTCAGTGATTTCAAATCTATTTTCCAAACACGAACAAATGAGTCCGAAAGACACAGATGACATTCTGCAAGAGGTCAATCTGGGTTACATGCATTTTGATCGCTTCTAAGTAATAATATAAGAAAAATAGTAACTTTTTTCACATTGGAGCTGAAGTATTATGAACGTTGTTCTTAATGCTTTCCATCTCTATCACTTTACTTTGGAAATAGAATGCTCTCATCCCCGCCCCGCCTTTTCATTTAGAAAAATCTTCCCCACCTTGAATCCACATGATCTGGGAGTCAGGGGTCGGCCCAAGACCAGAGCTGAGTCAGTCATGATTCGGTGCTCCCAGCAATAGTAAGTCAGCAGGGGTGAGCACCTGACCTAAGCTGACCCAATCAGAATGAGTGGAGGCTGCTGCTCTTTTCTGCTGAGCTGAACCTGCAGGATGAGGCTGGGGGTGCCACAGCCGCTCTTGCCACCGGGAGCCTGAGAAGGAAGGCAGCACAGCCCAACACAGTGCCAAGGCACAAGAGAAATGAAGTCTCGTTGCATCCAGTCCAGTCTCAACACGTGTGAAACCAGCACGATGCTTAGATGTTTTGTTTTGGGAGCTTATTTCATCAAGAAATTCCTTTCTTGATGAAATAAGTTTGGTTTGCATTTTCTGTCACTTGCTACTGGAGGGAGGGATACTCATTATCACCCTGGGGTGGCAGATGAGTCAAAGCCTCGAGGCCTCCGTTTCCCCATTTGTCATTAAGAGGGAGTTGATCTAGAGCTTCGCCAGCCTCTTCCAGCACTGTCCCAGTTCCCTGCTTCTGGGTGATTCTTCACCGTCTTTTCTGAGTGAGTGAACTTTGGGATGGACCGCCTGGTTTTAAATCTCAGTGTCACCACCATTAGCTGTGACTCTGGGCGATTTACTCGAGCCCTCTGTGTCTCAGTTGTCAGACTTGTAAAATGGAAAAAGAAATAATATGACCTTCATAAAATTGATGTGAGATTTGAATATATTAATATCTGCAGGGTGATTAGTATAGCGCCTGGCACATAGTAAACGCTTCATCAGTGGTAGCTCCCATGATCATTATGCTGTTTCTTACATTGACAATTTTTTGCCTGGGCTCTGTGTCCATCCATCCTCACTCCCATCATTCCCTAGTGTCTTGCTGCCTTGGTTAGTACTCTACCTTAGGATATTTTTATTTCTTTCCGCAGGCCGAACTTGCCTGCTCCATGTCCCAATATTGAGAGGATTCTCTTTCTGAAGTCATTGATACCTAACCTGAGAAGTCAACCTAGGTAAATAATCCTATTTATTCATAGGTTTTACCTTCAGACAGGAAGTTAGTGCAACTTAGTTTCTGTGCATCCCACTTCAGTTTATAAATCTCTTTAGTGAATTTGATTTTTGTAATGTACTAAATTTTTGTTTGACTAACCAGAATCCATGGCACTACTGTTTGGTAATCAAAACCCCAATTTCCCTGGAAACCATCCCCCCAGTTCTCACCCAAATAGCTTGACCTGCCCTCTGTGTCAAGTGGACTGAGACCATCAGGGCTTACCTTTTCCTGGCAACTCTGATTGGTCTGAGGACACACTCCAGACCAATGAGATGCAGCCAGACTGTGGCTATGGCTTTTGGGATTGTGGCAGACCTTTTCCTACGGGCCTTAGTCTGTCTTGCAGCCATGACAGGAGATTCTTTCTAAGAATGGACCTGAGAAGGAAAGGAGGAGCTAAAAAGCTAGGAGACACTCGTCAGGATCTGATGACATCATTTGAGCCTCTGGATCCAGCTATTCCTGAAGCCAACAACTACTTCTTGCATTGCTTAGTTATCAGATGTTATAAATTCCTTTCATGTAAAGCTGTTTGACTCAGGTTTTCTATTGCATACAACCAAGGGTCCTGACTGGTAAAATCTTTCATTATGTGATGTTTGCATTTAAAAAGGGACGTTCATTGTCTCAGCCTAGAAAGAGTAGTGGCAATAGGATTGCAGACACATGGTAGTCCAAGAAGGAAGGCAGGCTGGGAGAGGGTCTCTGGCATCATATCGGATAGCTGGTTACTACTCAGTCTCTCGATTCAGCTGGTTCTGCAATGAGTCATCAAGTTATCAATTTCGTCCCTCCATTCATCCAGAAGGTATCCTTCTGTCTCTTTAAGACAGCACGCAAGTAGCTTAGGACAGTTTTAATTACTCCAACAGGAGAGAAATTGAGAAAAAATTAAAGCCCGAACCATTGGAATGTGGTGATGCAGGGCTTAAGGATTGCCCAGGTGGGGCCGACCCCATTCAGGTCTTTGATGCTGGATTATGTGCTCTGGTTTCTGTCAACTTTTAAGAATGCTGGATCCCTGCTCTGCCAAGACCTCAGACAGATGGGGAAACGTTTATATGCACAGAGAGAAAAATATCTTTCCAGTCACAAAGTAAGAATTTCAGTTGCTTTACCGCCATTGATCCAGAATGCCATTGTCTAAAATAAAGGTTTAAAAAATGTGTAAATGAGCTGCTTGGTTGACGTAAAGGAGCAAAGGTTCCCTACCCCAGCCTTCAAGGCAGCCCGTTCATCACGTGAACTGGCACATGCAGGGTGGTGTCCGAGCCTGGATGAGCTTTAGTGGAACAGCGGGTCATGTCCTTTTGACTCACTAATCAGTTTCCCCAAGTTTTCTGGGCTAATGAATCTCTTTCTCTGGTCTCCTTCAGCTGCACATGATGTTTCTGTTGGAAAGACCTTCACGGTTACGTTCTTATTTGATAAATGTTGATGGACTTCAGGCCTGCTTATTGAAGAGAGCCTCCGGCCCTGGGTCAGGGCAGGAAATGGGATGTTCGAGAAATGTCACAGGGGTCATAGAGGCAGGAGTAAAGAAGTGATCACAGAAACAAGGCTTAAAGATCTATGGAAAGTTGCAAAAATCAGCTGGTGTTGTATCAGTCGAGGCTCTCCAGAGAAATAAATCAATAGGAGATGTGTGCGTGCGTGTGCGTGCGTGTGTGTGTGTGTGTGTGTGTGTGTGCTTTGTAAAATTGTAAGGAATGGGCTCACATAATTATGGAGGCTAAGAAGTCTCACGATCTGCTATCTGCAAGCTGGAGACTCAAGAAACCGGTGTTGTAATTCTACTCTGAGTCCAAAGCCTGAGAACGGGAGGAGCCAATGGTGTAAGTACCAGTCCAAGATCAAGGAGGACGGATGTCCCAGCTCAACCAGTCAGGCCCAAAGAGCGAATTTTCCTTCCTCTGCCTTTTTGTTCTATTTGGGCCCTCAGCGGATGGGATGATGCCCGTCCACGTTAGAGAAGCAATCTGCTTTACTCGGTCCAGAATTCAAACGCTAATCTCATCCAGAAACACCCTCACGGACACACCCATAAATAACATTTTATCACGTATCCTGACATTCTATGACCCAGTTAAGCTGACACAGAAAATGAACCATCACAGTGGTAAATTTCTGGGTCCTTTCTGAAGGTAAATCAGAGGAAAGAATGCAAATTTGTCAGTTTGTGGTATTTATTCCAAAAAAGGCAGATGTGAAAATTTGATTTGACAAAGGGCTGTACATTTTGGAGATGAAAAAGAATTGGTTATAAGAACGAGCCAATTATAGAATAATAGCATTTCACAGATTTAACATTTGAAGTGTCAGCTATTTGCAAAGGACTCTCGATACTACTCAGGTTGGGTGAGGCTATGCTGCAGTAACAAACAAGACCACAATCTCAGTGGCTTAAAATATCCATCTCAGGGTCAGCTGGCACATTTGCACGTTGGGACCCAGGCTCACAGAGGCTCGATTTTGGCACATCCTTCTACAATACTATAGCAGAAGAAAGATGACATGACTTAATGGAGGAGATTGGCTTTTAAAATGTTTGCCCAGTAGGGACATTACACGTGTCCTGGGCAAAGTCAGTCACATGGTTTCCAAGAGGAAGAGTCTGGAAGGAGACCAGAAATGTTTGGTG
This sequence comes from Pteropus alecto, assembly GCF_000325575.1. Classification (NCBI taxonomy): domain Eukaryota; kingdom Metazoa; phylum Chordata; class Mammalia; order Chiroptera; family Pteropodidae; genus Pteropus; species Pteropus alecto. Next base: position 30,704,991 of record NW_006442491.1, read on the forward strand.
AACAGTACTCACTACTGCCAAACCCGGTGACATGCAGCAATGTGTAGCTTTGTGAGGCGTGGGTCCCACTCCCTGACTGCAGAGCTGGTGGGTGGGCTCAGGCTTCTCAGCTGCTGTGCAAGGCCAGCTCACTCACTCTTCGGGACCTGGATGCCAGAAAGACCTGGGCGTCTCTCCCACCCACTTCATATAATTCTCAGGAACTGATAAAAATGCAGATTCTGTGTGACAAATTAGCCCCGAAAGAAAAGCCAGAAGCAAAGGGCAAGAGAAGAAGCTTAAAGGAGTTGAGTCCTCATTTAGCAAACAACTCTTCTGGAAAAACCGAGAGTCAAGTGCAATGAACAGAAGTGACAAAGGTGTATAAATGAGAGAGTAATGTAAATGTTGATATTTTGTAATAAAACTGTTGTGTCATCTTTTTAAGTGCATCCAATTAAAGCTAAATCTCATAGCCGTTTAATATCCACTATCCTTTTAAAAATACATTTTTTTCTTAACCATTAAAAATATGTATCGTTCCCTTTTCTCCTTCATAAATCCCTTCCATTTCCCTCTGATAATTTTATTTTATTTTAATATATTCTATCCTATCAATTATTTCACTTACAAATGAACTATGTTTAAAATTTCACCTGGATTGAGTTATCACTGGAATTATTTGTAATACCCAAGTGATCGAAACAAAATAAATATAGAATACATTTGGAAAAATAATTATTAAACATCAAAGCAACATTTTATTGGCAATGCATATCTTTACGAAGTGGATGGAGGGGCTCAAAGAATCTTAATTAAAGGACACTTGCTAGAGGCCTCGATACTACAAGCCTTTCCCGTTGTCGAATGTGTAGGAATTTTACTTACCTTGATGCAAGGCCCTATGGGAAGATTCTGGATGGGTGAGGATCACACCTTTTCTTCCAAAATGGGAAAAGGGCAATTGTGAAAGAGGAGAGAGGAAAGAAGGACGATAAGAGTATTGTCAGATGCATCAGTAAAGGAAATTAACACACAGAGGAGTCTGAGGGCCCCGTACGCTTGGAAAATGTGTGTCCCCGAGAGTGAGGCGGCCTCAATTTGAATGTCCTTCCTCTGCTATCTGACTCACTGGTCTGGTTCTCCGCCCCCGCCCCCCATCCCCCCAGGAACAACTTATATTGTGTTAGGAGCAGTGAACGCCGTCCACAGTATTTCTCACACCAAGGCTTATCTGTCCCCTCACACCAATGCCAGAAGGTGCTTAGAGCAGGCACTGGCCTCCACCATCGATCCGCCACATTGTGGAGGAGGAGGCATCTTTTCGTTTGCTCATGGACAGCCCCACATTGCTCCTTCTCAACATCTCTCTGCAGTTCCCTCTCCTTTCCCTCTAAGGCCCCCACCTCCTCACCATTTCCTCCCTCTTTGCTCCTCTCTTCTCTCTCTCTCTCTCTCCATCTTGTCTCTGTCTCTGTCTGTCTCTCATGTTCTCTCCCCCACTCTTCTTTCTCCTTGAAATCATTACCACAAAACTAAGGCTTGGATGTTATTTGCATACAACCATTGAGAAGGGGGCGAGAGTGACATTTCTTTATGGGTCTGGGTCCAAGCCCTTGACAAATGGAGCCAGTATCAGGGAAAACAAATTGTTAGTACTGTATTGAAATTTCACTGCAGGCATTAGATATTTGCATATAGGAACCAAATACACTGGGGTCGAAGCAGATAAATTCCATCCCAAAACCACTAAAATGAAAAGCCAACTGCAAATTAGGTTTGAAATGGGCATCCCTTTTCAATGTCCTTAGAGATTTCACAGTGACAAATGAATCCGTCCCCGAGTGGAACACAAGCTACTTTGCTTTCCTGGAAGCAAAGAAGACTAATAAAGGCCACGTGTCTATGCAGCTCTGAGTCACCCGGGGGGTTCCGCCAGCCTGTTTAATAACGGCCTGATGCTCTTCAGCCGCCCTCCTTAATTAAGTCACAATAAGGGTTGGCCTTTAAGAAATCCTTAAACACCTGAGCCCTTGAGTTTATAAATTAACATTTAATTCTCTTTTGTTTAAAATTAAATGCGTTTAATTATTATATTAGTATTTATTATTTTTTTAAATTCGCGGTAGCTCTAAGGAATGGCTTGGAAAGGGATGCCTTGCTCAGTGCCTTCCTAACATCATCCATGAGCGTTTTTCTTTTTCATGCAAACTTGACTGCTGCTCCAGAAGATCCCCGAGGACGAGGACGGGGTCCCTGTGGGACTCAGCCACCCACAGGGCTTCCACCTCGAGGTGTCAACCACGCCACACCAGCTTCCATCATCACAGGGGCTCCCGCGCCTGCCATGAAATGCTCCAAATGACGTGACACGTGACCTCTCTTCTACCCCCACTAATCGTCTAGAGCGTGTCCCATAGCCTCGCCTGGCTTCATGGGGACAGGAAATGGCATCCCCCTGTTTCCTGAAGGAGCGGAGAACCAGCTACTCATGAACCCTCAAAATTTTTATCATTTCCGCTTCCAAAAAAATTGCCTCTCCTAAGACCCTCCTGTCAACAAAATTCTGGAGCCACGAATGCCTTTCAAAATATAGAGTATACTTGTTTTCCAAAAGAAATAAGTAATTATTTTTTTCCTTTTTCTTTTACCTTGGGAGGAGCCCATGTCCTCTTTTCTGGAACAATGCCTGGCACATGGCGAGCATCATAAATATTTATTGAGTGAATTCATGAGTGCATGACTGGCCGAATGAATGGATGAGGGCCATACAAAGCCTCTCCCACCACGTCAGTACTGCTCTGGGAATACTGACAGCGTTTTGCAGGGTGCAGCCCTGGAAAGGTGGGAGATCCAAGTTCTAGCCTGTCTCTGCTGACAGCTCTGTGAGCTGGAATGAGACGCTAAGCCCCGCGGACACTGGGCATGAAGGAACATGTGTGCAAACATGGTCCTGGAGCTGCTCGAGCCACTGGTTAGAGGGAGACCAGACAGGGGTAATGCCAGTATGGGGGTGGGGACAGGGCATGACAGAGCTGAACAGAGGGAAACATCACAAAATTAGGTGGAACCTAAGAAAAGACTGAACTTCTTTAGGCAAGAAGAAAGGAGGAAGGGTCCGGCTTGATATTTACTGAAGAAAATCTGGATTATACAAATAAATAATGTACCAACATGAGAGACCAGGAAACCAGCTGGGAAAAAAATGACCCGGCTTTGCTAATAATGACCGTCTCATATACATAAGCTCACGTGGATGGAAGAATACCAACAACACACCCTGGCACAGGACTGCACAGTTTACGAAGCATTTTCAAATACAGAAACGACTCTGACTACTAACATCATGTTGCACAGACATTTCAAGTTCAGTCGATATCTGCTTTAACACTCAGAGCAAGACGATTCTTATTCAACAATGGGAGAACTGAGGCAGGAGGTTAGGTGTTTTGCCCAAGGTTATATAGGTAGTGTCAAGGCCAGCATTTATATTTTGAACCCAGGCATAGGCTCCAGAAAATAAAATAAAATTCCTCTGATTAAGCCTGTGGCTTGAATTCCATGATTCACACAAACTGATGGGGCTGCCGTTTCTCAGAGAGAATGACCTCTGCTTAGAGGTTGTGGAGGGGAAAATACCTGAATTTTGTTTTTGTCCTCTCTTATCATATAGTATAAAGATTTTTTTTTTTACTGTATTTCTATTCTTTCATTTATTTATTCTCTTATAATCAAAAATTTATTGAGCCCTTATTATGTACCGCGTCGTTAGAAGCTTTTTATGCGTGTTACATCATGCAGCTTGTCTTAGTCTGTTCAGGTTGCTATAACAAAATACCATAAACCAGGAGGCTTAGAAACAACAGACGTTTATTTCTCACAGTTCTGGAGGCTGAAAGCCCAGCACTGCAGTGCTGGCGGATTCTGCGTCTGGTGAGAATTCATTTTCTAGATAGCTGTCTTTTCGATAGGTCCTCACAAGGCAGAAGGATGAGGGACTCTTTCTGGGGCCTCTTTCATGAGGCCACTGATCCCATTCAAGAGGGCTCCACCCTCATGACTCGATCACCTCTCAGACCTCTCAGACCTCTCACGTCCACATACCATCGCCTTAGGGGTAAGGATTTCAACACATGAATTTGCGGGTCAGGATGCAGACATTGACTTCTTAGCACAAATGTCACAGCAACTCTACCTGCTAGGCGGGCACCAGAATTAAAATCTTCCCATTTTACAGATGAGGCACAGACGAAACTGAGACCCAGAGAGATGAACTCACTGGTGACACACCTGGATCCCCTGTTGGATGGAGGCTGCTTCACTCCAGAGCCCACACTCTCAGCACCATTCTCTACCCCAGGTCAAATGTCAGGACCTTCTTACAGATGTCCTTGACCCTCCCCGGCAGAGTTCAGGACTCTCTCAGGGGAGGGGTGCTTTCTTGGGTGGGTGGGTGGCTCTCAGGCTATCTCATTCCTCTCTGAGGGCACTGGTTCAATGGTATTTGCATTTATCTCCCCAATAGGCTGTGAGCTTCCGCAATAGGCTGTCAGTCCCTGGCTTTATATTCTGGCACATGCTGAGACCTTCAGTCATGTCAGGGCTGAACGGGTGGACTGCTTGATGTTAGTCATTTCTATGAGTGTCTCAGGCACTTTCAGAGGCCTAGGCTTGTGCCCAGCTCATCTCTGGGCATGAATGAATGGCTGAATGGGTGGACTGCTTGATGTTAGTCATTTCTATGAGCGTCTCAGGCACTTTCAGAGGCCTAGGCTTGTGCCCATTTATTTGTGCTGCTGAGAGAGACAGAAGGGGACATGTAGACAGAGACAGAGGAAGAGAGACACAGGAAGAGATGGGGAGAGAGCCGCAGAGAGAGGAGAGGCAGAGAGGCACAAATAAACCCCAAAAGAGGGAGAAAAGGGGGTAAGGGAGGTTGGAGGAGGAGCATCCAGCACAGGGGCACCTGCAGAAAGGTTCCCCTTCACCCCTGGCTTCTCTCCCCGCACCCACTCTGCCCCAGCCACACCCACACCCCTGCCAATCACTGCGCACGCAAAGCCCACTTCTGCCTCAGGGCCTTCATGCCCATCAAGGCTACACGGCGATCTCCACTGAGCCAGTCATCGTATGGTCGATTCTGATGACAAAAACAACTAATTGAAACCCTAACATTTGTTTACTCTGGATGCATTAAGGTGGTAGTTATCAAATCAGAACTGCATTACCCCTTAAATGACCTTAAAAACAAAATCAATGGTTTATTTAACCGTAGCAGAGAAAAGAAAAAGTAGGAAAAAAACAGCCCAGAGGAATCTGTGTTAGTTTTCCTTGAAAGGGACACGTGCATAAGCTGAGGGTACACAGGGATGTGGTGACTTGGAGGAACGAACTGACCCTCAGTTTACGATTGTTCATTTCTTGGCTCTTTCTTATAAGTAGCTCAACAGCTGTCAAAGTCTGAACTTCTTTCTACCCAAGCCATTAGAATAAAAGCACTGTTGACCCAACAGGTGGGCTCTGTGGATACTCCTAGTATTTCTTTGGCTGAACATTTGAGATGGTTAATGCACTGGGCTTCCATGTGGACTCCAGGAGTGAAGTTTGAGCCTGTTCAGATACCCCCACCTCTAACTTTTATTTATTTGAAAAAACATTTTCTTTAAATTTGAAATTTCTCAGGTTTTCTGCCCCAAGCCATGGCTCTTCCATCTTTAGTGGGATTGTCCCACATTTCTGTGGGATGGCACACATGCCGTTCATTATTCCCAGCTGCCTAGACTCCAAGAAGCCTGATCTGATCCTTCCAGAGAGTCTGTGGGCTCCCAATGCCTTCTACTAAATTTCTCTTTGGTTTAATAGCTAGAGCGGATTCCATTGCTAGCAACTGAGGACGTGACAGATGTGCTGGTTAGGATCTTCCACTTTACAAGCTCGTCCTTTCCATGTTTGAACAGCTGGTGGCTGCTGGTGTGGCCGTCACTCCGTTGTCTGATGTGCAGGGGCCATTCCTGTGTCCTTGCCCATGACAGCTGACAGACTGACCAGGCCGAAAAATGTACTTATTTAATTATTTTAAAACAGCTTTGTTCAGGTGTGATTGATGTACAAAATCCTGCACATATTTAAAACATACAATGGAATGAGCTCGAACATACGCACACGCCCATGAAACCATCACCGCGGTCAAGGCAACCGACATAGTCATCACTCCTAAAAATTTCCTTGTGGTCCTCCCTCTTTTTGTGGTAAGAACACTCAACGTGAGCTCTACCCTCTTAACAAAATTTTAAGTGCCTAATGCAGAACTATTGATTATAGGCAGAAACATTTAATTTTTGCTTCAAAATATGAGACTTGGATGGTAAATCAATGAAAAGCCCATCTGTGAACCAGTATTTACAAAGACTCAATGTAATAATAAGTCAGAGGACAAAGAGACCCTGGGAGACAGTGTGGATGTTAGTAAACACTAAGGATTTTCCCTGCAGGATGGAGGAAGGGTGGTCGCAGACAGGGAGTAACTGTTCCCTGGTCCTTAAGACCCATGTGAAAGTGGGACCAGCTGGTGGGGGGTAGGCTGGAGAAATGGATCAAGTCCAGGTGGAAAGTAAGGGCGAGAGGCTATGGCAGATTCTGGTGACTCGTCCCCCCATCTGTGTGAAATTCCATGGACTTGGGACTCCATGTTGGGGTTCTGAGAAAAGCGGGCATTCTGAGGACTGGCTCTGAGACTGGAACGTGGGGAGAAGAGAACAGAGAGAATGTGGTTCTCTTCCGAGGCCTGCAAAGAGGCGTCAGCATTTCTTCTCAGTGAGAGGGGGAGTCGGACACAGCGGGGTGAGATTCTAAGAGAAAATGGGTACGTTAAGATATCCTGACAGATGCATTTAGAGTACTTAGCATGTCGTGGGCTCGCCACTGTTGTTTGCTGAGTGAAACGAAGAAGGAATGATGGCGTGAAGAACACCCAGAGAAATAGCAGAGAAGCAGTGCGGGATAGTGGCTGAGAATGGGAGCTGGGATGCTGGAAGCTATATCTACATATCTGTGTATCTCAGATCGATGCCTAAAAGCAGTGTTTGCCAAATGTAGACTGGTAATATTATTATTATGTTGTTGTTGTTGTCGTTATGGTTGAGAGCAACTGAATGTCGACAAGTTGCTCTGGTTGCAAATGAGAGCAGTCCAGGGTCTCAACTTCCCCAGCAACTTTCCTGCACGTGGTCTGAGGCTGTTCGACTCTCCTTCCAATCCTAGATTCACCTCCCTTCTTCTGGGACATCTACTGTGATTGCCTCGGTCCCCTGCAATCTTTCCCTGTGACAGCACATTATTATCTTGTCACTGGGAGCTGGATGCAGCTGTCCTGTGATATCCGGTATGGATTTTACCTGATTTAGTTTCTGTTTTCCCAGCATATGATGGGCAAGCAGGGTCTTTCAAGATCTCTGACCCCTGCTAAATTCTGCAGACTCACCTCCTAGCATCTCTTCTCCAGCTTTAAAAATCATGTCCATACTCTCATTTAAAAAAATTTTCAGTTACAGCTGGCATACAATATTATATTAGTGTCAAGTGTACAACATAGTGATTAGATATTGATCTAACTTACAAAGTGATCACCCTGATAAATCTAGTACCCATTTGACACCATACATGGTTATTACAATATTATTGACTACATTCCCTAATGCTTTACATCTCCATGATGATTTTGTAACTACTAGTTTGTACTTCTTAATCCTGTCCCCTTTTTCTCACCTCTCCATACCCCCTCCTACCTGGCAACCATCAAAATTTCTCTGTATCTATGAGTTTGTTTCTGTTTTATTTGTTTATTTTGTTCTTTAGATTCCACATATAAGTGAAATCCTATGGCATTTGTCTTTCTCTGTCTGACTTACTCCACTCAGCATAATACCCTCTAGGTCCATCCATGTTGTTAAATATAGCGAGATTTCATTCTTTTTTTATGGCTGCATACTCTCACATTTTTAAGTTATCATCTCAATTTTGATCCTAGGTTTAAATATACATTTGGATATAATTATATAAATGATATATTATGTT
>NW_006442491.1:30713069-30715822 GCF_000325575.1 Pteropus alecto
TATAAATGAATGTAATTTTTGACATGTGACTTGATATTTTAAAAGAAAACTTTACTACAACTTTCAAAATACATCTAATTGAAGCTCAATTACCATTGTGGTTTGATACCCACCATTATGGATTAAAAAAAATACATGTACAAACTTTGCTGTAATTGTTAGGCATTCTACATTGTTCTTATTTCTCTATGAACTTGTACTCCCCTGGAAGAAATCTGGTCTTAATGTAACACATTTTTATTCTTGGAAATCTTTTACTAATTACTTTATCATATATGGCTGACTGCAATAAAATATGTTCATAAATTGAAACTGAAATTAAAAAATTTTTATTGAGTACAAGACTTTAAATTTTACTTTATTTATTTTTAAAAATAAATTTAAAATAAGTTATTTTAATTCAGTTATCATTATGGTTGTTAGTGGAATACTGTTGATCAAAACAACATAAATATGTCATAGCTCATGATAAGGAATGATTAATCCTAAAAAGATAAAATACTTTTAAGATACACTTCTCTTAATATGATAGGTAGGACTGTTTTTCAATTAATGTATTCATGAATGAATATTGTTATTTTGAAGAGATCGGTTTCAATATCAATTCTATTCACACCATTTTATTTTTATTGGTGTCAGCACTGACGGCCTGTTCACATAAACCAACAGATGAAAATGAAAGGGCTTCTGCTATGTGCTGCTCACCTGTTCAGGGCCCTTTCAAGTTCTATGCCAAAAATTACACAGCGGTTTTTGATAATCTATGAGCTGACATTGGTACTAGGTTCTTCTTCAGTTTCAGTGACAGGGGAGAACTGAAAACAATGTGACTCATCAAAGGCTGTGGTTCCCAGTCATATACCAGATGTGGTACCCAGTTATCAGAGACATCAAGGTGAATATTTCAAAATGTGCCTTTGCTTGGTGCCCTGAAGGACTTTTCACAGGAGGAGAAGGCACCTTTGCAGAATGGTGATGCCTTTTCAGTGGGAATGGCCTCCACTCTCTGCCCTTCTCTACCCTCCATTGGCCCGAGAGGCTGGCCTCATGGACCAACCAAGGGAGTCCCTTCCCCTGTGGCTTCCAGTTGGTTTTGACCAATGGGGAGCCCTGGCAGTGACTAGAAGCGAAGGGAGGGGAATAAGGTTGGGCCTTTATTCCTAGGCCTCAATTGCGTGGTGACCCACGGCGGCTGCATCTTCTCCAGAAGGCCACAGCTCCTCCCTATTTTGCATAGTCTCCTCTTCTCCGGGTTCTAGAAACCTCTCCCTCCCCTCACCCTACTCTGGGCCCTACTAACCCAAAGGGGCTGCACTACCCTTTGTAGTTTCCATTATTCCACCCAGAACCTTTATAAATATTTCCTCTATTCAACTCTCTTCGGATATTTTGAGTTCACTTTCTGTTGTTTTATGTTAGTACCCTGATTGATAAACCTGGTTTTTTATATGGTGGAAGGAGAATATTGTGAAGGAGGAAGTAGCGAATAGGACGTGTGTCAGTGGATGGTCTGGGAATGGATTCTCTTAAAACTGTCCATGCTTGTGAACCCTTGAAAAATCTTCCTGTCCCCTGAGGGTCTGGGTACTCCAAGTTGATGATGGCTCATCTAGTACCTGACCATCCATCTGAGTCTTCTCCACTGTATAATGGTAAAGACATGGTTGGGAACCAAATAGGCATTAAAGAAAGCTGGCAGGTGCTTTTTCATGAATGCCATATGACATAGGTGAATCCTATCCAACCAGGATGTATGCCCAGCACCTTTCAGCCTTTCCTGCTGCCCAGCCACAACCACCACTGGCATCAAGAAAAGCATGTGTCCTCCCTTGAGCTGATGTATGAGGTGGGCTCTGGTTTCCTGATTGCCTGATGGAGTCTGGCATCAATCACCCTGGATGGGGAGCCTGCCTGCAATATCCACCAGACTCTTCGTGGCACTGATTTAAAAATTCCAGGCAGCCAACCCAGCGAGAGTTCTTTACTGTAGCAGTGGACGACTGATCTACAATAAATTATAAACAGATAGGGATCCCAGGCAAAAACAGCAACTACAGTTTAAATTAACATTGGGCTTAAAATCCATTTGCTGAGGGAAAGCGTTGATCTCAAACTTCCCATCCCAGAATTATCTAGAAATTGTCATTATTCTTGGTGCCATTGAAGCTTGAGGCTGCTGGCAGATGGCTGTGGGATGTGTTTTGCACTGGCTGCCACTGTGATTTTTTTCCCCTTCATGAGGGTATTGCAGATTCTAGTATTTATTTTCCTGTATGTATGTATGCATGCATACATGTATGTATGTATGTATGTATGTACATGTTTAGGGCCATGGCTTATGTAATAGTTTGGATTATTGTTCAGAAAATATTCACTCCCTCCCCTTCACACTGAGTGGAGAGCACGCCATGTCTCTTCCACGTAGGTTTGGCCCCATGACTTGCTTTGACCAGTTGCTGTCAGTGGAAGTGATAAGAGCGAAGATGTTAAGCATACTCCTGCTGTTTGTCCTGCTCTTGCCCTTGGGGACCGGCCATGAGAAGAGCATGTCTAGGTCGTTGTTGCCCCTTTCACTGGAGCCAGGATAGGTGCACAGGTTGCAGACCTGACCCTCGGCCTGCACCAAGCCCAGGGAGCCCAGATGAGATCAGTCAGGCCATGGTGGCCCCAGGGACCCTGAGGGTGGGAATCAGTGCTTCATGTAAACCGCCAAGGTGGGTTGGCCACAACTGACAAGTGACTGACTTTTCAAA
>NW_006442491.1:30715955-30721548 GCF_000325575.1 Pteropus alecto
AGAAGTAGTTTTCCGAATAGCTCACTCAAAGTCAGCTTTCATTCATTCAGGCATTTATTTCTTAATGCACTTGTTTATTCTGCAAATGCTTTTTGATCACCCTAGGTATCAAGCAGTGATCTAGAGAGACTCATAGATCTCTATATATCTGGATTGTCTCTTGATCTTCATGAGAGAAACGAGGTTATACAGGTGCACATTCTTAAAGTGCTTTGAAAGGCAGGATATAAATCAGCCTGTTTCTCAGCTCGTGTCTCCTACTCCTCTGCATGACATTCGCTGAGGCCAGGCTGGGGTGGGGTGAGTAGAAAAGAATGACCCCTCTGCTTCCTTCCCCTGCATGAAATCAGAAGCTGTGGGGAGACAAGGTGGAGAGAGGTGACGCTCACCACCTCCCCTGAGGGGGACAGGTGTTCTCACCACTCGCCTGGGTTAATTGGCTCAACCACTTGTCTTGGTGTCGATTCTGTTTTCAGATAAAGAAACTGAGAGGCTCAGAGAGGGCAATAACTCACCCAATTACTGGCACAGAGCAGAAGTAGTAAATGTTAATTATTATTATGCCAAGGCCCCATGATTAGAGAAGTAAAAAGACCTGACCTTAAAGATTGAACTCTTGAACATCTGTGCAGAAGAGTTGTCATAGCAAGCCTGATTGCTGTCCTTTTGAAAGCCCTGCTTACAGAATTGGCCCTTGGCTGGTGTCTGAGAACTTGGATTTGGGGAGGTTCCCAAACCCTGACTGATGAGAAACTCACTGTGCCTTAAATGTTTATACAAAACAATAAGGTTTATGCTGAACACCTGCTTTCCTTCTGGGAGTTTAGGGTTTTGGTACATGCCAGGCAGAGGCTGCTACATGACCAGCTTCCAGTAACAATTCTGGGCACGAGGCTCTAATGAGCCTCCCTGGTGGGCAGTATTTCACATGTGTTGTCACAACTTGTGCCTAGAGGAGTTAAGGGAGTCTTTTGTGGTCCGATGGGAGGGACCCTTGGAACTTGCTCCTGATTTCCCCCAATTCCTCCCCATGTGCCTTTTCCCTTTGCTGATTTGCTTTGTATCCTTTCTCCGTAGGAGAATCGTCTGAGTAATTAATATGTGAGTACCACTATGCTAAGTCCTCCCAGTGAATCAGCAACTCTGAGGGTGGTCTTGGGGACCCCAATGCTACATCCTTCCCCTTTCCTTGACTCTAAGCCTCTGCTTTGGACCCTTCATCCCGCTTACAATACCATCCTTGACTTTTCGGGTCATCTTGCTGATATATAGGGTCAGTTCAAATCTTACCTTGACCAAGAGTTTTGAAGGGTTTTTACCTTCTTGAGATTCTATAGCATTATCACAATTACCCACTAAGTGCTGTGTCTCAAGTGATCATCAGCTTCCTTCCTAAGAACTGAATTTTGAGTTTTGTGACATGTATCAATTTATACAGCCCTTAGCTTAGAAGCCAACATAAAATGATATAAAAACGAATGTTTTGACATTGGTTTGCGTTGTCTTTAATGCTCTTTGTTCAGTGAAAAAAGACTTTTGAAGATAGAATCTTAATAGATACTAAATTATTACCTAGCTTCAAAATATTTTGACAGTTCTTCATAGACACAGCTATAGCAAAATATGTCTCTCGGTTCTAGTGCCTACAGCTGGAATTGCCCTAGAACTGTGAATCCTATTTTTAAATGTGATTAGAATTTTATTCCTTATAGCCTGATTATTTTAACTCATCAATCCAGTCATTGAAAATTGATTGAGTGCTTACTAAGTGCCATTAATTGTGAATATTGTGGAAATTTAAAATGAAGAAGTCATTCTCTGCTTTGGAAAGATTCAGTTTTCATATTTGGTAACTTTTGTAGATATTTTTCATGACCTCTCAATATCTAATCGTCCATGCCCCTTCCATGCAATACCCTCAAGGGATGCTCACCCCTCTCCCAGATAACCCATGTCTCAGGGAAACTGACCTTATGCCCAACTAAATGTTCCAAGCTAATTAGCATAATCCCATTCTCTTTGCCACATAATTGGCTCAGCCAAAACAGACATAAACCAATCAGCATGTAATATTTTTCCTAGGCACTGGGTGGCCCATCAGTGCAGAGCTCATATCTTCCTTGCGGGCCTCCTACTGCATGTGGAAGAGATGGTGATTTGAATCCTGGAACAGCTGAGTCATTTTGGGGAGCCAGGCTGAAGAGAAGAGGAGAAGGGCAACCCAAAATGGAGCGGGATCTCAATCAAGGCACTCCTGATGTCCGAGCCTCTGGACTTATTTGTTGCTTACATGAACCAACAAATCATTTAAAATTATCAAGTAAGAATGAGTTAGTATTTTCGATGTTTGTATTCGAAATTAATCCAAATGATTTAGCTCCACGGCATCTGTCTATCCAACTATCCTTTCTCTTCTTGTCTATACCTTGATTTTCCTTTGGGAAAACCATCCTTATATGCTCCGATATATGTTTTGGGTGGGACTGATACCTTATTCAGATACAGAGGGGAGATCACATGAGTTTACACAGGCAGCACCCTCCACCATGTTGGCTCTGACGATTGGTTTAGAAATAGACTCAAAACCCCATTGGAATAGCAAAAGGATAAAAAAAACTTAAGTCTTATGTAGTAAATACTATGAGATCTCCTTTCTTCCCTTAGTTTGTGTGCTGTCAAGATCTGTGTCCTAGAAACCCAGAAGTAATTCTACTGCCACCAGACGAGAACCCAGAATTGGCAGAAGATGAAGTCCAAGGATGAAGCAGAGGTGAACAAGAGAAAATGAATCACTTAAGATCCTGGATTAAATCTGCCATAACGCATGATACCTCTGAACTTTTCGGTTATAGGCACTAAATCAAACCACAACAAAACAATGTATTGATTAAACTAGTTTGAACTGGATTTTCTGACATTTGCCACATACTAATGCTAAGTACTATTTGAAGAGTCTACTCTATGTCCCATCCTGTGCTTAGTCCTGGGGCAGCCTCAAGGGTGATAAATCCAGGCACTTGAGCTGGAGAAGTTCACATCCCAGTGGGACAGGTAGTAAACATGCATGAGACTGTGACTCAAGGAAAAATGGAATAAACATGTTGACTAAATTAATGAATCCTTATTTAAAAAGAAACAATGTTAGGTCATTCTGGTTCCAGGTGAAATGGGGTAAATAATTACTACCCTGTCTCCCCCACTGAATGAAGCTCCAGAACACGGAAAGATTACACGGAGCTGTGAACCGAGCCCTGCGAAAAGAAAATTGTTGAATTTGGATCAGGGAAGAAGACCAGAGTTTGAAGCCCCACCAAACCGGTGGTGAGTTTGTCACATTTTGCCCTTTGGTGTCACATGACCTAATCCCCAAACCCAGAAGTGGGCACTAGGGTGAAGAAGAGAGAGCCCTGGGAAAAGCCCAGAGGAGCCAGCCCTGTAGTTTTGTTCAGGAAATCAGTTCTGGTAAAGGGAACTTCTAGCACTCAGAGAGAGTGTGCATGTCCCCATTTTTTTTTTCATTTCTCCATCCTCTTATGCCCAAAGTCTTAAGCAACCTGTGGTACTGGTGTACAGGATTTGAACGAGACTCTGAGTCTTATACTATATGAAATGTCCAGGATAAAATCTAAAATTACTTGATATAGAAAGAACCAGGAAAATCTCAACATTCACAGGAAAAGGCAATGAATGGACACCAACCATGAAGTAACACAGATACTGAAATTTTCGGACAAAGACTTCAAAGCAGCTATGGTGGAAAAAAAAAAAAAATCCTTCAATAAACAAGTATGAACGCGCATGAAACCAATAGAAAACTAAAATCTAAGCAAGGAAGAGAAAAAAATCTTTGTGACCTGCAGTTAGGGAAAGGTTTCTAGACATGATACCAAAAATATAATCCATAAATGAAAAAATTAATAAAATTGACTTTGTAGAAGTTAAAAATATTTCATTCTGTGCAAAGTATTGTTAAAAGAAGACACTGTCAAAAAAATATTTAAAGATGTCAAGATTGTTACTGGGAAAAAAAAAAGTTTGCAAATCATGTACTTGAATATATGTTTGCACATCACACGTATGGAATATGTAAAAAGTTCTCAAAACTCAACAGTAAGAAAACAAATGACCCAATTAAAGAATTAGTAAAGACTTGAACAGACGCTTTATGAAAGAAGATATACAGATGGGAAATATGTACATGATAAAATTTTCTATCATCAATAGCCATTAGGGAAAAACAAATTAAAGCCGCCGTGATATACCACTGCACCTCTGTGAGAATATCAATAACAACCTGACAATACAAGTATTAGAGAGCGGCTGGAGCAACTGGAACTCACATGTTGCTTTCAGAAACACGAGAAGGTACAGTCATCCTGTAAAACGGTTTTTCAGTTTCTTATAAAATTAGACACACACTTACCAGATGACCCAGCAACCCCGTTCCTGGGTATTTACCCTAGAGGAAAGAAAACCTATGTTCACACAAAAACCCATCCACAGATGTTTATAGCAGCTCTCTTCATAATTGCTAAAACATGGAAATGACCCAGATGACCTTCGGCGGGTGAATGGTGGAACGGTCTGCAGTTCATCCACACAACGGGGTCCTGCTCAGCAATAAAAGGAATGGACTTTGATATATGCAGTGACTTCTTTGAATCTGGAAGGCATTATGTTGAATGAAAAAAAAAAAACAGTCTCAAAGATTACACACTATGCATTTTCATTTACACGACTTCTGGAAAAAGAAAAAAAAAAAAAACCCATAGTCATAGAGAACAGTGCAGGGGCTGCCAAGGGGTTACATGAGGCGGGGTGGGTGTGACTATAAGGAATAGCAGGGGGTTATATATATATATTTGGGGGGTGGTGATAGAAATGTTTAGCATCCTCATGCACAATGGTGGGGGTTACACCACATATATACACACATTAAAATTCACAGAAATGTACATCACAAAAGGTCAATGTTATGTTCTAATACTTTTTTAAAAAGATAGTTGAAGTCACACACACAAAACTGATGTCTCTAAATGCGTTCGCTGGATTTCTCTTTTAAAAAAAGTTTCTCTCGTAGACCCAGCTCTCATCTGAGAATGGCCTGACTTTCCAGAATCAAGTCTCGGCAGAAGGATGACGCTGGGAGCCCTTCCTTCAATGGCACCCGACACTGTGCCTGCCCACAGAACACAGGACCAACAAGGTCTTGGCCTACATGCCCAGTTTATTTTTCTCTTCCTCCGCCCAGCTCGGACAGGCATATGGAAATTATGTGAAAAATGTAAACTTTGAGCATGAATGGGAATTTTATTTCCAGAGATGTTTGTAACGTTTTTTTCTTTTGGGATGAAACCCTCATTCATATCCAAATAAATTATTTGGAGGTGTTGATAAGAGGATAAATCTTAGAGGATTTCACGAAGGTATGCATTCAGGAAACCTGCCCCTCGCTGGGCTGCATTTCTTCCAGGGAGTCGGGTGGCAGCAGTGGTGGCGGATTGTGTGCCGATCTCAATTTGCTGTTTTTCTTTCCCTTTTCATTTGTTCACAAAGCACTCCAGATCTCAGGCAGCCGTAAGTTCAAGGTGGG
>NW_006442491.1:30721574-30730053 GCF_000325575.1 Pteropus alecto
TCACAAAATACACAAGGATTCAACTTATTCCTGGAGCCCTGCCACAAGTGACAGCAACAGACGGAAACTTTATTTGCATTTTCTAAGCCAGCAACTGGAAAATATCAGTAGACGTCTTTTGTCTATGTTTAGCTTTGTGTTTAGGTAGCCAGGGACTCTGTTTAAATGGCCGGTGAATGAGGATGGACATATTACATGGTAGCGAAGGGAGTGTCTAAGGAACTGTAGTTTTACGGGTTTTAATTTTTTATCCTTCCCCCCAAGTTTTGACAGCAGGTACATGTGTTCATTAGTAGGCTTTGGCTGCAAGTGGTAGGGAGCCAAATGAAATGGAATTAGAAGATAAGGGGAAATGAGTCAGGATGATTGCTTAACTGAAAAATCTCGGGGAGGATTGCAGGCATGGTTGGATCTAGGGGGGTGAGAGGTTATAGTTGCAAACAGGAAAAATCTATCTAACTTGTTTGAATGTAAAGGACTTATTGAAGGCTAACATGTGCCTCACAGAATCTCTAGAGGAGCAAAGAATCCCAGCTGGGTCCCTCCACTGCCGCTGAGCCCAGGCACCAGCACTAGAGCTTCCTACACTGATGCCATCGGGAAGCCGTGTGTCCCTGTGGCCTCTCACCAGCAAGGATCCGTGTGGAGCTTTCTCCAGGTTGCCAGGTTGCAGTTTGCACCATGCATCTCACTTGCTGAGCACAGTCACCCCAGCTGCAAGGGAATCTGGGAAACATGTTTCTGACTTCTTATGCGGGGAGACATGAGCCCATAAGATGGGAAATCCTCTCAACATGGGAGGAAATATAAAAAACGCTCGGGACAAACAATCACAAAAGCAACGATAACAACATCGACAACAGTAGCTAACACGTTTCAGTAATTTATGATGTGCCTGGCGGTCTTCTAAGGATTTTACATGTATCAATTGGTTTAATTCTCAAAATATTCCTTTGGAGACAGGCATTCTTCAGATGAAGACTCTGAGGTAAAGAAATCTTGAGTCACTTGCCCGGACCTAAGGCGACTGTCCATTCTGGCTTGCCTGGGACAGTCCCAAAATAATGATTATGAGTACCCTTGTTTACTCTCAGAACTGCCCTGATTGGGTCAATGAATTCTATGATCACTCTATAAAGGTCACACAGTGGGAAGAGGAGAAGCTCGGATGGCAAATAGCCGTGCGTGGGGTCAGCCGACATCCCCAGACTCAGTCTCCCTATCTCCATTTCTCAGCTCTGCCTTCTTCTGTTTGGGTTCATCCCCCACCCCCAGTGGTTGGGGCTGAGATCCTCTCACTTCCAAGGCCCATGGAAAGACACACCGTCTTCCCCTCTCTGCTTCCTCGCCAAATTTTAAAAAAAGAAATCACGGAATTTGATTTTGACTCATTGGCCCAGTGTGGTTTGAGAACTCCCTTCTGGAAACTGGGCCGATGCCCCAGGAAACCCAAGGGCCAAGAGTAGGGGGTGTTGCCAAATGAAAACAGGGGTGCCGTGGTCCAAAGCAGTAGAAGGGGGTGCTGTGCAAGGACAGAGAGCAGATGTCCCACTTCCCATAGGAACCATTTACTGTGACGGTCGTATGTGCAAACCTGGATGCAAACCTCGGTTCTCCATGTGCTCTCGAAAACACCACGTTTACTGTTAATCAAGGAGGACTGATCATATCAGGAAGCGATCAGATGTTGCCACTGGAACCAATCCAGTTAGAGACTCAGAGATGTGGGAACAGAAGGCGCTCCCTAAATGGCTAATAATTAGCAACTTACTCTGGAAAGGGCCAGATAGTGAATATTTTAGGCTTTGCAGGCCAAATGTGATTTTTGTTGCACGTTCCTCTGTGTGTGTGTGTGTGTGTGTGTGTGTGTGTGTGTGTGTGTGTGTGTGTGTGTGTATAAAAACGTCATTAGTTCAGGGGCTGGGGCAAAAACAGGCTGTATGGGCTGGATTTGGCCAGACATACTCGTTTGCCAAAACCAGATCCATCAAAGAAAGCAAGACATAGATATGTGCATAGGGGGCATGGGTGGCCTTAGGTAACCCACACTGGCCCATGTACAGACCACGTCAAGGAGTGGGCATCGGGAAGGGTCCTGGAGGTGACATCTGAGAGAGGATGCGAGGGTGGCTGGAGAGATCCTGCGTTATTTCAGCCAGGTGGCATTCATTTATCTTCTTCCTGTCGGCCATCATGCCTCCCACTCAGCTCAGGCCTCAGCCCACCAGGGTCTCACATCCCCAGTCACGGTAAAGGGCCAGTAAGAAGCAGGTGGCACCAGAGGTCCGTGAGCCTTGCTGCTGCCAGAGCTTTGGGTGCCGATCAGATCTTCTCAGCTCTGCACTACCCCCTCCGCTGGCTGCTTACACGAATGCAGACTAAAACTCAGGCTCCTCCCACGACCTGATCAGGCTCCTCCCACCTCTCCCACCTCTTGCTACCAGCCCCTTTACCCCTTATCGCCAGCTGCCCCCATCTCCTGTTCTTCTACTAACGCACCCAGCTGGGTCCCTCCACTGCGCCTCTGCATCCACTGGTCCCTCTACCTGAAACGTCCTTCTGTCTAGTATTTGCAGGGCTCATCTCATGTAGGTCTCTTTTAAAAACTGACCTCCTTGAGAGGACTTTCCTGGCCACTCTAAAAGAGCTCATCTGTCCCTCTTCATCTCTTTGCCTTGTGCTCTTTTTCTTCATTCTGTTTGTCGCTATTTGACAACTTTCCTATATTTATTTGTTAATCCACCCATTGTCAGTTACTCACCTGGACAGTGAGCTCCAGGAGGGCAGAGATTTGTGTCTATTTTGTCTCAGGTATCCTTAGCACCTAGAAAAAACCCTGGAACAAAGGGAGGCTCCCTAAATATCTGCTGAATGACGAAAGCAATGTTGGCACAAAGATGCTCGCTCTTTCCCAGAAGTCTGGAGTCTGAGAAGAGATGAAATATGCTATAGCCACAAAGGGAAAATCTATCTGAGAACAGAGCCGGGAGACAGAGAAACCAGATCCCGCTTTGAACAATTTGATCAGCCTGCACCTGAAGCCAGCCCACTGCTGCTGTTTTCAATTACAAAAGCCAATATATTCTCTTTACACATAAACCATTTTAGATCAGAGGTTTTGCTGCTTGAAATAAAGGAGCCTTTAGAGTATCATTTGGCTTGTCAGAGAGGAGAGGACAGAGAGAAAACGAGGGGAGAGAAGAGAGGGTGTGGAGTGGTTAAACGGTACCTCGGGAGATGCAGCAATTCTGGCCTCTAATACAATAAAGCTCTCTGTGAGCCTGAGGGAAAACCCCTTTACAAATGCAGCAAAGTGGGAATGAAAAAAAAGAAGGGAAGTGTAAATTTTAGGGTAATGGAGCGGGGCCTATGTGGAACACGCATTCTCACCGCAAAGCGAGAGGAACGCAGGTCACAGAGAGAATGCGGATGCCGGGGTCAGGTGGGCTAGGAGCAGCTTCAACCTGCTTGAGCCTCTTTCCCGTGGTGTGACCTCGGGCAAGTGCCTGAACCTCCAGTTCCTATCCAAATAATGGAATGATGAATACAAACCTTAACAGTGCTGTGGTGAGGATTAAGTAGGGACCTACGTGTTAAAGCCCCTGGCATAGAAGGAGGGCCATGGCAGGTAATCGATCCATGGCAGGTTATCGATCCATGGCAGGTAATCGATCCGTGGCAGCTGCGATCGTTACGATGGGGTCTGGATTGCCCCGCTGCAAACTGGCGCTGAAAATCGGACAGTTGCTTAAAACTCTGCTACCACCGGAATCGAGGTTCAGAAACAGCATTGCTCCACAGAAAAAGCAGAGGATGTGGCTTTACCCGGATTCTGTGCCCTAGTCAGCTCCAACGAGCAGCAACGATAATCATAAAAAATTTAGATTTTTACAGAATGCATTAGCCTGTCCAGCTTCATGCAAAAGCCCAGTGATGCTCACAGCACCAACCTCCCTGTCCCTGGCAGATCACAAAATGCGTCCGTGTCCAATCTCACGGAACACGCCAAGGAAAGCGTCTACCTGATGGTAGGTTACCCCGTGAGGAAGCGCCTATCTTTCCTCTTTCTTTTCCATTCTCCTGGGTGAGCCAAGTAGAGAATCTCATCTGGGCTCCAAGAATGGCTTATCATCTCTCCAGGGCTTTGCAACCTCCCAAGCTAATAGGGACAGAAACCCAAGTTGCTGACTGCATAGCCGGTGCATCTTTTAACACTTTCGCACACCTTCATCTATGAGATTAGTGAGGCTCAAAAAACAGTGTCTTCATTGATTCGATCAATTAAGATGCAGACATGGTAGCAAAGGCTGGGCCCCTTGGGAAACTGGAGGCAGGGGGAGCAAGGCTGTTAGAAGGCCACAGCGCTCTGGAGGGTGGCCGCCAAGAGAAGAGTGACGGGGACATGCTGAAGCCACAGCCATTTCCCCTCCCATTTTTGCAGAGAGAATTACAGAAGGGTGTTCAGACCCTTCTAGATGCTTCCAATAGAAAAGTGTCCTCTGGGGCCTCATGCCTGCCCCGTCTGCCATCTGAACACACCCAAGTGTTCTGCAGCTGGCAGAGTCCCGGCTCTGATCACAATCCATCACAAGCTGGTGATGGATCTATACCTCGGGCCTGTGTGCCCAGAACTCACAGAGCCCATCTGTATGGACTGCTTGGCACCGGGACACACAGGCCTGAGCAGACTGTTGGTGGAAGAAGGGCCGGGGCTGACAGCCAGGCATGTTTTCCCGGTCTCGCTTTCCTCCATCCAGGGGGAGCCGACGGCCTGGAATGCATCGGTCCGGGGAGCTGGGGGAGCCGGCAGCCTCTGAGGCCTGTCCCTCCCCCGGACCATGGAAATGAGCCTCGAGGAGAAGCCTGGAGAAGAAGGTGAGCATTTATCAGAGGCCTATTCGACTCTTACTAAAGACACAAGACCACTTGTTTAGACACTGCTGAGAGACCTTCCTATTCCATTAGGAGAAGCTTCCAGAAGCTGTGTTTTAGCCAGCTGTCCATGACTCAAGGTCAATGCTCGATTGCTCACATTTCTTCTTCCTGCCACCTTCCAAGGTATCACTTCCATGACAGACTGTGCATTATCCACTTCTCTCAGTCTCCACTAAGTCCACACTAGTCCAAACCACCACCATCTTGAACCTGGACCACTCAGCATCCCTCACACTTGTCTGTTCTATTTACGCTCTCCAATCTACACCTCCTGTAATAGCGAGAGAGTATTTAAAAAGATATATCAGACCGAGTCACTTGCCTGCTAACGTCCTCCGGGGAGTTATTGCATCTAGAAAACATTTCCCTGGCTTCGCTCTCTGTGTCCCTGGCCCCACTAACACACTTGCAACGCTCCATCCAACTGGACCAGGATGCTTTCTGTTCCTTGAACACACCGAGCTCATTCCTGTTTCAGGACCTTTGCACATGGAAAGGTCCTTTCCTAGACCTTTAAAGGGCTGCGTTCGTTATTTTCCTTTCTAAGTACCCTTGCTGCATTATTTTCTTCATTGGACGCCAGAGCCTCATAAACGTCTCTCCCAACATCGAAGCTTCTCTCCAGCTGCCACCTTATCATGTTCTTGCCCAGGGGCTGTGCCTGCTCTGGCCCGATGGTGGAGACAACCTAGGACCAGGAGGAACCTGAATAAACCTGCCCTGGTCCCACTACTGGTAAACCATGGAGCCACTAACTTTTTTTCTTTCCTTCTGAACTCTTTTCTCTTTCCTTCCCCTTCTCCACTCCCATTTTACTGCCAAACCTTAAATCTTGCAGTAGGTTGAAAATGTTGTCAGAGCTAATGAGGACGGGCCT
The DNA here is from genome assembly GCF_000325575.1 of Pteropus alecto. Taxonomy (NCBI): domain Eukaryota; kingdom Metazoa; phylum Chordata; class Mammalia; order Chiroptera; family Pteropodidae; genus Pteropus; species Pteropus alecto. The sequence continues at coordinate 30,727,387 of NW_006442491.1, forward strand.
TCCTACTGTTCTGCCTCACCTCCAAGCCCTAGGCCGGCTTACTGGGAGGCGTAATAAAACATCGTTGCACGAATACAGAGAGTGTTGCTCTTTCTGTCAAGAACATCTTTACCTTAAAGGAGAGCTGGAGTACAGAATAACTTTTCTCTTTATGCTTATTTCTCTAATGGAAGTGGCCTTCCAGAAGCTCTAGCTCCAGCAGACATGATTGTTCCATGATCAACAGTCACCGAGTGCCCGAGTTGGGCCAGCCCTTACGCCGAGATCTTGGAATTAAAAGCTGAACAGACCTCAGCCCTCTCAAAGATCCCTGCCACGCTTGATGCTTTGGGGGTTGTTGGCCCAGGAAGTCCAAGAAGACCCAGGGCATGGGCAAACTGTCAGCTGTGGGGACTGGCAGTCCTCAGCAGGGGCTTCGGGGACCCTCTGCCCTTGGTGCAGGGGGAGAGGGGGCATTTAGAATCTCATTTGGAGGCACCGTGAGGGACGCTTCACACTGAGGGCCACAGCATATGCCGTCTTTTGGGCAGTGCCAGATGGTGGGGATTTGGCAGGGTTCTTTCTATATCTGTGAGCCCGCTGACCCATTCAGTGGCTCCAAAATGCAAAAGAGAAAATATAATGGTGCTTTGAAATGCTTGGAGCTGGGAAGCTGCGAGGAGCTTGGCAAAGAAGGAGCGTGCCATTGTTGCTGGTCCTTGACCGGATTCACCCACCAGCAAAGAGGGCAGGATTCCAACTCGCTTAATGACTACCCTGGTCAGCTTTCTGCTTCATTCAATCTGACCACTGTGGAAAGGCTCTGTAATAGAATGCTGGTCAAGAGTTCAAGTCTTGGCGCCCCACTGCCTGGGCTCAAACCCCAGCTTCTTTGCTTACTAGTTGTGTAAACCTTTGGCAAATGATTAAATTCTTTGTGCTTTGATTTCCTTATCTGTAAAACGGGATTATTATTGCTATATCAGCAGAAAAACATTTAGATCAACAATGCTTTTGGCTTGTGCATCAATATGATGACAGCTAAGTCTTCTACAGCAAATACTGCAGGCCAGCAACTCTTCCTTACCTGTGTTATCTCATCTAATCCTTAAAACCACCCAGTGATGTAAGTGCTATTGTTAGATCTATTTTTAAAATAAGCAAAATAATGAGAGTTCAAATGATTCTCTCAAGATCATAAAGCTAGAAACTGGCAGAACCAGGATTCAGACTTAGGCAGTCTGGCCCACAGTCCATGCTATACTGCCTGACATGTGACACGGACTTAATCAAAGAGACAGTCTTCCCTGAGGCAAGTGCTTATGATCTACTCGGGAAGATTAAAGAAAACCATGTATGCAATCACCGAAAGCAACCACACACTTGCTCAGCTTAGCTAACTGATGAGGGGCAAGCAATCATTTTTCCCATCAATACAAGGCGTCAGTTAGGATGATTTTGGCTGCAAGTAACAAATCAACTCCAAGTGTTTTCAACAATGGTGACTTCGATAATTATTATTATTTGCAGAGTTCAGGTAGCTACAATTTGGTCAATCTGGTGGCTCAAGGACATCATTAAGGAACTGGGTCTTGTCCACTTTCTGCATCAGCTGTGTCCACAGGCCAACCCCCTTCTTGATAGGGGAGGGGTTGTCCATTTGTGGGTCATATTTTTTAGGCATCTGAAAACATTGTCTAGAATCTTCTGGAAGACTTTCCATCAAGTCTTCATTGGCCAGTAGTGAGTCACAGGCTTCTTCCTCGGCCAGGCGCTGGCTGTGGGGTGAGACTGTCATGACTGGTCATCTGGAGTTGACTGGGTGGTGAAGAAGCAACAGCCCTGGCCACCACACGGGCTTCGTTCTTCTCCACTTTCCTTCGCTTGTTTCTGCTATTCTTGCTGCAGGAATGTCTGTCTCCTTCCTCACTATCATTATGGCAAACTATTTGTATCATTTCCATCGCAAGTAATAGGAAACCCAACGAAGGGTGGCTTAAAGGAAGATGGGTTTGCTCTCCTCACGTCACAAGAGGCCGAGAGGCAGGCCATGCAGAGCCAGTGTTGTGTGGCTCATCGAGATTCCAGGGACAGGCTCTTTCTGTCTTTCTGCTCTGCGTGCTCAGAGTGCTTGTTGTCATCCGCAGGTTCATCACCTCCTGGTTCTAAGCTGCCAAGCTTCACTGCCAGGCAGGAAGGACAGAGAAGAAAGTAGAGGTGGTTCTGGTGCCACAGAAGAAAGAGGGCATTCTTAGGAACACCCTTCGGACGTCCATTTATGTCTCAATGGCTGGAACAGGGTCATGTGGCCGCCATCAAGTCTAGGAAAGCATGTTTGCTGGTCACCATGCCACCTTGAACAAAGCCAGGGTCCCGATGGTTAAGAGGGAGAAGTGGCTACTGAGAAGGCAACTAGCAGTGTCTGCCGCGCCCCTCATTACAGCTCGGCTCACACCGTAAATCCTTCCCTTCTTACCCCAAAGGAATGCGCTCCCCCGCCCCTCGTGAGAAACGAATGTGAAAAAAGAAGAGGCAAAATGATCTAATAAAATACCTTACAGATATCACCCCACTCGTTCTTCAAAACTTCCTCAGCTGGTGTTGACGGCACATCCTTGTTGGTCAGAGAAACTGAGGCTCTGAGAAAAGAGGGCAGTAATGATTTGTCCAAAGTCATAGCCAAGTACA
>NW_006442491.1:30730099-30744827 GCF_000325575.1 Pteropus alecto
TCCACCAGTTCCTGTCGGGGATGTCTGCGGGGTTCCTTGTGTCCCCACACAAGGGGAAGAGCACACTTGCTTCTTGGCTAAATAGATAGGGCACCACGGTGCGCCGGAGATGTTTCATGAGCATGATTGGCAGCCCCTTTGACACTAGAGACCCAAGGACATCACTTCTAGCCGTGATGAGAACATTAAGCTTGCAAGTGGGTGCTGTGCTGTGCTAAGTGCAAATGCTGACTGTTTCTCTCCTGCCTTTCCCTCCCCTGAGTTCTGCTGCGGGCAGGTTCATGAAAAGTTGGTCAGTTGGAACTATCTCTAATGCCCCAGTGAGAAATGGGACGTTGTACACTATGCCCCCTAGAGAAAGTCTCCCATCTGTTCACTCCATGAGGATAATTACGTGTATGAATTACTCACCTTCTCCTGTCACCCCAGCCGGGGTGCAAGAGCGGGTATGCTCATAATGAAGGTCCCGAGTGACCTTTGAGATGGAGAAGTATGCCTCACTCAACTCCTGGACCAGCCATCTGCCCTGAGCATGACTGTAATATTGACTGTCCATCGTAGGGGTGGAAAACAGACATTTATTTTGAAATATTTTCTGTCATGAATCTGTGATTTGGGAAGAGCTCATCTACAATTATCATTGTTGAACTCATTGTGACTTCCTGCAACAGAAAGTCTCTGATTGTCACTGGGTTTACTTTCACCTCTTATTACCAAGAGGGAAGACCCCAGGCTGAGCAACTTGGGAAAATGCACCAGGTGCTTCTCGCTGCAGCAGCAGAATAAATCTCTCTGTGAACGTCCCAGCTGCAAAATACATGGGGCGGGACTTCCTCTACCTGGAAAAGTCTTGAGAGTGAGGCTTTATGGGTAGAGTCTGGTCAGTAACACTGACCAGTGATAGTGCCTTGGGCAGATGACTTCCTCTTCAAGGGCCTCAGTGCTCTCACCTGTGAAATGGGAAAAGATTTCGTTTCAGTGACCCCTGTGGTAAGCAAAATAATGGTCCCTCAAGATGTCTGACTTCTAATCCTTGGAAACAGACTATGCTAGGTTACGTGGCAAATGGGAATTAAGGTTGCAGATGGGATTAAGATGTTTAAAATCTGAAGACTTTAAAATAGGGAGGTTGTTCTAGATATTCCGGGTGGCCCCAGTGTCAATCGCAAGGGTCCTGATAAGTGAACGAAGGAGGCAGATGAGGGAGGACCAGAGAGATGGCAGTGTGAGGACTGAGCCTGACGTTGGTGACTTTGAAGCTGGAAGAAAGGGGCCATGAGCCGAGGAATGTGGGGGGCCCCTAAAAGGTGGGAAAAGCAAGGAAACAGATTATTGCTTAAAGCAACCCTGCCAACACTTTAGTTTCAGACGTTTGAGACCCATTTTGGATCCACGATGACGAAAGCCAGCCCTCGCAGGGTGTGTACCACGTACCAGGCACAGTTCCGGGCGCTCTCCATGGGTTCCTTCACTGCATCTTGAGAGAAACCCTGAAAGGTAGGGATTATTATTGTCCTCACCATTTGACAAATGAGGGAACTGAGGCCCAGAGAAAGTGCATAATTTGCCCAAGATTGGAGAAGTGTGGAGGGCGGGGCCTGAGTGACAATCTCTTTGGATCATCAGCCCGTCCTCGTTCTCTGTGTTGATGAGGGGCATCTTCTGTCTGTCTTATGTCAAGTGCTGTGCAAACACAGTGTTCGGTTAGGACGACCACAAGTCCCAATTTGCCAGGGAAAGTCTCTACGTCCTGGATTAATGATTAATGGTATCCTCATTCATGCTCAATGAAGACCTAGTTTGAGGAATAAATCATACAGTCACCCCATGTTGGGCCCTCCCTCTCAGTGGTGATTGAAGTCTCTATCAGTGATAGTGCCTTGAGCAGATGACTTCTCAAGGGCCTCAGTGCTCTCACCTGTGAAATGGGAAAAGATTTCGTTTCAGTGACCCCTGTGGTAAGCAAAATAATGGTCCCTCAAGATGTCTGACTTCTAATCCTTGGAAACAGACTATGCTAGGTTACGTGGCAAATGGGAATTAAGGTTGCAGATGGGATTAAGATGTTTAAAATCTGAAGACTTTAAAATAGGGAGGTTGTTCTAGATATTCCGGGTGGCCCCAGTGTCAATCGCAAGGGTCCTGATAAGTGAACGAAGGAGGCAGATGAGGGAGGACCAGAGAGATGGCAGTGTGAGGACTGAGCCTGACGGTGACTTTGAAGCTGGAAGAAAGGGGCCATGAGCCGAGGAATGTGGGAGGCCCCTAAAAGGTGGGAAAAGCAAGGAAACAGATTATTCCTTAAAGCAACCCTGCCAGCACTTTAGTTTCAGACGTTTGAGACCCATTTTGGATCCACGATGACGAAAGCCAGCCCTCGCAGGGTGTGTACCACGTACCAGGCACAGTTCTGGGCGCTCTCCATGGGTTCCTTCACTGCATCTTGAGAGAAACCCTGAAAGGTAGGGATTATTATTGTCCTCACCATTTGACAAATGAGGGAACTGAGGCCCAGAGAAAGTGCATAATTTGCCCAAGATTGGAGAAGTGGGGAGGGCGGGGCCTGAGTGACAATCTCTTTGGATCATCAGCCCGTCCTCATTCTCTGTGCTGACCAGGGGCATCTTCTGTCTGTCTTATGTCAAGTGCTGTGCAAACACAGTGTTCGGTTAGGACGACCACAAGTCCCAATTTGCCAGGGAAAGTCTCTACGTCCTGGATTAATGATTAATGGTATCCTCATTCATGCTCAGTGAAGACCTAGTTTGGGGAATAAATCATACAGTCACCCCATGTTGGGCCCTCCCTCCCAGTGGTGATTGAAGTCTCTAGGAAGAGGGTACACGTGGATGAGTAGAGTTGTACCAGCTCGGCTCAAGGAGCATAGAAGAAAGCCCCAGAAGTCGGTAACCTGTGTTTGAGCCTTGGCTCTAGACTTTGTTCTGTGACCCCAGGGAAACAAGAGCCCACGTGATCAGCCCCCACTTCTGGGCTACCTAACGTTTCCTCTGTCTTCATCTTTGCTACTTTTCTCCCTCACTTACTGGCTTCCTTAAGGACCCTCAAACATTATCAGGCACACAGCTGGCTCAGGGTGTTTGCTCTTCTCCACATCAATCACCCCCTTTCCTTCTATAATTCTTGGCTCAAATGTCAGCTGCACAGAGAAGCCTTCCTGACCACCCTGTTTAAAATCGTAAATGACTCTTCCTCGTAGCATATCTCCTTCCCTCCTTTTATTGTTTTTCATAAATCCAAACACAATCTGACACATTATACGTTATTATTATTTCTGTTCATACTCTCGCTGTCCCACTGGACTGCAAGCTCTAGAGGGTCGAGATTTTTGCCTCCCCCTTTTAACTACTGTACCCCCGGTACCAGCCACAGCATCTGTCATAGAGGACACTCAATGAATGAGTGAATGAATTCGGGCAATGATATCTTAGCATAAGTTTATGACATTGAGAAATGAATGAATTTGAGGGATACCGAAAGAAAAGTTTTTCATTTGTGTTTCACATTTAGCAAACTTTTTTTCGGTGCCTTTTGCATTTATTGTCTTGTTCACGCATCCCCCAATACTATGTAAACATTCATTTATTTTCTTCCACGACTTTTGATGTTTTCTACATTTAATTTACCAATGCCTCTGGAATTTATTTTGATGTACATAATGAGATATGGATTGGATTATATATTTTGATCTAGATCATTAGGCACTTTCAAAATGGTCTGAATGTCATTTATTGAAAAATCTATCTTCCTCCAAATAATGAAAATGCAGCTTTATCACATTGTAAAGTCATATCTGTGCAAGTTTTCCCCCAAACTTTCTATTGAGTGTTGTTGCTCCATTCCCAGTCGGCCCTATGCTTCAATTATTATAAGCCTATGTGTGAGAGGACCTGGTAGAGCTAACTCCATAATTTCTTTTTCATTCCAAGAAATATTTTTATGACTTAATTTTCCAAATTTGCTTTAGACCATTTTTCTCATGATAATTTTGTAGAACTTCACAATTTGTAGCTTGAAAGGAAAGAAATATATAGGTAGTAAATATTAATTTTCGATCCTGGAAGATGCTATGTATCTTACTATTGTGTTCTTTCTTTTCCTAGTTGTTATAATAATATCTCCATGTTCTATATTATTACTTCTGAAAACCGAATTTGTTTCTGTTTTGAGTTTAAACACTTATTCTTAATGCATAGGACACATTAATTTCTATATCTAGATTTTGTTCCAGTAATCTTTTTCTTTATTCCTGAATCAACACCAAATTTGGTAGAGCAAGTTTCTCCTAAATTTCCTTTTTTTTCCAACCAACTTCTAGGTGTTCCTTGCGTAGTTTTCTCTTTATGGAAATGTTATAATTGACTTGCTTAGCTCCTTAAATATATGCCGATTTTGCAGTTCATTGCACTTCTGGACACAGTTATGAGTTCTGAAATTTCTAGTTGACCCTCTTGGGTTTTCCAAGTTTGTGACGTGCTAATACTCTGTTCATATCCCTGAACCTGTCATGGTCACTGTCAGCTCATTAATCATGTGCTGCCTTTTGACACTTTCCCTGTCACCATCCTGCATGTCATGTGCACCTCTCCTTCCGTTCAGCAAGTTACACATTTGTGTCTTGGCTCCGTGTCTTTATTGTAAGGTCTGTGCTTCCAGCCCAGGGCTGCCCACACTGCAGACACCCAGTCGATGACTATTGGCTTAATCTGATTAAAGAGTGAGAATCCAGGTAAAACATGCATGAGCTGAATTCTTCCTCTCAGAGTTCCGAGTCCAGATGTATTCCAGGTGATTTTTCAAATAGGATGATGAGATTTGGCTTAGAGATCTGTCCTTATGAATAGCAAGCTTCATATAGGACTCACGGTGCCCTAGGCATTGTCTTAAAGACTTGACGCATGTTAAATCACGAAAGTCTCAGAACAGGCCTACGAAGTGGGTGCCATTGCTGCACCCGCTTTTCATACGGAGCTTCTAAACACATGGTTTTAAGACACTTGTCCAGTGTAACACTGTTAGAAAAATGACAGAGCAAGGATTCAAACTAAGGTGGTGTGTCTCTAGAATTCATGCTCCTAACCTCTGGGAGGGCCACGCGGTAGGTCTCCCTGTTGGTCTCGTCAGCACAACGCGCTTAGGCGATCTGCCGACTTTGACCGTTTGGGGGCTGGGCAGTTTTCAGTCCAACCCAACACATTCTTCATATTTATTCTAGTCTCCGTTTCGTTCTGCATGACCTAGAGACAAACGTTTGCCCCATTGTCCAGGGCCCCATCTCTGAGGCACCAGCTGAAGACGTTGTCTAACTGGGGCAGATATTTACCCCAGTCCCAGAGGGCCTGGTCACTCTGTAATGTAATGTAAAAATGGCGGCGCCCTTTTTGGTAGGGAAGAAGATGCCCGGCAGGAGGGCTCTGGGTGCAACTGTAGCCCCTCCATTTCCCCACTCCTGGATAAACAAGTTGTAAACCATCTCCCAGTGATGCGATCACAGAAGTGGCTCCCCCTGCTGGACACCCCGGTTCTTCTGAGAGTCCCAACTGGACTGATTTTTCTAATGGTTCTGATTTCTTGTCCTAGAAAACTGGAGCTAATCAAGGACTTGCTTGTTGACACCTCCGGTTTCACAGCTTGGAGAACTGGGGACATCTGACATCCTGTTCCAGGTACAGGAGGGTTTGTCGAGTCCAGGGACAGCTCATGCTGTTGTTGCAAACCAGAAGAGAGAGGACAGGCGGCCTTTTGACCAGGTTATAGCAGTGGAGGTGGAGAACTGTGGTCGAATTCTAGGTACTTTAAAAGGAAGGACCAACGGGATTCACCGCCACTTTATATTACGCATAAGAGAAGGAAGAAAAGCAAAACAATGCCATTGCCACTCCCTGACATGAGCGTGTGTTCTGGTGAACGTGGTGGCCAACCAAAGGCATTTGTATGGACAGGATGAAGTTTTCATGAAAGAACTAAGGAAACAGTGGGTGGGCGAGGCCCATCAAGGAGGGAAGAAATGATGCATGAGGGGGTGTCCTTTACTTTGGAAGGGTATCATGCCCGTCACTGAAACTCCTGCTGGGAAGTGATCACCAGGTGTGGACAGGTAATGGAAGCAGCATAGTCCAGAAGCACTTCATGATCTGAGGGAATCTGAAGAAGGGAGAGATTGTCAGCTGAACTCGTCAGATCTGCATTACCAAGGGAACTGTGGGATCAAAGTGCCACTTACCACCGCCCACAACACACATACACGTCTATCTTTCTCGCTTCTGAAATTCAAGTTAAATGAAGTGTCCTTCATTGTCCACGGGTTGAACTGAGTATCTTGTCTCCTTAAAAATGTCAAGACCATAAAATAATGGATCAAGACACCTAAGTAATTTAAGGGAAATAGTTGTCAATGACCAACTGTTTTATATTTATTTCAGTACACGGCACACCTAGATCAGAAGAATAGCAATGTGCAGGGATGTGTCCTGTGAAAATCTGGTTTTAGGCGATAATTAGAATCCTACTTTTCCATTGCCTTCTATTATGATTTCCGACATGTGTAATTGATCTTCTGCTGTCCCATTAGCTATAGGGTTTCCCAGGACTGCCCTTCTTTATGCAATATCATCTTTACGCCAACGTTTTTATAGGCCAGGGAAGCTGTTAGAGTTTAGGTCTCTCGGAAGGCATCTTGGTGTCTTGCTCATAGCCAGGCATCCATTTTGAGCTAGGTTTTTGCAGGAAGGCTGCCTGAAGCTTTAAATGGGTCCCCCAACCTCTGGTTCTAGGCAGTCTGCAGCCAGCTGCATTAGGAGTGAGTTATGATGTCAGTATTCCAGAATTCTTAATAAAGTCTCCTGAGCAAAAAATGCTGTTACTCCACCACCCAAAGTCACATTTTGAGTTGATTAATGAGCAGCGGCACAGAAAAATCTATGGCTTGGGTGGAACGAGGAAGAGTGAAATCATTTCTGCTTTAAGAAATCACCATGCCCCAATTATTTTATTTGTTAAGGAAAGGTGATTTCATTTTCTATTTATTCCCTGCTCTAAATTCTAGATTCAAAGGAAAAAAAAAAACGATTTGGATCTATACCCCCTCTCTCTACCTTCATCCCTGCTTATTTGCCCCAAGATAGAAAATCCAGCCATGCCCTTGAGGGGGTAGCTGTTTTATTAGCTCTTTGGGACCTGTTTTAAATCCCATCTAGTTTACATGAAATAAATCTGCAACCCCCTGATGAAAGTCATTGCCTCCTGGCTGCAAAGAGGCGGTCCAAAGTGAAAACTGTGGTTGGCCGAGCCCAGCCTGACCCCTCCATGATCCTTCCCAGCACGGGCACAGAGCCTCCCACCAGCTGGGGCATCTTGGACACCTAATCCTTGGGGGAAAGTCACTTGGCACAATTCACTGCTTGATATTGGTGCCTTTTGTGGAGTTGCTTAGGCTAATTAAAAGTCATGCTGTGCATGATTTTAATTAGGATTCACATCAGGCCAGGCAAGGCTTTCAAAGGGAGAGGAAACCGCACACTGAGCTTTCAGAGGGTGGGAGAGAGCAGGGAGGGAGGACTGTTATTTATAACCCTTCCTGCCACGTGCCCACTGTGGAGGCCAACAGACATGTCTCCCCTTCCCGAAGGGCATAGAAGCCAGAACTCGGGAGTCCAATTTGGTCTGCTTGGTTCAAGTTTTCATAAGCCAAAGTTTCTGGAATTTTCTAGAATTTTCCTTCATTGCCGTAGAGGGCTGCACACTCCATTTTATTAAAGATGAGAAAGAGTCAGCGTTTTGAACTCCAGCTCACCATTGACTCTCGGAGTTTTCACACCCTTGAAGTTCAGCCTCTAGATTCACATTGGACCCCGGGCTGGTTATGAACAGGAAGCAGAACCACTACTGCCTGGCAGAACTGGTGCTGTTTCAACCCGGTTTGACCACCCAGGGTCAAATGAGTCATCCCATGTCAAGTGGTTATGTGCAGTGCCTGACACACAGTGGTAGTAGCTGTTACAAATACAACCATTTTACATGTTTCCTTATGATTTTAGTTTCTGTGAAATCAGAGATTGGGTTCAATTCATCTTTGTACTCTGAGGGCCTAGAAAATTGCTGGTCCATTGCGGCTGTATAAAATGTTGATTTCCTCACGAGGAGAGGAATACTCAGTCATAGCCCACTCTAAACGGGAAGATGCTTGTATCAATGGAAATTACCTTGGCTGCAATGGGAATGACCTGTCTAACTCTGCCTTATGCTTTAAAGATATCTCGTCTTATATGAACGTGATATATGGAACCAAAAGATCCCCAGGCTGGTGTGGCAGCAGTATGACATCACCATGAATGCAGAGTCTTTCCACACTTGTGCTCTTCATCCTCATGCCTGCATCCTCATGATCACAATGCGGCTGCCAAGATCTTGCTCTTTCCTCCCTAGAAGGCAGAAAGAGTCAGGGGCAAACGGTTTATCATGAGGCTATGTCTGCTTTTGTTTGTTTGTTTGTTTGTTTGTTTTACAGTGGGCAGCCCCTAACATAGTACTTCTTACATCTCATTAACCAGAAGATTCACACGCCAACTCCTGAATCAATTGCTGGCAAAGAGGAAAAAGATATAACCATGATGGTTATAGCTCAGATTAATCCTCTGGAATCGAAGATGGGTTAGCTTCCCTGAGATGTTGAAATTACTATTACTAGCTCCTATCTCAACACAAAATTAGGGATCCATTTGCAGAGAAGAAGGGTGAGGTGATGGCTGTTGGGTAGACAACCAAGAATGACTGCTATTTCTATTCCTGTTGTAATCGTTACTAGAACATTTTGCTAACTCTATGGAAACTTGACCCTTATCATCAGCTCTGCCGTAGTGAAGTGGATGATCACTACCCAAGAGGATACAGAAGACCTGGGGTATAGTTTTCGCCTATCTGGGAAGTAGGTGCCACGTTGCCAGTGGGAACGCAGTGCCTTCTCTCTTTCCATTCGTCATTAGCTGCATGTGCCTCATGAGCATAAGGTGGATGCTGATGTGCATGCAGCTGAATCTGTGTCCTTCTTCTAGTAACATCTGATATGTTTCCTTGGTCACCAGTTTAGCTTTCAAAGATAGGGAGGCTTTTTACAAATGTGCTATTTAGATTTAAGTACCAACATAATCTGCTAAAAGTATTGGAAGCAGTCACCCTAGAGTGCAAGAAAATTGGGGTGAATGGAGTAAGAAAAAGCCTTTTGTGAAACAAATCTTATAGAACTATTTGATTATTTAATCTGTGTGCACATACGGTTGACACAATAAATAGCAAAAAATAAAATCAGGGTCACCCGTAAAGGGGGTCTGCATCCCAGCCGTGTACATGGGCAGCAACTCTGACCCACGTTCCTCCCCCACCTGACTCTGGCCTTTTCCCTTCTCCAGTTTGGCTGCTGCTTCTCAGCTGGAGCATAAAGCAAGAGAGGAGATTTCACCTAATCACCTGGGTCATTTTCTCAAAAATTGGTTTCTTTTTAACCGTTTTTCATGAGGAACAAAAAAGAACATGAGAGGCAGCCAAATTGTTGTCCCTGCTGGCTCTTGCTCTGGAGGGGAGGCTGGTCTGAAAGGGCAAATGCCTTTGGAGCAGGCTTCAATTTTCAATCCATCTGGAGAGATGGCGGCCTCAGTGCCGCTTTATGAAATGAAATGGCCACTCCGAGAGAGGCAAATAAATCGGAATGAAATGCTTTTGACACAAGCTGGAGAGCAGCTGTTAACGGGGATGAGAGGCCCAGAATCGACTTCTATTAACTCCTGTGGTTCCAGTTCTTTCAAAGTGTCTTGAAGCTCGAAACGAGAAGCCAACTCCGAGGACTGGCGTTTGAGCCCAGCTTGGGTCCTAACTTGCTGTGTGGACAAGGAAAAGTCACTCAACCTCTCTGGGCTTCATTTCTGCATCTGGCCAGTAAGACAGAATGATTTCTACTCTGAATGCTCAAAGGGGCCATAGGAAAAGCAAATAAAAATCATAGTACTTGCCTCAAACTGTTATTTTATGGACTATTTAAATCATTTTCTTGCGCTATGACAAACCCCGAGTAGCAGCCCTGTAAATGAGGCCAATCTGCTGTCATCATGCCGTTGTTATCAGGGCTGTGTATGTGTAAGTAAGGATGTGTATGAGAATGAAAACCACACAATTTAGGATGGTCACTAATTCTTCAGGGAAGGTGGGCCAGGCATTGGGGGTAAGGGGTACACAAAGGGCTTCAACTGCCTCCTGATGTCTGGGAGGTAGACCCGTGGATATTCATTATAGTACTTTTCATAACGTTTGTTTGTCTACACCAGAGTTTCTCAACTTCAGTGACGTTGACGTTTGGGGCTGGATAATTCCATGTTGTAGGGAGCTGTCCTGTGAATTTTAGGATGTTTAGCAGCATCTCTGGCCTCTACCCACTTGATGCCAGTAGCACCTTCCCCCTCTGAGATGTGAAACCCAAAAGTATGTCTCCAAACATCACCAAATGTCCCTTACAGGCAAAACCGTCCCCGGCTGAGACACTAGTCTAGAAAAGAGGGGGCTTGTGTCTCAGAAATGTTAGATGACTTCCTCAAGGTCACTCCGTGGGTAAATGGAGTCTCCTCCATCCCATTTGGTGCTCTTTAAAATCTACCCAAGTGTCTCTCAGATGCAGCTATTTTTGTTGTTGGGATTACAGTGGGGTTGCAGCAGAAATAAATACACCTGGATGCACGTGACAGGAAATAAAACATAGGAAAATTATCTTTAGTTTTATATCAAATATAATAGTAACTGTAGTGCTAGTAATTAGACATTGACTATTCAAGTGCCTGTAAACAACGCAGCCAGCCACGCGTCTGCATGGGTCCTGCCCGGTGAGCAGCAGAGATGGCGGATGGATCTACTTTTCCATCACTGTGTCTCAGTTGCCAAGGGCCACGCTAAATGGGCTCATTCACCCACATTGAGTACTATTCTGGGGTTTGAATATACTCAGTAGTTCCTATACTTGATGTTCACTTTGTTTACTAATTTTAGAATTTGAGCCAAAACCAGTGTCTCCCAAAGAGGAGGGGCCTTCATCCCACGGCTCCACAGCAGAGCTGGGTGGAGACTCTTGGCTGAAACTAGAAATCCTAGAGAGATGAATAAACCGTAAACAAGCACCTCGCCACTTACCAATGTAATTCAAATCCAGAGGCTGATGGGCGGTGCCCTGGACACAAAGGGGCACTGCGTAACCAGAAGGTTTTGTGATGAGGGCAGGACCTCAGGTTGAGGATGCTCTGATGCAGAGTCCTGTGCTGGGCAGGTAGCTGGTCTATAAGAAGTCTGATGCCTCCTCCAGCCTAACACTTTCCATTAATTCATAAGATATAAAAAAGATACGTCTAGTCCAGAATGTGGCTCGACCTTTCAGTGGGCCTCAGCCTACTTTTTAAAACTGATGTTTGCTAAATGCATCCCAGGCATAAGCCAAAGAAAAGACAGCTAGTAATCTCACCACACTGCATCTAACTCACCGACAAATTCAAGGGCACTTGCGGAAGGAGAGGGGAGTGCAGAGAAGGACTGGGCAGGTGGGGATCCAGCCAGCCTTTGGTCTCCTAGGGGTGGGGGTGCTCCAGACACTAGACGCCATGATGTCTGAACTGTCCAGAAAAACTCAGAAAATCTACAGAAAGTAGATGTCACCTATTGCTGTTAGGATTATTTAATTTTCACCATTCAACCCATTCAACTGACTTTTGCATGAGATGGGACTCCATTGCAAAAGAGAGAAATTGATTTGTCCTTGACTCGGAAAATTCATGAGACTTAACGTTCTTGGATAAAAATCACCTAAAAACATTAAACGACAAATCCTCATGTAAACAATTACACTGCACCAAGAAAATATGCTGTAGAGAGATGGTGCTACGTTGGGGAGAGACCAATCCAGGAAGGCTTCCCAGAGGAGGGAGTTCTCAGCTTGTCTCAAGGAGACTCAGGAGGTGGGATTGGAGGAGAGCTGGGCCCACGACTCCCAGGAAGAAGAAAGGATTGTAGAAAACCCAGGAAATTGTAATTGGCAAATCTTGCACTAATGCCTTGGTCAAGAGATGGACCTGTTGCCTGGCAAGGGGGCCATCAGCACCTGACAAGGCCCTCGGGTGTCCACGGGCAAGAGATAAATCAGACATCACAAGTGCATGTAGTTGAGGACATATTATGATCATGTCAGGGCCAGGGATCTGCCTGAGCATCACAAATGTTTATGAATATTAATAACCATTTGTTCCCAAAGGACCACAAATCAGTTAATTAAGGCCCTGTCAACCCGTTTATATTATCTATAAATGAAACCCATCAGCAGCCAAACATGAAATTAAGCGGGCTGTGTGTGGGCCGCTACCATTTCTGGATAAATTACACAGCCGGCTCCCGCCTGAGCCCCGCCCTTGGCACGGAGGCGGGTATTTCTCTTCCCATCCTCGTTTTAATCAAGTCACTGGTTACAGGAGGCACATGATAGATGGTGCCTTGCCTTGCGTCCCTGCATGGGGGAGGGGTGATTTAAGACTGTCAGTAAATTAGCTGCAATCCAGAGTCTTGGAGGAGAATGACCTATAAATCAGTGCTCCATAGACAGGTAATCAGGCCCCCAGTCCAGACACTGATCACCATGGATCCAGATCCATTCATCTTCTTCCTGGAATGATGGGACTGGGGTGGGGGACCCAAGTCACAGCCCCCACTTGGTTCATGTTCCATCTGGACGTCTCAGCATCAGGGGTCTTAGGTACACTCTATGAAACAAGCCTCAAGAAGTCAGAGGCAGAAAGAGAGAGACAGACAGACAAACAAAGGCAGAGACCGAAGCACAGAGAGGGAGCCATTCTTTGAACGACCAGCACGTGTCGGGTATTGTGTTCGGAGCCGGAGACAGACACGCTAGTGAACAAAACAGAGAAAAGGTGGGCAGTACAGCCAGGAGTAGAGGTGATCCAGCCCAGAATTGAGAAACCCTGTCTTCTACTCATTACACGGGCGATTTCATCCCCAAACCGTCTTGATCCCAAAAAACTCCTTGTGGGACAAGTTCTTGTAATATTTTTTCCTTTGGGAGAAAATGAATGTGGTTTCCTGATCACAATTATGCTAAAACAACGCTAAGTTCCACGCAGTTGCATTAAAATGGGCAGGATTACTTGAAGAGTTAGAACAAATTATCAAAATACACAGTCCCTTCGGTAGAAGTCGTGAAGTACTGGGGTCCTCTGCACAGATCCCAGAGGGGCAGTGGCCTCCCTGGTTCGTATCCTGGCTCTGCCATTTATGAGCCGTGCGACCTTGGGCAAGTGTGCCTCAGTTTCTTCATCTGTAACATGAGACTAAAAATAGGTTTGGTCATTTGAGAGGGATAGAGGCGTTCATACATGTGAAGTGCAACCTGTCAGCTCTCCGGAAATCGCTTGCCTGCGGGGAAGTAGGTAAGGAGCCCATCACAAGCCAGCTGTGCAACCTTGGGAGGTTAGCAACCTCTCTGTTCTTCCGCTCTCTCCGGGGCTCCGCGTTTCCGTTTGCACTGGCCCTGCATATTGGGCAGCTGGTCCTGCCCTCACACAGGTTCTAGATATAATTCTGCTGGATGAACTAGGCTGAGGCAGGAAGCCTCTTTCATTCATTTCCGAACGCGCGAGCAACATTTTTCCCTCGAGCCCAGCTTCTCTGTGTCTGTCTGTCAGGGCAGGGAACCCCCCAGCTCTGGACTCTGGGTCCCAGTACAAAGGCCTCCTCTGTCCCTAACAGATGTCCATAAATACATTTTCCCAACTGAAAGGTACTCCAGCGTCAACCCGGCAGGCAGAGCTGGTGCTTGAGCACTCGGCACTAAGCCGAGTCGGGGTGGGGAGAGACAGCGCCAGCACGGAATCTGCCATCCTGTCCTTACTAGTCTTCTGTTGCTGTTATAGCAAATGACCACAAACCCAGGTGGCTTAAAACAACAGAAATGTACTCTTTCGCAGTTCTGGAGTCCAGAAGTCCGAAATCAGGGTGTCGATAGGGCCACATTCCCTCCAAAGACTCCAGGGGAGAACCCTTTCTTGCCTCTTCGGACATTCTTTGGCTTGTGGCTGCATCACCCCATTCTCCGCCTCCATCTTCACATCCCTTCTTCTCGTGCGGATGCCTGTCCTTGGACTTAGGGTCCTGGTTAATCCGGGATGATCTCGTCTTGAGATCTTTCACTTTTTTACATCTGCAAAGATGTTTTCCCAATAAGATCACATTCACAGGTGCTGCAGCTTTGGACCTGGTCAGACCTTCTTGGAGGCCACAACTCAATCCATGGCACCACCTAAGACGGTGAGGGGAATGGCATGAAGGCCACATGAACACAGAAGCCATGCAGCTCACACGTGCACGGTGCTCCCTGGGTGTCAGGAGGGGTTCTAACTGCCTTCCATGCACATTAACTCTCAGTCTTCATGGTAACAGGTGCTGTTATTATACCTGTTCTGTTGATGAGGAAACCGAGACATGCAAACCTAAGCCACGTGCCTCCAGTCACCCAGCTAGTGCTGAACAGAGCCAACAGTGGAGGCGAGCAGTCTGTCTGTCTGCAGAGTCTGACTTGCTCACTGCAGGCTGCTGGTTCTCCAACCCAGGTGGTGCCAGGCCAGGCAGGTGACACGAAGAATGAAGAGGCCTCCGGGGAGGGGAGAGGTGGTAGGGGCGG
>NW_006442491.1:30744874-30760726 GCF_000325575.1 Pteropus alecto
GGGGAGGTGTGGATCCTGGGCACCAGCCAAAGGCAGGCCTTTCACCTCTCCCTATTTTTCAAGAAGAAGATAATGTGGAAATTCCGATTTTAATGTGGAAATTCCCAATTATTAGATTATTTATATTTTTAAAACACTTAATGATCCACATCAGTAACCTGTAAATCAGCGAGCAGCCTGCCTGCCACCTCAGGGTACAGGAAAGGGCTATTAATTCCAACTTGAGGAGTCAAGAGTGCAGAGACCAGCACCAGTCCTGACTTCCAGGACTTATAGAGCAGAGCCTGCAAGTCCTGGCCGCTCTCCACGACGGGCGGACTCTGAAGTCTCACTCTCATCTGTCTCTAAAGGAGCCATCAGTGGGAGGTGACAGCGACTGTAACTCTGTTTTTATTATTATGGAGCACTGGTCATTTCTGGCTGAGTGGCGCTGAGTGATGGGTGGTGATTTAGGAATCTTATGGAGGGATTAGATAGGTGAAGTTAAAAGCATTTTCCTCCAAGGCCCAGACTGGCCGCAAACAAGTTTCTGTGGAGGATGCTGATAAAAAGCAAATTATTTTATTCTGTTCAAAACCAATTCCGACTTCAGACTGCAGAGTCTCTCAAGAAATAAGGTATTAACACTTATCGTACGGTGCTGAATTCTTCAAGGAATAGTAATCCTTAAACAGACAGAAGAGAAGTCATTTTTTAAGCATTAAAATCCAGTCTTGTGTGCTGCTCATCCTTCTTCGTAACGAGCCACGCGCTGTCTTGATGTATTTGGTGGGAGAAAATAATTCGAATCCCATTTCAACTGCCTCTAGTGATTCTAGAGGCACCAAGAGTCCATCCTTCTCCTTCAGAACCTTCTCCTCATCCTCGATGCTGCCTGAAAGGCCACCAGAAGAGAGTCTCATCTCAGATTTCCAGGTGATGAGAACTGCCTGGAGGAAAGTCCACATTAAACCTTATATTCAAGCCTCTCAGATGAGGACATGAGAATATATTTTCCACAAGCAAGTGCTGATAAGAGAAAACTAGAATTTGTGGCACAGTGTATCCGCGGTCCCAGCATTTAAGACGTTTTGGGAACAGGACAATCTCTGGGGATGTGACCTAGCAGAGCAGAAAGGTCCCTGGAGACCTGATTTTGAATCCTACTGGTTATTCATTTGCCCAACAAATATTTAGGGAACATTTACAATGTGCCAAGCCCCCATGCTGGCACTAGCATTTGTGAGTCGTGTGACTTTAGACAAAGCACCTTTCTGAGCTGGGTGAGTTAGGTCAGAAGCAGTATATATGAGGACATTTGGGTCACTTTTCCCTCCTTCCCCATGGCAGACATCACTAAATGATCACAGTATTTCATCTTGCCACAACTGGGGTGGGTTCCTAATCCAGTCAAGTGGCTCTGAGTAGTTTGTATCAGTCAGAAAACAGGCGAGGTTCTCCTGCATAACAAACAAACAAAAGTTGCTTTTTCACTTGGGCGGCAGCTCTGCCTTGAGTCACCTTCTCTCTAGATTCTAGTCTCTCTCATAAGATTTTTCAACCTTGTAATATTGAAGTTTTGGGTGGAATTATTCTCTTTTGTGGGGGCCTGTCCTGTGCGTTGTAAGATGTTCAGCAGCATCTCAGGCCTCTACCTATATTATGAGTCCAATTGTATCTTCTCAGATTCATAAGTTGTAGTCCAAACTCCCAGTGCCTCAGAATGCGACCTGATTTGGAAATAAGTTTGCTGTAGATGTCATTAGTTAAGATGAAGTCAGACTGGAGTAGGATGGGCCCCTAATTTAAAATGACTGGTGTCCTTTAAAAAAGGAAAAATTTGGAGACAGAAATGAACATAAGGACAGTGCCATGTGACAATGAAGGCAGAGATCAGGGTGATGCTTCTATAAGCAAAGGAAGATAAAGGATTGCCAGCAAACCTCCAGAAGCTCGGAGAGAGGCATGGGACACATTCTTCTTCACAGCCCTCAGAAGAAACCAGCCCTGAGGATGCCTTGATCTTGGACTTCTCGCCTCCAGAACTGGTAGGACAATAACGATCTATTATTTAAACCACCCAGATTGTGGCACTTTGTTACAGCAAATGAATACAACCCACTAGACGCTGGCAGGACCCTCCCCCCAAGTCGTGGCCACTGAGTCGTAGACATTTTCAAATGTCCTCTGGGGGTGGGGAGACATCATCCTCAGTTGAGAGCTCCTGCTCTATCAGGAGCATTTCCAGAGACGAGTGAGCATGCAGATGAGTGTACAGGTGTCCCCACTCCAGACTCACAGGGGTCCCATTAGCCGGAACACATTCAACAGCATGGGAGCCCCTCGGGGTCTGCTCGGCGCCCAGCCCCATCCTTGTCTGCCCTGCCTCCCAAGCTGTTCTTCCAGGGAGAACAGACATTGCCCCGCTTCTCGTCCTCCCTGTGGGCATGGGGCACCCTGCCTGGGTTTCTGGGGGGTGGGGTAGAGGTCAGGGGGTGCTTTCCCAGAGAAGGCTCCAGGCCCAGGCTCTGTAGATTCAGCGCAGACACCCGCCTTGGGAAGTGAGAGCGAACAGATGTGCTTCTGTGGTCTCCATGGAGATCTGCCAGCCTGGCAACCTTGATGAGCAGCCGCGCCTGGCCCTGGAAGCTTTTGTCTTCACAGAGTCGTTCCTTGAGTGCAAACACTGAAAGCAAATCTTCCAGTTATCCAGAGGGACGGGGGCTTCCCTCCTGGCCATTGGGGCCGGGCTGACCAGGATACCCCAAAGCAGGGGCATATGTGTGGGGGCCCTTGATGAGCTCTCTGGGCACGATAGGCACAGGTTTTGGTTAAATAATCTTCAGCTCCACCCCCTGTCTTTTCACTTGCTGCTATTAAAACACACTGATGCCAGCTCTAGCTGTAGGAGAAAGTCCCCGCAGGTCTTCCCTGAAAGGAAGAGAATAAAAAACAACCCTAGCGTCTCTCGAATGCATAACAAATGTGTGTGTAAGAGGTAGAGGCAGATAACCAGAATATTGCCATCATCCATTCAGCAAAAATCAGAGCCCCTATTGGGTGCCAGCAGTGAACACCTCAGATGTAGTCCCCTGTCTCATGGAGCTGACACACTGACAAATAAATAATTCCAGCCAAGGAAATCAGACCAAGTCATAGGTGAGAGAGTGATGAGGGCATATGTTGCACAGGGTGTGCCAGGGTGGTGAGGGCATATGTTGCACGGGGCATGCCAGGACAGCTTTTCTGAGCAGGTGACATGTGAGCAGGGACCTGAATGAGAAGAAGAGGCCAAATGAGGACCGCAGGGAAAAGTGATCCAGGAGGTAGGAACAGCCATTGCGAAGGCTCAGAGTCTACCTTATTTAGAATCTAAAGTATCTGCCAGTTAGAGTCGTGCTCATCCACTCAGGATGCTCCTTGGCGTCCTGAGGATGGAGGTGCAGCCTCTCATCTAATAAGACTTTATAAGATCTCCTTCCTCTTCTGGAAAGCAGAGCGGTGAGGGGTGCAGGAAACTCCACAAGGACCCCCTCACAAGTTAACTCACCCGCGGGCTTGATAATCAGATCCTGTCATACCTTAAAACCACAGAACCAGAAGCCTCCTCTGAGGTCATCTCGGTCCGTGTTTCCAAAATGTCATCATTTGCACCCCCAGCACCGTCTGTATGCCTGCATCTCACCTGCACACGGTAAAGGTCCTCAAACCAGCTTTACACGGACTCACTTGCAGAAGGTAACAAGAGTCATGATATTATTGCTAGTTCTTTTTATTTCTGATGTAGTTATTAAAATTAAAAATGTGTGTCTGGGTACCACCTGAAATCCCCCCGCGATGACACTTCGTGAAACGCTGTTCTAGTTTAGCCCCTGTGTCTACACACGACCAAGGCCCTGAGATTGATACAAAACCACATGATTGATGAGCTCGACACATTTCCATCTTCCCTTCTGTCCTCTGGGCTGGTCGTTCCAGCCGATGTTCAGAAAGGAGGCCTGATGGCCAAGGTCTCTTAGTTCCGAGATACTCAAGTCCCAGTGCTCTTCAGTTTCTGCCCCCACGTCCTGCCTCTCTCTCTCCCTCCACGTCTCCTTCCCTCTCTCCTTTCCTTCTTCTTTCTCCCTTCCCCCACCCCCTCCCCTCTCCGTAACTGTGAAATCACCGAGCAGATTTTCGAATCGCATCTCCGCCTAACTCACTTATTCCAGGCCACTGTCTCCAGGTGAGAAAAAGAAAAAAACAAAACACTAATTTCATCCTCTTTCCCATAAAGAGAAAGAAAGACCTTGATTCCTCACGAACATTTTGAAACGACCCATCACATCAAGCATGAGCCAAATCACCTCCATCAGAATCCTTCCGGGGGGATTAAAGTAAGCATTCATTGACTCAACAATATTTCTTAGGAGCTCGGGTATATGCAAGATCCTGTTCAAGTCACGGGAGAGAAAGCAACGAACAAAACAAAAGTCTTACCGTGTTGGAGCTTTGTTTCTGGGGGTCGTGTGGGGGGGACAGGTAATTCACAAGTAAAGATAGAATTTAAAGGAAAATTGAATGAATGAATGAATGAATGAATGAATGAATTGCCAGTGTTACCAACTTTCCAGGCAAATTCCTTTTCAAGACCTGACTTAATCCTGTTCTCTCCTGGCAGCACCCACCCCGCAAATGGCTGGATGCTCCTCCTCAGTTGCCAGGGCACCTGACAGGCGGCCCCGCTGAGAAGTGCCTGGAGCTCAGGAGATGTTCGATGAATGAAAACAGATGAGCAAGCATGTGTTTATATTCAGAAAATACCACTGGGGACGTGCTGTGTGTACATGCCTTGGATCACAAGTGGGTACGTTTGCGTGCTCGCTAACTGATGAGGAGACGTGTGTAGGTGTGTTTGTGTGCAGTGAACTGGACCTTGTGGATCGGAATGATGTCGTCTCGGCAAGGGCACGGACATAGCGTCTGAGTAGGAGGTTTGGTGGAATGAGAGCATGTCTGTGTGTGTTTTATAAGTGCGTGAGTATGTGTGTGAGAGTGTGTGAGTGTCTGAGTGTGTGTGAGCATGTGTGTGACTGTGTGTTGGGCGGGAAGGAGGCGCACACACACACCTAACAGTCCCAAGCTGATCGGCTGCTTTGGGTCACAGACCACACTGACTTGTTGGTGACACAGAAACGCAGAGTAGGGATGGGTTTCTGCCCAGGACTCAGGAGGAGAAGAGAGGGCATGGAAGGGGAGTAGAGATTCCCACGACATCTGCCCCGCACTTGTATCTGGCTTTCTGGGTCTCTGGTGCCAACACAAAGGGCCCCGATGTGCCATCACCTGTCTATGCCGAGGACATGCCTGGGGCCGCCCAGGCCTGGTGTTTGCCACATTCCCTCTCCATCCTCTTCTCTGTGAAGGGCCCTTTTAGGCCACGGAGCATTTGCCTTTGAAGAGGACACACCAGTCTGGGCTGAGCTTCCCCCAAAGGAGGCAGAGCTTCAGGCTAGTGCCAGACACCTGGCCGGGCCACCTTGGCTCCACGTCGTCGGACAAACCACTCACTTCTCAGCTGCCTCATCCGCATCTCGGGCGTGATGCGTAGAACCACCCAGCTCGGAGCTTCAAGGAAAATGGAAGGCACTGGTTCCTGTAAAGCACTAACCAGAGCCCCGACCACAGTTAGTTCTTGGTGGCATTGGTCGTTCCTGTCATCCTGCCACCTGGCAAAGCCTCCACACTCAGATTCAGGCCACTTCCTCAGACGCCCACCCTCTGGTCCCCGCCGGCTTGCTGACGGGCCACTCTTGGGGCTGCCCTGGTTCTGCCCTTTTCCCCTCTCAGTCCCTGACACTTTCCTGGGCCAGGTCTCTGTTTCCCACCCCTCCTCCCACTGAGGGTTGACTTCCTTCTCTTATGCTCACTCCTGTTCCATCTGTCAGGAGTGAAGCCCTACAGGCTGCCTCTGGTTGCTCCCCATCACTGTACCCCAGGAGGCCTGGTCGCCCCTGAAGCATCCCCTTATTCCTGCCCCCTCCATTCACCTCCAAACAGACCCCCACTCCTTCCAGAAGGAAAACAGGAGGGAGGGCGGCAGAAATCAAGAGCTGGGCTTGGACCTGCTAAGTTTCACTCCAGGGCCTTCCCAGTCCCCACAGAGGGTCCTGGCTTGTCCCATTCCAAGAGACCACCCACTCGCCCCACCCTTAGCCACTTGTTTTTCCACTTACGGCCCAGGGTTCCAAATCTCTGAGAAGAGTCTGAGTCGGAAAAGTCCTCCAGCTGATACCTCCACTCCTTCCTCTGTCCCCAGGGAAGGACAGGCTGTGAGGATTTATTCCTGATTAAATAATATATGCTAATCTATGCACCGCAGGAGGCCTGGGGCTCCTGGGCTGCAGTCAGAGCTGCCCTTTCCTGGGGAGTGGCCAATGGGCACATGGGTCAGAGTCAGGCCCCATGCTTGGGGGACCCGGCCCCTCTCTCCTGATCCACCCAGGTCACGGCAAAGGCCAAAGAGCATCTCTGACTCCCACGTTCCCAGAGAACCCGGAATGGGGCTCAACAAGTGGTTCCAGATGCCGAGGGCCCCGTGCAGAGAGGCTGCTGGAAACCAGATGCCTCCAAGAAGCCGGGGCCCTGCCCCCAGCACCACCCGCCAGGCCCCTGCAAATGATGCAGAGAGGCTGCTGGAAACCAGATGCCTCCAGGAAGCCAGGCCCCTGCAAATGTCTCCTGAGGAATTCAACCCAGGTCAGGTGGGACTGAGCCAAGGACCCGCCCCTCCACCCCTGGCTGACCAAATCCTCAACTGTTTGAGATGCTAGGCAGAAGCTGCTGGTCTTTTCAAGCTTTGTGTTCTCATGTCAAAACCGAGATCTCTGACTTCCCTTGCAAAGACCGAGCACCTGGCAATATCAGGTCAGCATCCCTGGGTACCGACCGCAAACACGGGTGGCAGCCTCCTTGTGTGTGGGGGTGCCCTCCATGGCCCCCAGTGTCTGCTGTGGCACCCCTGCCTGGGATGACTTGCCTGGCCTTAGTAGGAGCTCAGTGTGCAATGTGGTTTCCACAGTTAAGGGGGAAATTTTTAAATACAAAGTCTGTGGTCTGGTATTGAAGCCACTCGTGATGTGTCCCCCACTTACCTCCTGCGTTGGGTCAGACCCTCACCGCAGGTTCTGCCCTCCACGTGTTCCCATTTTTCCAGCCTGTGCCTGGAATGCCTTTCCTGCATCTTCCCTCTCTCCTAAAGTTCAACAGTGAGTCCTTTAAGGACAAACTTCCAGGTCACTTCCTCCATGAAACCCTTCCCGATCCAGCAAACCCAGATGCTGATTCAGTTTAAGACCCATGGGAACCAGATCAGCAATTCCCAAGGCCCTTCTAGTGGGGGCATTTTTGTTCCTCTGGGAAATGAAGAAAAAGGGGTCTGAAGGACCCAGGACTTTCCATTCCTAGGCCTGAGTGGGCCCCCCTGGCCCCTCCAAACCTTCCCTCCGTCCCGTCAAGTCCAGGCTTCGTCCTCAAGAAAATCCACAAGCCAGAGTTGAGCAATAGGACGGGAGCCCACGAAGCCCCTGCCAGCTGTTGGCAAGTGGGACCCTTAGTCACCAGAACAACCAAGGCCAGCTAATGGTCTACGAAGGCTGCCATTGGCTGTGGCAGTGACTGATTCTGCCACGGGTATGGCTGCAGTAAACCATACTTAGTGGTTTATAACACCTGTAAGAGGTTAGGAAGCGAAGCCCTGCTCAGCGGCTGTCAAGCTGCCTGGAGAAGCTAACCAGCTGCTGTCCACAGGTGGTGACACCCCGTCCCACCGCATAGGTGAGGTTGGTCTGGGGGAGACTAATTTACCTCACACAGCCTCAGGACCCTTCAAAGGCACTTGCAGAAGACCATGGCAGGAGCTGACCAGGCTCATCATAGGGCCTTCCAACCATGGACCCTTAGAGGGTCATTTGTCCAGTGACTCTTCCAACTTTGTTACCTCCTAGTTATGTAACATAGCCTCTCTGTGCCTAGTTTCCCCATTGGTCAAATAGGAATCATTATAGAGCCACTGAGCGGAGTAAATTATTTAGTACATATAAAGGTACTTAGAGCAGAGCCGGGCCCATAGGAAATTCTCAACAAATGTGGGTAATTATTATTATTTCCCCAACTAATCATCTGGTCTCTCTCCAGCCTTTATCCTTCTCCTTGGTCCTTATCACCACCTGATATTCTCTGTATATTTATGTCTCTATTTTGCTTATTATCAGTTTCTCTGAGTGTAATTTAAATTGCCTGCAGGCAGGGATAATGCTCATGGCTGTTTCTGTAGAGCCTAGAATGGTGCCTGACACATAGTTGGTGCTCCATAAACCTTTGTTGAATGAATTTTAGCACTTGTCACATTGCGTTGTGATTATTTACATTGTGGTGTGATTAATAAATTAATTTGAGGCTCATCTCTTTTTCTTCCTTATGATAGCTCTTGTGGACTCCTCAGCAATTAAAAAAAAAAAAAAAAAGGAATGACAAGGTGAATTTCTGTCCAATGGGAAGCAAATCAGGCTTTGGGGGGCCCTTGAGTTCTAAGCCCTTTTCTGTCTGGGTTTCAATGTCTAAACCTTGTGCTCATCAAGTAATTACGGTAACTGGGTACTGCCCTGGGAGGGGTGGGAATGGAGGCCAGTGCAAGGTTCACAGGGAGGGATCAGCAGTTCTAAAAGGAATGACAAGATGAATTTCTGTCCAATGGGAAGCAAATCAGGCTTTGGGGGGCCCTTGAGTTCTAAGCCCTTTTCTGTCTGGGTTTCAATGTCTAAACCTTGTGCTCATCAAGTAATTACGGTAACTGGGTACTGCCCTGGGAGGGGTGGGAATGGAGGCCAGTGCAAGGTTCACAGGGAGGGATCAGCAGTTCTTGCAGGTAGATTCCTGGAGATGGGAAGAAAAGGGTGGGGTTTGGAGATTTCACAAGTGGCAAAGAAAGGGACCCAGGATTCATGTGAGGCAGGACCTGTAGGAACTGGCTCTGTTGAAGGTTTGCGGGAAGCTAGCATGAGAGCGGGGAGGGGGATTTCTGCTGACCCACTCGGCAGTTGGAGCCCATCCTCAGCAGAGGCCGTGGAGAACGGGAGAAATGGTTTTAAATGGCAACTATTACTACTCTTGTGATGGTCCTAGCTGACATGTATCGAGTAGGCCAAGCAAGGTTCTCAGAGTTTCCCACATATTAAGAGGTTTCATCATCACAATAACCCTCTGAGTAGTGACGATTATTATTTCCCTTTTACAGATGGGTAAGCTGAGTGGCACATGGGGATTCGATCAGTCAATATACATAATGGGCTCCCTGAAAGGGTAGCTGTTGTTTTATTGGTTTGCTTCAGGCTCCTAATCCTATACCAGCAAGAGTCTGGGCAGAAACAAGCGAAGGCAAACCAAAAAGAACATTCCCACCAACCAGAAACAGAAACGCTGCCCCAAAGCAGCACCCACCAGGCGGTTGCCCCCAAGGCCAGGGTGCCAAGTTCTTTCCTAACGGGACAGTCATTCAGATCACATACCAGCCATCAAGACCAAAACCTGGTCTCGACCTCAGACCAGACAGAATGTGTATAAACAACTGAGCAAAGGAGATGAAACCCCAAAGTACCGCCAGTCCCAACAAACAGCACTGTTCCCCTGGGGAGGCAGGTCCTGGCTCGTCATTGGACGCTGATGATTTCTCATTCTGGAGCTGGATGGAGACAGGCCGAGAGCCAGAGAGATGTCTTGAGAGCAGGTTTCTCCGGGGTCCCGCAGGAACGCCGTGTTCTCTAAGATTCCAAGCAAGTTCTCGGTGCCTTGGATTTTTGTTTGCAAAGCAGAAAACATCGGCTTCAAGAACTCAGGCTGCAGAGTTGGCTCTGGGGGTAGGGACTCCTGGGAAGACAGGAAGATCAGGCTCCCTTTATCCCCCTGCCCTCACCGGCCATTCTCTCAGGGTCACTTGGCACAGACCAGAACGTCCTTCTCCTTGAAAGCCATGCTGCCATAGGATGACATCGGTGAGACAGAGACAGACCTGCAATTGTTGACAAAGTGGTACAAAGCCACTTGATTTTGTCTGAAGTTTGAGCGTGGGGTTATATGGAGAAGTGTTAGTGGGAAATTAGGGATCAAGATAGAAGAGGGTGTTTTTTACGCTTTTCAAAATTATGAAATACAGCACACATCCGGAAAAGTACATAAATGCATATTTATTATGATTAACAGAATACTATCGGTGAACATTCAGACATCCCTCGCACCACCACATCAAGACATAGATGTTCCTGGAAGCTTTCCATGTCTCCTGGACCAATCACAGCCTCCTCGGTTCTTAAAAGTCATCACTCTTCTGACTCTAGGTAAAAGTGTCGTTACTTTCCTCTGTTTTCACACTGCTTTAGCCTGCTTGCACAAACAGACACTACAGTTCAGTGTTGATTGCTTTGGGACATAATGTGAGTAGGGTTGCTCACAATACATTCTTTTGTGTCTGGCTTCTTTTGCTCAGTGGTGCGATGCATGTCGTTTCATCCTTCCTTGACGGGATGCCTTTGGGCGAGTACATCATGTCACGTTTATTTATTCCACTGCTGATGGACACTTGGGTTGTCCGTGACACTGGAGCTATTTCCAATGCTGCTGCAGTGGACATCCTTGGACAGGCCTCCCACTGCACATGTGAAATGCACTTCTGCTGGGGATACAGTAAGTGCAACTGCTGACTATCATGTCTTTGCATCTTTAATTCTTTTAGACAACACCAAAGCACTCTCCAAATGGCTGGTGCCAGCCACGTGCTTGAGGTCTGGTAGCTCCCCACCCAGCACTGTGGCAGCGTTATGTTCTCAGTCAGGCCCATGCCCTTGGCTGAGGTCAGCCCTTTATCACAGGAGGCCAGTACCCAGGATGAGCATCTTGAGGTAGGAGCGGGGTGCCTTTACACCTGGACATGACTCTTTTGTCCGAGAGGTCAGCACACAAGCCACACCACTTGCAGGTCTGGACTCAGTGGCTAAGAGAAGGAGCCCTGGAATTCATCTCCTGGCTGCCTATGTTGCCGACCGTATTATCGCAGGTGATTTAATTAGGTTCCTGTGCCTCGGTTTCCTCCTCGCATGTTAAGCGTGGGTGATAGCACTGACCTCTCTGCGTCGTCGTGAAGATTAGTGAGTTAATGCATGCAAAGCGCTTGGAATGCTGTGGGAGCACAGGGAGTGCTCAATGGCCGTTAGCCAGAACTGAGGCTGTCCAGGCTCCCACCCCTGCCTCTGGACCTCCCAGGGCACTGTGAGAATTACATTGTAAGGGTGGTGTACGAGACAGGAATGATATGGGGGTCGAAGCTGTCCATGGAGCTCAGTATACCCAGGTACCTTATTTCTTGGTGAGTCTAGTGCCGCGGTGGGTTGAAGGAGTTGACTGCCTTTAAGAGCTGGTCATATTGTAGGAAAAGGGTCTCGATTTTTTTGGTTGAGTCTGAGATGAAGGAGTCGACTGCCTTTAAGAGCTGGTCATATTGTAGGAAAAGCTGTGTATCTTTAAAAAGCAGAATTGCATTCAGCTCAGTAAGACTTCGGACATCGAACTCAGTGGAAGATGGGACAGACTGGGAACAGCAGAATCTGGGTTTCCATGCTCATTCTGGGCCCAGTGTCTGGGGATGCGGTGAGGACAGAGAGGCTGGCGTGGTCTGCACGTGTTCTGCTTCTTTTAGCTGGGCATGAAATCACCTGAGGTGGACAAGCAGCTGAGAGGAATTCACTCAAGTCCGGGTTGGGGATGTCTCAGAAATAGCATTTAGATAACACTGTATCCCATCCAGAAGTGGTCCCTTCTACATTCATTTTTCAACCTTGTGATTTCATCAAGGAGAGAGTTTCAGGTTGGTCTTAGGGAGTCTTTACCCACTAACAAATGCTAATTTCTTTTTCGAAAAAAGAGAAAGCCAGCTCTGCTCAGAGCCTCCAGGGCCTGTGTCTGCCAGAATGGCTTAACGGTATTTACTTTTGTGTTTAGGATTCTCTGATATCTTCTGGCCAGCACTGGAGACCCCGTGGGGCTGGGGTTGGCTGCAGACACTCTCAATAGAGGAAGAATCTAAGGGAGAGGCTCCATATATTTGACTAAAGTATAAGGCAGAAACTAGATGTGGTTAAAAATACCCTGAACACACCTAAATTATAAATTATAAAAACATTCAAAAATTGAATGGGCCATTCAAAAATTACAGTAGGCATTTTTTTTTTTGCATACACATGCAGTTGCTTGCATTCGAAGGCTCTGTTGAAGAAAATATTCCTGTATATTTAAAAATGAGAATCAAGGAGGTGAGCTAGACGTTCACGATCTGAATCACAGAACAGTTGGTACATGCTCCCCACCTCTTGTTCTTCCAGGGCACGAGGCTATTGATTATTTCCAACAACAGTAACAACAACGATAGTATTAACACTGAGAACTTTCTAGTTACCATGACGTTTTCCATATCAGTCTCTTTTATTATTACACCAACTCTGTGAGGAAGGTTCTCTTATTATTCCTATCTCTCTGATGGAGAAAATAAGGCAAAGAAAGGTCTGGGGATTTGAACCCAGATGGTCTGTCTTCAGAGCTGTGATTTCAGCTACTACATTAATGGTGCAATGAGCCATATGCATTATTCACATTTTAAATGGTTATTTTTTTTTCCTTTTTCTATGTATTTCTTTCTTTCCATCTCTCTGTGTGTCTTTGTATTTGCTGAGCACATACAGATGGAGTCTTGTAGGTTAAGGCACCTATAGCGAGGTCCCCAGTGTTGGTCCCAAAGCCCTCCTGTGTCCCTGTCCCAGCTCTGCCTCTAATGAGGATGGACCATCTAGCCCTACCAGCTGTTTCTTCATTTGTCACACAAAAGCTGGGGTGCAGGGAACTGGAGAAGGGCCTGAGGTCCCTTCACTTCTCGGAGTCTATAAATGGCACCATAATGATTCCCTCAGATTCATCCCCAGATACACGCAGCCCAGCAAGACTCCCCTGGTTCCATGCTCTGCACAGCCTTGTCCCTCCAGACACATCCCTTCTCCTCTCCTTCTCCCTTTACATCCCTCCTTCTGGAATCTTCCCTCATGTCCTGGCCGTGAGTCCCAACAGAGCTCTGTGTATGGGTATCTGGGAAGGGCCATCCACAGGCCTTCTAGACAGGGAGTGGGGTGGCAGTGACAACCTCTGAGGCAGCAGAGAGGGGCATGCTGGGAGAAATGTCACACCCATCCCTGTTAACTCTCTCCTCTCGGGCCATATGCCCCTGAAACAAGATTCATAAATATTTTGTACCCAGAAGCCATCTGCAGAATCTAATAATGAGGAGCTGGCTACAATTTGTGACATAAGGTGTTTATTGAATGTGTGTTAATTGCACTTGTAGCAAAACAAACTTAGCTCTTCAAAAAGGGGTGTGGGGTGTGGGCGGGAATAAAGTGCTTAGGTGGCAGTTTCCAGAGAGATGGCAGTAAGACGCTGGCCGTGGGGGCAGGCTGGGTGCAGTCTGGAGTGATTGAAGCTGCAGGGAACCCTAGAACGCCCAGGAAATGGAGGCTGGATGCGAGATCCATGGAGGGAGGGACGAGGGCCAAGAAGCTCAGAGGGGCCTGGGGACTAAGGGAAACTGGGCAGGCTGAACGATGCAAAGAAAGAGGGGCTTCTGTACGAAAGGCCCAGACCGCTCTTTACCCGTATTCCTTCAGCAGGTACTAACTGAGCTGGGCCTGGGCGTGCGAGATGTCCCAAGCCCTGGCCCTAGTGAGATTTATATTCTAGTTGAGGAGGGATGATGGGTAGTGAACAGGAAAACAATAAGTAAATAAGAAATTCACGTTGTCAAGATGATCAGCATGGATGTTAAGCAGGGAGTTCTGTGCCAGTGGAGGGATTGCTGTGCTCAGGTGGTCAGGGAGGGCCTCTCTAGGAGGTGAATGGGAGGAGGACAAGGAGTCATGACAATGCTGCTAATGACGATGCATGGAGTTACCACAAGCCTGTTATTGCCTTGAGAGCTTTACTTAGCTTCAACTCATTTATTCTCATGGCAGAGACCAGCATGTCCTTGTTAAATCAGGTTCTCCCTCCTCATCAAACAAAAGAACTACATTTCCCAGCCTCCCTTGCAGTTAGGTGCAGCCACGTGACCTAGATTCAAACAATCACATGTGGCTGGCCCAGAGAACCCTCCAAGGCAACACCCTGTTTTCTGGATGGAGCCAAAAGGTAGAAACCTGGGTCCCTGAATCACTGCATGGAAGGTGGCCAACCGATACCCATGTGAGCTGGAAAAAACTTCTATTATGTTAACCTCTGATATTTAGTAGGTAGTCATCTGCTCCAGTTTGTCTAGAATTGTTCCGATTCTAGCATAGAAAGTCCTGCATCCTGGGGAACCCCTCAGTCCTAGGCAAACCAAAATCTGGCCACCCTAGACTTATGGATCATTTGACACAGCAGTTAGTTACCCTGAGTATCCTGATACAGTTATCACAGCAACCTTATAAGGCAGGTACTGTTATTATCCTCACTGCTTAAATGGGGAAACTGAGACTAGGAAAAGATTTAACTCATTTCTCAGAAGTGATTTCCCAAAGGTCACATAGCTAGCAGAGGAGGCAGGAATGGAAATGAGAGTCTGTCTCCTGAGTCCATGCTTCTAACCATGAATTCACGCTGTCCTTTCAGGGAGAGGTGAGAAAAGAAGGATCTGGTGGAAATGCATCCCAAGAGCAGCCTGCAAGCTCCCACTTACACGGTAGGACTCATCCATCACATCTGTCTCTATTCATTGTTCCCTGAGTATCTGAGGCAGAGAGAAGCATGTCTCTCTCTGGAGACTGCAAAGCATCTTGTCTCTATGATATCATCAAGCTGTATCTTAACATTTTCCTGACTGGATGGTAGATTCCAGAGAGATGGAATCCCTGATGTTTTCATATTTTTGTTCCCCAGAGTCCAGCACTACCCCTGGCTGATAGTAGGTCCTTAAGGAATATTTATTTTGAGGCCCCCAAATTTATTGAGAGCTGAAGTAGAGAGCAAAGGAGAGAGTGGCAGAAATACACAAACTGGAAATACTGACTACTTATTTGCTGTTTACTAACACTACTGAGAGGCCAGCCTAACTGGAAAAACACAAACAAACAAACAAACAAACAAATGAAACAGCCTCTTCCAAGGAGTGACACTGAAAGGCTCCTGGGAAAATTGTTTCAGATTAGCTGGATTCAGAAACACAGAGGCCTCCTGTTGAGGCCCAGCTTCTAGGAAAGCCCATTATTTCAATGGTCCCCTGCTTGCTCTGTGCCCGTCACTGGTGCATTTGTCTGAGATCCCTGGCTCTGTGTCACAGAGGGGCTGCTTCCCCAGGCTACCTTGTCACTGAGCTTTGGGCCATGTTTGGCCAATGGAAAACATTGCCAGGGGACTAGGGGCTGGGTGAAAGGAGAAGCCAGGGCATTTTTCACTCTCTCTTCTGCCAGAGGCCAGATCTATGCCTTCCCCGTGGCTCTGGCTCCCTCCTGGTCTCTTAGGCCAACGCTGGTCTGGCCAGCTCTTCGGCAGGCCTCAGCTTGGCACACCGACTAGCTACTACATGACGATGAATTACTAGTTTCTTCTCCAGGAAGATGAGTGTTAAGGTCAACTGTCCATCCCTTGCTGGCAGCTTCATTGTGGTCAGGAGAAAACAGTTCATCCATTTAAGAGCAAACATTTTGAAGGTGAACTTACCGGAGATCAAGCCAAGCAGGTTTCCATCCCATAAAAGCAAGCATGGGTCAGTAGCATCCCACAGGCCAGCCATTCAGTGGCTAATGGAGAAGGGTCTGCTGATGACAT
>NW_006442491.1:30761015-30765330 GCF_000325575.1 Pteropus alecto
ATTCCTGGTTACTGGAAGAAATCCTGCTCAGAAGAATTTCCAGGACAGAGTTTCCAGTATTTTGGTTCATATGCATGTCATATATTAGTTACAATGATCTGTATATTGTTGGGGGGTACAAGTAAATATGTGAAATATGGTTATCTCTTATGCCTATGCAAGATTAGCAGTCTAAACTAGAATTATTCCAGGGCTGTTCAGGGAATCTGTGTCCCCACTGGCCATAACTAGATTCCAAAAAGATAGAGCGTTGAGAACCAATGGCCAACAGGACCTCTGTATGACTGACCCCAGTGCCAAAAGGTTTGGTCCTACCCTGGCCTTGCCTGCTGCCAGCACGGTCCTTCCCCACTTTAAGTTTTCTGCAGCAATAGGATTAAGGATTGATCGTGTGATCTTCTAAGACTGGAGATTCATTTCCAAGTCCTAACCTAAGTGCCCTCAGAAGGAAGGGGGAAGGGATGGTGTAATACTCAACGCAATTCTGACACTAGCAACCCGGAGTTAATCAGACTCCACAAGTTCAGGACACTGTCCCCAACGCGCTGCCCTTACTTCACACACTCACCGCATGTTTGGGGGTCCCCAGGCCACCCACACTTCCAACCACTGGCTACAAACTCAGAATTTCTCATGACTCACTCAGGTTTGATAATTCACTAGAATAACTCACAGAACTCACTCTTCTTTGTATTACAGTCTTAATATAAAGGCTACAGATCAGGACAGATGCAGTGGATGAGGTAGGTGAGGGTCTCAAACACAGAGCTCCCTGTCCTCTCCTCGTTGGATCAGAACACATTGCCCTCCTGGGACATTGATGTGTTCCACCAGCCAAGAGGGTCCTTCCTGGGAACACCAGACAAATACTTCATTATGATGAAAAGGGTAGTGGACAGAATCGTATTTCCAGCCACACACCAACTCATCCTGTTGTCTAGCACCACCCAGGGGGTCTCCTCCCAGGTTATGGATGGAAACTCATGAGCAGGAAAGACTACATTAAGGTTTGTTGGGCAGAAGTTGTTTTATCTGCATTTTATTTCTCCCTCTTTTGAGGACAGAATTTGTATTTTCCTCTGGAAAACACCCCTCTCTCACTCTCAGCCCACCAGGGCTCCTGGGCTGGCTCCAGGTGTGAGCAGGTGGTCCACGCCTGGTCAGTCAGATCATCTGATTCATTAGTTTCCTGGATTACCTCCAAATTGGTCCATCGAAATGCAATTCTTAAACTATTATTGAGAGTGTTAAATAAAGAGACACTCTTTTTACGCTGAGAAATTCTTGGAGACACCACATGGCAAAAATGCACGTGTAGCCACTTGATGTAAAAAGTCAGAGAGGCCAAGTCCTGAGGAAATAATTTTAAGTCCATAGATCCAGCCAGGCCTGAAGTCCATCTGCTCTCCTCTGGACATTTCAATCATGTGTCCAAAAGATTTATTTTTTTTCCCTTTCTTTAAAGTCCAGTAATTTTCCTTGAACTTGGTGTTGGTCATGATGAGTCACCCTTCTCAGGATGCAGTAGGCTCTTTCGATAGTTTCAAATTCTTTTTACTTTAGTTTTAGGAAAAACTTTTCTTGAATTATAGTTTTCAGTATTTGTTTTGTTCCCTTGCTACAGTTTTTCCTTCAGGGACTCCTTTTATCTGCGTGTTGGTTCTTTTTTTCTTATCTACAATAATTTTTACTTTCTCTCCTAATTTTTGCCTCATCTGATCTTTTCTCTCATCCACCCTCCTCTCTGCCTCCTAAAACCTTTGAAGCAACTGTTTGATCAGCAATTCTCCCCCACCCCACCCGACCCCAACATCTTTAAATAAATCTCCAACAGTCCTGTCACTGACCAGGCATAACTGAAACCTGGTTTTCCACAAGGACACGATGTCCCTCTAAATGGAAGCCCTTTTTGTTTGTTTGTTTGTTTTTTCACAATTCAGGTCAAGGGTAGGGGCAGCGTCCTCTTTGTCTCCCATGCCTTAATGTACCATGTTCCTTCTTCTGGTTTCAAAAGTCTATCTTGCTTGAATCTCTTGCCGGGTGTCTATACCACCCAACGAACATGATTCATCTGGAAACATCCCCTCGCCCACCTTTGTTCAACGAAGATTTCAGCTCTGTGCTCACGAGCTTGCTCGCTCGTGCTCTCTCTCTCTCTCTCTCTCTCCGATCTCACCTGGGGCCTTAACATCCACTAGGGTTCAACTCCTGACTCCATCATTTATTAGCTGTATTAGCTTGGGTAAAGTGCTTAATTTGCTTGTGCTTCCGTTCCCTTATCTTCAAAATAGTGTCGACAATGGTTCTATCTCATAGAGTTGTTGTAATGACTACATGAGATAAAGCATAGTCAATGCTAAGAATGGTGCATGACACATAAGTGCTCACTAAATGTTGGCTTGTATTAGACTTATTATCATTGTTCTTATCTGGCTTGCTGGAGGAGTATAAGTAGCCTTTTAGCTGAAATGATAACACTTCTTAAAAACTTCCTGATTATATTTTGGTGTTCCAGAAAGTAACATCCCAGAGGTATGACTTTATGAGTCATTCAAAAGAAATAATAATAATGATAAAATTTAGCCCCATGTAAAAGGGCTTATTTATTTTGTAAGTACACTTTTAATTCTCATTTAGTGACCAAACCAGCTCACTATCAGCCCATGATAAAAAGGAATAATTCACAATAACAGGGGAGGGAAGCAGAAGTATTTCTGGCATCAAGCTCAGTGATCATTGGTGTAAGAGATTCTTGTTTCATTCCCATGCTGTTCCAATACCACTCCAAGGGCATATTTCCATGGCAACCCCCTGCCCCACACCTTCCCACGCCATCCAGACCTCCATGTCCATCTCACGCCTATATTACTCTTTTTGCCTTCTCTGTTCCTTCCTCGTCAGTGTGTTCTATCTCTAGATTTTGCATCGTCACACAAAGCACCTTCTGAAAACTCTTGCTCACCTCCTAGAGTGATTTGTCATCAGCAAGAAGAGTCGTGGGAGGAGCCTCTTCATTAACCAAAAGATGGTTCATAGAGCCCATGCAAGAGCCTGTATAAAGCAAACTGTATTTCCTCCAAATAACATAAAATCATCATTATATCCTGAGTGAACATTTTGCCTACTTTACTTTCTACGGATTAATGTAAATCACTAGATTTGGGGTACACATTTGGGATAGGGGGTCTCAAGAGCTACCCAGAAGACCTCTGCCTTAGATTGTGATTTCAAACCCTGTTTTTCACTTTCATAACTGAGCAAGGGTCTTCCAGACTCGAAAGTCCATTCTTTGTAAACCAACACAGCAGAATTTACTACTACTCGCTAACCTCCTTACCGAATCTCGAACTTACCGGCTGGAATGAAAAATTAGGCCAACGTGGAGGACAACATCCTCGTCTAGGAAAACAACCTCCATAATGTGCAGGCCTATCAGAAAACAGCCTGAAATTATATACTAAAGCACAGTGGAAATTTTCCCCTGCATGTTTTATGTAAACAAGATCATTTGTTCACTCAATGAATCCACAGTTCTTCAAAGGCCCTGTTTTATTAAAAGAAAGAAGCTGAAAAAATGAGATTGGCTGGCAGCCAGCACTACACCTACAGAGCTGTCAAGCTGTTAAAGCAACATTCAGGAGCTCAGATGTTTATGTTGAGATGGGCTCTTAAGCCAAAAGTAAAATATTGTTTTTGGATGCAGCAGCCACATGTGTGAGCAATGGAATCACATCTTCAGAGACAAAATGACCAGTGTTTTGCAAAAGAGCAGGGCTGAGCTGGGAGTGGGCCTGGGGCCTTGGGCAGCCCTGAGCACTCACGCTCTGTGTGTCTTAAGGAGCAACACACAGAGGCTTTCACCTTAGGCAAATTTTGAAGTAGCAAAAAAGAGAAAGTACCTTATGTCAAGACATTAATATGTGAGACAGTCTCTGGTCTATTTCCTTGGGTTCTGGAGAAAAATAATCTCCCCACCAAAGATTGAGTCCTCTCCCAGGATGATGTTTTGTATTTACTGTTTATAAGAACATGCAGGAATCAGATGGTATCTTCAAGAGAAGGTTCATGAGAGAGTCTTATATGAGTCAGGATGCTCTGGTTGCAAGGGACAGAAACTCTAACTCAAGCTAGATTCAGTAAACGGGAGATTTTACTGAGTCGCGAATTTGAAGCAGGGTGAGGATTTTTGCTTTAGTTATGGCTAGATCCGGGCACTCGGAGGATGTCACCATGTGGCTCTCTTTCTCCGTCTTTCATTCACCTGGGTTGGCTGCATTCTAGGCAGATGTTGTTCACCGGCTTCTCTAGCTCAGCA
>NW_006442491.1:30765373-30784396 GCF_000325575.1 Pteropus alecto
TCCAGCTGATCCAGGAATTGCTTTTACAATTCTAATTGGGTCTCATGCCCAGATCTTAGTCAACCACTGTGGTCAAGGGGATATAAATTTCTGATTGGCCGGATCCAGGTCACATCCTCAGCCAAACTACTTGGATGGAGAGTGGGGGAGGGGTGGCTCGCTAAGGAATATAAGATCGATGACAAAAGGAAAGAGAAGATTTGGGGTAGGAAAAATCTGACAAACATGTCATAGCCAAAAAAAAAAAAAAAAAAAAAGAGAGAGAGAGAGAGAGGGCGAGAATAAGAAAAGAAAAGAAGTGGGTGGGTTTGGTTTGAGAATGATCATAATTAAGATGACTATCCTAGAATCTTGAAGTTGAAAGCACTATCTCAGATCTAGACCAATAGTTGTCAAATAGTTTTTTTTTAAAGCAGCAGATCTCTTTCGTCAAATAAAATCTGAAGTCTATGGAACGTCCATGATGAAAACAGATCAACTCTGAGCTATTTGACTACAGGAGGAAAGGGGAAGGCGTAGGGGAGACACCCAATGTCCTGGTCTCTCAGCTCTCCCAGCATCGGCATTACGGCCTTGGAAACCGAGGGCAGACATCTAAAAAGCGTTGAGGGTTCAAAGATGACTTCAGGAGGTTAAGCAAACATGGCACTGGAATAACATTGACTCACACCAAGAAAAGACTCTTCCTGGCCCAATTCTCTTTCGCTTTTGTTGATTTTGTCAAAGAATAAGTCAAAGTTAAGTACTAATATATTTTAATCAATTTTGTAGTTCCTGCCAACACCCATTTAAAAAAGGAGAGGTCAGTGCCCTAGGCTCGGAGCACTCTGTGGGTCACAGTTATTAGGCTAGAATCTAACATAAATATTTTGTTTTAATTGCTTTATTTTTACTATTTTCTTCAATTTAGGGACATGATAGTGTTTTTCCATTTTATGGTGGTGACATTTGTGTGTGTGTGTTTCCCTCCTTTGAGTTTAAAAAAATGTTCACCTTTAAAAACTGATACTCTGTACTCATTATCATTGCCTTGTACCCCCAGCTCCTGACAACTATAAAGTTCTTTTAAATACATATATAGAAGTAAAACACTTAAATGTATTCAAATACCAATACTGAATAAATCATAATACAAATGGTATGCAGGGAACAGGATGAAACTGCGAGACATGTTTCAAACCATGGCAGGAGCCTCCCCTAAAATGACAAACCCTATCGACAACGTCCCCGACAACCCCGTTTTAACGTTGGCAAGGACAGAGCTCCCTCCTCCGCAAGGCAGCCTGTGTTCATCAGAGGCAGCGTTAGCTGTTAGAAGCTTTTCCCTTTCATCCAGCCTCTAACCTTGGGCCTGAGGACCGGAGTTGCACAAAAGGGCGGTGGTTTTCCTTCTGTACCACGGCACATCAGATATTCCAAACTGGTTTTCAGGGCCCGGTTAAACGGTCTCCCTTCTTGGCTAAGTAAGTACTCCAGTGTTTGCTCACAGATCGAGGACCAGTGTCACAATGGAAGATGTGGATAGAATGGTCCCTCACCTTTTCTGCCCAGCACCCACCTTGCCACCTTCTGGTCGCACCTGCCTGGTTTTTTGGGGGGAGCCAACCCTCTTCTATTGTCATTCATGCTGATTGGGGAGACTGATTCCTGCTCCCTGAGTTGTGGGAGCGGCCATATTACCCAGGGCTGGCCAATCAGAGCAGTCCTTTGCCCAGCTCTCAGCGAGTGGCTCAGGACTGAGCATGTGATTGTTCCTGGCAGTAAAAACAGAACCCTTGCCCTTCACCCAGCCTCACCTCCTTCCCAGCCATAGGCACCACCCTAGGCAATTCATCATCCTCCTTTTTAAATTCTGTGTCCAAAGATAAGGGCTCCATTCATGATTTCCA
This sequence comes from Pteropus alecto, assembly GCF_000325575.1. NCBI lineage: Eukaryota > Metazoa > Chordata > Mammalia > Chiroptera > Pteropodidae > Pteropus > Pteropus alecto. The sequence continues at coordinate 30,767,263 of NW_006442491.1, forward strand.
GCAGCAACTGCCAGCAGGCTTGACTGATGTGCCAGCTGTCAGTTCTAGCTGCTCGATGATACGAATTCATTTAATCTTCAGAACAACCTTATCAGGGCCATCCCAGGACTATCTTTACTTTCAGGTGAGGAAACTGGGGCAGAGGTTGGGAGTAACATGAGCAGAGGTTTGAACCCAGAAAGCCTGGCCCTGAACCACTCCTCACACCACTCATAAGATGCTGACGAGAACTGCCCCCAGCGCCACGAGCAGAATAACATAAACCACCCTTATTGGCACTGTCTAAGGTTTCCTCCCTTTCGAAGGTAACACCTGCCTATTTAACCGGTCGCTTGCAAGGGCTCTCAAATCAAATGCCTTTGATCTTGGACCTTTCTTGGGAAGCCTCTGGAAGACTTGGAGACCATCTCTTTCCTGCATCTCGGCTCTCCTCACCTGTGTCTCCTCATTAGCTGGCCCACAGGGTTGGTGTCAAGCACCCAAGGTGAAGTCTAGCCTCCCTGTGGTGAAAACAGAGGAGAAATGTTAAAAAAAATCTTAACCTTGTGACTGAAAATTCCAGCCAAGAGGCCAACCAGTTGCCAGAAGGGAGCTGAGTCCTGCTCTGAGATAGCATCAAGCTTCTGCCTGCACAGGCAGATGGCTGCAGAGACTCTAATTACATCTCTTAATCTGGGATCTTACTTTATTTAATGACTAATTTGCCAAAGCCACGCTACTGTTCGAGGTATGAACCTGGTGTGAGAATAGTTCGTATGCATCTCTCCCACCCGGCATCTCCCTCTCCGGCATCTGGGACCCTAGGAGAAAATGCTTCTAAAGCAAACAGCTGCCTCCTCACTTGCCCTACCTGCCCCCAACCCGTCTGGCTCCAGACCTCCACCCTTCCACACCTCACCAAAGAGGAAAATGATTTTATTTTATTTTTTTCTGATTTCTCCAGCGGCAGAGTTAGCTAAGGAAAGAAGACCTGACAATGTCCCTTTGAAAGCACGAACGTTGTGGAAAGGAAAGAAGGAGGAAGTGAGAACTCAGCAGAAACTCCGGCTGGTGTGGTGAGGCGGGACAGACTGGGCTGAGGTGCCGCGAAAGGTGTCACGTGGGGATGATTAGAAAGCCTGTCTCTTCACAAAGAGGAGACTGAACACATTGAACCCACTGTCCTCAAAGTGGTTGCAGGAGTTGGACATTTATTAATTAGGGCCAAAATGGACCTCGATGAATGGCTGGATAGAAGGTTATGGTGGGTTTGGCAGCCAAGGGAGGGTCGTTTCAGGACATCTCTGAGTGTTTGTGCCGATTTCCTTTTAAGATCTTGAAAGAGACAAAATTCAGGGTCTAGCAACAACTGCTTGTTGTCCACCCCATATGTAGTCTCCTTTTCTTCCTTAGAAATAGAATTCAAAGTTTAGCCGGGCACATGGCTCCCTAGAAGGAAGATAACTTTGCCCAGCCACCCTTGCACTCATTGAGGTAATATGATGAAGTAAAGGTCAATGTCACAGCAAAAGTCTTGTGTGAGATTTCAGGGTAGAGAACAGGCTCATGGGGAAGGTGTGCCTTTTTTGCTCTAACTCCATTCCTCCTTCTGGCTGCCTGAAATACCTGCACTATGGCTGGTGCTCAGCAGCCATTTTGGCCCATGAGGTAGCCATGAGGGTGGAAGCCATCCATGGTATAGCAGAAATAGGAAAGATCTGTGGTCTCTGATGACTTCATGGAGCTTCCACATCAGCCACTGAGATGGTTTATCCTCAAAATGTCCTTTAGGTGAATGCACAGTTGTATTTAAGTCACTGTTATATTGGATTTTCTGTTACATGCGATTGAATCTATCCTTATTGATACAAAGAACAAATGACTTAGGCTGATCAGGATGAGGAGAAATATTGAGGATCAAACCATCACTTCTTAATTTGCATTTTAAAACCTTCATGATCATGAACCAACTCTAACACCAAATGTCACGCACCACCTGTCCCAGGACCCCCCAGACTTTCCTCCCAGTTCCAGGCTTCTCGCCACTTCCTCTTCCTGCCACACTCCCTCCCACCTCCTAACCTTTGCCCTTCAGTAAGCCCCACCTGGGCCAGTCTCAATGCGTCCTCTCCACAAATTTCACCATCTATCATAATCCTTACTTTTGATTATCACCTCCACAGTCTTTCCCAAATATTGTGGGAGATGTCTTTATGGGATGTCCGATTAGCACTGAATCCTGTTGCAACGGGCGCTGGTTGGAGACGTTTCCCCTAAGTGTTTTAAGATATGACCTGCTCTGGAGGACACTCTCTTAAGTGGTCCTGGCTGGGTCCCTCCACCAGATTATAAGTCAAGGAAACATCTTCCCCAGCCAAGCGCAGCACAGAACTCGAGTTCACCTTTAATGAACCCAGGCTGGGGACTCCCTTGGAGAGTTTAATGTTACACAGAACACACACTTCGCACATTCTGTTCCATGGTCCAAGATGCTTGCCCCCTGCATGAGCCAGACCAAAATCTTTAGCACCACCTACAATGCTCCGCATGGTCGACCATGCCGGCCTCTCCTCTTGCTGTACCCGCCCTGTTTGTTTCATTCCAGCCAGACTGGCCTCTTCGATGCTCTCTGAGCATCCACCATATATGTGTCTCTGCAATGGCTGTTCCCTCTGCCTGGAGTGTTCTTCCCCGGGCCTCAGGCGAATATCACCTCCTCAGTGAGGCCTTCACTGACAGCACAAATCAAATGGCTGGCCCTTCTCCCTCACCGAAATCAGTGACGGCCGTAGTTTATTTCTTTCGCGGCAACAGCACAATCTGAAGTTGTTACTCATCTTCCCTTCTAGAATGTCAGCCCCAAAGAGGCACCGTACCCTGCAGTGCCCAGAGCACTTTGTACACGAATGCATATTTATGGAGTGAGTGAATGAGCGTGTGAGTAAACAAAGAAAGCTTCAAGCTGCATGTGACTCCAAGCAAAACATTTCACCTCGCTGATCCTCACTTTCTCCACCTGCAAAGTGGCGCTAATTACATAAAGCTCTTCTCACAGGAAGGATTAGGTTATTTTTCTCTAAAGCTTGTACAGAAACAAGCTCTTGCTAAACTGTGGATTGTCGTGCAGAGGTTAGCGAAGCAAATTAAGGTACACTTTCACACCGGCCCTGCCAGGAGCCTCCCCAGCACGCTCACACATGTCTTGCCCACGGTCACACAGCAGAGCCTCTGCAGGACAGGCTCCTGGGCTTGTCCTGTGTTAGGCTGAAGCCTGGGAGGCCATTTACTCAGAGATGTTGATTGAGCCCCTATGATGCATCAGACACTGATAGAGATGCTGAGGTTACAGACCTTCTTCTGACCTCTGGGAACTTGGTCTCCTGTTCTGGAGAAGCACAGTGAATGTTACATGGAGAAACATTTATGAGCCGTGGGCAAATCAGTGGGAGGCAGCTGGCCCAGGCAGGGGCTTTCTGGATGACATCCCCAAGGAGATGACATTTGGCGGAGTCCTAAAGAGTGGGCAGGATTTAGTCAGGGAGAGATAAGGGGAAGGACCCTCAGGCAGAGGGAACAGCATGTTCCAGAATCAAGAGAGAAGGGCCAATGTGAGGAAATGAAAGCTGGAGAGGGCTTAAAGAGGGGAAGGACGAGATCGTATTTCTCACTGCAAAAAAAAAGACCACTCCGTCCGCTGAGGGGAGCATGGACTGCAGCGGGCAGAGTGGCAGCAGAGAGGGCCCGAGGAGGCCCGATGCTGGTCTCGGTGAGGGATGATGGTGCCTGGACTGGATGTTAGTACAATTTTTTTAAATAACAGCTTTATTGAGATATAATTTACATACTATAATCTTCCCCCTTTTGAGGTGTGCAATTTAGTTGTTTTTAATATACTCATAGAATTGTGCATTATCACTGCTAATTCCAGAACATTCCCATCACCCCAAGAGAAACCCTGTGTCCTTTAGCATCTCTCCCTACCGCCACCCCCAGCCTTGGGCAACCACTAATCAACTTTCTGTCTTGATGGATTTGCCTTTTCTGGACATTTCGCATAAATGGCATCATACAATACGTGATCTTTCGCGACTGGGTTCTTTCACTTAGTATGTTTTCAGGGCTCATTCATGTTGTAGCTTGTATCAGTATTTCATTCTTTTTTATGGCGGAATAATATTCCCTTGTGTGTGTATCCATATTCGACTGTTTATCCGTTCATCAGCTGATGCACATTTGGGTCACTGCCACTTTGGGCTATTAGGAATAATGCTGCTGTGAACATTTGTGTGCAGGGTTTTGGGTGGATGATTCTCTTGGGGATACACCTGGGAGTGGAATGGCTGGGTCATATGATAACTATGTTTAACTTTTTGAGAAACTGCCAGACAGTTTTCCAAAGTGGATGTACCACTTCACACTCCCACGAGCCATGGGGGAAGCTTCCAATTTCTCCACATCCTCACCAACACTTATTATTGTCTGTCTTTTTGATTTCAGCCATCCTACTAGGTGCAGTGATATCTCATTGTGGTTTTCATTTGTATTTCCCTAATGGCTTCTGATAGTGAGCACCTTTTCACGTGCTCATTGGCCATTCACATAGCTTCTTTGCAGAAATGTCTGTTCTTCTGCTCCCTCCGGTTGCTGCTAAGGCTGGTGATTTTCACAACTATCATAGTGGTGAAGCTGTTGGTTTTCAAGCTACCACAGAGCAAGGGAGAGGCAGAGAGGGGTAGGACAAGTTAAAATTGCGCAGAGCTTGCTGGTCTTTCTGAGATTCGGCCGTTTGTCTTGAATAAATACTCTTCCTATCGCTGTAAGCCTGTAGTTACTCTCCAGAGTTCTGAAAAAGTTGATTTTGACGGTGATTTTTGTTGTTGTCGTCGTTTTTTTTGTTTGTTTTTTTGGTTTTTTTTTTGGTCAGTGTTATCATTGCTTTTATGGAGAGGTGGATTTTGGGAAGTATTATTTCTACCATTCCAAAATTGCTTCGAATTGAAGTATCAATAGGCTATAAAGGGCTTCCTATGTGTCAGATAGTTACTTAAGTATCTCACATGTGTAACGCCTCCATAACCCAAGGAGGAAGGGATTATTACATCCATTTTAGAAGTGAGGAGACTAAGGCTTTAAGTGACAAAGGGTTAAGGGACTTGCTAAATCGCACACAGGTGGGAATGGGGACAGGAGGGGACACCAGGCCTCCTGCTGTTGAGCCTACATTGTTGGCCTCTTCCCTCCTCCTCTCTCCTCCATCTGCCTCCTGAGTCAGGAGGGGCCCAGGAACCAAGGCTGGCTCTTCCCCCAGGGGGATGTTTGCAGCTGGGAAGAACAGAACAGGACGCTCCCCTCCAAGGGCGCATCCCTCACTTGGCTCAGCTGGGCCATAAACGCTAGAACGGTTGCCCTGACCTTCCCACGGGACATGTGGATCAAACGGAGGGTGAGGGCAAGAGAGGCAGGGTGCACGGGGCTGACAGATGGGCCTGTGAGTGGGCGATAGAGTTCCCTCCATGCTTGGGACGCCAGCTCCTTTCCCTCTCCACCCTCACTCTCATCAGCTGCCAGCAAACCGCCCACTCCTGCATCTGCTGTCGGCCAGCAGTGCCGAGGGCCGGAGCTGTTGAGAGATTCTGGGAGTGTCTTGGTCTGAGCCAGAAAGGGCGAAGCTTAGGTGTCTAATTAAACTTGAATTTTTAAAGAGATTTTACTGAGTCGCTGATCTACATGTGGGCGGCTCGCCAACTTCATCTCTCACCGCTGTCTCACTGAATGGCTCACACTGGCTGCCTTGCCGTTCCTAGAACACTGGACGGGTGGATGGACGAATGAATGGACAGATTGACAGATGGATGGATAGACTGTTGGTGCCACAGTATGCTGTTACTGGTCACATGGTCGAGTTTATCAGGCTCTTCCTCGTGAGCGGAGCCAAGAGGCATTGTGTAGACATTTAGCACCAGAGCCAGGAAGAAGGGTCAGGTGACCACAGCACTGTCAGCTGAGATTCCCTCAGGAGCAGTGGCAGGTGAGCCCAGGGAAAATCCTGCCACAGAAACATGTACCTTGGAGTGGCTTCAGAAAAAGGGACATGGACACCCCCAGATTCCATGAGATTAGTCACCGCAGCATCAGGCTCACTGCTGACCTCCGGGGTCCTCCATTTGCCCAAATGGGAATCATGACAGAAGCCCTCTCCTAAGCAGACGCAAGAGTATGACCTAGTGTGAGGATGGGGGTGTGGTCTCGGGGGCCAGGCTGTGGGAGGTTCCAGTTCCTGGTCTGTCTCTTAACAGCTGTGTGGCCTCATGCAACTACTTCACCTCTCTGAGCCTCAAAGAGCACAGTGCTGACCACCTGGGGCTGCAGGGAAAATTTCACGATCGAATGATGGAAAGTTCTTAGCCCAGGGCTTGGCATACGGTCAGCTCTCAGTAAATATTAGCTCTCACTATCACTGCTTAGAGCAAGGACTGGCATCTAGCAGGCACTCAATAAATTCATTCTAGAATGAATTAATTGAATGGATTTTCACAGGCCTCTGAGTCAAGTATGACCATTATTCCCATTTTCTAGGTAGGAAGTTGGGGCCTAGAGAGATGAAGGAGCTTGTCTTTCTACTGGGACGCAGGATCCCAGCATCCCACAGTCTCCCCAACTCACTCAGGGTGACGACCTTCTTTTTCAAATCCAGTTCAAACTGGGTCAGAAACCAGCATTTCCATAGTCAGGGCCTAGGGGCATTGCACATCAGCTTCTCTCCAATTCCTCTAAAAATATCCTTCCTTTCAAAACTCCCCAGGCCTCTCTGGGGGGAGAAGATAGGCTTTATGCAGATGGCCCCAGGCTGGAAGGATTCTCAGAATAGCTGCCCATCCTGCCAGCCCCAGACCCCTCCGGCTCCTCACCATCTGGTCCCAACCAGGAAGCATCACCCTCCCCAGCTGTAACTCTTCGCCTGGCCTGGAGAGAGTTATGGCTCCCAAGCCTCCGCTATATGGCCTCGTGGACATGGTTTTGCTGAGGCCTCTGGGCCCCATCCCTCCCTCCTTCTGCCTCATAGCTCCCAGAAGGCCATTTAGTTAATGTCCATTTTAATGGCCTCCCAGCTTCAATGACTAATTCTCTGATTTCTCATAAAAGTGCCTGGAAGTTATCCCCAAGGACAGTGCGGAGGGAAGGGACAGAGGTCATGGGAAAGTACTTCAGATCCAAAACCCACATCTGCTGTCCCCACTCCCCAGCCACCCTTCAGCTGCCCCTCAACCAGCTGCAACAGCCTCTGACGGCTCACTGGTGTCAGGACCCACCTAGGGCCTTTGCCCCTGCTGGTTCCTCTGCTCCCACGGCTGGCTCCTTCTCCCCCTTCAGGGCTCGGCTGGAGTGTCACCTCTCTTAGTCTATTCATGCTGCTATAACAAAGCATCATAGACCGAGTGGCTTATAAAGAACAGAAATCCATTTCTCACAGTTCTGGAGGCTGAGAAGTCCAAGATCAAGACGCTAGCTCATTTTCTGGTTCATAGATGGCCATCCTTTTCCTTGTGTCTTTGTGTCCTCGTGAAGGGGTGAGGGATCTCTTGGGGGTCTCTTTAATAGGGACACTAATCCCATTCATGAGGGCCTAAGCCCCTCACGACCTGAGCCCCTCCCAAAGGGGATTAGCAAGTATTACCTCCTAATACCATCACATCGGGGGAATAGGTTTCAGCATATGAATCTTGGGGGACAGAAATGTTCGGTCCATAGCACCACGTCTCTGGGAGCCCCTCCTGAGGCACCCTGCTGCACACGGCCCCTGTGGTCACACAATCACATTGGCCCGTCTCCAGAGACCCTCCCTGCTTGACATTTCCTTGTCGGTTTGATTTGTCGTTCAGTCCGAACGCCAGACCTGGGAGGGCAGGTCTTGTTAGTCTTACTCACTGTTGTACCTAACACCTGTACCTGAACCTCCTACCTAGCACACGGCACGTGCCTGATGACCATTAATGGGTGAGGGAACTGATTCATTCACTAAGAATTAATTCACTAAGAATAGGTCACCCGAGACAATCACATTTTAACAAGGGAATAATCATAACCAATACCCACTCCGTGCCAGGCACTCTCTACATAACTCATTTAATTTTCCAATAAGGCGATATTGTTATGTACTGTTATGTCCATTTTATACCTGACTCCTGCATTTGTGCTTTGAACTCCCATGGGAAGAGCCATCCAGCTCCTTCATACTTGGGGCTTGAGTCGCCCCATAAGTTTGCTCTCATAAGCTCTGGCTGGAGCATGAGAGGCCTTGGAAGAGGGCAGGGGCCCAGGCCCAACACACTCCACGTCTCTTAGCACTGGCTCCCAGTCTGCCTTCCAACTGCAACAAGACTGAGGCTTGCTCTGAGGAAGGTTCTACGGCTTAAGGTTAATAATTCTTTCAAAATAATGCTTCCTGTGGAGCTGGCGTCGTGTTAAGCATTTTAGATAAGCTCACTCATTCCACCACAAAAGACCACAGAGTAGGTAGTATTATCCCTGTTTGTCTCGATGAAGAAACTGAGGCACAGAGCAGCTGACTACCTTGTCCAAGTTACATAGCTAGATAGTCTGGCTTCTGACCACTGCTCCAGACTCTCCCTTCTGTGAGACCGACCCTCACTGGAGGAGAAGGGAGGTAGAGACAGTGACAGGTTACGATGTGTCAGTTAAGACTTATTTGGTGGCCAATGGCAGGGAGCCATCCCTAACAGCTTTCAGCTAGTAGGAAAGGCCAGGCATTCGTTGTCTTACTTCAGGTATGGCTGGATCTAGAACCCCAATGGACTGGGTGTCTTTCACAGTTCAGTTCTGATTACTTTTGTGTTGGCTGCAGTCTCAGGCCCCACGGGGTGGCAAAATGGGGGGTGAATAGCTCCAGAACCATTATTAATTCCAGCTTTGAATCCAGTAGGAAGGAAAGAGTCTTTTTTCTAATCCTTCCAGGGAAAAGCTAACAATAACTCCTTTTCGAATCTGATTGGATGGCTTTGAGTTATGTACCCATCTATGAACCAATCGTGATGGCTAAAGGAATGTTGCAGTTCTCTGATTGACCAGTCCTAGGTATGATGTCAACCTTTGGGGAGGGCGAGGATCTGCTTAACCTAAGGCAGATAGAAAAGGGTGTGCAATAATGATTTTATCTAGGATCTCATCTAATCCTCACAACCAACATTGTTGATTAAATTGTGATCTCACCGATGGGAGGCGAAGAAACTAAATCTCAGAGAAGGTATATCACCTAATCAAAGTCACACAGCAAATAGAAAGCAGAGCCAGCATTCCTTACGTGGGGCTCATGCCACAACACTGAGCATCCTGCAATCGTGCTGGCCTTCCGGGGCCTTCCTTAGGCCACCTGCCCAAGTTCTGGGAATGTAGAGGTTGCCGAACCCACCCCAGATAGCACAGAAGCCTGCAAAGACAGAAGTCCGCCTTTCTCCTTATCTTGATCATTGTAGTGAGGACATAAATTCAGCAACATGTGCTTGGTCAGCTGCCCCGTTTTTCTCCTAAGAAGCAAATTTATGGGGCACACATGCACATGGGTGATTATTTCCTGATAGCTTATAGTAACAAGGCTCCTTTATTTCCCTCCAATAAATCCAATTTATATGGACTGGCAAATCAAACAGTGAATTTCCTGGTATCAGGAGGCTGTGAATTATTCACAGTGATTTAGGAAACTTGGGGAGATTAAGGTTTTGCATAATGCAAATAGGACTGGAAACATATGTGGTCAGACTCACTGTGGACATAATTAGGGCAACGAACACCAGGAGAAATTTATTTTCTTGGGACAGAGAAAGGTCTGCCTGGTATGCAAAAGACCAGAGTTATTTGCAACACGGGAGCAGGTAACATGGTTAGCCAAGCACCCAGTGACTTTGATTTGCAACTTTAAAGAATTCAAGGATGAATAAAACATGGAATTAATTGCCGAAGAACTGTCGCCAGCCTGCACTATATCTAAGCACCTTAGAAAGCATAAAATAACCCCAGACTGGGCCTGAGGTATCCCTGTTCCGGGCCCCAGAAATTGAGTTTGGTTTTTCAATACTTGGTTCTACCTAGAATTTTCACCCGTCAAGACGCTGTCTTGCTCATCCTGTGGGCCCCACCTCAAGTCTCCTCCTCCAGAAAGCCCTCTCTGGTTGCCCCGCCCCACAGGGAATGAAAGCTCCTTTGTCTGAACCCTGATTGCGATTGCCCCATTCCTCGAGTAAATATTCACTAAGCACCTGCTCCATGCCAGCCCCTCACTGTTCCGGGCGCTGGGGAAACAGGGTGACCAAAATAGCGATTCATGACAATGAGCAAAACGCAGAAATGAATGCGTTAGAAAATGGCACGTTCTGGGGAAAAAACAAAGCAAAGTGGGGAAGGAAGGATAGGAAATGCCAGGAGGTCGAATTTATTGCAGATTTCTGTAGGGTGGTCAGAGATGGTGACATTTATGCAGAGACCTGAAGGAGGTGAGGGTAGGAGCCATGAGAAATATCTATGGGAAGAATTTCCCAGGCAGAAGGACGAGCAAGAGCAAAGGCCCTGAGGCAGGGGGACGCCTGGGGGTCCGAGACGCTGCGGCGGCTGGTGTGGCTACAGTGACTTAGGGGCAAAGTGGCGAACGATGAGCCCAGACAAGGAGCGGGGCCGTCACGGAAAGCCCAGTCGTTCACTTCCCAATTCATTCATTCACTCAAAAAATATTTTTGAAGCCTTACTGTATTCCAGGACTTATGTGACAAGCAGATCCTCTGTTAGGGTGGGGCTCAAGTTCTGGTGGAAAAATAGAGAATAAGCAAATAAACATGTAAATAAGGCAATTTCAAATTTCAGAGAGTGATAAGGAGACTTCACGGTGACAAGGGGGAGGAGGTGGGCAGGGAAGTCCAATCGCCCTTGGCCTCCAGGCCCACGGTCTTGGGGGAATTCTCTCTAGCGACTCTTGCTTCTCCCGAAGCCCGTTTAGCAGATGAGGAAACTGAGCCCCTGCAGGGCAGGGATCCTGGCTCCCGCTTTTTGGTCTCTGTCCATGGAGTGGGAATCCGGGGAGCAGAATGAATTCCCTTCCCCGTGTCCAGCCAGCGTGGGGCTGTGGGGAGCTTCTTAGATGAGCAGCACCCTGTGGCGTCTCCTGCCCGGGAGGCCGTGCCCAGACCCTGGCCCTGTGCTGGCCGCACCTGAGGAGCAGCCGGATTCTGGGAGAGGAGAATCCTCAGCCAGGCAGGGGGATCCCCCAGACACACTGCAGACACCGGGGGTGCGTGGCTTGAGGGCTCTCTGGGGCCACGAGGCCGGGCCTCCTCTCCTGGCCCCAGTGGGCAGTGGGGATGCAGTTCCCAGGCTCAGGGCGGCGGGCAGGGGCCTGGCTGTGGAGTGGAGGGCAGAGCAGGCGTGTCTGGCTCTGCCGCCCCAGCTCTGACCCCGGCCCCCGGGAGGCTCTCTGGGCAGCTGCTCTCCCGTCTGCGGGAGCCTCTTGGGCTCCCGCTCCCGCCCTCACTGCCCACACTCCACTGTCCACACAGCCACAAGGATCCCTGCTCAGGACCTCCCATGGCCCCCACGGCACCCAGGGGGGCCCGGCCCTGAGAGGACACACTCGTGACAGCGTCCTCTGAGCCAGGCCGTGCCGGGCACTCCCCGCACCGTCACAGTGATCCTCTGTCTGCCTTCGAGAGAGGACTCTTGTCATCCATTTCTGACTGGGGAGTCCCCACGGTGTTTGCTGAATGAAGGAGCGAATGATGCAGGAACGAACAGTGGGGCGACCACCCCCTTCTCCGCTGCCCCAGGTCCTGTGAGGGCGCAGAGGAGGCCTCGTGCCCGGCTGGGTTGGCAGGTGTCCTCCTAGGTCCAGCAGCGATGCCCTGCTCCGCCCTTCACCTTGGGGTCTGGGTGTCACTTTAAAATGGAAGGCCCATTCACCAGGCCGCTGGACAGTCCGGCTCGCGGGGTGTTCCCATGCCTGTGGCCTCAGAAGGCGGGGTGACGGGAGAAAACAGATGTGAGTTTTTATGGGTGGAGGCTGGACAAGGCTCAGAAGGGCCGAGGTCCTGAGAGGAAGTGGCACCGGCCAGAAACTGTTTGTCTAGGCGCCTGCTGTGGACGTGGCCTCGAGTCCGCTCTGCCCAGCCAGGCCGGCTTGGGGGACATCTGTCCGGCCATGTCTCCCATTTCCATGTGAAAGGCAGACGGACCTGACACGGGGTCTGGGGACCGCCATCTGCTCCTGGGAGGGCTTTGTGCTGAGAGCCGTGTGTCCCAGGACAGGGGTGGGGGGCAGGCTGGGGCGGACGGGCGAGGAGAAGAAGGAAACCAACAGAAGGCGCTTGCGGGAGGGTGGGCGCCGAAGGGCAGGGCCGTCCTGGGCTGCTGTCACCGTCGGTGCCCGTCCCCTCCATGGCGGTTCTGGGCTCGGCCCAGCTCAGATGGGCCCCTCCCCGCCAGGGCCAGGCGGCTCCTGTGCAGCGGGTTCTCAGCCTTTCTCAGCTGCAGCCACGGAGCCAGCATCTGAACCCGCTCCCTCTGGCTCCATGGTCTGCCCACCAGGCCACCCTGCCTCGATCTTGTGGTGGCCAGTGTTGGGGATGGTCCCCAGGCTGCACCTGCTCAGGGGCCAGGAGCTGCCCCGCTTCGAGGGTCCCTTCGGCACTGACCCTCCTGGGCCTGCATCCTGGACACTCCAGCCAGAGGTGGCCCAGGACGAGAGTGCAAGGAGGGGCTCTCCTGGGAAGGCAGCGGGAGGGGACAGGTGAGCTGTCCTCGACAGTGACAGTGCCGCTGCAGTCCTGGGTGTCCAGGAAGGGGCAGTCTGTGGTCGTCTCTTCCAGCAGGGCCTGTGCGCACCGGGGTGGACCCTGGCTGGGTGCAGGGGGCCCTGAGTGTCAGGACGACCCATCGCCTCACTGCGGACGCCTCTCTGCGGCCTGAACCTCAGAGTGATTCCTTTTCCTCGTTTTAGCAGAGGCTCGGCGTGCCCGCTTTCCAGCAGGTTCAGGGGTTGGGGAGGAGGCGGGCTGTCCGGAAGAATATGTGTCTGAACAACTACCTGTATCCAGCAGGACCAGCGGGAGCGCCGGCAGGGGTTTGTCTGGTGACTGGGCAGGAGGGTGTCCTGGACACAGGCTCACTCCCTTCAGAGGTGACAAAGGAGGGGACCATTTACGCTTGGCCCCAGCAGGCAGCCGTATTGATTCAGATGTGCCGGGAACAGGAACTGGAGGGGACGCCGGCCACAGCCATCCCTGCAGAGCAGGCCGCATCTCACTCCCCTCCACGCCCGCCTGAGCTCACGCAGAGAGAATGCGCGCATATTCTGCTTGTAATTAAAAAGTGATTTAATCATCCACTGAAAACGAGGTTCCAGAATTAATAGTGAAGCGAATTCCAGCGGTGCCGTGTAGCCAGCGTCTCTTCTCCCCACTGTGAGAGGGTTGGGGGTGGGGAGGGGGGAGGCTCCAGGAGGAAGCGTGAGGTTCCTTCCTTGGCAGCTGCCACCGCAGCCCCTGAGCTCGGGGAAGATGCAGCCCAGGACGCCCCCAGGCCCAGAGCGCCCCTGAGGGTGGGCGAGACCAGGAGGAGCTGAGTTACAACCAGGCTGCAGGACTCGGAGCCCGCTCTGCCACCCAGCAGCGGTGTGGCTGTGGGCCAGTTACCAACCCCTCTGAGCCTCACTTACTCACATAGAAAGCAAGGATGATAACGGTCTCTCCCTCATAAGGCTGTTGGGAGGATTCCACAACCTCCTTGAGGCCTGGACTCTAATGTCCCCTCTGAGTGAGGCCGTTCCTGGCCACCCCACCGAAACAATCCCAACTAGCCCCTTGCCGCATGCTGTCCCTGTCCCCCTCATCCTCTTCATGGCACTTGCCATCACGAACGCACCACGCGTTTTACTCTCTCTTGCTCTTTGGCTTCCACCACGAAATATTAAGTCCTTGAATAAAGAGTTTTTTTTTTTGCTCATTGCTCATTGCATAATAGTTCTTGGCACATAGTAGGTGCTCAGTGAAGACTTGTTTGGGTGAAGTACTAAGTGAATGAATGAATGGCTAGGTGAATGAATGAATGAATGAATGAATGAGTGGGATGTAGAGCTCTCAGGGTGACTGCACATAGTAGGCTCCGCAGGCGTGTTAGCCAGCGCTGCCCATCAGCATCCTGCTGCCCGTCTCCATTCTTTTCCTTCCATTCATTTATTTGACAATTACCTGTTGGCCTACTTAGTGCCAGGTGCCATTTCTAGGCACTGAGTGAACACAGCAGTGGGGGGAAAAAAAGCCTTAAATTCCTGCCATCTTGGAGTTTACATTTCAGTGACGGCAGACAGACATTGAACAAGTAAATGATTAACTATAAAATATGTTAGATTGGGATAAATCTTAGGAAGAAGAAAATCTGTTGGGGGAGGGGCACGGGGAGTTATGGGGAGTAACGAGGATGCTATGTCAGCAAAGGGATTTGGAGGAGCCAGGTGGATATGGGAGTGAACAGGGGGCTCCAGGCCCAAGACACAGCGTGAGCTAAGACCCAGGTGGCACCCACCACCTGGAGAGTCGGAGGAGCTGCAGGAGCCGGTGTGGCAGAAATGACAAAAGTTGCAATTCCTGCACACGTGAGTGGAGAACTGAGAAGTGGCCTCGTCTCTTCTCTCAATATGTCCCGTTGTCGACGCCAGCTGCTCTCCATCCTCCCTTGGCAGGGCTGTTTCTCTGGATAAATACCTAGGGCTGCGCGTTGGGGAGGGGAGGGGGCTGCAGCCCTGCTCTGGCCTCCGCCTCCCTCAGGAAAGTGGTTAATTGTTGCATCTCAGGGTCACAGGCAAGTCAGGGGCGCTGGAGAAGGAAACTGAATGCTCCATCTGCCAGCCACATGAGATCAAATCCCCAAGGAGAGACCTGCATCCCAGCATGCCCGTCAGATGAGAAACGCTTGTTCACATTTCCTTTATTGTTTGGAAATGACATTCATAAAATAAAATAACATAGCTACACATATCATCACACGAAGGCCAGATAGAAAGGTGAAATCACGGTGATTCTAAAGAAAGGTTATTTAATATCTGACGAAGTGTTTCCTGTCCTTGAATCTTCGAGTATGACTGCCTGGAATGAAGCCAGTGGGTGTCCACAGGTCAGTGCAGGAGGACGGTGACCACAATGGTGACACACACAGAGGAATTGAACTTCTCTTTCATGTGTCATCTCATTTAACTGACCGAGGGCAGATGCAGATGCTGCTGTCATCCCCACGCCCACCGGGTCTCCCAGCAGGAGGGAAAGGCCGGGACACCCAGCTACCTCCAGGCACCTGGCACATACTGGGTACTTCTCCGCGCGCTGACTCCCTAAACCCGGCACAGTTGACGTTTCCATCATCCCCATTGCACAGAGCAGCACACTGAGGCTCAGAGGGGAAGATGACCTTCCCTGGGTCACACAGCCAGTGAGTGACAGAGGACAGTCATGCAATCAGTTGTGTCAGTGCTAAATACCTAGCTCTGCCCACATCTCCACCCGGCATTTCCTCCAGATGCAAGTGGGAAGAAGATTCTCCAAGGCCGAGCTTGCTCCCAAGTGGGCTGTTGGCTCAGAGAAGGTTGAGGGCAGTGTTTTGGGGTCCCCTCCACCCCACGAGTTCCACTGGACTAACTCCGGACAAGGAGCCGGGGCTCCTGCAGGGGACATGTGCTCGCTTCTCAGACGGGGGAGGAGCTGATGAGAATTAAGGGCCCCATTTAGGGCTGCGCCCACACTTCAGCCCTGATCCTCAAGTCGCTGATGGTGGAATTTCAGCACCTTGAGAGATACTGGTGGGAAAGAACCAGGGACCCCATTTCTCACCGTTCTCCGGTCCTCACCTCCACGGCTCACCTCTAGGCCCCTCACTGTCGCAATGCATGCTACACCTTCCTGCAACATGACGGGCGTTTCTCTGAATCTCTTTTCTTGGTCTTTGGGTTGCGAATGGGAGAACCCAAATCGAACTGGACTAAAACAAAACCAAGAACAAGAAACAAAAAATGCCTGGCTCGCTTTTACACATTGACCGGTTGGCTTCAGGCATGTCTGCATCTAGGGGCTCCTACGATGTCAGTAAGATGCCACCTCTCCATCTCTCAGGCCCTTTCCTCTCTATTGTCCACTTTCTCAGACTGGCTTTTCCAGATGGGGACAAGATGGTCACTAGCAACTCCAGGCCTCCATTCACCAACTCCGCAGCCCCAGTAGAAACCAGATACTGCCTTCTGGAGTCCTCCAAAGCCCCAGGGATGATGCTCATTAGCCAGGCCTAGGTCACATGACAACCCCATGCAGAGGAGGTTAAGCCACATGGACTGAGAATGGGAGGAGTGTCCACTGCCAACCCCAGGGCCCGGTGTCAGGGTGCAGGCTGGGGTGTCTGCGCCGGTAGACAGCAGCATTGAGTCGTAGGGAACAGTCCCGCCAGGGCGGTCGGGCTGCGTTCCTGCCTGTACAGCCTCCGAACCCCTCTGGTCCTTCCAGAGGCCTCAGCGTCCTGATTACTCCGTGGTCCACTCCTTTCTCTGCTCGCATCAGCTAGAGCTGGGTCCCTGGTTTGCTGTGCAAAGCTCTGACACTCTGATGCTAAAGCTTCATTTTACAGATGGAGAGACTGAGTCCAGCGGGGAAGATGACTCTCCAGGGACACACTGGACAAGTGGTGGAGCCGGGTTTGAACAGGTAGAGCAGCTCTTGGCCACGTTCCCAGCTCTGACTTCCCCGGTCTCGCAATGCCCCATTCGCTCAGGTGTTCAGGCCGGTTCATTATAAGGACTGAGCCATTGGTCACTTGTTTGAGCCAAACCTGAGCACCATCCTTGGTGCTTATGGCACCTGCGGTCCCCCAGTGTGGCTCTTCAGCTTCAGCCCCAACACGGGTCCACCTCCACATAGCTGCCCTGTTTTTCTCCAGAGCCACCATCACCCGTCCCTGGATCACTGCAGACGCCTCCCCACTGGCCTCCTGTCTCCACCATGGGGCCTCTAGAGTCCACTGTCCCCACAGCAGTAAGATGACACTTTAAATGTGTAAGTCGGATCTTGTCACCCCTCTGCTCGCAGCCGGGCCCCCCAGCTCCCCACCTCACTCAGCGCAGAAG
>NW_006442491.1:30784554-30785083 GCF_000325575.1 Pteropus alecto
TGTCCTTGTGTCCACCCCGCCCCGCCCGGCTCTGTGACCCACACAGCGGGTTGAGGTGGTGTGTGACCCACACGGCACGGCGGGTTGGTGTGTGACCCACACGGCGGGTTGAGGTGGTGTGTGACCCACACGGCGGGTTGAGGTGGTGTGTGACCCACACGGCGGGTTGAGGTGGGGTGGTGTGCAGTGCTCTCTTGCCTCTGGCTTTGAGTCTGGCCTCCCAGGGGGAGCCCCAGCAGGAGGTCGGCGGTGGGGGGTCGGCGTCGTGCTGGGGTGCTGGTTCACGTGGCTCCCTCCTCGGGGGCTGGCTGTGCCCGGGCCTCCTTTCTTTTCATTCATTTATTTATTTTTAATTTTTAAGTTATAGTTGACCTACAGCATTATATGAGTTTCGGGTCGGCCTCCTTCCTATTTCTCCTCCACAGGAAGATCTCTCTGCCCCGGGGCCTTTGCACTTGCCGCCCCCCCTGTCTGGGAGGCAGCGCTTCCTCGCCCAGCTCTTCCCACACTGGCTCCATCCACCTTTCAG
>NW_006442491.1:30785464-30795532 GCF_000325575.1 Pteropus alecto
CACATGACATAGTTCCCTGGGAGGAGCTTTGAATGGAGCCCCCCACGGAGCCGATGCCCACCCACAGCGCCCGCCGACACCGGGGCTAGAGCGAGGTGTTTATGTGGACTCTCCCTCCTCTTCGCACAGAGGACTGTCAACCCTTTGTGGATTTCTGCTTCGTCCTGCTCATTTCTCTTCTCCAAGAGCGTCTGGGGAGGATTTATGGGAGAAAGAGCAGAATGACGCCCGAGTCTCTTAGAGACTGGGGACATCAACCCCAACATCTTCCGAGGGATGGCAACCGTCACCTGGATAAAATCACCTGGTTTCCTCGAGGCGTCCGCCCCCAGCTCCTCTGTCCCCTGAGGCCCCGTCTGCCTGCCCTTCACGGCCCAGCCCAGTGTCACCTCTTCCCTGAAGTCTGCTCTTTGGTTCCTGGGTCACAAGACGGGTCTCCTCTGAGCCCCGGGGCAGCCCTGCCTGCCCGCTCACTGGGGTATTCCCATGGGAACGTCCTCCCTCCTCCTCCCCAGGCCCTGCCCTTGGACATCACCCCTCCTGGGCAGTCCCCACTGGTCACATCCTCCAGGGACCCTAGGTTCTCCTTGGGGCTGTTTCCTAACCAAGGGCTCATCATGGAACACGTCGCAGACAGGGCCACGTTATGTCACAATACACCATGAAGCAAAGCTACAGCTTGAAACCTCTGTAAATATTTTAAAATAATGAAATTACACTTCAAGTCTTATAAAACATTCATTGTATGAAAGGCCCCTATACGGTAAAACTATACACATACACATTAAAAAAATAACTGTCTAGAATCATAAATACGACAAAATTAATATATTGGCTGGAACAGACATTAAACCTTTTATTCACACAGATAAATGCTTGTTTTTCTAGAGTTTAGGAGGCTCTTTTGAAATAATTTATCGGGCCCAAGACTGTGACAAAAGGCAACCCGAAGCCCGGGCTTCGGGGTAAATCAGGGCATACCTGGATCCAGTCTAGGCTTGATCTTGAGGACCGTGCGACCTTGGGAGAAACGTCAGACCCTCGCTCTTCAAGATCCTCATATGTGAAATGGAAATAATAACAGGACCCTCCCTCCTGGGTTGTCCTGAGGATTCGACAAAATCACACCTGGGAACAGGTGCGAGCTCATTACAGCAGAAGGCTTCCACTAACTTGAATGCACAGAGTCCCCTCCAGGGACTGCCCCGGACACCCCAGGCACTGCTGAACTCCCAGGGGAGATGCCTTGGTAGATGGCTATAAACAGCCAAAACAATAAAAAAAATACACACATATAAAGTGCATATCGATGATACAACATCCGCTAATGTAATAAAAGATACATAACTCAGATTAAAACATACAACTCTCTCTGGCCCATAAATGTGACCTACAACTTGCCCATGAGCTAGAGCAGACTACACCTTTCTTTAATTCTCATCTGTTGGGCCTCTAAGACTTTAGAACAAGGTCCTCGTAGACCTGTCAGTTGCTCCCAGTTTGATCTGCTTTTCTGGACTTTGGAATTCACGCACCCCCACACACACTCTCTGAGGAGGTGCGTTCCATCTGCTCAAGACTCAAGAGCTTTCATCCCTTCGTCGGATATTTATGGAGCACCCACTTTGTGCCAAGCGAGGTTCTCAGCTCTAGGGCTGAGAAGATATACATATACATACACACATACACACATATACATATATATGTGTATGTGTATATATATTATATATATACACATATACACACACACACACACACACACATATAGATAGATGGATAGAAAAATAGACAGAGAGACAGACATATAGATAGATAGATAGATAGATAGATAGATAGATAGATAGATAGATATAGATAGATAGATAGATAAAAATCATGGCTTTCTGGGAACTCATAGTCTAATCAGGTGAGATAAAGACAAGGGGAAAGAAGAAAGGATAAAGGCTGGGGAGGGAAGGAGAAGAAAGGAAAACAATCTTCAGAGCGTCGAAGGTCTGCTCTGTGCTGGGCTAAACGCACGGTCTCCTCGGAAGTTCCCAGAGATCTGTGAGGTGCAGGTGCTGCTGTTTACATTTTACAGAGGTGGAAACCGAGGCCCAGGGAGGTTAAAGACTTGTAGCTCGGAAGTGATGGAGGCATGACTTGAACCCGGGTTCATCTGGATTCGAAACCTCTCACAGGTCTGGAATGAACTGATGAATTCCAGAGCGAATGGATGAGTGAATGCACGAGCAAGCACACAGACACACCACTGTACGGTCCCTGCAAGTGGGAATCCCAAGAGGGCTTTTCAAAACCCAAGGAGAGTCTAGGCTTCTCTCTACTTCCCTTTACCTGCCTTTTAACTCCCAAGAATTAGTCAGGATCAAGATCAAGGCACCTCCTCTGTCCTCTTCTCCCAACCTGCTTCCTAAGGCATGTTGCCTAGACTACCATGTAGCCCCCTAACCACTCCGCCTGAGTCTGCCCTCACGCCCTACAGTCCAATGTCTGCTGGCAACCAGAGGAATCCTGCAAAGACTGGAGTCAAGCCATGCCTTCCCCGCCCAGAGCCCTCTACGGCTCCCACCTCACTCAGAACAAAAGCCAAGGTCCCTACGAGGGTCCGCAGGCCCCACATGGCCTGCGTCGCCTCTGCCTCTCAGGCCTCAGCTTCTAGCCATCTCCCCTCCCTCCCCTGCTCCAGGCTCACAGCCGCTAACACAGACACACTTCCCCTCGGAAACGTTTGTCCTTGCTTTTCCTTCTGCCAAGGAAGTTCTGCCCCAGCGTCCTCCAGCTCCCTCCATCACCTCCCTCAGGCCTCTGGTTAAATGTCTCCTCCTCCGTGAAGCCCACCCTGACCACCTATTTTCTTGCCGCAGCCTCACCCCCTTTCTGTCTTGTATTTTTCTCCATAGCACTTGTAACCATCCTATATACTATATATGTAGATAGATAGATATCTATACATATCTCCATTGCTGTTTGTCTCTCCCTCAAATCGAATGTCAGCCCAAGAGGGCAGGGATTTGTTTCCCCAGTCCCTACTTGGAATCCTTTTCACGTCCATTAAAACAAAAAGCAAACATCGAAATCAAAAGACTCCTCAGCACATTCTGGATGCCAGGCGTGGTGACGACCTCTGCTCTGCCCGTCAGCCAGGCCCAGATCAGGGGGCCAGAGCACTCTTTGCTTTGTCTGGTTTCTGTGAGCATCGGCTCTTGGCACAACTCACATGTACATATTCTATGAGAACCTCGTTTGAGTAAACCGAGTCCCCAGTTAGGAACCGGAATTTCCTGAAAACGACAGATCTCTCCATCATCTCACGTGCCAAGGACGGTGCTGGGATGGCAGGGAGCTTTTGTCCGCTCACTTCTGTATCCTCAGCACCTAGAACCCAGTGGTTGGTATAAAGTGGGTGCTCTCTAAATGTTTACCTTTGAATCCTTGTGCGAGGGATAAACAGTCGCTGAGGAGAGTGACTTCAGCTTGGGTGGGAGGAGTCACACTCAAACTGAAATGTGAAGGATGAGAAAGAACCACCAGTCAAAGATGTGGGGCAACAGCAAGTGCAAAGGGCCTGGGGCAGCAACGCAGTTGGAGACTTGGAGGAACAGCAGAGTTGTTCCAGGAGTTGGAGCAGGGAGGTGAGCGTGGCTGCAGTGGAAAGAGTTGGAGCAGAGAAGGCGGACGGGTCAGCAGGGGCCTGACCATGCAGAGCCTGGAGCCAGGATGGAGAGTTTGAATTGTCTCCTAACAGCAGTGAGGAGCCACTAAAGAGCAGAGGATGACATGATTTGATTAATATTTTTAATAGCTTGTTCTGACTGCAGGGCCTGGGCATGGACTGAGGGAGGCCGGAGTGGATGCCGGACACCAGGGAGGAGGCTGCTGTGATTATCTGGGAGGGCCGTGATGGATGATGGGGCTCAGCAAGAGAGGCCCGTGCGGGGGTTCAGACGCTCTTTGGAGATAGGCTTGGCATTCCAGTGCGGTGATGTGGAGTCGCATTAAGGTTTGGGAACAAAGCCCCTGCTAACAGTGAGGTGTGGCTATGTCTGGAAATTCTCTTGTTTCCTGGATACATTCACGTGGGAATCTCATGGGAAGGAGAGGTGACTGGATTAGTGCTCTGTCCAAAATGCCATCATAACACAACCCTAATGGCCCTCAAGCTCCACACAGTCCCAGATGCTCCCAGGGGGGGTCTCTGCCCCAGGCTTTCCCACTGGGCTTCCTTTCCCAGAGGACAGCCTCTGCTGGAGTCAGCACACAGCTGTAAAACTCATGTTTGCTTTGCTAATTGATATAAATGACTTGCCTTTCACAGCCCAGCATCCGTGCTCAACACATCCACGTTAATTGGGTTGGAGGAGGAAAATTAAGTGCTTCAATTTGCCATTTTTCAGCATGAAAAATGGGAAAGGAGAAGATCACCCGGCTGAAAGAGAGGAGCGGTGAGAACTGGAACCCCTGGGGTGGGCAGGGGGCAGAGGCTGCCTGGGCAAGGCTCTGGACTCCTGCGGGGAGCAAGGGAGAGGCGGGTAGTGATGAGGTCAGAGCTGCCAGCACCTCCAGCGTCCTTCATATGCATGGAGTGTTTAAAAACAACAAAGTGCTTTTCAAAGGCAGTTCTCATCCAATGCTGGCGGCTGCCCTGTAGGGGACCCCTGCCTGACCCCTGGGTCAGATGAGAACCTAAAGTTGCAGGCATGGGAAACCCAACTCTGAGAGATGTAAGCAAAAAGAGAATGTGTAGGCTTGTACACCAAGGCTGAAGCGGGCCTCAGGGAGGGCTGGATCCGGGACTCTAGTCAGTGTCTTCCAGGCTGGCAGCGCTGCTCTGTTCCTGGGGCCAGATGCCTGCGCAGCAACCTTGAGGGAAGATCTTCTCTTCCTGGTTGTACCTGTGGATTCTCGGGATTCACCTGATTGGACCAACTGGGTCACATGTTCATCCCTGACCCAAACACTGGGGACAAGGTGGTGGGGCTTATGGCCGGGGCTTATGGCCAGGGCTACCTGCCAAGGCGCCTCGACGTCAGTTAGAAAAGGTGCTTCTTCCTCTTAGGAGAACCAGCCCCGCGCCACGACACACGCTTGCTAGGTAGGAATTTCAGCCCCTTGTGTAGGCACAACCTGCTGTGTATACCCAGTGGTCCGGATCTGCAGCTTGCCGGGCCTGGATCCCGGGTCTCGGTGGGGCTTATGGCCAGGGCTACCTGCCAAGGTGCCTTGACGTCAGTTAGAAAAGGTGCTTCTTCCTCTTAGGAGAACCAGCCCCGCGCCACGACACACGCTTGCTAGGTAGGAATTTCAGCCCCTTGTGTAGGCACAACCTGCTGTGTATACCCAGTGGTCCGGATCTGCAGCTTGCCGGGCCTGGATCCCGGGTCTCACATGGAGCTGGGTGTGGAGTCCACCCCACTCATAGCAAGTGAACCGAGAGTGGAGGACAAAGGTCCCCCAGCAGATGATCAGGACGTTATGCCCAGAAGGGAGAATTCATTCATTCTCTTAACTTATTTTTATAAAATGCCCACTGTGTGCCAGGCACTGTGCTAGGCACTGGAGACACAACAGTGAAGAAAGTGGCAAAATTCCTCCTGAAGCTTATATCCTAGCAAGGGAGAGGGACAATAAATGAATTAATTGACTAATCACAGAATGTCAGATGATGATAGTGCTATGGAGAGAAATAAAGCAGAACAGGAAGACTGGATGAGCGATGTCATTTACTCAAACAACAAGGTGACATTTGAGTAAAAATGGAGAGAGGTGAATCATGTGGCTGTCTCAAGGGAGAGAATTCCCCCAAATGAAAACAAACAAACAAACATGCAAAGGCCCTGGGGCCAAAGATGCGTTGGCCTCCTGCAAATAAAGAATTTGGTTTTTACTCTTACCTCGAAAAGCCCCTGGAGGGTTCTGAGCAGAGAAGGGACATGATCTGACCTGGGTTCTAACAGGATCACTCAGATTGCTGTCTGTCATGAGGGGGTGCTGAGGCCGGGAGGCCAGAGTTGGTGGCCGCAATAGTCCAGGGGAAAGAAGATGGTGCTTTGGACTTGGGTGGTGGCAAAGGTGGTGATGAGAAGCGGCTGGATCCTGGATATAATCTGGAAGCAGAGTTTGAAGATTTACATCCTGAGTGAGCACGAGAGCAAGTGCCCTGTGTGGGTGGCGAACTAAGTAGTCGCGGAGTCAAAAGCAGGCGCTCCTTTTGTTTAAAAGTCATGCAAGTACTGCACACCTGTCTCCTCCCTCCTGCTTCTCAGGTCCCACCCTCTTGGGAGGGCTGAGTCCACAGTGGGAAATCTAAGGTGGACAGGGATGGACATATAGAGACAGAGATCGTGGATGTCCGTGTGGTCCCTCATCGCAGGGCGGGACAGTGAGTCTGAGAGGTGGGAGGTGCCTCAGCCAAGGTCATGAGCTCCAACTGGCCAGAGAAGAGTTTTCAGCCCAGGGCAGCACCTGTAATGGTCACAGAAGGCATGAGGTCACAGGTGGAGGCCTCTCTCTGGAACCGCACCCCTGTGTCCAGAGGGGAAGCTCTAATGTGTACCCCGAAAAGCAAACTGTGAAATGTGAGCAACCCCAGAAAGCCTTCTCTCCACCTTGCATTTCCCCAGGGGCTGCTGACACCCCAGCAGCGCTCCTTCCCCCCGCTTGGAAAACACAAATGAGCAGCAGCTAATGCAGACCCATCCGTCAGACTGTTTTCCTCCTCCTGAGAGGACCCGCAGGGACACAGCAGGGGAGGAGGAGAGCTTCGGGGCCCGGAGGAGCGTGGGGAGGAGGGAGGCAGGAGAATGGGCTGGAGGGAGGCTGACAGCAGGACACTGGCCCCTCTCAGAGCTCTGCGGGGGCCCCATGATTCCCCCATCACACCTGGGTGCAAATCCACACCTCGTCCCCAAATGTGCTTGTGTGCCTGCCCGAGCACACACCCACAGGGACACGTGTGCGCACATACCCACATGCATGCGAAAAGCCCTCCTATAGCACATGTGCTTGTGTGCCTGCCCGAGCACACGCCCACAGGGACACGTGTGCACACATACCCACGTGCATGCGAAAAGCCCTCCTATAGCACATGGGTATGCGGGGATGGAACATAGATCTCGCGTGATCACCGTGTGTGCACAGGGATTATATGAGGCGCCTAACGTTGAGATGCTTTATCGGTTGGCTACATCCCATTCCCTGTGGCATTTACTTTTCCAGACCTGCACGACCTCCAAGGCTGGTGAAATGCCACCAGTTAGATGTTCACCAAGGCCTGCCTGACCCCAGCCTTCCTGGGGAGAGACGTTTAATTCTCCTTCAGTCTTTGATGCTTGGGTCTACTCCCCGCCCCCACGCCTACCAAGCGAGGCCTGGAGTCTCCTGCACGCTCCCTCCCTGCCTCTGGCTCCTCCCCAACCACCTTCTCAGCCAAGAACAATGAACCCAACAGCTCCAAAGAGGTTGGCCTGAGGCACACGGGACTGGAGTCTTCCCCCAACAGCTCCAAAGAGGTTGGCCTGAGGCACACGGGACTGGAGTCTTCCCGTCTCACATTAATTTTAATGATAATGATGATAATAAAATAGCTGCCATTTATCAAGCAATTACCACACAGTGGGCACGTTCCAACTACCTTAATACACAGGGTCTCACTCAAGTCCCCACCCAAGGCTCCAGTCAGTGGTGATCGCAGTTATCGTTACTGCCTGCTGTTTATAGATGAGGAAACCGAGGCACCGGTTGGTCAGCGAGTGACCCAGGTTGTGGCGATGGAGGCAGGATTTGAACTCGGGCACGTTGATTCCAGGGTAAAATGATCTCCGAGAGGGAAGTGGGTCAGGGATCCCTGTGGGCGGGGTCCTCGCCCCTCCAGGTTCCAGAACTGCTGTAAGCAAGTCCATCGGTCCTGGCTGTGGAATAACCGAACTGAACTGGGCAGGACAGAACAGCGGCCCCAGAATAAAACCCCACGAGAGATGAGACGCTTATTCTTGCCGGGCGTGGGGCTAGGCACTGGGGTGTACGGGTGACCAGACAGAATTCTCTCCCATGAGGGGTGCTGGGGGCTGAGAACACATCCCAGACAGAGCAGAATGGTTTTCATCCTGGATTAGTTCGCCCAGTTCTAGGACTTGCAGAAGGCTGTGCCACTTCTCTGTGTCTGTTATTCCCTTTCTCAAGATGAAAATGCCAATAAATAGCATCTGCCTCATACAGCTATACTATAGAAGATTAAATAATATATCGATTGCACCGGGTACATACCAGTAAGAAAGATTCAAGAAAAGAATCACCATTATTATGATTGCTATTGTCGCTATTATTGTAAATGAACGAGGAAGATCTAACTACTCGGGGAACGATTGGAGCATTTACTTCTTGCCCTGTGCTCTTTACAAAATGTGTGGGGTGGTGGGGGGGGCCACATCTCACGGCATCGTAGAGATTTTCCCAGCCTGCTTTGCAGGCGTCAACCCATTTTGCAGACAGGAGAATGGAAGTCAGGAGGCTGGGGCATGGGCGTCTAGAGGCAGAGGCAGGGATGAAGGAGGTGAGGGATGACTCCAGTGCAGTGCACCAGCAGCCTGGAGGAGACAGGAAAGGAAATAAAAAGCAACCTCAGTGCGCTGCCTCCCGCAGGGCCTCCAGCCTGGCTGATTCTCGGCACATGGGCTCCCTGGCGGAACTTGAAATTGCGCTTGTCTCCCTGATGTTTTCTTGAGAAGCAATGGGTATTGTCTTGGGGACAGGGCCAGTCCTTCAAGCAGCTTAAATCACCATTGCTCACCTGGCTGGACCCAGGGCAGTAATAATACATTGGGTTAGGCACCCACAGGTCCCCCACGGCATTTACCACGAGTCACCTGTGCTGAGTCATAGGCTTCTCAGAAAGACGAAACAATGACAGGACTTTCAGCGAGCGGCTCCTTATCCCCCGCTGGCCACCAGTACTGCATCTTGAGGTCAGCTCGGGCCTCCCTGAAAAGTCTTGTCTCACTCTGTCCCCACTGTGTCCCGCTGCCAGACCCTTAGCCCAGGCTCGATCCTCACGCCCATCAACCTGGCTCCCTGGGATCCTGCCCTGACAGGGGGTTTTGTCATGCTCTAATTTGAGAAGTGGCTGATAGATATACAAGTACAAAGAACAAGAACAAATGCACACATATCGACAAACCCAGAGGGGACAATTATTAACATTTTATCCTATTTGTGCCTTTAGTTCTTTTTTAAATAAAGGCAGTAAAAATTAAAGATACAATTAAAGTTTCTTTTATCTCCTATAAATTCCCATTCCCTTACTTTATAGACCATAATTGTGAATTTATAGTGTGCCTTTCTAATAAAGTTATTTTAAAAAATATTTTCAGTAGACTTTACTTTTTAGAGTGGTTTTAAACTCACAGCAAAATTCAGGGGAAAGAAAGAGATTTTCTATAGACACCCCGCCCTGCCCCCACGCATATGCACCGCTTCCCGCATTGTCGACTTCCCCCACCAGAGTGGGACATTTGTTACAACAGATGAACCTACGTGGACACATCATTGTCACCCAAAGTCCATAGTCTACATTAAGGTTCATTCTTGGTGTTGCACATTCTGTGGGTTCGGACAGTGTATGACGGCGCACATCCACCATTATAGTGTCATACAGAGTAGTTTTGCTACTTTAAAAATTCTTGTGCTCTGCCTATTTATCCCTCCCTCCCCCTTAGACAGGTGATTTTAATTAAATACTGTCAATAATGTTTTCCACTGGGCACCATCTTAGCTCTCAACTTGTCCTTCGCATCTTGGCGAAGGCCCTTCTCTCCCAGCATCTTGGACACTTGCCATCTACTGTAACGGAGACGCCAGCAGGTTCAGGGCAGAAAGTATTGGGGCTCATCTTGGGACACACTATGTCTAGGATGCCTGTATACTTCCAAGTGGGTTGTCCAGTAGCAGCTGGAGACCCACATCTGGAGATTCAGAGAGAGAATAAATAGTTTTGCGGGGTACAGAACCAACACTTCCTTAAGGCCCTGCTTCCCAGGCAGTCACATGGTGGGAGAGGCAAGGGCTGGTTACTAT
>NW_006442491.1:30795570-30832116 GCF_000325575.1 Pteropus alecto
TCCCTCCCCTCCCCTCCCCAGCCCGCCACTGATATTTACTCTTCTGCTGTCTGTCATGCTAACTGCACAGCTTGTTTGTGAGATATGCTAATAAATCCACCATGTTATCACATTAGCAGTTTTCCAGCTGAGAATCTCCCCTCTTCCTCTGGGGGCGGCAGGCACCCAAACGTAGCCCCCATAATCAGGCTGTTAGCACAGCTAATTATATTCTTCTAACAAGATGGTGAGAAGCTTCCTAAGGCTTCTCCAGACTCAAAATTGTTGACACGGATACTAGAAGGGTCACTCTGACAGGCTGGTCTAGATGCCGCAAGAGACTTTTAGGACTAGCCAGGTTCCCCATTCCCCTCATTCAACAGAAGGGGAGGCTGAGGTCCAGAGAGGGGCTGACTGTTCCCATTTTGCAGATGAGCAGAAGTAAAGTGATGATGCACCCAAGTCAGCTCAGGACTGGGGACCAGGGTCCAGGCCTCCTGTCTTCCACACCAGGACTCCATCCCAGGACCCAGCTCATCTCTTTCCTGCCAGGTAGAAAGACCTTTCTCCCCAACGTGGAGGGTCAAACAGGGACAGGACGCTGTGTGACCACTGGTGCTTAGACAAGGAGGGACTTGCTTCTTACCTCTGTCCATAGAATCCTGCCCACCCTCCCACACTTACCAAGTCCTCCTCCAGGAAAAGCCCACCGGCTTCCAGGGCTTTCCAAGGATGCCATGGTCTGTACCTCTCAGGTTAACTCTTACCTTCCTACTGCCCGGTCTCCTTGACCAACACTCTCTCCATGCGATTCAGTGGAGCTGGTCACACACTCCTGGTGCCTGAGGTTGCCCGGCATTCAGACCTGGGCATTCTGTGTGTTCCACCTCCAGCCATGGTGATGGATCAGACACAGGCATATACCCAAGCTGGTCCGACGCAAACGGACTAGGCATGTCAGCTGGAATGAAAGGGAAGGAGAGGCACTTTTTTCTCTGGGGTTCTCTGGCTCTGTGACAGTGATGCACGCCCATGGGAAGCCTGCTTGGGAAGCCAGCCCAGATAAGAGTACAACTGGCCATGACACGTTGGGTTAAAGGTGACAGAGAAATCCACTCAAACTAGCTTAACAGAAAAAAGAGAATTTATATTAGCTCAATAAATCTCAGCTAACTCAGAGAATTTTGTCAGAACTCTCTCAACTCAGCTCGCCTTGCCTGTGTCAGCTTCACTTTCAAGCCATCTCAGCCACCCTAGCCCAATGAGGGCATCTTTCTCAACGCTGATGCCAAAGCCCTGGGACTGATTCCATCTGGACCAACCTGGGTCACATGTACAACCCTAAACCAATCACTGTAGTCAGGGGAATGGGATGCTCTGATTGGTCAGATCTTGATCATGTGATAACCAGAGCCCCCAGTGACTTTACTCTACCTCCTGCCCCCATGATTCACTGAGAACAAGTAGGTTGCTTAGCAACCAGCTCCTGTTTTTTTTTTTCCTCCACCCAAGATTGGGAAAGCCACACCAAGGTCCTGAATGTTGAATTATAGGGATCCTCGGTACTTGGATTTCAGCTGACAGAGGCTTCTTGGAAGAGAGGACAGCAAGATGACCTGACAGTAACACTTACTCACTAAGAGACCTTGAACAAATGACTCCATGTCTGTCCCTTTTATGTAAAATGGAGATGCCTCAGAGGGTTGTATAAAGATCAAATAAGGTAATTTGCGATGGGGACTTGAAAGAATGACTTTCCCATGGTTGGGCTCAGTAAAGACAGCCAACGATTAACTGGGATGAGGAGAAGATGCCCTTTACAACGTCTGGTCAGATGCCCTTTCCCCTGTCTCCCTTCCATCCCCCCTCCCTTCTCACCCTCTCTATCTCCCAGGTCAAAGGAGGGGGCAGATTTCCAATGTGGACATCTCCTCCTCACTAAAAGCTCCTGAATGCCTCCCTCATGGCCCTCAAGGTCAAGTCCAGGCTCCTCATGTTGATCTACAAGGTCCTGCAGGATCCAGCCAGCCCCTGCCCACCTCACTTCAGCCACATGAGGCCTTTTTCACTTCCAAATACACCAAGCCTATCCAGCCGCTGGGCCCTTGCCCCTCCCTGTTCCCTCTGCCTGGAATGGTCTCCCCCAGATATCACTGTAAGTGACATCCTAAGCTCATAGAGATCTCTTCTCAAATGTCACCTTCCCCGAGCATCTGATCTAACACAAACCACCTCCCCTGATTTCCTTTTGGTCCTCATCAGCCTGTGACATATTCCTTTGTGTCACCTCTCATTATCTGAAATGGTCTTGGTCTCGTATTGTGTTTTTCTTGCCTGTAAGGGGTATCTCGGGGTTGAGGGGCATCATCCAAGGTAAATCAGGATAAAAAAAAGCCAAGTCTTAGAGCCTGGACTGGGGTCCTTCTTCCTATATAACTAAAGGATGCTTTAGAAAGGAAAGCTGTGCTGGATCCTACCGAGCCAGCTGTGGGGTCCTCAGACACCAGAACCAATCACTGTTTGCTGGAGGCTGTGCTAGGTCGTCATGGAGGCTGCACCCTCTCTCCTGCACCTTAGTGGTGAAAAGGACAAAAGCTGGCTGCCCACCAGACCTTCTCCCAGAAAGCAGGGCTGCCCACCAGACCTGTCAGACCCTTCTCCCAGAAAGCCGCCACCTGGTGAATAATTCAGTGGCCCTGAGAGCTGCATTGGCAAAAACCAAACAGCCTGCAGAACTGTTTCTTATTTTTAATCTGCTCGAAACCAGGATCTCAAAAGCACTTACTTTTTTCCATCCTACTAATTTCTGAGGCAATTAGCTGTTGGGTATTCTTGCCCGCCAGCTCCTTCTCTGCATGTCTACTTATTTGCTGCATTCGCTCCTGCCCAGATATGCCAGCTGTGAAGAACTTTGTTAATCTACTCTTAAGCTATAATTTTTAACAAGCCTCTTAAATGATAGAGGCATCTGTGCATAAGTAGCACATGGTAAGCCTCCCCTTGGGACACTAACCTGATTTGTTATAAATGCTGTTACTACCGAGCTTTATATATTAACATCTTTAACACAAAAATATGTGATCTGATATCCCACAGCCCAGCTCTGATGCAGACGGACAGCTCAGATGGGAGTTAAGAACCTGGAAGACATCAGCCTGAAGGGTGAAAGAAGCCAGTTTTAAGTATTTTAAGTGAAGCCATGCCCGCCAACCCAAACTTGTTGTTTCCAACATCAGCCTGGGGACATGTGGAGAAAAACAGACCCAATTTATTTCCATGACCAAATCTTCCCTCCACGCTGGGCCAGGGGTGAGGTCACCCTGACACCTCTCTGTGGCTCTAGTGGGCTGGAGAGGGCCCCCTCCAACTACAATAATGAGACTTCAACTCCAGTGCCCAAATGACCCAGCCTGCCATAAACCTGGAGTTTCCCAAGTGTCGCTCATTCGCACACCCCATCTCAGTGCACCTCCTGGACTACTATTTAATAGTCTTCTTTAAATAAACTCATTCTTTAAAATTTAACCTCAAACCAAGCAGTGTCATTTATGAAATTATAGCTTTGATGTGCTAGTTATACATGCTTTCCTTTAAAACACTAAAGAACGAATAGTGGGGTAAATAACGCTGGCATACCGTGTTCGCCTGGTGTTACCAGCAGTGCACCTGAGGAGCGCTGAATAGAATACATAGACCAAAGTTCAGAGCAAACAGTGTCAACTGGGACTTAGGGTGTCTGGTACTTTGCAGGTTTGAAGACGAAGGCTCAGTTTTCCAGACTTCAGTCCAGGACACCAGCATCAGTGTGCAGCAGATGCACACAGCACCCCCTTCAGACCAAATTCCTGCAGTGCCTCCCATGCTGAGAAGGCACAGGAGCGAAGTTCTGCCTGGAAACAAAACGCCTACCGGAGTATTCAGTCTGGAAATGCCTCTGGTAGCCCCCACAGGCCCATCCTAAATGCAGCCTTGTTCTCAGGTGCCAAATAGTCAGTGCAAGCCCAGGACTCTGATTGCTTCCTGGCTGCAAATGCTTTTTGAAAACTGCCTGAAAAACAGCTCTATGCACGATCATTAATACATATTGTTATATGAGGAGCATCTTGGTTTCATACTAATCATCTATTCTTGGCAACTGAAAGACTGATTTATGTTTCAAATAATGACTTTTAAAAGGCTACAGATTCGCAATTGCATTATCATCCCAATTTAAGAGTTGATGGCAAAGTCTTACCTAGAAAATCTTCGTATCTTCTGCCAGCAACAAATTCTAAACTCTGTTGTCCTTTGGCAGTGGACAGAGGCTGAAGGCTTACCTCTCACTTGATTAATGGCTGGCACTTCTTATCACACAATGAGAGTTTCTTTGAACAGCTGAAGCTATAGCAGAGCAAAAATCCATAAGAGCCTCCAGGATTTGTCTCCTGCCTCTCTCCAGTCTCATGTTCAGCTCACTTCTCCAGGCTCACTATGCTCCAGCCACACTTGCCTTCTTGGTTCTGCCCCAGGGCCTTTGCACATGCAAAGAAGGCCCCTGTGAAACCTACCTTTCAGGCAGTGACGTGACAGGAACTCCGAACTTCTACCCAGCAGAGAGAAAACCTTTACAGAGAACAGGCAAAGCAGGAGCTGGAAGGAGCTATGTTTTGGTGACCTCTTGCTTCTTTCAGGATGCAGAAGTTATGTTTTGTTGTTTTGTTCCCCCACCCCTTGCCTCTATATTCATGAGTCTAAAGGAAAAGAATCAGGTAGATATTTACACGAAGGCAGGCCTAAAACCATCACTCAGACAATAATTTGTATAATGTCTTCTGGCGTGAACAGTGAGAGTTTCTCTGAACAGTTGAAGCTATAGCAGAGCAAAAAGCTAACTGACGAAGTCAAAGAAAAAAGATTTGCGATTTGCTAGGTCAGTAGACTGAAAAGCATTTGAGACCAATTCCACAGACAGAATTTTTCCCCTGGGCCCAGCTGGGTGTGTTGGTAGCAGCCCCAGACCCAAGTCAGAGAATCAGCCTGTCTCTGAACCATCCAACCACGTCAACAGACAAATCACCCCCAGAGAAAGGAAGGGAAGAAGCCCAGTCTGGGGATGTAGACTCTTGGTCTCATTTATTTCAGACAAGAGATAGAGGTGTTGGGAGGAAACTAAGTGCCTTGGAGTCGGGCTGCAGCATCGTCCTGTCACCAGGAGTGTGTTTGCCTCTGCTGTCCATGGAGAACTCTGGCCCCACCGCAAAATCACAGCTCAGGAAACTCACCAGGTTCTGCAGAAGAGGATGTGCTGCCTGCCCCCATCTCTCCTGGGGATTGTGACAGTTGCCTAAGGGGTCTTCCCACTGCCCCCCCACCAACCCTTGTCTTCATCCTCCATTCTTCCCAAGGCGGTCAGCAGGATCTTTCTAAAATGCGCATTCCATCATATCACTCAGCAAGGTTTGGAATGGGGTGAGACCAGCAGGATACTTAGCGAACAAAATTGAGGGGGTGCTCATTCCAGGTTGCACAAGTGCAAGGCATTTGCCTCGCCTTAGTCCTAGTTCCGTCACTCACCCGTTCAGACCCTCCCCCTGGTTTCTCACGGCTCAGGGAATAAAATGCAAACTCCCTACCAGAGCCACTAGGGCCCATGTGATCCAGTCCCTGCCTACCTCTCTCCTCTTTCCTCTCAATTGCTTGCCAGCCCCAGTGGCTTCTTTCCGTTGCTTGGACAAGCCGAGCTCGTTCCTGCCCCAGGGTCTTTGCCCTTGCTCTTCCTTAAAGCTGGAAGAGTCTTTCTCCACATTTTGTATGATGGGCTCATTCTCCTCTGCCAAGTCTTGGCACAAATGTCACCTCCTTAGATAGTACTGCACTGGTCCCTATCTAAGTTGGTGCCCCCATCCAAGGCACTGTCTGTGTTGTATAACCTGCTGTATTTCCCTTACAATCCCTATTACGACCTGCAATTATTTATTGCTCAGATCTCCCCACTGGAGGATCAGCTCCACAAAAGTAGGAAATGGGCCTGTGTCGTTCACGCCTCCGTCTCCAGCACCTGTGACAATGTCTGGCACATGGTAGGTGCCAAATACATATTCAGATAAAGGCGTGGAGGTTTTGTTCTGCAGAGTGAGGGACACTGGGCTCAGCAGAACCACACCATAACCTGGGTCTGGATGTTCAAAGGTCTCTGTCAGCAACGCTCACCCCCAGTCACCCTCTTGGGTTACCAAGGAGAGGTTGGCCACTCTGAGTTCCCGGAGCCAGAGCTCCCTTTGGAAGACTGCAGGAAGGCTCGGAGCAGGCTGCTCTATTCCTTCCACCCACATTTCTTCTCTCCACCCTCAGCACTGCTGCTTTGTGCTTAGGAGAGTCCCGCTCCCACATCTGGGTCACGAAGCCTCCACTGCCCTGTGTTTGACCCATAGGAGGAGGCAGCAGCAGATAAAACAGGAAGAGGGAGGGTCGGCAGATCCTCCTCTCTTGCTGGGTCATGATACAGCAATGGCTGTGGTCTCTTCCTGTGGCCTCGGCTCTTCCTGGACAGCCTTCTCCTAAAGCCACAGCTGTCCGTGGGCTCCCATGACCCCCCTGCTCCTATGCTCTTCTGGCCTTGGCCTGGTAAGGATCTCTCTGTTTTTTAGTCCCCTGGCTACTAGCCCTGTGTCCTTGGGAAAGTTACTGCAGCCCCCGCCATGCCTCACGATGCTGATCTATATATTGGGTACAATGATGGTACCTTCTTCACTGGGTTACTGTAATGATTAAATGAGTTAATACACAAGAAGTGCCTAGAAGATACTTGGCATATAATAAGCACTCGATAAGGGTTGGCTAGAGTTATTACTGCTATTTTATCACTGCCATTTCTAGCGGTAAGCTCTCTCCTTATGGCATATCATTAGCTGCTATGCAGTAGATACTTTTATATTCCCAGTTTACCCTCAAGGAAACTGCAGCTCAGGCAAGCTCAGCCACTTCCCATTACGGCAGTTAGAAAATGTCAGGGTTGGGACCTGACTACTAGTGTGACTGCTCAGCTCAAGCTCCTGACCATTAAGCAGGGTTTTTTCCACCTTCATCCATTCACAGTCCATAGTTGGGGAGGGTAGATGTTCTGTGCATTGTAGGATATATAACAGTACTTCTGGCCTCCACTCACTTGATGCCAGCCCTCCACAGGAAAGAATAATTTGGCCCAAAATGTCAATAGTGGCAAGGCTGAGAAGCCTGAGCATAAAGATTAAGTGGACACAAGAAGAACCATAATTATGAAGGTAAGGGTTCTATACTTCACTCAGACTGGTCAAGTAATAACACCAGTAACCTTTGATACATTATATATGTACCTAAAACAATTAATAAAAGGTCTTTAGAAAGAGATGCATTTAAAACCATCATAGATAAATCAAAAGAAAATGCTGAAAAATGTTTAAGAAAGAAAGAAAGAAAGAAAGAAAGAAAGAAAGAAAGAAAGAAAGAAAGAAAGAAAGAAAGAAGAGAGAGAGAGAGAAAGAAAGAACATACAGATTTAGTATCAATTAGGTTAAATAAAAACCTGTCCTAAATTTGAACTGGAAATACTAATATATTAATCTTTGAAACATGCACGCATTTTTTCAGCTCTATCCACTGAACAGGCCTAGAGATGATAGCCAACATAATAGCAATAAGAAAGGAATGAAAACTAAAAAGAACAAACAGAAAGCAAAAAATAAAATAGAATGGTGGACCTAAGCCCTACCTAATATATCAATAATTAAAGTAAATATAGCTGGTCTAAATACACCAATTAAAACACAAAGATTAACAGAGTGAATTTAAAAACATGTCCCAATTATATGCTGTCTGTAAGAAACTCACTTTAAATATAACGATACAGTCGGAAAGAAACCAGTAGCAGAAGAATTCTTGGATCTTCAGAAAAGAAAAATGAATATTGGGATGGATAGAAATAGGTGTTAATATGATAGACTATTTTTTTCTTCATGAGTTTCTTAAATCATACATGATGCTTGAAGCAAATATAATCACACGGTGTGATACGTTGCTCAATGTATGAAACACTTCATATGATAGTATTTTAAAAATAAGAAGGGTAAAGTAACTCCAATATCAGGAAGGTTTTAACACTTCACTTGAAGTGTTAAAACACTGATAGCAGTGTGCTGTGATAAGTAATGTATATGCATACTGTAAGCAACCACTGAGAAAAATATATAAAACAATATACTCTAAAACATTATAAATAAATCAAAATGGAATTCTTAAAAGCATTCAAAAACCACAGGAAGGCAAGAAAAGAGAGAGGAATGAACAACAGAGACAATAAATAGAAAATAAATAATAAAATGGCAGTCTCTAGCCCTAACATATCAATAATTACTTTAAAGAGTTGATGGTCTTAATATACCAGTTAAAAGAGAGATTAGCAGAGTGGATTAAACAATACCACCCAATTATATCCTATGTATGAGAAGCTCCCTTCAAACATAATGACATAGGTAGGCTCAAAGTTAAAGAATGGATAAAAATAATGTGTCGTGCAAACATTAATAAAAGCAGGAGTAGTTATATTAATATCAGATTAAGTAGATTTCAGAACAAAGAAAATTACTAGGGACCAAAAGGGACATTACATAATGATAAAAGGATCAATCTACCACAAAGATATAGTGATTCTAAATGTGTGTGTACCTAACAAAAGAGTTTCAAAATATAGGAAGCAAAAACTGATGGAGCCGAAAGGAGAAACAGATAAATCCACAATTA
Source organism: Pteropus alecto (assembly GCF_000325575.1). NCBI lineage: Eukaryota > Metazoa > Chordata > Mammalia > Chiroptera > Pteropodidae > Pteropus > Pteropus alecto. The sequence goes on from NW_006442491.1 coordinate 30,804,304, forward strand.
TAGTTGGAGATTCCAACACCTAACGTATCAGTATTTGACACCCTCTATCAGTAACTGACATATCTAGCAGATAGATCTAGCAGACAGAAAATCAGTACGGATATATTTAAATGGAACAGCACCATAAATCATCTGGATCTAATTGACATTTAATAGACTACTTCGACAACAGCAACTGAATACACATTCTCCCCAATGGGACATTGGGACGCTCACATGGGACATTCGCCTAGAGAGATTATATCCCGGTTCATAATGCAAACCTTAACACATTTTAAAGAATTCAAATCACAAAGACTATGTTTTCTCACCGTAATGGAGTCAAGCTAGAAATCAGTTACAAAAAGATGACAGGAAAATCTTTAAACGTATAAATATTAGACAGTATGCTCCTATATATAACCCATGAGTCAATGCGAAAGACTCAAAGGAAATTTCAACAATACATAGAACCGAATGAAAATGAAAATATGACACATCAACATTTGTGAGGTGCAGCTAAAGTCTTTACGAGGATAAAATTTAGAGTACTAAATGCTTACATTAGAGCAAAGGAGAAATCGGAAATCAATAAGCTAAGTTCCTACCTTAAAAAACTAGATAAAGAAGAGCAAAGTAAGCCCAAAGTGAGCATAGGAAGAACACAGTAAAGATAAGAGTAGGAATCATTAAAATAGAAAACAGAAAGACAATAGAGAAAATCAATGAAACTAAGAACAGGTTTTGTGAAAAATTCAATAAAATCGACAAACTTCTGACAAGACGGACCAAGATAGAAAGAGAAAAGAAACAAATCACCAATACCAGGAATAAAACAGGATATTGCTACAGATTACAGAGCCATTAAAGGAATGAAAAAAGAAACGACATGAAGAACTTCACACTCCTAAATTCCATACCTTTTAGAAGAAACAGACTAATTCTTTGAAAACCACAAACTACCAAACTTAATCAAGATGAAATAACCTGAATAGTTCTAAAACTATCTAAGAAATTGTATTTATAATTTAAAATCTGAAAAAGAAATCTCCAGGCCCACATGTTTTAACTGGTGAATTTTACCTAACATTTAAAAAAATTAACACCGACTTTACACAATCTCTTCAAGAAAACAGAAGAGGGAACACTTCCCACATGATTTTATGAGGCCAGTATTACCCTAAAATCAGAACCAGACAAAAATAGTACCAAAATAGGAAAGTACAGGTCCTTATCTCTCATGAACTTAGACACAAGAATTTTCAAACATATTAACAAATTACATCCAACAATATATAAAAGAATTATATAACATGGCCAAGTGGGAATTATTCCATGTGTGCAAGACTGGTCAATATTCAAACTCAATATAGCCCATCATATCTACAGGCTAAAAAAGAAAAGTCATTTTAATTGATGTAGAAAAAAAGCATCCATCTGTGATTAAAAAATGCTCAGCAAACTAGAAATGGATGGTAACTTCCTCAATCTCATAAATAGTGTCTACAGAAAAAATCTGCAGTTATTGTCCCTCTTAATGGTGAAAGACTGAATGCTTTGTCTCTAAGACCAGGAATTCTAAAGCAAGAATACCTATTTTCACCACTTTTATTCAATGTAATATTGGGAGTCCTATACAGCGTAATAATGGAAGAAAAAGAAATGACAGGCAAACAGATAGAAGAAATAAAATTGTCACTATTTACAGATGACAGGATTTTGTACAGAGAAAATCCCAAAGAATCTACGAAAAAAGAAAAACAATTCTAGAATTAATGAGTTCAGCAAAGTTTCAGGACACGAGATCAACACGCAAAAGTCAATTGCATTTCGATATACTAACAATAAACAAATGAGAACTGAAATTAAAAATGTAATACCACTTATAATCATTTCAAATAAAATGAAATATATAGGTATAAAATCAACAAAACATATATAAGATCTTTATGCCGAAAACTATAAAATGTTAATGAAAGAAATTAAAGAAAAGCTAAATAATTGGAAAGATCTTGTTTATGGATCGAAAGACTCAACATAGTAAAAATGTTAATTCTCCCCTTATCTATTTATATGTTGCGATTTCTGTTAAAAATCTCAGGAGATTTCTTGTAGACAAAGACAAGTTGATGGGCTTTCCACTCTATCTTTGCCGATGCCACAGGAGGGCTCCTACTGAATTCCTTCTGCTGATGGGTAAGAATAGGAGCTGTGGGTCTGGGTGGCTCTCTGATATGGGGAAAGTTTGGTTCACCTTCCTCTACTGGATGGAGGGATGGGGAGACAACAGGTCTGAGTTACCCTCTACCATTGGGTGGTGGACCATGAGATGCCAGATTTGCAAGTGTCCAACATGCCATCAGCCAAGATCGACAGCATGACCTGTTGAGCTGCTTATTACAACACTAAATTACATACCGGGACAGGCTGTTTTGATGAGCTTTTTCTTCTCCATGATGTGGACAAGCAAAGCTGGGAGAACCTCTCTTACAAGGTGAGTGGTCTTCAGCCCGTCCTCCCCAACCCCTTTCTATACCTAACAAATGGCTTCAATTTAATTACAACCCTCCAGGGGTTCTGTAATGGGTAGCAGAGACGCAGTGAGAAATCCCCTTCGCTGTGAACTACAAGGCGAGATGGGAGTAACTTCCTGCTCCAGGGAGACCCGGGGAGTCCTCCAGGGGAAGTCCATCTTACCTGCTTCCACGTCCCCCCAGAGAACCTGCCTGCTCAGGAGCAGCCTCCCTTCTCTGCCCCAGGGAGGGGGACCGCACTGTGGGAGAGGCAGGGGACAGATGGAGAGGCGAGGGGGTGGGTGTCCCGACATGCACAGATGTGCAAATACCCAGATTCGAACGTAAGCTGAATGTAATTACTTGGTTAATTAGATATTGACTTTAAACTCAAAAGTGATTAAAACAAGCTGCAGGAAAGACTGTCCAGAGAGGAGGCGAGCAGAGAATGAATCTGAACTTTCAGGAAGGGGAAGAGGAGGAAGGGGACAGTCAACAGAAAGGTCTGCGCTGTCCTACTGTGTGCAGGCCTGAGTGGCCTTCAGTCTCTGGGCAAGTAGGGAACTTCAGACAGGGTCACTGTGCCACACTAGGATTTGTGGGTGTCTCCTAATTTTTTCCTCCCTAAGACGCCATCTTTCCCAGGCTGCCCTCAAGGGGACTGGGAGCTGCTGTGGAACCAGGCTCTGTTCACCACATTTTCCTGGAACAGAAGCGCGGTGCCCGGCACCACGAGGTGCTCCATTAATGCTAGTAGAATGAATGAATGAACTACTGTATAAGCAATGGCAACGTGTGTTTGTGTGTGTGCGTGTACATGTGTGTGTGTTTACTACGAGCAGGTGCTGTAGATGGCGTTTCAGGTCAGGCTTTAACTCACCAGCTCAGACACTCACCAGGTGGGAGGGATCTGCAAATGGGCCACATTGCCTTCCCACAATTCGCTCCTCTGGGTCCAAGCCTCAACCTAAGTTTTCCAGGTTCCTTCCAGGAATGTAAGAGGCCTCAGGGGCTCAGATGTGCCCCATCCCGGGAAGTCACTCAGCCACTGGGCCTGGGCGGGGCCTCAGCAGACTTCTCAGGACCCTCCCACCCTCCTGATTCTCCAGTCCCTATCCATCTCCAACCACGCATCTGGGACAGACTTTCTCCTCTCGTGTCTCTCGTCACTCTGGTGGCGTCTCTCACCAGGATCGTCCTGCCTGGATACCCGGGTCTTTCAGGCACCTCCTGCCGCTCTCAACTCTTCACCTTCTCGTTGGTTTAACCTCGAGGGGACCTTTCTCTTCACACCTATGCTCTTCACTTCCTACCTCTGCAAGTTCTTTGGTGGCCCTCTGTGCAGAATGCCCGCCTGCTCTGTCTACCTCGCCAAGCTCTTCCATTTCCCTGGCTCCTCTGCAACACTTAAAACAAAACAAAATGAAAATCGTTCCTGCCGTGTGTTTCTTTTTCTCCATCAGGAGCCGAAATACAACCTGAACTGTTTTTGTCTGAGCACTTTCTGGCCAAGTTTGGGTTGGAGCTGAGGGGATTTATGAGGCTATAAAAGTCGAGCTTTCGGCAAGTCAAACAAATCGGGGCGTGAAAGAGAAACTTTAACATAAGAAATGGCTGCAGCCTGGGATGTGTGTGGCAATTCCAGAAAAGAAGGTCACAGAGCTAAAGCGAGGGGGCTTTAACGGCTGCAAAGTTTGCCTGAAACTTGCTTTTTAAGAGCAGAAGACGCTGCAGAGCCACCCTCAGGGGACTGTGGCCTAACCCCTCAACCCCTGGGTGGCGAGAGGCATGCACATGTTTCAAAGTAGACATTCCAGCACCATCTATAACTACGCACTGTTGCGGTTCGTCCTGCCTGAGTTTTCATTTAGACATAAGCCGTCTTGTAGGTAGAACTGTAATTGCATTGGGGGAAGAAAATATGTTTATACGTCTTGAGAAATTACGACAATGAGAAATAGCAGCGTAAACCCCCATTAAGTCAGAAGAAAGATAATTGCGTTTCACGCTGCCTCCCCGGGCCGGCACGCTGACACAGAGATGGATTTTCTTCGGCAAAACAGGGCCCGTCTTTGCACAATACCCATTTCCTCCTTAATTACACGTAACTCCGTAGTCAAATTCCTACTAATGCCCAACGCCTAACAGTGCATCTTCATGAAGGAAGGGTTAGTTTGAGAGATAGGAGAATTATAAACTGGTCGAATTAGACTCACCCTTGAGCCGTTCTACGTGTGACCTCAGACAGTGATGATCATTACTCCGAATTCTCACTAGCGAGACAATAGGGCCGTGATTAGACAAGAAATTGTAAGAGCGGGGACAAATGTGGCAATTTGTCTGCTTTATTATCCACCAATGTTCTCTTTTGGATAAGTGGGCAAGGAAGATTAAACACATGGATTGTGCTGTGTGGTGAGACAGACACACAAGCAGGGTAATTAATTGGTGCATGTATAATCGAATATTAAAATGAGTAAGGTGTCCCCGGCAGCCAGCCTGCAAATCTCTGGACAACGTATAGCTTATGGGTATTCAGTGGCTGATAGCATTGTAAAGGGGACGAACACGGTCCATTTGACAATTCAAGTTAGGTCTCTTAACTTGGTGAAAAAGATATGACAGCATATCTTTTTTACCGTCACCTTCCGGAATTATTCACTTATGAGATCATCGCTGCAGCTGCTGATTTAATAAAAGTGAGCAGAGCAGTCCCTGGGCGAGGTTCTAGCTCATCTGGCTCTGCCCTCCCGTGGTTGGTGTCTCCTTAGCCGATCTCCCCGGCCTCGGTTTCCTCAGTCTCAGAATGGGGGTAACATCAACCACATTGCAGGTCGTCGTGTGGATTAGGTGAAGTTAACGAGGGTACACATGCACAGCACAGGACGGTTCTGATTCTCCAGTGTCATTTCAGAGCAGGAAGCCATGGCCCCTCATGCAGACACATTGAGCGGGAAGTCCCGTGTGAGATCTTGCAGATGGTGCTTTGATTTCAGGTTCCCAGGATGCAAAAAAACCTTGGACATCTCTGATGAGACTCTTGCTCACGTTTTTGTTCATTTGGCTTATTATTAAGTTAAGCACCAGGTCATTGTAAACAGAGGGGTTACAAGTAGGATAGGACACCTGCTTTGGGGTCACATACTAGGGCAGTGAATGACACAAAGTAGGTACTAAAATAAATATTTCTTGAAGGAATGGGTAAATGAAATGAAGCTCTGCCCCTCGAACTTGCAGCTAACTCACTGTGACCTCAACTTTAAAAGAAGTTATTGGAAAACCTGATGTTCACAGAAAAGGCATGAACCAAAGGCACTGAGTGCCAGGGCTCTGGGTTCTAGTTCTGGCTGGATCAGCAGCTTTCAGATGGGCCACCAGATGAGATATTTCCCTTCTCTAAGTCTCAGGCTATCTGTATGATGGACAAATAAATCATTTATTCAGCTCTGGAGTCGTTTGACAAAACTTTATTGAGCAATTAACACAAGCTACACACAGATGTAGGTGGTGAGGATGCAGTAGGAAACAAGACAGTTTCTGCTGTAACAAATTACCACAAATTTAGCAGCTTTAAACAACACCCATGTATTACTTACCTCACAATTCTGTAGGTCAGAAGTTTGGCTGCATGTTCCGCTCAGGGTCTCACTGAGCTAAAATCAAGATGTCAGCCGGAGATATGGCTCCAACATAAGACTTGGGGCCCTCTTCCAAGCTCACTGATGTTGGCCAAATTCATTTCTTTCTCACACTTTTCATGTGGCACCCTCCGTCTTCAAGCCAGCAAAGGCACATTGAATCCTTTGAGTCTCTGACTTTCTCGTCTGCTTTTAAAGGTTTATGTGATTACCTTGGGTCCATCCAAATAATTCAGGTAAATCTCATTATATTCCCAGGCTCCAGGGATTAGGGCATGAACATCTTTTTTTGGGGGGGCGGGGAGCAATTATTCTGCTTATTTGCACACATGGATGCACGTGGAAAGCACATTCCAGACAGAAGGAAAGGCAGAGGCGAAGGCCATGAAACACTAACAGGTTTTGTTCCAAGGGTCCATGGAACGCCCTGAAATGTTTTAAGCAGAGGTGTTAAAATATATAACTATTGCTTTTTAAAAAGATAACTGGCTTCTATATGGCACAAATCAAGGCTGGAAGCACGAAGCCCAGTTTAGAGGCCACAGCCATAGATGACAGTGGCTTCAATTAGGATTGTGGGACCGGAGGTTACGAAAAGCGGTCGGAGTCTAGATATCTTTAAATGATTTTAAAAAATAGACAAGCAGAATTTTCTGATGAAGCGAAGGTTTCTCAATTTTTCCCGGTGAAAAACAGAAGAGGTGGTTTTGGAGAAATTTCGGGAAGCCCAGTTTAGAGGCCACGGCCATAGATGACAGTGGCTTCTATTAGGATTGTGGGACCGGAGGTTACGAAAAGCGGTCGGAGTCTAGATATCTTTAAATGATTTTAAAAAATAGACAAGCAGAATTTTCTGATGAAGCGAAGGTTTCTCAATTTTTCCCGGTGAAAAACAGAAGAGGTGGTTTTGGAGAAATTTCATTTCCTCTCCTGGACTCCCCATAACCGCCAACCAAAACCACCTGGAATAATAATAACTAAACAAATTGCATGTGCCTGTGCAGACTCACCTTCCAGACCAGTCCCTCAGCTCGCCACCCTGAGACATAGACGTACACATTGATGGGTGAAAAGTCAATTTATCAATAATCAAAAGATAGAAAAAAAATGAGAACACTTAGCAAAGGGAACCATTTAGCTAGGCTCTAAAATAATAGTAACAGTCTGTCTGCTGAGTAGAAAGTATGAAAATGCTGCTCAGAAGTTGGAGGGTTTGGGGAAGGCAACCTTTTTACTTTGCTGGCATCCTGGGCAGCACACAGAGGCCTTAAGAAGTTCATGGGCAAGCCTTTGCATCCTCCTTTTGCTCATTCCGAGATCAAACCCAGCAGCCTTCGGCTCTGGCTTTGATTAGCTATGCATGGCTCGACTGCCCGGGACTCATGCAATAGAGATGAATGGAAAATGAGGCTTGTAATTATTTTCAAAAGACACACAGCCTGGCTTCACCCCATGACGAATTACAGGCCCCTGGAAACAGCACTGGCTTCACGGGCGTAAAACCTCACAGTCACACAGGGCCTGCACGTAGAAGGGCCTCAGGCTTGGTTTAATGCTCTGCTGTCTTGAAATTCCTAATAATTTTTGAACAAGGGGCCCCATGTATTCACTTAGTGCTGGGGAATTATCTTCCTCATTCTGATTTCAGTTGCTCACACCCTTCTCTCAAACCTTTCATAGGGGAGGGTGACCTGGGGACATTTCTGGGGCTGTGATGTGGAGAGGTGTGGGTCTCACAGCAGCTCCTGGATGGATGAGGATGAAGGCTCAGCTGCATGAAACTCAGGACAAGCCAACTTGCAGATCCATCCACAAAGGATGGAGGCATCATTTTACCCGAGCACAGACAATCCGCGGCACAGAAACTGCCCCAGCCCCAGACATATCAACAGAGTAGTCAGGGCTCAGCGACACCCTGATCAAATCCCTCTTGAAGCAGAAGGAGCAAGACCAAGAAATGGAAGAGGAAGCAACAAACCAGGAGCTTTCTGGCTACACTCCAGTGATGTTCCATCTTGGGCTAGACTCACATATTGAAATTGTCACTTGGCTGTCAGGGTATGAACCAAACGGTCATAAGAACTGTATTGTTGAGCAAACTCAGTGACACTTGTGAATCTCAACGAGCACAGTCTTTTCTGAGTGGGACCCTCTGGTGGCATGCCTACTTGGAGACTTCTCTCGGGAAGGGAATTGCTTTTAATCTGGAGCTCGTGCTTCTCAATACCTGAGAAGGGACAAACCTTGCTCCTCAGAAGGTGGCAGCTACGTAATGTTTAGAACCCACTGCAAAATAAAAATGCAGAGTCCTATGACCAAAAAAGTCTTAAGAATTTCAAGCCCGTGACAACAGAGCATTAAATCAAACGTGGGCCTTTCTGAGCACGGGGCCTTGTGCAACTGTGTAGATTGCATGCCCATCTGGCTGGCCCTGGAGGGTGAGCTTGGCATTTATAAATGTCTGGAGGCGATTGAGGTTTAAAGCTAATGAGAAGGAAGTATGCTCCAGCTCAGAGGAAGTCGGAAGGCCAGGCAAGATGTGACTGTGGAATAAAGGGACAGATTTCCTTGTGGTTCTCGCCCCAGCTCCGAGCATCTGGAGGAAGCCACGGTCGCCTTGACAATGACTCCATTGTTGAAATAAGTATGATTTCTCCTGCAGACCACTCTGAGGGGATCAAGATGGATTAGATGCATAACACGTTTGGTTTAGTTGTTAAAAAATTAGCCTTTATGGTCTCAGCTTCTTGGGATCTGGTAGAATGTAAGGGACCGTCACTGAAGCTTGGGAGAAAGACCCAGGAAACTGGAGATGATGGGAATTTGCTCCAGAGAGGTTTGTGAAGATGTTAGAGCAGGATGCTTCAGTTTCCCCACCTGTGAAATGGGCTTGATAACAGTACCTACCTCCTATACTGTGTGAGGTGTGAATGAGTTGGCAAATGAATCATAGGATTGGCGGTTTACAGAGCAAGGAAATGTCATTGCTTTTGTCGCTTCTTCTGACCCTTCTCAGATGTGGCAGCTATGTCACAGTACGAGAGTTCACTACGTTGAAGTGCGTATCTCTGCACGTGGCTCCCATGGCCTCAGTGGGACTGTGGCCCTTGAAGCTCTGAAGTTCCAACAGTCTTTGTATAGAGTACTCTTTGGGGGAAATAAAATCTCTGGACTCCTGTGAAATCAGCGTTCAAAATATCTTCTATGTCACCCAGTCCAGAGCTTTGGGTCACAGATGAGGCTCCGAAGGTGAACATGCTGGCCAATGTCATACAGCCGTTGAAGATGGAGCCAGGACTTGAACCTGGCCTTTGGACTTTGAGGCCATTGTTCATTCTCCACTTTCATGAACTAAGCAGGTCTCCCCAGAACAGCATCAGGTGAATAGTGGGCCAGAGGAGTCCTCGCTTCCTCCAGGGCAGAGGCCAGAGCTGAGGCTTCTGTGCTCGGAGGCCTTTTGTGACGTTGGCACAGAGGAGCCAGAGCAGGCGCTGAGACCACTGACATCTACTTGCTCTGTAAGGGCCATCGGGAGGGGCCATGGCGTGGCAACAGCCCCACCGGTGGCCCAGGTCCTGCTGTATGCATCACATCTGCCATCTGGAGCCCTAGCAGGTGGCCCTGTCCAGGCCCTGCCGGTGAGTCCAGCATTCTGTCATCAAGCTGTCCTTCTCCATCAAGCTCTTCATTCGAATTTGGCCACACACTCACACCTCTCTGAGGACACCTGGCTTTTTCCTGTTTGCTTGTGTATTCCTTCAACAAAAGCTGGATTACAAGCAAAGACGTTAAGCACTGGGAATGGGACAAAAAAAAACAACAACAGGACAAAGACTGCTCTCCAAAGCTTTCTGGTCTAACGCGGGTGGCAGCATTCTGAGGGGTGGGGGCGGGGCAGGAGCCATTGGCTCTGGAAGCGGGGAGTGTTTTATCAATAAAATGGAGTCGGTTTTATTATCGGTTTAAACTTTCTACAGATAACACATTGTTTACTGCCCACACCTGGGGCAGATTGTTCCCGCCCCCTCTCGCTCACTACAGCCTTGAATGTGGCATTCCAGGAGGTACAAAGCCATTACCTCCTGTTCCTCCAAAGTGTCAGACATGGTCCTGCCTCAGGGCCTTGGCAGTTGCTATGCCATCTGCCTGGAGCTCCCTTTCCTTGTTTAGAAGCTGAGTTTGTGCCTTCACTTCCTCTAGGTCTGCTGTTGGCTGTCACTTGTCTGACCAACTAATCAAAAAAGACACCACTCGCAAGGATGCTCTTCACTCTGTTTTTCTCTTCCCCAAAGCCCCGATAACCACCCAGCGGACTGCGTAATATTCTTCAGCACTGCCCATTAGAGCAGCAGGGCTTTGTCCGTTTTGTTCATTGATGTTTCTCCAGAGTCTATCCCTTAAAAGAAGCTCGACAAACCCCGCATAAGTGAAGGGGTAGAAGAGAGCTTACATGTGCAAATCCTGCTACCGCCCTCTGCCAGCTCTGTGAACTTGGGTGAGTTATTGCCTCTCTCAGAGCCTCAGTGTCTTTTTCTGAGAACAGAATCAAAGCCAACAACAAAGTGGCTGGGCCAGTTAACCCAGGCAAGAGGCATGAACACCTGTCCCCTCAAGGGAGGCAACGAGCTGTCACCTCTCTCCGCCCTTTCTCCCCATAGCCTCTGATTTCATACGGTGGGGGGAGGGAGAGGCAGGGGATCATCTGAGTCGGCCCAGGCCAAAGCAGGATTCCTTTCCACTCACTCGCCCGACCACCAGCCTGGCCTCGCAGGGCCATGCAGCCCAGCAGAGCGGCAGAAATGGGGCTGGGCAACAGGCTGGATATATTTCCTGCCTTCCCAGCAAAGTGCTCTGAGAATGTGCACATCTATGACATCATTTTCCTCCCGGAGACCAGGTGACAAACCAGATGGACAGAGATATATAACTCTCCCTTTGTATAAAATCCAATCCCAAGCATTCTGGGGGAAAGTGGGCACCAAGATCAAGGGCAGGCAGGCTTACATCTGCATGACCCTGGGGAAGAAGACCCACTGGCAGCTGGTGCAAACACACCCAGACATTGCCAGGAGCCTCTAGTCTCAATGAGGAAGGTGACAACCAGAATATCGGGCAGTCGAGCCTGGGGTTTCTAGCCAGATTCAGGCATGGGAAAGGAGAGCGATCACCACCCCACCCCCCTTCCCTGCAGTAGCCCCCTCCTGCTAGCAGGTGAATCCAGCACAACACACATTTTAACTCCAATTTCCACTTAAACTGCAGCTGCTGTCGTTGCCTGGGGACCCCTATCTTTTTACACGTTATTGTAGATCAGTTGCCTGCCGCTGCAATGAAGAACTCTCAATGGGTTGTCTGGAATTTCTAAATCATCACTGCGGAGAGCCTGAAGGATAAAGGAACAAGACAGGCTGCTCTACAAGTGTTATAAGTGCTTGATTCAAGCAGGTGACCCTGGGGTCCTGACCTCCTGAGATCAGCCCCTCCCATACATCAGCTCGGAAGGGAATGTGCTTTCTCGCTATGAGGGCAATGGAGATGCACACTGTGGCTACATGAGATCACCGCACATCCTTTGGCCCGGATACTAAAACACTCACCAGCTTTTTAAATGACTTTTGGGTTCTCAACATTGTTCTTGCAATTACAGGGCAGAGGGGAGAGGGGCAGATGGTCAGTTATTAGATCTGCGATTATCAAATTGAATTACTCAGACCTCCAGGGTACATGGCGATTTTATAAGGGCTCATAAGCACAGAGAGTTCCAGGAGACTCCATCTCCGGATCCTTGACAGACGTGTGTGCCCGAGGCTCCTCCTCTGCCACATCCTCTTTCACAAATGCCCTCCTCCCACTTCATAAAAGATCGATCCGTCGGGATTCCGGCAGGAAATGGATGACGCACTCGTATTGGCTAATTTGAGGATAGTTTTACCCAGGTACCGTTCAGTAAATATGCTGCCGAAGCGAGCAAAATCCAAGTACTACTTAAAAATCGTGGGCAGGATGCATGCCGAGAGCCTGGGTCACTCACGGTCAGGGGCAGGGGAAGCACTGAGGAAATATTTGATGAAAACGTACATGAATGAGTGAATGACTGAGGACCTGAGTTCCAGAATTTCTAGTTATCTCCTAACTCTAGATTTCTATGACTTCTAGGACCGCTACATGCAAACCTGGAAGGGAAGCAAATGGGAGAGAATTGGCAGCTGATGAAATAACCAACCCTCTGACCTCCTCTCGTGTTCAGCCTCGGTCCAAGCATCCATCCCTCAGGGAAGGTTCATCAGCCCTTCTCGTCCCTCTTGCTTGCCACAGATATTTTCAAGGTGCCAGCAGGAGATTAGTTGATGGGATGTCTCAGGTCTCAAAGGATATTGGGCTGTGTCTGTCACTCCATGAGGAATTGTCATTTCTCCTCAGAACACAGGAGCTGTGACCGGGAGTGGAGTTGGGTGGGGGGCAGGGAACTCCTGAGAAAATTTCAAATTTAAAACACACAGGGAGAGATTTTAGGTAGAGGTATCTGAATTAGATCAGGTTTCACCCCTGGAGTCCAATTCAGAGGTATTGATAAGTGGCCTAGTTTTTTTAATGATCTCAAATATTTGGTTAAAGAGATGGTTTAAATACCCACATGAAATCCAACTGCTGTCACTATGAAAAACGCTATATGGTTGTTTATTCTTATGACTTGCTCAGAAAGCAGCCTACGTGTCACAAGCCCTAGTGAACTATTTGTAAGAAGGTGAATAGAAATGAACAATATTAAATTAGTTGCCTGTTTATTCCTCCAAGCTACCCATATTCCTTGATTTATACTGAAATTCTTGCTCCAATGTTTATTCACATTGTTTCTTTCCACGTAAAACTTATTACATGGCTTCCTTGGGGCATTTGTCCTTTTTCTTTTTTTCTTTTCTTCTTACCTCTGGTTAAATAAACTATTGATTTTGTTTTCAAGTTAATCTAAGGGGATAATAGAGTTCTGATTTGATAAGTACAACCTTAATGTATTCAGAAAAAACACATTTTAGATGTTCAATTAGCGTCGTTTTTTTTTTTGTTTTTTTTTTTTTAAATCAAATTGACCAAACCATGACTAATCGCCATGGGGATATCTGGGAGAGGTTGATGGGCATGAAGCTGCATGCGGTGTTAATTCTACAGAGACAAATTATCAAAAGGAAAATGGATATTAGTGTCTGTGGAGGCTATTCCAAAGACATGTGCTCTTTCTTCGAAGATGAATTAACACTGGGTTTCTTAGAGTGAACCAAGGTAAACTGCAATATTTGAGAAGCCAATGGAACTTGTTCTAGATGGGCCAAGAGAGTCTGTCAGGTGTCATTGTAGAGTGGCCAGTCTACTTGTCCACTCTAAGACAATGAACATCTGTCTTCAAAGAGGCTCATTCTATCTATCAGGATACACTTGGTTGTAAGTGGCAGAAAACCCAAATCCAACTGGTTTAAGCTTAGGAAAATGTTTATTGGTTAGTGACAAGGAAAGAGTAGGGATAGAGCTGGCCTTGGGCACATCAAACTTATATTTCATTATCAGGACTCGGGCTCTCTTTTTCTGTCTGCTTGGACTGACATCATACTGAGGCACCTGCTATCCCCATGGGCATCAGAAGTGTCAGTTTTATATGCTTCCATCCCCAGATCCCTCTGCAAAAAAAAAACCTATACTTCCAGCAAAGGCCCGTGATTAGCTCTGATTGGTTGTGACTAGGTCACATGCCATTCCTGAGTCAATCACTGTGGCCAGAGGCATGTGATGTCTGATTGGCCAAGCCTGGCTCACATGACATCCCTGGAGCTGGCCTAAAACTAGCAAAGCAGGAGTTCCCAGAGCTAACTCAGAGTCCTATCCCCAGAAGTGTGGGGAATAAATGTTGGGCAGGCCCAAAGACAGCTGTCTACCACTCATGCATCCTGACAAGCTGTCCTCCAGGGTCAACCTAGGGTCCTTGTGCTCTTTGGCCCCTCTTTGTCCTTTGGTGCATGGACTTCATTTCTCAGGACGCCTGCCCTCCACCATGACTACCTGAACCTTGCTTCCAGAACATGGCTTCCGCCCAAACCCTTCCCTTTCTCCACTCTTTCTCAGCTCCCACTCTCTGGGAGTGACCCACGCGCCCTCTTTGACCCCAGTTCATTCTCCATCTTCACCGATGCCCTGACTCCAGGTTTCCAGCGATGTCGCTGTTCAAGCATCTGAGCTCCCTGATTCACGTGTGGTCTCTGACATTGCCGAGGGCCAGTGGGCCCAGGGGTCAGAACGGACCATTGAGAACAGCCCTTTTCTCTTGCTCTCATGAGAAAATTCTAAACATGCACCCACCGTTTCCTCTTTTAATCATTGAGTGGCCCTGGACCAAAAGCAATAAAACTCTGACACAATCAGAAGGAAATGGGCGGTTTGCATGTATATTTTATCATATTATATTTATTATATTGCATTGCATTATATATGTATATATAAAACATGCAATAAAATGATGGAATACAATGGAAGATTATTTTTTCTATTACAGTTGAAAATTCATCCGCTTATAGATTACAGAATAATACCACATTACGATATCACTCTTAAACACAGGTAGTTTTTTTTATAGATATAAGTTATCATCGTCTCTCTCAGCAGCAGCAGCAGCAGCAGCAGCAGCATCATAACTTCCATTTGTTGGACACCATCCTAAGTACTTCACGTTTATCTCATTTATCCATCCTCTGAAATAAGTACTATACTTCCGTTCTCACTGTTAAAATGAGGGAACTAAGGCACAGAGAAATCAATCGACTTTCCAAGGTCACACAGCTGGTAAGTGGTGTGGTCGCGTGTATGATAGGATTGACTTTCGTCACCCTGTGAAATTCGGGGGTTGGGGGTGGCCGTTGCCTGGCTCTAGCCAGTGGAATGTGACGGAAGATATATGTCATTCTGAGAAGGAAGCTGTTAGAACCCAGTATATGTTTTGCTCTCTTGCCTTAGTGACACGCCCCAGATGGTTGAGGAGCTGCCATCACGGTGCCTGAGTGAGGGTGCCGTGGAGCAGACGTGCCCTCTGCCCTGCGGTGGACACGGATTTGAACAGGTAATAAATGCTATAGCTTGAAGCTACTAAGATTTAGGCTTTTTTTTTCTATGTTACTGAAGAATAACAGCAGATATCAAAGGGAACTTTAGCTACTTCTCAACATTTTCATTATTTCTAACAAAGAGACATAGTCACGTGTCGCTTGTGTAATTAAAACAGCACTTAATTAAAAGAAACCTGAGGCGGTCTCGTGGCAATAGAAGTAATCCTTGCCCTGTAACCCTAATAAATGAAGGCATTCTAGATACCTCTGTGTTCTCCATGGTTAATGATTAATAATTATAACTTCATTTTTATATTTAAAGAATTTGATTATACTGATGTTCGTTACTCTATGCTTTTAACTCTTCTGATATATTTTAAGGTAAGATATTGAGCTATGTCTCCTTAAAGCATAATTTAACGTCTTACTAGTTCATGTCAAAGAAAATGATCCTTTATTGTCAAAGGTTTCCATGGCATCTCTTCTGTGCCAGGAATGTTGTAATTGCTTTGCAGATACTAACTCACTTAAACTTGACAATAACCCTTTGGGTTATGTATTATTATTAATTAACTATCCTATAGTTAGGAAGAAGCCAGGAATCGGTCTAAGGCGGTGTGGTCCAAAGTCCCCACATCGATTATTATATTCCTCTGTCCATATCCAGGGATCTAGAACAGTGATTGCTCCAATTATAGCCTGTCAGTGATTAGCTGTCGTGTGAGTGAATGAATGAATGAATGAATGAACTACACTTCACAAAGTTCCTTCATTTACATTATTTCATTTGAATGTCATGGCAATCCATTGACCATTGACACATATGATTAGTATCTCCAGGTTACAAATGAAGAAACTGAGTCTTGGCAAAGTGAAAATCAAAGTTACCCAGGAGATGACAGAGCTGGGCCTCAGATATAAGCATTGTAATTCCTCATTTACTGTTCTTTCGACTTCCACTTAATTCAGAAAACTGATAACCCCGGGCTGAATCCAGACCACAAGCTATTTTAGTTCATTTTAGTTAGGAGACTCCAGATAAAACAACCTGTTTTCTAAGCTGTCTTTAAAGAAAGAAGGAGAAGGAGATTTGGCTGCTTGGGGCCTCATTCCTGTAGGGACTCGTCTGTCCCCAGCAGCTCTGTAGACTGCAAGATCCCACTGACCCTCACGGGAACCTTGGGAGGGGAGGAATTAGCAGTCTGTCTTTGCTGACGAGGAAACCAAGGCTGGGGAAGGCCCACGGTCACAGGGTAGAGGCAGTGGTTTCACTCTGGTGGGCATGGCATCTGGCTAAGGCCCAGATGAGAGAGAGTGGGAAACAGGCCTTGGAGCGGGGAATGTTTCCTTCGACTGCGATCCCCAAGAGTGGAGAGAAATGCTTGTTCCTCTTAAAGGTGCTCCCCACCTTCACCAATTTCCTGGCCCATCAGGGAGAAAGAACCCCGCATTTCCGTGTCTCGAAACAAATGAAAACCTAAAAAAAAAAAGCTTTCCTTCTTTCCTCCCAAGGGACAGAGGATTCTGCTTCCTTCATCAAGATGGCACAAACGTGGAGGTTTGCATTTTTAACGTACGTCCCCCTCTCTCCTGTGGCATGAGGAGTGTTCTGTGCGCTCTCTGTCACATAGTAAATTATAGAGTGGCCTTGCACTGCCCCTTCCAGGGACCCTCCATGCTTCAGGAATGAACATTCTTTCCAGAAGAGCATTGTTGTCTTAGCTAAGCGCCGAAGACTGGGGGCGCTTAAACAAAGGAAATTTACTTCCTCATAGTTCTGGAGGCTCAAGTCCAAGATCTAGGTGCCAGCCGGGTTGGTTCCGGTGAGGCCTCTCTTCCTGGCTGGCAGACAGCTGCCTTCTTGCTGTGCCCTTACATGGCCTTTTCTCTGCGCTCTTGTGGAGAGAGAGAGAGCTTTGGTGTCCCCTCCTCTTCTTATCAGGACATCACTCCTGTCGGATTAAGGCCCCACACTTATGACCTCATTTAACCTTAATTATATTCTTCTATCTTCTAATACTGTCGCATTGGGGGTTAAGGGTCCCTTCTTTCTTTCCTTCCTTCCTTTCTTCCTCCCCCCGCCTCCCTTCCTCCTCTTCTTCCCTCCTACCTTTGGTCACTACAGATATTCACTGAGTAACTACTATGTGTCAGACACAGGGGTTAAAGCAGAACATTAATAGAGCCTGCCCAGGCCTCACTCACAGAACTCACACGTGCCTCCCTGCCACTGGCATCTCTGTGTCTCTCTGTCTATACGTCCCCCTCTGTCTCTCCCAGCAGTACATGCAAACGGGCACAAGTCTAGGACTCAGGAAGTGCCTGAGACACTCATAGAAATGACTGACGTCAGGCAGTGCACCTGTTCAGTGATTCATTCATGCACAGACATGGGTGAAGGTCCCCAGCATGTGCCAGTCCCTGGGAATATAGAGCCTGGAACTGACAGCTTACTGGGGAACCTGACAGCCTACAGGGGCTATAGATGTGCAAATAAAATCACAGTACCACATGACCAGTGTCCTAGAGAGGAATGAGAGCCCAAGGGAGCCCCCCAGATGGAGTATTCCACGAAGGTCATGACATTTGACCTGGGCTAGAGGTGGTGCTGAGAATATAGGCTTTAAGGTGAGAAGACCTCTAACCCAAAAGGAGCCCAGGTATGTCACCAGTGAGCCCACCTCTTTGTGCCTTTGTTTCCCCTTCTGTAAAATCGGAGTGACAATAGTCAAGGCACCCAGCCCGCTAGCGTTGCTGTGAAAGTTACGTGAGTTAGGACACTGTACGCATAAAATAGTATATAACACACAATAGGCACTCCATAAATATTTGTCACATGAGAAAACAAATAAATGGATGCATTCGAAGTACCCTTCCATGTTTATACTGCAGACAAGACGAGAGCAGGACAACATTTTTTTTTTCTTTCTCTACAAGCTTCGCACGGAGACCATTCCCCTCGATCGGCCCTACCCCTTCCATTTGGAACAATTGCTAGAATTCCAACTGTTGCGATAGTTAATCATATTCTTTTGTTTTAGCCAAAGGCAGCACTGTGCAAGCTTGAGCATGTGGCTTCTGCGGCAGGCTCTGCTGCCTCCTGCATCACCTTGGGCAAAATCCATGTCTGCCTGCCTAATTTGTCAAATGGGAATTGTCTTAGTGTGAGAATCGAAGTCAATATTTGGAAGCTGTTGACGACTCAGAGCGACTTCGCTAGAACGAGGTAGGCAGAATAATGCCCCTGCCCCCAAAGATATCATACTTTGATCCCCAGAACCTGTAAGTATATGCCCTTACGTGGTTGGGGCGGAGGAGAGGGTTGGAGGAGGCGAGATTTAGGTTGCCGGTCAACTGACTTTGGCAATGGGGCGATTATCTTGAATTAGTTCGGGGGACCCAATGTAAGTACAGTGTCCTTGAAAGTGGAAGAGAGAAGTGGAAGATGCCAGAGTACATGTGATGACGGACTCAACCCACCATTGATGGTTTCGAAGATGGTGGAAGCAGCCCTGGGCCAAAGATGGAGGAGCTGGAAAAGGCCAGGATGTGGATTCTCCCCTAGAGCCTCCACGAAGGAACACAGCTCCACTGACACCTGGATTTTAGTTAGCCCCGTAAGGCTCATTTTGGACTTCTGACATCCCGAACTGTAAGAGATAAATGCACGTTGTTTTAGCCACTACTTTGTGGTAATTTGTTACAACAGCAATAGGAAACTAATACAACAGCCAATTATATAACATCCAGTTCACGAGGACAGGGATTTCTGTCTGTTTTTCCACCACTGTTTTGCCAGCGCCTAGAACACTGTCTGGGTTTTAGTACCCGCCAGATACATATTTTCTCAGTTAGTGGGTAGATGGTATAGCTAGGTCAATCTACGCATTTCGCCTCAGCTCAGGTAGAGTGGGTGTGTGACCTGCTCCCCCCTCCAGAAGAGGCTATTTAAGGATCATTATTGCTGGGAACTGGGGGGCAAAGAAGCCCTCCCTTTGGACGGCGTGCCATGTGGCGCTGAGCACTGGGACAGCTGTAGCCCCTGATGCTACCACAATGGGGACCAATGGAGAGTGGGGTATGAATAGTTGACGTGGGGGGCAAGGCTTTGGGCAGAACAGAAAGGAGTGCTGAAAAATGCCCGGGGTTTGACATCCAGTCAAAAGCCGAACTCTCCATTAATTAATTGAAGAGGAAGGGCTGGGTTCAGTAATAAATAGAATGTTGACTCGGAAAGCCGTGAGTCTGGAAAATCTGAGTTTTCCATGCAGATTATGGATCATAGACATGTGAGGACAGGGAAATGTGAGCTAGTTTCTCATCACCATCACCCTGTCTGCACAAACTCTCGTGTACAGAATAAGAGTGATACCAACTCACCCCAGCACAGGACTTTACAGTTTGCAAAGCATTTTTAAATATTATAAAATTTCGCTTCTTATTAATGGCACGTACATGGGGCAGATGGGGAAACTGAGGCTCAGGAAATTCATTCATTTAAGAGACACGTATTGAGCCTCTACTTTGGAATGTTCCAGGTCCTGGGGGTACAGCAGGGGACAAAGCAGATGATGACAGACCTTAGTGGGGAGTCAGACAATCATCCAGGTGGATGGAAGGTGTGGCTGCCTGAATCGCCCAGGGCTCACTCCAGATGGCGGTAGAGGTTCTATGTGGCAGCCTCCTCCAGGGCAGTCCGGAGGATGTCAGAGATTGGTCATAGGCTGACCAGGGTTCGCTCACATTCTAGCATTGCCCTACTTAGAAGAAAAAAATAGGAAACCAAACGTTGGTTTCTTTGGGGGGAAAAAAAAAAGATTTTTGTTGCCTATTTGGGGCTCTGGAATTGTTATGTAGCAGATGGCAATGTGGTTTGAAAAAATTATGAGAGAAGCTTTTATTACTCACGAACATTCTTCTCTGCTTCCACAAACAGAGGCATGACACTTCCTATCCCCTAGATGCTAAGTGGGGCCATGGGACTCGCTCTTGACTGTTGGTGTGGATGGAAGAGGCATGGAGTGTCGCTTCACTGAAGCATTTCACGGCAGATGCGTGAGCTCTGGGCATCTCCGCCTCGCCCTGTGAGAATGGAAGCCGGTGCTGTGAGGTCCATGACGCAAGGTGGAAGTCTCCTGGATGGATGGGGACACTACCCTTGAGGGCCACCTGGGCCTTCAACGGGTCTCACGTGAGGGGGAGAAAGAACCATAAATAAGCACGTAAGTTAATAGGCAAACAAACACATTTTTGATGTCGCTACCACTAAGATTTGGGGTGGCGGGAGGGTGATCATTATTATAGCAGAAGCCCGGCCTTATTTGTATAATAAAGGGCTATGGTGATGAGCACAGGACACTTGTCTTGAAGCTGCCTCAGCAGAGCATTCATCTATTTGGAGGGTATGTCTCAGATAAATAAAATGAAAACGAAGTGGCTTTATCACGAAAATTTGATTCTTACTTTAAATACACATTTTCTTGGTGGGGGCACTAATGGAGATGGGGGCGGGGTGGCGAACTTCCTCTTTCTAAGCCTTTGTCGGCACTACCACCGGTAAAGAATATTAAGACACCAAGAACTCAGGTGCCTGGGGATTTCTTAAGGGCCAGCTCTTATTGTGACTTAATTAAGAAGTGCTACAGAGAAGCGTCAGACAATTAAACAGAGGTTGACGGAGCCCCGACTGACTCAGAGCTGCATAGAGACGTGGGCTTTATTAGTCTTCTTTGCTTCCATGAAAGCAAAGTAGGTTTGTGTTCCACTGGAGGCTAATCCATTCCTCACTGCGAAATCTCTGAGGACAGGCAGGTCCATTTCAAACCTAATTTGCAGTTGGCTTTTCATTTTAGTGGTTTGGGAATGGAATTCATCTGCCTAAACCCTAGAGTGTTTGGGTACCTCATGCAAATATTTAATACCCACAGTGAAATTTCGGTATAACACTAACAATTTGTTTTCCCCGATATCAGCCTCATTTGTCAAAGCTATTGACCCGGGACCATAAAGAAATGTCACTCTTGCCCCCTTTGTAATGGTTTTATGCAAATAGCTTTCGAGACTTAATTCTGTGGAAAGGTTCAGGGAGAGAGAAGGTAGGCAGAGAAGATGACCGAGGCTGGGGATAAATAGAAAGGTGGAGGGCAGAGAAGAGCGAAGCGGGGAAAAGTGGGGGCATGGAGAGGAGGGAGACGGGAGAGGAGGAGCAGGTCAGCGTGTCAGGAGCTTATTCAAGCGCTTCCTCTGTGACAAGGCGTGGTTGCTAAGAGGAGTGGATTTTTGTTCTGCGCACCTCAGGGCACTGTCGTGAGGAGACAAGTTAACAACGCGCTTGAAAGGATCAAAAGGAACACGACGCGAAATTTTGACTGTTACTATTTGGACAGAGAGAAGCCAGAACAATAATTTTGTTAAGTGGAGCAAAGATTACCTGACAGCAGAAGGCATACCTGGGGGCCCACCTCGCTTTCCAAGACGTAGGTGGGCACGGATGATTCAAAAGCTTCTGACTCATCTCGTTCCTTAACCTGATCTGCCCACACTCTTGCTGTGCTGTCAGCATGTCTGCTCTCTCCTCCCATGCCCCGTTCACAATTCTCCTTCTCCCATTTTGCAGAAGAAGGGTGTGGTTTCCTGCCATCCCAAACCTCCCCATGGTGCTTTGCCCAGCGGTATCTATACCTCCTGGGCACCCAACGAAGAGGCACCTCAGCACGTTGCTTCCTCTGGGCCATGATGCTCTGTATCCATCTTTTGAAGAGATGCCTTTCCAATATAAATTAAAGATCATTGTATTTTGCTCTTTATAGTGTTTTCATCAGTTGAGTAGTACTGATAATTCCAATGATAACTCAATTCAAAATACGTTTTTAAACCTTTCGACTTATGCTCGCTGTAAATTGATTGATTGATTTGTTTCTTTGTTTATATTGGAGACCATAGTAGCAGAGATGTGTTTTCCTTTAGCTGCCTCAAGGCACCCAGGCCGCCTGCTGGTACAGACTCAATTTTTAATATGCAGGTGGGTGTGACATCCAGGGGCCCCTGGGAACTCCCATATTTGCAAACAACTCTGTGGCTTAGATTAGGTCTCCTCTAAAATGCAGCTATTTCACAGGCTGCCTTCCCACTGAAATGTTTTCATGAATTGTTTTCTAAGTTTCCCTTTGGCACAGAATGTGGTCTCATTCATTTCATCAATCTTGGTTGCATTTGCATTCTACTGTTCCATTTTTTCCAAAAGAGCCGTTTCCTGGCGAAGATCATTAATCTTTTAGACTTCTCCACGTCTAAGACTGTGTTGAGGGTTTTGCTAACATACTCCATAATACTGAAAATCCTCTGAAAGACTCCATTATTATACACAAATAGTAGAGACGCCCCTTTCGCCCTCACACTCAAGGTCATGTGTCTGGGATTATTTATTTTATTTCATATCAGACTGTTCTATTAATTAGACCTACTAAGTATATATAGTATTTTGCATGCTCAATAGTACCTCTGTGAAATAGTCTATCTTCCAAACAATATCCAGGATCCAGTTTCCATTATGGAAAAATAAAAATAAAAAGCATGCTAACGAAATTAATCTAAATATGGGAAATTATCTGATGAACACAGTTATAGACTCTGGAGGTAAAAAATAAATAAATAAAAAATAGACTACTCCATGATATCACTGCCTCAGCATCCATTTTGTGTGACCAAGCAGCCTGCAGGGGCTTGGCCTGACACTGGCCCCTCCCATATGACCCAGGAACAACCTGCAGTCACAAGAAAATGGAAGACTCTTGTGACAAGCACTCTCCCCGAAAGCCTTCTCGTTGTGTACCCCTTAGATCAGAAACACCCTCACCCACTCTACAAAACCTACCAAACCCTCCAAACCCTGCTTTTTTTTATTTGAATGGATCCAGTGGCCTTAGTCTAGGAAGCCGAAAGCACTCCATCCACCGACTCTGATAATAAAGACACGTGCCCTTGGTCCTGCTGTGCTCTCTCTGCCTGCTCTCTGCCTCGACTTCCCCACGTGGCCCTCCAGGAGTGCCCTGTACCACCTCAAGGACAAGTGACTAATAGACTTCTCTATTTCACTTTCTTGCTGTCTCTGGCTCAACCTGACACCTGGGACTCTACTTAACAAATGTTGATTTAACGAAGTCACAACAGTCTGGAAGTTAGATTTCTATTCAGAGATCATTGCTTACCAAGAATCTGAATTTTAATCAATTATTATTTATTTGAACACAACGTGGATGGACGATAAGCCTAGCCCTTTTGGGATTCCAGATGTTGAGTGGAGGGTCAGCCTTTCTAACCAGCTAAGAAGTCTTGTCTTACCCACCAGCTCTGCTGTAGGAGAGTCTAATCATGTCCCAGCAAAGCTACGTACTGTTGAATGTGATGGGATGTGGTGGTCAACAGTGCTGTCGGCTAAATACATAAGGGCCTCCTTCCTTCTTGATGGTATCACACTGTCCTGCGATATTTGAAGTTTGGTGCAGCATGTGATTGGCTTTGCAGATGACACTTGAGTAAAAGTGATGTATGTCATTCTTGAGTCAGTGTCCACTAAGCCCCCTTATCATCTGCCTGCCATGATGCGTTTATAGAAACGTGTCAAGATGAAGTCTGGGTTTCTGAATGAATATAATGTGCAGAAATATCTCCTGTTATTGAGATGGAAATGCAATGTTTATGAGAATAAACTATTTGTTATTTTAAACCACTGAGATTTGGGGATCTTTTGTTACTGCAGCATCAGCTAGGTCATCCTGACCCATACACAGAGTCATTTACAACTAGTTAAAGCTTCATTTACAACTCGTTAAATCTGTGAATCGAAAAGTTCTACTACATGCATCTCACTTTGGGTAGCATATTTTTTTTTAACAGAACTTCAAGTCCTTTACCAGGTCTAAATTTTACATCTGCCTTTTGAAACAACTCCTGCAAACTGCCAAGCTTGTGTTCTTTCCTTGGTATATGACTTCAGAAAGAACCCAGGAGCTTACCAACATGGTGTTTCCTGCTGCCAGTCAAAGCCCTTGGAGCATTGGGTCTATGCTTACAGTGCTAATCCTGGAGGCCATGACCTCTGTGACATTTCTCAGCAATTCCATTTTCTGCTTTGACCCAGGGTCAGAGACAGTCATCAATAAGTAAGCCCAGTGTCCATCAAAAATTTACTTAAATAAGAATGCAAACAGGAAGGTCTTTACAAGAGAAATACTACGTGTAGCTCATGGAGACCAGAGAAAGAGACTCATTAGCCCTGGAAACTCAAGAAAACTGATGAGTGGGACCAAAGGGCATGACCTATAATCCCACTAAGCAGTGACAGACTGATGCCATCCTGCAGCTGTCAGGTCACCTGGTGAAGAGCGAGACCCGAAGGCTGGGGGGAGCCTTTACTCCTTTAAGTCAACAACAACAACAAAAATACCAAAATTCCATTTAAACAATTATCAATTGCAGAACAATTAAAAATCTCTTTGTGAGGGGGGAAGATATTTTTCTTTCCACACAGGTAATTATCTCCCCATCTGTCTGAGGCCTTAGCAGATCAGGAATCCAGCGTTCTTAAACTTTGAGTGGAACCAGAGCACCCAACCCAGGATCGAAGTCCTGAATAAGGTCAGCTTCTCCTGGAAAATTCTTGAGAGTACACGTCATCACATTCCAATGGCTCTGGCTTTAACTTTTCCTCTCAAATTCTTAACTGTAGGCCTAATTGAAACCACACAAAGCTATTCGTGTGCTGTCTTAAAGGGACAGAAGGACACCTTCTGGAGGAGTGGAGGAGAGAATAGATAATTCGATGACCCTTCTTGCAAAACCAGCTGACTCTAGAGACAGTACCAGCTATCTGGTACGATGTCAGAGACCCTCTACACATGATAGCCATGTGTCTTCAATCTTATTGTCACTGCTCCTTCGAGGCTGAGCCACCAAACACCCTTTTTTAAGTACAAACATCACATCACCGATGAAACTCAAATTACACTCAAGATTGTATCAGTCAGGATCCTTGGAGACATGCAACAGAAAATCTGAATGAAATAGCTTTAAATTAAAGGGACTTAGAACACCAGATAACTAAGAAGTGCAAGGATTGTTGGTCCGTTTCAGGCACAGCTGGATCCAGAGACTCAAACAATGTCATCAGGTTCCGATTCATGCCTCTTGGCCTTGCAGCTCCTTCTTTCTCTCTCAGGTCCATTCTTAGAGAGAATCTCCTGTCAAGGCTGCAGGACAGAGGAACTCCAATGGAAAAAGTCTGCCACAATCCCAGGAGCTACAACCACAGTCGGCTTGCATGTCATTGATCCTAAATGTGTCACGTGGATCAATCATAGTTGTCGGGAAAAGGAAGGCCCTGATTGTCTCAGTCCACCTGACACAGAAGGCGGGTCAAACCATGTGCATGAGAATTAGGGGGATGATTTCCCTGGGGAAATTGGGGTTTGTTTACCCAAAGGTGGTGGAATGGATTCTGGGAAGCCAGAAAAAAACAGTGTACTTTACGAAAATCTAATTTATTCCAGAGAGGCACCGTCCACAATGCCCAGCCTCCCGTGTGAGGAAATTTTGTCTTTCCCCACCCTACCTGCTCTGTACACCTTCGATGACTGCCTGTACACCTTCGATGACTGACTGTCAGGGATCCTTGGATGTGGACAACAGAAGCGAGCTACCTTCGATGACTGCCTCTATAGTCAGGGATCCTTGGATGTGGACAACAGAAGCGAGCTCTGGCCAACCTAAATAAAACAAATTTACGGAAGGTCCACAGACCGGAAGGAAAGCCGGAAGAAGTGTTCTCCAGAAAAGCCAGAACCAAGGCAGCTGTGGAGTTCTAGAGAGAAGTAACTGACGGGCCATCTGTTCAGAGCATCACGGTGGGTTCCAGCCAACAACAGAGTGTGTGTCTCTTCTCCACAGAACCAAGATCTCAGGTGAAAAGGGCCCTCGATTATCCTCGATTATCCTGCCCACCCCTGGCCAGGATAGAAAAGGTAAAAGCCATCCCGATCCACAGATCCACCGAGGTCACACCCAACTGGCGTAGGAAGTAATTCCCCAGATCAAAATCAAGGTGCTGTTATTAAAAATGGGTGGGGGAGGGGTTTGGGGATGGAAAGTCGGGGCATAGATTCTGGTCTGCAAAATAAAATTCTAAATACAAACCGTAATTGACCACTGATCCCTTTGGCTCCAGATACCCATCCATTCTCCATCTCTTCTTGGTTTACCCAGGCATAGCCTGAAAGAGTGACCTCCTTCCTGTCACTCCCATACACCTGAGGGCTGGTCTTGGGAGCTGCATCGGGACCCAGGCTCCAGAAAATCACTGTTGTCTGTGAGAGTGAAAAACACAGAGCCAGACTGAACACTATACAGAAGTTAAAATACCCCAGAAAAGTGGGAGTGTGTGCAAATGCAATGAAAATAAAAAATAAGCTCTATCATAGTAAATATCAAACTCAGGGGGTGGTTCACAGAGGGAAGGCGGTGAATGTGACAATGGAGGGTAACACAGGAAGCTTTAATCATACTTGTAGAGTGTGATCTTTTGTGGTGTGGTTTGTTGCTCAATACTTTTCTATGTGCTTGAAATACTTTTTGAAAAAATCAAGGACAGGTAGCCAACCCATGACCCGTAATGGTTTCTGCCCCCGTGAGTCTGCACGTCTTCCTTACAGAACCTCTGAAATGTGAGCACTTGCTGGTTCTACGGAGCAGCCGGCTCTTTCCTGCTCCACCTTCAGGATCAGCCGGATACTTTTGCTGTGTAGCAGGGGAGAGAGGATGCCCTCCTCCCTGCAGCATTTTGTCACATTGTAATTTGTGTATTGATCATTAGTCAGGATTCAGGATGAGCTGCAGTCATGGCCATCTTCCCATGGGGACTTGGACATCATCCAGCCTCACAGAACCAAGAGATCAATTGTCAGGTCTGATCGCGCTGGGATCACGTGGGCTTCTAGGTCTGTGCAGAAGGATGCGAGGGCTCTGATGTGCCCAGAGAGAGAGAGAGAGAGAAGGAGAAGCAACTGGGGACCCGGTGCCCCTGCCCTGTCTCCATCTTCAGGCCTGGAGGGGCAGAATCCTGAGTCCTTCTCACTGAAACTGCCCACCAGCCTCCTAGCCGGCCCTGAGCCTGAAATTCCATCATCAGAGACTCCTTCCTTTTTGACTTTCTACCATCCCCTTCTCCCAGGAGGGGTGGCTAGTAGAGCCACATATGCCTACACTGAAGCAGGGACTTCTGGACAGCAATGGGAGTCTCTCTCTGGGGGTGGAACAGAATGCAGAGTCTGGGAGTTGGGAGGAAGGAGAAAACTCTGTACCTTCGAGATACAACACAAGTGTCCATCCTCCCTGCTTTTCCTGGGGCTTACACAAGCCTATGCTGAGGGGGTGGGGAAGTAGGTGAGGAATTGCATTATCTCAAAGACGCCTCTTATCACTGAGTATTCTTGGGTAAGAGCTGTCCCAACCAGCTGACCAGTGATTCTTATGGAGACTTTAAGTTTGACAGAGGCGTCCTCAGAGGCCAAAAGGTAGAACGGGAGTGTCAGATGAGCCCTCACC
>NW_006442491.1:30832264-30846153 GCF_000325575.1 Pteropus alecto
CAGCAGGAAAATTCAGTTCAATATCGTTGTCATCGTCAGGGTCTCATGGCCACTGGATTAAGCCCCGTGTACTAGTTATCTATAGCTATATAACAAATTACCCCAAACTTTAGCAGGTTAGAGTAACACACATTTATTTTCTGCAGTTTTGTGGGTCCGGAATCTGGGTGTGGCTTAGCTGAGTCCTCTGACTCCAGGCCTCTCACAAGCTGCACCAACGTGTCAGCTGGGGCTATGGTCTCGTCTGAAGGTTCGTCTTGGGCTGGGGGATCTGCTGCCAAGCTGACTCAGGTGGTTGTTGGCAGGGTTTAGTTCCTCACAGGCTGTTGATTTGAGGACCTTGGTTCTTTGCTGGCTGTTGGCTGGAGAAGCTCTTAGATCCTTACCCCATGGGCCTCCACGAAGGGACCTCACGACATGGCAGCTGGCTTCCTCAGAGTGAGCAGGCGAGAGGGCACAAGAGTATGTGAGCAAGAAGGAAGACACAGTGTTTGTCCTATCCCAATTTTAGAAGTGGCATCCATCACCTTTGCTGTATTCTATTTGTTAGAAGTGAGTAGCTAAGCCCAGCCCACACTCAATGAGAGAGTTACACAGGACCCAATACTGGAGGAGAGAGGGGGTCGGACATTGGGAGGCATTTTATAAGTTGCCCACCACACCATATCTGACTAAATTTTGGGTACTTGTTAGACTAAATTGTGAATAATCGACAGACTGCATTTTCTTCTATTTCCCAATTTCAGGAGGCACCTCTCTCAGAAATAGCCCGTGTTCACACCATGGTTGTGAACAGAATTTCTTTTGCTTTGCTGGCCCCTAACTCATGCTTTTATGGAATGCTGAGAAGGATGGGAGATTTGGATTGAGTTTTCTTTCCCTCCCCCCTTTTATAGGTAGATAAAACTTGTCTAGAGTTGAGTGCCTCCTAATCCTCAACAGAAATCTGGCATTTTCAGTTTGCTTTTTCGCCCTCTCTAATCTTCACATAGCCTGAGGCGGGGGTGGGCTTCGTCCAGCAGAGCATTACCATAATCCCACCCAGTAATTACAAAGGCACCCCTGAGGGTTGCAGTGGAGATTGAAATGTCACAAGTCCTTCTCATGTCTAAGGTGATGAAAAGTTGATCCGGGCGTGATACCAAGTGCTATTTATCAGATTCCAAGTGGCATTGTCTCTGGCGCCTCACCCTACGGGTGGCACTTGTTGAGGGTGAGCTCCGTCAAGCTAGCAGGAGGGGTGACCAGGCACCCGGCTGGGGCATTTGGGATTCCTGGAGCAGTTCCTGACTGGGATGACTGTTTCTGGCCAAGACCGGTGCACCATGGAGATGAAAAAACAGACAAAATGACTCATCTTGGCGCAGAGCCCAGACAATGTATGCTAATGCCTTCATGCAGACAAAAATAAGATTATAGAGATACTGCACGCCAAAAATGCCCAACCTCAAATAATACTTCTCTTTAATCCGTCCTCTCAGAAACTCAATAATTTGCTGAGATCCAAAGTGTCAAAGAGGAAATCACCACATAAGTGAAATTGTTTTTAAGTCAATTTGTTCCACAGCTAGTACTCCTGTAGGGTAGACATTAACAGTGCTCACCAACATTCCAAGTTTTCCTCCTCTTCCAGTCCCACAGGAGGCTCCCACCTTCCCACCCCTTGAAGTTATGTGCAGACATTTGACCTTGCTTGACCAATGCAGTCTGAGAGGAAGTAACATGTTGTTTTCAGGTAGAATCATTAAAGAGTTGATGTATGATTCTCTGTGGTCTCTTGCCATCCCGTGGTGATTCTGGGAACATATATTCATATGGTGTCGTACAAAGATGGTGCAGCCTCTGACAACCTAGATCTCCAAGAGATTACAATGACCAGAGCCCCTCTTACAATTCTATTAAACGTATAGAATGAGTTTTGTTGTGTTGAACCAAGGAAATCTGGGTGCTGTTTGTTATTGTGACATAACCTTGCCTACCCTGACTAGTAAATCTACCATCCTGAACCCCAGAATACTGTTTATAAATACATTAAAAGCTTACAAACTCTCATAATCTTACCCTCAAATTAAAATGTGTTCTCAAGTTCCTCCAAACAAAAACAGAATCATTATAGACAAGATGGCAGCTAATCAGAGCTAAACAGAAATCACCTCCTGGAAACAACACATAATGAAGGGGAAAGGAGCATTTAAAAGCTCTGCCTTTGAGGACAGGCACTTTAATGGTTCTGGCAATGGAGATCTAGAGTTGAAAATAGCCAAGTGTACACCTTTCAAGGTCTATATTTTAAATGAAATGACGGGAGGAGTGAACCTGGGGGACTTAGGTGCTTGGTGTCATTTGGGACTTAATTGAGCTAAATAATTGCTGTCATACACATCGTGATGCATATTTTTCATTTTAATCTTTTAAGAAATAGGCAAGAGAAAATAAGGAAAAAAATATGTTTTACACAAGAGACTAGACAATTGATCATTAACCACAGCCTCAGAAACCAAAGGAGCTCAGATTGTTTGTGTTCCCATAATAAGTGAGCTGTGAATAATATGAGAAGGTTACAAATTTATAAGCATAAAGCATTAAAGCTCTGAGCATGAGCTTAGTGTAGTCAGTGAGTATTGCTTTTGCTCCCCAGCATGCATTCATTCACATGACTTTTAATAAAATGATGTCCCCCTTCTCTTTTCCTAGGAATTGATTCCCAGCCCACACTAGAAAGCACTGATTCTACCCTCAGCTCCAGGAACGACGTGTTGTGGGCTTCGTTCAGAATTCTATTTCATTCCACCGAGCCTCTGTGATTGGTTCAGAGAAGGACATATACCCCAACAGAGCTCCGTAATAAATAGTCCCAGAATCCTGGTGGGTTATGAAAAGCTAATCTGTATTTTTCCCACTCAAAGCTCTGCGGGTCAACTGGTGCATCTCTGCATCGGACTTCAGGTCAGAGTCAGTTCCACGTGTCTCCATCCCAAGCTCGTAGGATGCTCAGAGCCTGCCCTTCTCAGTTCCATACCAAAAGAGAAACAGCCTAAGCATCCCATATGAGCATATTTAAAGTCTCTTCTCATGTCACATACACTAATATCCCACTGCCCAAGCAAGTCACGTTGGCCAAGACCAAAGGCTTCAGGATGAGGATGTCGTGCTGCTCACTCTCCAGAGAAATGCCCAGAGGCCACACGGCAGTGGGGAAAGAACTGGAAACAATAATCCAAGTGTACTGCACCCACATGGCTCTGAATTGTTCAGTAACAAAAATAATAACTTCCCTTTGCTATTGCACTGGGTTTCCATGTTATTTGCAATACAGAGGGTGCCGACTGAGACTCTCAGGAGGCCTCACATTTTCTGGTCTCACTTGCACACTTGTTAATTTCTCTTTCAGAAGAAGCTCAGAGACCAAGTGGAACAGAAAGTTGGTGAAAGATCAATGACAGATGACAACAGAAGTGAGGATAAAAATTCTAGAATTCAACCTCTTCTTACTTCTGAAGTGGTATTTGTGCACTGGCTTCCAGCTATGAGCAAACATCAGAAAATGTAGCCTGGGGCCAAGGCCACCCTGAATTAAAGAAATGACTGAATCAGAGACTTCCAAAATGGAATGAGCTTCTATTCCTTTCAGACATCCATGGTCAGAAGCACACAGTTCTTTTGTTTTCTCTTTGATACAATTAATGCATGGACATTAACCAGACAGCTGAGCCATGCCTACGAATAGGAAGGCTTGGTATTGTTATTGATTCTCTCTTCCCACCCCTCAAAACATCTTAAATTTAAATGAAGTTGATCCAATTGATGACTATCAGCCAAGATCCTTCAGGGCCAGGCCCTCTGCAACACAGGAGTTGGGGAAGCACTTGCTAGAACTAGCCTGCTAGGGTCTGACCCCAGCTCCTCCTCTTCCATGCGGTGAGATCCTGAGGAAGTGGCTTCACCTCTCTGAACCTCAGGTTCCTCATCTGTAAAACGGGTCCATCACCCCCATGTCATACAACATGGCTAAGAGCACAGACTCTGGAGCCAAAGTTTTGAGGCTGGTATCGAAGCTCCCCTACTTCCCGGCCATTTGGGCTGGGCAAGTGTCTTCACCTTTCCATTCCTCAGTTTCCTCATTTGTAAGATGGGGATGATAACAGCACCCACCTAACAGTGTTATTGTGAAGATTAAATGAGTTAACAAGTAGAAACGCTTAGATGAGTTTCTATTATATATTTATCACTCAATATGTGTTGCTATTGCTATGAAAAGAAGTGGTAGTAGTAGTAGAATTTTTCCTCACCTTAAAGAAGCTTAGAAATAATCATGATATTATCGTAAGTATTCATATGGTTCGAACTAATAGTAACCTTTATTGAATGAACTTGTGTGTGCCTGGCACTCTACCAAACAACTTATATGCATTCCCAAAGTCATCCTTACATCTTGATGGTGATGATGATAATGATGACGATGCTGTACTCACCACTAATTACACAGATAAGAACTATGAGGCTCAGAGATATTCAGTAATCCAAGTGATCACACAGCAAATCGTGACAAATCCAAGATTTAAACACAGGCCATCTGATTCGAGAGCCTGAATCTTCCCCATTCCACTTTCATAGGATAGGAAAGATAAGACGCATTCTCCTCCATCCCTTTGTTCATTTATTCAGTAGTATATATTGAGTCCCTCCCCTGTTCCCAATGGAGAACAAGACAGAGAAGTTGCACTCACCTGTGTATCTATTTATCCATCCATCCATCTAACCATTCTTTATCCACCTATCATCTATGCATCTGTACATAACACCTAATACTTCTAGGAGGTAACGCCTCTATCCCTATATTCAGTAATCCAAGTGATCACACAGCAAATTGTGACAAATCCTAGGATGTACCATGGGTCTTCTTAAGAGGCTTTACCATATACGTCCCACTGGAAACTACTATGTCCAGACTCTATTATTTAGTCTATTATGCCAGTCTCTGCTGCCCAGATCCTAAGATTCATGCCCTGCTCTCCATAATTCAGCCCTAGCCCCAGATTACCATTTGGCCACTGGTTGGGAGTTTGGATGAGCCCTGTTGCTGCCCAGGGACTGATCATGACACTGCTCGTTCATTATTAAGTTTACCTGGCTCAGGTCTCCAAACCAGTCAAGTTGTCTACACATCTCAAGATGTGGACAGAAGCAGGCTGAATAGTTAGAGTGTTGTGGTGGTTACATCTCAGGCATTTCATCAGGTGTGGCTTCCATTTTTTGAAATACTACAAATTAATAGTGGCTTAAATTTTAAGATTTATTTGGTTTAAATTGAGCTTCTGGGCTCAGAAATATATCTGGACCAAGAGCTCTTTCAAGAATATTTGAATGATCTTGTGTTAAAGTCGATGCTTCAAAGAAAATATACATATTCAATTATTTAATGAGCTGGATGCTGAAGTTTGGGGATATTTTTTAAGGAAATAAAGTCTGATGTTTAGTTTTGATTCTGTGATTGGCATTCCAGTCACTTAGCACAGTTCATTTGGGTGTTTGGTTCAATTCAGGTGACCAAAAATACTTAATTTATATAATTAAATATGTGTGTAAAATAGTTACGTTTCAAAATAAAATTATGGAAAATAATTTTATGGAGTATGTTCTGCTGCTTGTTTTCTTTTAATGGAAGATGGGAGATTACAAAAAGA
This sequence comes from Pteropus alecto, assembly GCF_000325575.1. NCBI lineage: Eukaryota > Metazoa > Chordata > Mammalia > Chiroptera > Pteropodidae > Pteropus > Pteropus alecto. Next base: position 30,837,949 of record NW_006442491.1, read on the forward strand.
GAGAGAGAGAAAGAGTGAGAAAGAAATCAAAAGTTTTGTTCAATCTGAGAAATCACAATGTGCAGAGACACAATTGATTAGGATTGTGTCAGAGACTCCTGGTGCTGATCCAATATGTCTTCTTTCTTCCTTTTTAATTGAACCCTTATTTTTATTTCAACAAGCTGTATTCTCAGCTAAAAACATTGACCAAGCTCCCTTTCATCCTGGGGTGGTACATAGATTTAGCCAATGGTTATTAAATATCAGCTACTGAGTGTACTTCCTGGAAAATTCTTTAAAAGGTGGCGACACAGCAGACAAGTGCCCTTTGTCATTGTCTGTCTTCTGAAATTTAGTCTTGCAGGCTGGCGCTCTGGCAGCCATCTTGAGACCATGAGGACAGGCCTCACAATAAAGATAGAGGAGTAGAAAGCCAGAAAGAGCCTGGGTTTCTGATGCTATCATGGAGCCATCATACCACCATGAGCTGCCTATTTCCAGACTTTTTTAGCATGAGTAAAAATACATCCAAGTTATTGGGCTTGAGGGGAAGACGGGAGTGGGGTGTCTCTGTAACTTGTATCCAAAGCAAACCTCAAGAAATTTTATCCTTATTTTCAACAACGCATAACAAACCATCTCTCGGTATGAAAGTGTCTATAGTTTTCCTCTTTCCAAGTGGAAAATCTTTCAATATTTTGAATTGAAAGATATTTCTGCTACTTTTCCATTTTCATGGAAAATGTCAAATTATAATGTATCATTTTTATTTCATCATACTAACAAATCCTTTCATGACATTGGTAACTAGAGAACTCATACAAGAAGCAATTTTCCAATCATTAAATTTTGAATACATATATATATATATTTTGATTTGCTGCCCCTGCAGAGATACATGTTGTCATCTGTGCTAAACCCTGGAGATTTTACTGTTATTTTTCTCAGACTGATACAAGTCAGACTTCAGATAACGTTCAATTGTATGTATTTGTTAAGGGGCATCATAGAATTGGGAAATAAAGAGATGGAAGGAAATTTAAGAATAATTACAGTTGATATTTGCATATGTAATAGGGCAAAAGTTTATAGAATTTGTTAGGTCAAGGTACACAGGAGCCCGTTCAGTCTTAGAAAATTCTATAGATAATCCAGAATATTCTCTGAAGAGTGAGATTCTTGCTCTCTACCTAAATCTTTCTGATTCAAACATCTTTGAGATACCATTCCTCTCAATTCTGCATTTTGGATCATCTGTGGGCATAACCCAAGGTGATACAATCAGAATTAATCCCAGATCTTTCATGAAAGCACCTGGAAAACAGCCCCCTCTCCCTGTGTTTGAGAATCTCAGTGGATGTGAGGATGCAGACACGGGGCCCCTCTCAGCCCCGGAGGGTGAGACAATACCTAGATGCCCAGATGACTTTATTTGAGAGCTGAATCCAGCTGTATTTGATGCCCATGTAAGATGGTATGAAACTTACTGTCCAATCCAAAACACCTGTGGCCCTAAATGAGCTCACTATTAATAATTTTTACAATGATCAATTAGCAGGCATACGTCAGGTCTGTTCTGAGAAAACTCTTGACTGCCTGCTCAGTCACATGAGACAAGAAATCCTCCTCCGCCCCACTCCCTTCTTAAATTATAAAATCTAATCACTCAGAGTTTAAGACTTTTAATTTATCCCAAAGTTGCTGAAGCAAAACCATGATAAAACATTCTGCCTTCCAAGACAACCCCCCAACACACACACACACACACACACACACACACACACACACACACACACACACTATCTGTAGGAAAAAAATGGTTTTGTACATGGGAAGAAACAACACAAATTCAAAGCTTACAGATAAGGATTAACTCTACTGCTCATCTCTTTAAAAAGTTTATATGAATAACCAATCAAAACCAACAGGGCATCTCCCTTGAAACGTTATCTATACAGATTTCCAAGTAGACCACAGGACTGTATAGTGTCTTGGAATGTCCTTAGAAGGCTCTGTCGTTGATCAGGTAAGAGAATAAAAACCCCAGAATCCTTTCTTTTAAATGGAAGAGGGAAAGACAGGAATAGACAAAACTATTTGAACACCGTCTTCTTCCCGTGTGGCTCATGCTCTCCTTCCCCTCTGCCTCCTCAGAAGCTCCTCAGCCACCAAAGCCTCCCTGGCCTCTGCCAGTACATCCACCTCAGCCTCCTCTGCCACCACCTTGGCCTCCAAAGCTGCCTCTGCCTCTGCCATGACCCCCCAAGCCACCTTAACCCTTAGGCTTGGCCCAGTCCATCGATTTCATCCTCTTCTATGGCTTCTGTGGCAGCTTCGGCAGCTTCCTCACTGCTGAAATTTGCACAGCCAAATCCTTTGGAAGATCCATTCTCCTGGTCGGTGACAGGCCTTGCCGGAACAGAGACACCAAATGATTTTCTTAAAGTCTCTTCTGCAGTCTCCTCAGCCAGACCTTTGGCAGAGTTTCAGATGGCTGGCTTCTTGCAACTCCAGCCTGATTGCTCTGCCTAATATTTCCCTTTTTGTACAGGAATTTGAAGTTTCTCTCCAGCATCTTCAAATGAAGGAAATTCTAACATGCATACCCATTAGATTTGCCATTGTGGTTCTGGGGCGCTTTGATGAAAGTTCCCTTCTCAAATACTTCCCGAAGAGTTTCTTCTGTTGCACGTAGGAAAGGCTGCTCAAAACCAGAGGTTTTGAATCACCACGCCAAGTGCTATTCCTTCCACTGTTACAGTCTGGACTGACCTTTCTCTCGGGTACAGTACGGGGGGCATGGATCGCTCTTCTAGTTCTGCTCCCTGCTTTTTTTTCAACGTTTTCTCTGCATCCGCTTCTGTCTTAAATTCAATAAGCAATCCCTTTATGTCTTTCCATCCTTGCTGACTGATCTGACCTCTGTAGCATCTTCGAACTCTTCTTTTAATTCGTCCTGAGTAACTTTAGAAGGCAGATTTTTAGCCAAAATTGTTTTTGCATCTCGATCTTTTTCTGTCTTTTCCCTTGTTTTTTTTTTCTAGTTTAATTTCATTGCCAAAGACTTTTAAGCCAGTGAGTTCCAAGGCTTTTTCTAGGTCTCCAGCAGATTCGAAATCCACGTAGCCAAACTTCCTAGACACACCAGTTTTGACACCCACAACAGCAAGATCATTTTTAGCAAAAATGTCCCTGATACCGGTTTTTAATTCAGGAGCAGATTTGTTGAAGTTGGGGTTTTCAGCAAAGAGGCTGAAAGAGGACGCTGGCTCTGTGGCTTCTGCTTTCTGTTTCCTGGCTTCAGGAGCTGCTTAAACCATCACTTCCTTCGCTGGGGAAACCATCACCTCCTTCGTTGGGGAAACCATCGCCTCCTTCGCTGGGAAAACCATCTCCTCCTTCGCTGGGGAAACCGTCACCTCCTTCGCAGGGGAAACCGTCGCCTCCTTCGCCGGGGAAACCGTCGCCTCCTTCGCCGGGGAAACCATCGCCTCCTTCGCCGGGGAAACCATCACCTCCTCCGCTGGGGAAACCATCGCCTCCTTCGCTGGAGTCGCGATAGCCGTCTTGCCTTTTTTCTAAGGAATGAGAACCTCTTCTCCGCGGCTTTCATCTTCACCATTTCCTCATTTTCACTATCTTCTTCTACCTCCTTTGTAGGAGGAGCCATTTTCTTGGGATCATCTTGATTTTCACCGGCCTTTGCAAGCTTCACCATAATGATGGCTTATGACGGCAGAGTGTGCAGCCGGCAAGTGGCATAGATGAGCCCAGAGAAACCGAACGATGTCGATGGCGGCTGCTGGTCCTGACGATCCGCAGCACGCATGCTTGGCTATCGGTTAGAGCTCAAGACTCAAAAAATCCCCTTTTTGGTAAAGCCATCCTTGCAGTCATTTCTTCTGCTTATGTTAACCAGAGAACAGTTCTTGACCGGTGGGCGAAATAATTTGTCATTCAAACTGGGTCACTTTGGAGAGTGAAAGAGTTTGCTATTAATAATTAAGACGGCAAACAGGCCCACACTGGGATGTCCCCACTCAGACCAGGATACATGTTCACCCTAAGGACTGAGTGTTCTAGGTGCCTCGCGCCGTGCTGGGCGTAAAAGCTTCCGGAATGAATAAGACCCGGGTCCCTTCTTCAAGGTGCCCACTGTCTAGTAAGAGACATAAATACCTAAAGCCACAATCACAGCACAAGATGCTGAGGGGGGACCACAGGTGAAGCCCACCTGCTCAGCGGCCCCTCTGAATTGTGATCACATTTTCAGAGTTCGCTTTTGTTTAGTAAAACCTCACAATGATGAATTGCTGAGCACAATAGCTGACTTGACCTCCTCCTTCCCTCCAGCATTTACTGGAAAATTCTAGCACTTCAAAAAAAAATGACAGGCATCTGTGGTTTGATATTTGAGCTACTTTCTGTCTCTCTAGTATTAGAATTTCAGCTCAGGAGCCTTAGAGATGGAAACCTCCTATCTTTGGGTCAAGAAGATGGAACAGGATGGAACAAAAAGAAGGCTCAGTGTCCTCCACGCTCCCCATCGCATCCGCTCCAGATCAGATCTGAATCTGCTCTTGATGTGGGCGGGTCGCCCCGCCTGTGCTATGCAACTTTCCTTCTGAAAGCGAATCATCGGTGTGACTTTCCTCCTCAAAGCCTTCAATGACGTCTGATGGGAATTGTTACTGTGTCCGCAGAGGGTCAACCTTGTGCCTGTTGCAAGTCATTCCCACACCATCCTGGGGCTGTCTAGACCCGGCTGCACTGCAGGGCTGCAGGTCAGCAGTCGGCATCACTGGGAGGGTCGGGACGGTCAAGTAATGTTTTGCTTCCTGATTTACAGACCCACGGGGTGTCCCCTGTCCGGCCCTCCCTTACATTTTTGGCCCTAACACTGTGCTTGACTACAAAATAGAAACGGCTCATTTATAAACCATCTACTTAAGGTATTTCCAGGCAATATTTTCAGATAGCTTAAACAGCGAAATAAAAGGATATGCATTCAATGGGCTCAATCCCACTCTGAGCAAGCCACTCCTCCCACAGGTAACCACCTTCTTAATTTCCAACGTATCCTTCAGTGCTTCTTCATGCAAACACAGCAATATAAACACGCTTACTCACATTCTCTCCTTTCATACACAAAAACACCGTTCTATAAATACTGCTATACGTCTTGCTTTTTATCACTGACAAGATCTTGCATATATTTGACAATATTCATACCATGATCCCATATCTTTGTTTTAATCGTTCCATAATGTTTCAGTATGTGGAGATTTCATAGTTTTCATTCATTGGTTTATGTTTTTGTTCATTTGTTTGTTTATGTTTTTTTGTTTGTAACCAGTCTCCTGAGGTACAATTGGGTGATTGCAAAACTTCGGTTCTCACAAAAGAATATTGCGATATATAACTTTGATCATAAGTGCTGTTACACAAATACCTGGGATATAAATTCCCAGGAGTGGGATTTGATGACTCAAAGAGTAAATGCGTTTGCCGGTTTTGTAGATATTGGCAAACATCCTCTAAAGGGTGAGCGCCATTTCACCCCCACTATCCATGCTGGGGAAGGCTTGTTTCCCCAAAGGGTCATCAACATGGAACATGGTCAGATTTTGGATTTTTGCCCATAAGGTACTTGAAGAATAGTATGTCAGTCTAATTTGTTGTGATCAAAACCATCTATATTAAGAAGACATCAAGAAAGTCATAAATCAAGTAGTCCCCCCTCCCTCCTGGCATTACTGCTGACACACAGCAGGAAGACGGTGGTGCTGATCCTTCTGAATGGACTTGCCACACATCACTCCCCAAGGGAGCAAGGACAGGTGGCTCCACGTGGGACCCGATCTGCCACCAGAGCCATCTCTTGCTTGTGGGAGAGGCACTAGAGTTCAGCATGGTTTTATCAATTGTCATGGTTTTGTTTTTGGTTTTCTTCATGTTTTTATTTTCGTCTTCGCTTTTGGGAAGACACAGAACATCATGCTGAGGACCCGCCCGTGTTGAATGGTCACCTACACTGTGCCAACGCTGGCATCTCTTCCGAAACTCACCACATGAGAGAAAGAGGGGTCTCACTTTCTATCACCTTCCAGTGCAAGCCGTGTGTCCAGCTGCCGAGGGGATTTGATGAAACGCAACACAGCTCTTCATCCAACAGTTAGCGGCCTTGTTTCCTTTCCCCGTTATAATGCTGGATTTCATGCCGTGGACATTAGCAAGAGAAAGACACATACCTCACGGCGAATATCTGCAGAACACACATTTCTGCTGAACGTTCGTGCCTTTATTTTGCTCCGTGTGACACTGCAATTCTTTCTGCTGCATAATAGCTTGATTCCATTCATTTGTCTAACATCTAATTCAAGTCGAAGTCTGCTCAGCAAGCCAGTTCCTGGCCTGTATGTGTCCTTTTCTCGCAAATGATTATGGCCGATTCTCTTGTACTACAGTTTTTTGCAGGAATCACTAGCTAAAAAAAAAAAAAAAATCCTGATGATGCTAAAGGAGATCTCATATTCCTCTTCCATGTTGTTATAAATGAAAGATGACTATTTGGAATCTTCATGGGAAAACAAGTGTCCACCTGGCGTAAATAATGCACTGCGATTTTTTTTAAAAGAAACCATAAAGCGGAAGAAGGCATTTGCCTTTACTTCCTCAAACACAAAACTAATTCTTTGGAAATCTGTGTGTTTCTAGGTAAACTCATACCAAGCTCCCACGGCTCGAAATTCAAGTCGCTCAGACCAACAACTCTGGCGTCATCCTGAGACTCGTGCTGTTTTATTTTTATGCAGAGCACGTCCAATCCATTTAACGAAAACTCTTGGTTCTACCTTAAAAAATATATCCAGCTTCAACCACTTCTCCCACCCTTGCTATTGAAACTATTCTCACTAGTCTCCTGGGATCTGCACTTGCCACTCTTCTCTCCTCTTCCTCCAGTCTATTCTTAACAAAATGGTCAGAGCGGTCCTTTTAAGAATGAGTCAGATCACGTCACATCTCTGCTCAAAACCCTCCAAAGTCCTCCCACGTCACTCAGATAAAGTTCAGATCCTCGCAATGGCCTGTGAGGCCCCGTGTGGTCCGTTCTCCCCACTTCTCTGATCTTTTCTGTACACCTGTCTCCCTCCCTCACTCTGCTGTGATCACACTGGTCACTCTGCTGCTCAGAAATGCTAGACAAGTCCCTGCCTCAGGGCCTTTGCACTTCCTGTCCCCTCTGCCTGGAATACACTCGCTCCCCAGATCATGGACTGTCTCCCTCCCTCTCCCCTTCAGGTCTCCGCTCCACGTCAACATCCTCTGAGGAACCCCAACCCCCTGCTCCCTGCGTCACCTTCTTAGCACCAACCACCTCCTAATTCATTCTAGACACATTTTATCTTTTTATTGACTGTCCCTGACCAGAAGGTGAGCTCCACAGTGTCAGGACCTTTATCGATCCTCTGCTCTATACATTGAGCCCAGAACATTACAGATGCTCAATAACTAGGTAATGAATAAATGAATGAATGCGTGATTGAGGGATTAATTGGAAAACCAGGCAAAACAGAACAGTCATGGAAGCCCCAATGCCAAGTGAAATGGGCCGCATGAACTTCAAAGTGTCCATAAAAAGAAAAAGCCAAAACCACAGAGTTCCATGAAATCTGTTTTTTTTTTAGTACCTTCCAATCTTCACGATTTTTTTTTTTTTTGAAGAAACCAAGTAAACACATTTTCATCAGCCCTGACTTATTCTTTTGTTTAATAAGCGTTTCTTTGCCTGCTCAGCAGACATTGGAGCTCCTGGGTCCCTCAGACCCCCGTCTGGTCACAGAGTCGTTTGCACTTTGGGGAAAACGAGGCCAATGTGAGAACTCGCTGCCTTTGTCGGTCAAGGCCAAAATACACAGCACCAAATGTCAGCCAAGGATGCGGCTGTGTAATAAGGAGCTGCTGTGCTGGAACATTTTGCATAATTGGAAGGCGAGGGTAACAGCGATGAGGAAAATTAACGTGGACGTCCAACGGCTTATGAAGCAGATGCTGGAAAATAAATAGAGCAGAGGGCGTCCGACTAGCTCAGCCCGGCTCTGTCATTTACTCATTTTTTAGCGTGATGAAGCAACATGGGGGGAGTGGGAAGGCCTCGTGTTTGCAGAAAGTCACGGCTGTGGAGTCGGGTCGAGGACTCCAGTGGAAGCCCAGCTGCCCACT
>NW_006442491.1:30846770-30861617 GCF_000325575.1 Pteropus alecto
TTTCCCGTGGTAAAAGTAAACCAATCCGTCTCCCGACGATTTTTGTAAAACGAGCAATGCTTCGGTGACCATCTTCTTCATGTCTCATTGATCTATGTGGGTTTTTCTCAAATTTAGATTTTTAAATCAAGGATGTACTTTATAAAATTGTTTTTTTTCTTAAGAGTGAAAATAAACTTTCTGAAAAATGAGAATTCTGCTTTCTGAACTTGAAGAAAATTTCGTTCAAAACTTCTGAAGCGCCTGAGGTTAAAGACACAATAGCACTTATTAATCATCACTCCCGGTCTAACATAGGCTCTGTGTCACTGCCATCCATTCTCGCGGGGATGTTTTTTTGAACTGGACACCGGCGCAGTTAGTGTTTGGCCTGGGGATGCGAGTTCTCGGACCTGGCTGAAGGAACGCGCAGAGACGAGACCCTTGTACTGAGAAGAGATGAACTCAGAGTCCCCCCCTCCCTCGTATTGGTCCTGACCTTAAAGGTGCCCCTCTGTTCCGTTCAGATCTGCAGCTGCCAGAACTGGCAGGACAGTCACCTTGCGGGGTGTCTCCTGGTCTCAGAGCCCCGACGTCACTTGGCATTTTGTTCCCCTGTATTTAACCCAACAGGGAGTTAGAGAGAGTCACAAACCACCAGCACAATAAATGGTCCTCGATCTCACCAACCTGTGTCCAGCTCGTCTGCACATTCTCTGCATTTATGGCTAAATCGCTTTCCTTTTCATTTTTCTCCCCAGGAACCCTGAGGGGAGCAGGCCGAGCACTAGGCAGGATTCCTAAAGGCTGTTTGATGGATCGGGTCTGAGCCATTGTCTCATTTTGGTCACAAAGGTTAACTGAGCTCCATCAGCAGATCAATTAATCACCAGCATATGCAGGCGTGTTTTCATTCCCTCAGGCCACAGGACATATTATAACAGACTGCCAAGTCATTTTAAAGCTGGGAACATTGAAATTGCTTCTGAACTGAGTCTATCCTAGAACAGACTTTTTGAGCCTTTGTACAGCTCAGGTTCTGTATAAGCTGGTAATGGGTACATTGGGAGAGTTAAAGCGAGATTGGATGGCTTTCATTTAGGATGCAGAATAGAAATTTGAACAGAAGTTGAAGAATCATCATTAACCTTTACAAAGTCACTCCAACCTCCGGAAGCTAGGAAGCAAGCTCTTTAAAGATACCTGTGTTTTTTACTGGGCACTAAACCTGACCAGTGTAATACTGGTCAAAGCTAGGGTTCCCTGAATTCCCACTTAAAAAGGGATCATATTAATAGGAACAATTACAGGGGTGGATGGGAAGTGTGGGCAGTCCATAGAAAAAGAAAAATAGTAACAAGTCTCTTTCACCATTTCCTACCTAAAGGCATTCGTCCAGCAGTCAACCAGAAATTCACTCAGAAATAGCCACTACCACCACTGATTATTACACATTCATGTGTAAACCTCCTATTTTGTGAGTTTCCAGCACACTCTTCTGGTACCATACCTCAGTAAATAAACAGTCACTCTCCCACTCTTCATTTATGGGATTCAGGATGTGCTAGCTCCATGTCTGGGTCTAAGGGTGGAGCATGTGACCTAGCCTGGCCAATCAGATGGCAAATCTCCCAGACACTCCTCTCCCCAAAGTACTTCAAGATGAGCACGTGACAAGTAGAATGGATCCTGTGTCGAACAGGAGTGACTGGGAGAGATGCTCCCTGGGGAAGGCGCTACTGAATGTCTGCGCAACAGGTCCCCACCCCTCGTTCCTGCCAGCAGAGCCCAGCCCCTAGCTTAGAGGCTGCGAGTCCTTTACTTGCTCTCCCAGCGTCCTTTGCGTGAGGCGTGGTCCCGCGACCCAGACCTAACCAGTGGCATCTGAGGGAGCACCTGGGGGAGGTGTGGCTGGGAGTGGGGGTGGATGGGAAAGAGGGGAGGATCCAGGAAGAGAGAGATGAGCTTGACAAGAGGTTTTCTTTCCTACTTCACTGGGTGCTGTTGCATCAATACACAGTGCTTGGGAATATGGCGGCCGTTTTTTCACAGTAAAGAAAAAAAAAATTACTCAGGGCCCTTACATTTTTTAGTTACTGATTCACTTTCGGAGCTAACTATACTGAGGCTTCTTGTGTAGGGGAGAAAAAAAAGAACTTTATAATTAAGCCACTTTTAGACAAGATTTTGTTACTATATTCAATCCTGTAAATACAGCTATCCGGAGCCATATTGCTACCCTATTGAGCTCTGTAATGACGCTCTTGTGAAGAACAAAGCTAGAGCAGTGTTCTGATGACACTGTTTGGGCCCATGGATCCACTGTCACCTGAAGCCTTATCTGAGGTGTTCAGTTACATGAGCCAGTACATTTTCTCTTTGCTACTTTTCTTAGGGTTAGGTTTCTTTCAAAATTGAATACATCAAAATTTATAACTTCTGCATAACAAAAGAGTGCATAAACAAAGACAAGGTGGAGATAGCTGGCTTATACATAACAAAGAATGAATTTAATATGCCTCTGTAAAGCAATAAGAAAAATATAAATAATTCAATAGAAAAATTGATAAAGAATATGAATGGATAGTTTACAGAAGAAATGCAAATGACCAATAAACATATGAAAAGATAAGAATTTGACCTTTAATTAGGCAAATGAAAATGACAATAAAATATCCTTTTTTTCACTTATCAGATTGGCAAGGCAAAGCTTGCAAGGGTAAACAGATACACCTATTGTTCTAACTAAATAAGAATAGGCATTTTGGCTACTAACCAGGAAGCAGCTATTTAAAAATTAAGATAAGAACGTTTATTTCTTTTGTGTAAGACAGGGTCCAGGCAGGAAAGTAGAAACCATTCTAATGTGAAAAACAAATAGCAAGAACGGGTTACACAGGTGATGGAGGGACTGAAGACCAAATAATATATAATGACACAAACCAGAATGGAAAGAAGCCACTAGCAGCTCTAAGGATAATGAGAAAATGAGGAGGTTTAATTCATGGAACTCGGGACTGGGGTGACCCAGAAGACGATAGAACTACATACAGATTTTTCTTTAGAAGCTGCAGCCATGAAAGAGCACTATTACTGCTCAGAGCAAGGCAGAAGGGAAAAAAAAGTGTTCAGACTTTCACTTCTGAAAAGATGGAATAAACACACTTTTCTCTATTCCCCCTGCTAAGTACAGCTAAAACCCCTGGACATTATATATAAAACAGATATTGGCGAAGCCTTTGCTTAGTTTCTTGGTCACTCTCTGCTCATCTTCTGAGCTTCTTGTTGGGCAGCATGGGAACCACAAACGCTTCAAGAGAGAGAATACAATGGAAAATGAGACCCACTTCTAGTGGGTTCCATTTTCTGAGATCTCGGGCTCTCAAACCCTGGTTTTCTTGATAGTCCCAAACTTCAAGTCTTATGTCCTCAGACTCATGAACTGGCTGAAAACCTTTCCATTTCTGTGACGCTTGCCCTGCCTCCACTTATAAATTGGCAAATTCCTCAAAAGGAGAAAGGTAGAGAATGTAAGACTCACGTGAATGCATTTCCCTTCTGTCTGAGACCTTGGCCGGGAGTTGCTGTCCAATGCATTCAAATAGAATGTTCCCCCAACACATTGCTGTTTTTATCTCTTGGTCTTTTTGAAAGCCGGGGTTCTGTTTTGGAAAGCTGTCATCTCTCCTAACAGATAGGTGGTAAATCATGTTAGGAATCAGTGTCTCAAAATAGGTACAGTCCAGAGATGGAAACCTTTAGAGAACACCTGGCCAGAGCTTCCAGTTCTTTAACATGTGAATTCTATTTTTACAGAAAAGTACAAATGTTTTCAATTTCAGCACCTAATTACTTTGGAAACACTATGCTTGAAAAAAAAGAATTCAAAAATAAAAATTTGGAGAAATTGTCGCACAGATGTTAACGCATAGATTTGGAAAACAGACAGGCTGAGTTCGAATCTTGCCTAACAGGCGACCCAGAGTGAGTCATTCCTCCCCTCTTGGTCAGAGTTTCGTCATCTGTAAAGTGGGAATGATACGAGTATCTACCTCGTGGAGCGGCTGGGTGGATTAGACAAGTTAATATCCATGAAACACCTAGAACCGAGATCATGAGTCCAGGAAAATGTTCATTAAACAAATAAAACGGTTTGCAGGGCAGATTCCCTCCCTAAGCTGACTTCGGCCCACGGGCACCCTTTTTAAGCATCTGCCCTTGTCCAACCTCCTTACTCTACAGATGGGGGCACATTTGGGGCACAGCAAGGGGAGGGGACCTGCTCCGGCATGCATGCAGCTCGTTAGCCCTACAACTAAGTCTAGGACTAGAATTTCCTTCTGATGCCTTTTATCAATTAAATCGTGTGCCCTGCAAGCCAAGCAGCTCATTTCCGTCGAAGGCCGAGGGGTGGACGCTCCCTCAAACTGTGGACACTTCTCTAATTGCCAGGTCTGCCCTGAATTCATTGTGATCATTAGCAGAAACCCTCGTGCTCCGGCTGAGAGAGGAGGGGGAGGCCCAGACATATCATTGCTCATCTAAATTTTTAATAATGCTCCAATCTTCAGATCATCGGGGTAATCAAACCCAAACGAGCCTGATACTCAGAGCCACAGAATAACAAGGGGAGTGAAAGGGATAATGTTTCTTTAATGAAAGTTTCATCAATGCAGATTTCTCATTGAATATTAAGGGTCTTGGCTCGAAGCCAGCATCAGAGCAGATTGCTGTGACATTGACCTTTGTTCCTCAGAGGGAGACGCAAGTGCAGAGTCGGGCTGGCTTCACCTGCTTGGGGCAACATAGGTGGTCGCCCTTGCAGCTCATATGAAGGAAGATCTTGAGCCGAGGGAAGTGGGGGTGTGGGCAGGTGGGCTCAGGCCCCCCAGTCCTTTCCACGTTGCTCTCCACACTCCGTGTCTCAGCACCTCCCTTGTTGCTCTGCGTCTCAGCCTCTCCCTTCCCCGCCCGTCCTGCTGTGGCCTCCCACGCCCGACTCCATAGCACCTCCCTCCTCCAGCTGCTCAGGCCGAACCCTTGGAGTCAGCCTTCATTTGCTTTCCCCTTACTTTCTCTATTCCATCCATCAGCCTGATCTTCACAGATAAATAAATCCCAAAGCTGGCATCGGTGACTTTATATTATCCCCCTCCTGCCCCGTCCCATCGTGGCCTCCTCACAGGTCCAGATGCTTGTGGCCTGGGACCCACAGTCAGCCTGTGTGTGAGAATCTCAGGCCTCCTTGCTATGGGGATAAATGTACATTTTCTCTGGCACAAATAGTTAACTAAAACAAAATACATGCACCGTGGATCTTCTTTATCATGCGTATTCAATTACTCAAAGCAGTGAGCCGTCAGTACTCATGAAAAGCAAAGTTCCAGCTTCAGCGAAGTCATTTATCTGCTCTTTTCTAAGACCTTGACCTATGATATCTTTCTCTCGTAGGAAGGTTGCAACCCTGGTTCTCACAACTATGCCTCCTGACTACCCTGGATGGAAGGATGTAAATGCTTAAAGGCCTTTTCTTCCTCTCTGATGTACAGCTAACAATATGTATTCTCAAGGCCCATTTTATTTCTTTCAGAAAAAAACAGAGTTTATAAGGTAAGAATGGATTTATTAGAGGTTATTGAGGAAGGAGATAGACAGGAATTATTTTTTTTTAAAACGGATTTTTGTTTCATGGCAGCAAACTATGAGGCGAATAAGAAAGGGCATGAACATAACGCTAAAACAGAAGGAAAATCGCTTTTTGAAGGAAATATGTAAACAGTAAGAGAATGCATAATAGAATGTGTTTATGGATTCTGAATCTTGCCAAATCTAAAATAATTTTTAAGGAAATATCTGAAGCATTGCTTTAAACCATGAATGTATCATGTTCTAAAGACTTTAGTAGACATGAGACCATCAAGCAATTAAAGCCAATATTTTGGAAGAAATAAAAAAGCTAGATTGGAATTAATTTTTGATCTCATAATGGATGAGAAGAAAGCATTTGTACTGTAAAAAGAAAGTCTAGACAAAAATAATAGTCATCTTGAAGTTTCAAAAAAATTAAGCTACGATTTTAATTTGAATTTTATGTATTTTTCTGCCAAACATTAATAATCATGCATGTTGTATTTCTTTTTCTTTGTCTTCTAGGAAAAGATAAAGAGGCAATGAATTTCAGGCTTCAGTTCAGCCTGTGACACCTCATGTTCACAGGAAGTCGCTAATGGATTTTCACAGCATCAAGGACTCACCATGACCCAAACCAAGTCCTGCTCAAGTGAGAGAACCTCAGTCAGTCCCAATTAAAATGCAACATTTTGTCCTGACCAGAGAGGATGTTCTCTAGAGTCTTACAGGTGAAATCTCTAACCAGTAAGTTAGCATCTATCAGCACATCTCAGATCTTTTCTAAGTTGGTCTTTGTATTTAGTCAGACTATACTGGTTACAACTGACAGAATCTAAATAACAATGACTAAAAAACTTGCAGAGCTGAGGGGTTATTAGGTAACGTCTCTAAAAAGTCCAAATGTAACAGCTTCCGGCATAGCTGGATCCAGGTGCCCAAATGGTGGTATCGGGAAGTGATCCCCTTCTACTTCTTGGCTCTGCCTGGCCCTCTGTGGTCTCATTCTCAGACAGGCTCTACTGTCCCGGCATCTCTTCACACCTTCAGCAGCCCAGGTGGAAAAATGACTTTCCTCTCCAATAGTTTCAAGAGAAGTTCCAGAAATGAGTCTCACTGAATCGCATGTTCATCCTTGATCTCTTTTGCCAAAGGCGCGGCCTACTCTGATGGCTCACGTTTATTGCTGTTGCCGCAAAAGAATCTAGCCTTGAATTTTGAAGCAGCGCTTTGCTGTTTAGAAGAACCGTGCTGTAGGAAGGAGAGAGAGATCACAAGTTCCCGCCTAGCTTTTTATGACCCAGCCTAGGAGGTAACATAGCCAGAGAAGCCCCCTGAGATTCAAGGAGAGGGGACAGAAATCCGCCTCTCATGGGAGGAGTGTCCAAAAATGCGCAGCCATATATTAAAACCAACATACACAATGATCAGCTCAAAATACATCCTGAGACTGGCTTTTCCTTGTTTCCCATTTCACGCTTCCCAGTCCCCAGATCACTTCCCTCGGTAACCTTCCTGCCTACAAGTCCTTGTCTCCAGCTCTGCTTCTGGGGGAACCTGAGCAAAGACGCTGTCCATAGCTTCAACCTCAAGCAACCTAGGGACCCTCCAAGCTTATCAGATGAGGTTTAGTTTATATATCAATGTTCTACATTGAACCTGCTTCAGTCAAAATGTATGATTGTCTTCGCGAGGAAAGCAGACTCGGGAGTAAATTCCCACATACATGCATATTCTGCTTTCTATCACGAGACGATCTTCCAATTTATAAATCTCTCCCATTAGTGACTGCCTGCATTCCCTACAACTTGCATTATTTGGAAGAACTTTTTAATTATCTTTTAATTCTTTCTCCATTTCCTGATGTATCCGCATGTGAAAAAGAGAGGTGAAAAATCGCTCCCTGTTATTTATTTGGCTTCATAATCCCTTCATCACAGTGTGGCAGCATCTGGTTTGACTCAAATTGCACCACGTCTGAGTGGCCCCATTAAAAAGAAATCCCTTGGGGGTTCGAATTTGCTTTCTCTGCTGTTGATTCAGTTTATCTCCATCTACCTTGAACACATGAAGTTCAGAACTGGAGGTCAAACACAGCACTGGTTTATTTCAAAGGATTCACCATGGACTCAGGGCTATTCTCAGGCTCTGATCTTTCTCACTTTCCTAAAGGCGCAACCTGCAACTTCCCAGCACTAGAGAGCAGGTAGCACGCTTGAAATCTTCGCCTACTTAAAAGTCATTTCAAAGACACTCTCTGATGGACTTACTTCATCTGATTTAGGGGAAGCTGTTTTAAAAATAAGTTTGGTCATAAATTGATGATAATGCTAGATTCTCTCCTAGAACACAAACTTCCTCCTCCCCACAAAGCTCAGCATGTGGACAGGTGAGGCCAAAGACACAGCGTCTCCATGCTGGTTGGATTCTCACACAACCACCAAAGGGTACTGTGGGTTGAGAGGGTGCCACCCGTTCTACCGGAAAACCCAAAGTTTACTCTGTGCCCAGAAACTCTCCTAAGTGCATTATCAGGTATTAACCCATTTAACCCTTCTGACACCCTCTGAGGAAGATACTGTTATCTTCTTAGTTCAAACACGAGTGAAACTGGCTGGTGGGTGGCATCGCTTCACTTTGAACCCAGAGCGCTGACTCCAGAGCACAGACCAACAATGACCCATCACTTGTGTGAGCACATTGAAAGGGGCTCTGTTAGGGTGGCCAGATTTAGCAATTAAAAGTACAGGTTGCCTACTCAGTTAAACAATGCATAGTCTTCATATGAATTTGTCCCAGATACCGCATGGCCTGAATTTTATCTAACAACCTTAGATTCTGTTAGCAAGCAAGAAAGAAGGGGTGGTGGCCATTGGGACAGACACGTGACTGAATCTCCAGTGCTGATAACATGGACCAGAGAAGACCAGGGACAGAGAGTAAGCAGGGCCTGTGAGACTGACCTGGTCACCGTGAGATCCGTAAAGACGGTGATGGAGAAAGACCAAGAGGATTCAAGGAACTGCTTGGATCGTGTGACTATTTCTAGAAAGAAAACAATAACGAGCCTCTTGGTAAGGGGACGTGGGTACAGAGTTAGGAGGGTGTTTTGAAAACTTCCTCAAAATTTTGCCTTATTTGTACCCCATTTACAGTGATTTGCTTAATTTGACTCATGTTTTACTAAAATAAATGTATGTATACAGAAAACTTGATATCACAATTCTAAAAGTAAAAACTACTATCCCTTGCAATAAATTGAAGATAATTATAACGATAAATACATAGCTTTAAAAAAAAATCTATCCAAATAGTGCCTAAAGTCATCTCTGGCATCACGGTGGATATGTAATAAGCATTAGGAAACATTGGTTGACCACGTAACTTGCTTCGGCCCGTGCGAGCAGACTTCATACAAAACACACTGAGCAGAGGCTCTACACCCACATGACTTGTACTCCATCCGTGCACATTCAAGCATGCCCCAGGCAGCTGCTCCTGTTCCAGCCAGAGTCCCAGAACAACATGAAGCTGAACCGAGACCATCACAGCCTACAGCCAAGCCCAGCTAGCTGGTCTTTAAGCCGAGCCACAGATGACCAGACAAGGCCAGGCAAGATCAGCCAAACCATAGTCGACACTACAGACCCTTGACTGTGAAAACGAATGCTGTTGTAAGTCACTGAATTTTGAGCTGGTATGTTACTATCATGGTAAAAACCTACTACTATACTGTCCCACTTGGAACATGAGCCTTTCCTAGTCTGCCCTTACTGGAGACTGGCTCCAATGAAGTCCCTCACGCCATGGATAGAAGCAGTGGGTGGTGGGCACCTTGCAAGAAAGGTCTGCCCTTGCCATCAACGGGAGAAACCACAGGTCTTCTCAGTTTTCTACTCCGGAGCAGGTCAACCAAGTTCACAGACCATCTCCAGTGACCTGTGCTACAGTGGATGACCTAGGACGAAAAAGATAAAGAAGAAAGAAGATGTTCTCTGGCTCACTTCCTCCCCATCATTCTGCTTTTCGTCCCCAAAATAAATGACTCATAAACATTTTCACGCTGATCATCTGAGACAAGATGGAAGGGGGTATAGAAATGAACGTATCAGGCACCGTTTGGAGACCCGCTTCCTTTTCTGACAGAGACTATAATTAGCGCTGTGATTTCAAGTCAGCGAAACGCTAACAGGCGTCATCTGGTTATAAAAGAGACACCCAAAATAACATCACAGGGAGTGGATCTTTTGATAAAATATCCTTAAAGAGTTTTAAGCTACATAACATTTTCTATCCCCAAACTGGCAGCTTCCGCCTCCAGTTTCCAGAATTCCAGATTGAGATTCCAGAACTTTTTTTATGTTGCAAAATGGGCTTACTGCTTACCTCCCCCGTCTAATGAATTGTCTCTTCTGCATTCTTCGGTTCATTTTAAACCTGAGACTGATAACTTCTTTAGTGCCGAGTCACTGGCCTGGGAATGGCCTGATTTTCAGCTCTCTGTAGGCAGAGACATGGGGCCCGAAACTAGTAGAAAAGCAACACTCAGGTTTATATCCCTTAAGAGACTAAAAACAAACCCTACCGGGCAAAGGAATCTCTAGTGCTCCCTGAGAACGATTCTTCTCACGTCGCTTTTCCTAGTAACAGAGAAAGAGTCTTTCTGGCCGACTGTCAGAATCTCGACAAGTCAGGAAATATTTAGTAAGTGTCCTGGGAACATTTTAGGGGTTATAAAAGAAACACAAGAAGAAATCTCTCTCTTTAGGGAACCCACAAGATTTAGACAAAGACAAGATTTAAAAAACATACGAGAAGGATGTGTGTCTCTGTGTGTGAGTGTGTGTGTGTGTGTGTGTGTGCGCGCGTGTGTGTTGTTGCAGTGTCAGAGGAACATGTTAAAACACAGATTCCCTGAACTTCTACTCCAAGAAAGTGTTTCTGTTATAAATTGTGTGTTTTAATAAAGTATTCCTGCTTCCCCAAGTAACCATAGGTGCTATGAATTCAAAATCTAATTTGTAAAGGTTTTAGCAGCGTCTAGTGCCTCTTGAACCCAACGATAATAAGTCCTCGGGCAATTCTGACTGACAACTTAATTCACCACTCTAGAAAGACTGCGAAGACAGATTTCGATGTGGGCTGGGGGCGGTTAAAGAAGGAGAAGTCTTTACCTCATGAGGAATTGTAATGTCCCCTTGCCAGGGCTTGTATTTCCTCAGAGGCTGACATTGCTCTCAGGCGTGAGTCCCATGAGTGAACTATGACATATGTTTCATGTCAAAGCCAAGAGTGACCCCAGTACAAACCTGAACTCAGCTCTCAATTTGCGCCTGGTCAGACGCAGCTGCTGGAAAAGGCCCCGTTCCTAACAGTCACAAAAGTTTGTACTTCCAAATAGAGGAAAAAGACAAGTCATCTTTCAATATCAATATTTGGAGCCCACTGTCCCCCTAACACACACAGGCTCCCTGAGTTGATTGGAGCAGACCTGTCAGGCCCCAAAGCGAAGCTCTGAGGCAGGGATGGCTACTGGGCAGTGGGCACAGAGAAACCAGGCAGTTGCCAACTCCTTCATTTATATTGTATAGACCCGGCAAGAGGGGATAAGCTGACAAAAAAAAAAAAAGAATAAAAATTGACTATGAGAATAACCAGGTTTAGTTCCTGCCAAACATGGTGCCAACCCACCACTCCGATGTCACTGCTTTCCTCAACTTATTTTTTCACAAACCCCCAAGTCCTCTGAAATCACCCCCCTCTTAAATCCCCCAAAGCCACATGGGGGATCACCTCTAGTCATCCTTAAAAACAGGCAGCCAAGTGGAAAGCTGGGACCCTTTTTCTTTCCTCGACTCTCGGTCCAATGCTGTTTCTAATAAACCACGGCTAAGCCTCCGACTTCAGGGCTAGAGTCCTGATCACCCCAGTTCAACGCGGACGGAGTGTCCCAGTAAGTAACAATAGCGGTGATAACCATCTCAGTCCATGTTCCCAGAAAATGGAGATGAAGAAAAAGATGTTGAGCTAAAACTTGGGGGGAGTGAAACCCCAGGATGCAGGAGGGAGGGGAATGCAGAATGAGGCAGGGAAGGAAGGAAAGCAAGGACCTTCTGCTCCACACAGCTGGCCACACTCATGCTCAGTCTCACTGGTCCTCGGGGGTCCCGCATGAACCGCTGCAAGAGATTCCTGGGGTGGGACGAGTCAGTGTAACTTTACAGGGCTGCCTCTTTGGACACGCCAGGGGGCACTGCTATGTGGAACACGAAGTCAGTGGTGCCACGAAAGCTGTCCACCACGGCGACCCCACGAAACTCAGTGCCTTCGGGGACCAGGTGATAGCAAAAACAAATGAATACGAGGAGGGTGGAGACTCAGCAAAGTGGGGAGCCCAGGCCCCCTCTGAAGGAGGACTTGCCACTCAGCCCCAGCCCCCTGCTGCTTTGCAAGAGCAAGGGCCCACATTCTACCATATTACTGCTTTTTTTCAATGAGTGGTTGAAATTGGAATTCTTTTCTGTTTTAACTTTTAACATATCTTCCTTGATTGTGCACCATTCAATATTTTTCGCATGTGATTTTTTATTGAGATAGAAGTCATATACCATAAAATTCATCATTTAAAATATACTGGTCAATGGATTTTAGTATAGTTGCAAAGTTGCACAACCATCACCACTACTTAAATCCAGAACATCTTAATCACCACAAAAAGAAACCCCTTACCCATTAACGGTCATTTCCAATTCCTCTTCCCGCCAACCCGCCGCCAGCCCCCAGCAACCACAAATCTGTTGTGTGTTTTTATAAATATGCCTATTCTGGATATATCACATAAACGAAATCATATATGCCTGGCCTTTTTCGACTTGCTTCTTTTAGTTAACATAATGTTTCAAGGTTAATTGATGTTATAGGACTTCATTCTTTCTTATGGCAGAATATTTTATATAAGGGATACACCACATTTGTCGAACCATTCATCAATTCATGGACAGTACTAAGCTCCTTTATTAGAGATTTTGAAACTTAAACTCCACTGGCCCTTCCATGTGAACTTGAGGATAATTTTAGAACTTGGCTGTCACCTGGTGCAGAATGAGACGGAGACAAGCGTTGGTCAACAGGTAAGGGATCGCTGCTGTGCAGAGATGAGACTTCTGAAAATGTTCCTCGGTCATGCCAGAATGTCATTGGTCCCATCTGCACCGTGACTTGCACTAATATTTAATGGTGCAATCAAAGAAGATAGATTAAATTGCAGTAGAGTTCCATTCATCTCAGCAGTCCCTGCCGGGGCAGGGTGAGGGAGGAAGGTGTGTTGCACACCCTGCAGGAGCGGCAACTCCCAGGTATGGAAGCAGCTTCGGTGACTGAGGGAAGGCATCCTGAGCTGGCTCTGCAAGTCTCTTCAGGGGCCGTGCTGTTAAGCCCACCCATCACTGAAGACCTGAAGCCAGGACGGGAAGAGGTGCTGCCCCTCGCACAGCCCTAAACGTTCCTGCTCCAGAACAAGGCAGTTCTGTCTTCTCCTCTAGTTTGTATGAGACTCAGGGACCAGAGGGCTGGAGCCAAGCCTGGGGAAAGCCTGCGTCTTTGGAGGGCGGGAGTGAGTGAGCGCAGGCAGAAAGCTGCCTGCTTGGCTCCACAGTACAATGCTAGAAGACTAATTTCACATTGTCTCTCTGAGGCCCTTTCATCTCTGCTTAACTCTGCTCACATCGGCGTATTACCTTCAAAACATTGTCACAAAGGGATCCTTTTCGGAGAATGTGCTGGAGGAAGACTGATTCCCATCTTCTACCTCCCAACTTTCTTTCCCGCAGAATTCTTATTTCAGCTCCAAGCAGCCCGTGATTAGATATCCGAAGATCTCACCACAGATAAGCCCTTGGAGGTTACTTAGAAGCAGAGTTCTATTCGAGTCAAGAGGACAACTGTCTTACCTTCCTGAGGGCCAAAGACAGTTTTATTCCTTTCCCCAAACACATTTGCAGCCAACAGATAGAGTTGCCAATTATCGGAAAACAGGAAGCCCCTTTGGGACAGGAACTCGGCGTTTGCCGAGTTCAGCACCATCTATCAAGACGAGTTTTGTCTCTGGGGGTGTCACAGCCAAGCTGGCTTCTCAGCTTCTCAGCTCTTCACTTATCTCCCTAAAGCAAATTCTCTAAAATGGACTCTATTGAGTCTCATTCCAGAACTTACCATCATTTCGAAAGCATATAAATCTCCTTAAGAATTTTTTAAATTGGCCACCAGCATCATGCTTTCTCAGCAGCCACAACACAAATTTCACAGGTCTACAAACCTGCATTTATCAAAACTGAAACAATCTGAGCTTAAAATCAAAAGAACCAAATAATCGTGCTCTCCGAAGCTCGGAGAAGCATTTAATTTGGATAATGGATGTACAGACATAAAAGCACTTTTGCAGTCATTATTTTATTCACTGGTAAGGACAAACGTAACTGCTCAGCTGAAAAGTAACTAATTGATCAGTTATACAGTCATTCAGCAAGTATTTTTTGAACAACTACTCGATGCAAAACACTGTTAGGTGCGATGAAGTGTGCAAAAGAAAATGTACTACGATTCCATCAAATGAGGCAATTTATGATGAGTTCCATTCATGCACCAGGAATTCTGCTAGACTCTGAGACACAGTGGTGAGCAACATGCAGATCCGATCACCGTAGAGATGACTGAGTAAAGCAGGGTGTCCGCTAAATCAGTAACAACTTAATAAAGGCTTTGTGCTACATAGACGAGTTTGCGTTAGACACAGGAGAAGGCGGGAAACGCCTTCATTTCCGGCAAGTTAGCGCGGCGCGGAGGGTCGCTCAAGGACACTGTGGGACGTGGCCGCGTGTGAGAACCGTAGAGATGAACCCTGCTTCTGGTTCAGACCCCTCAGGGCAAAGCCGGCTCTGCCCCTCCTCATTCTGGGCACAGGACTCTGGAACACTGCGCCTCAGCCCCCATCTCTGACGACGGGGCACTCGTGCCTAACCCACTGCAAAGGAGACAGTGCCCGGAAAGAGCTGCTGAGAACGGTGCCTGGAGCACAGAAGGGTGGGGCAGGGGTAGCTGTCACTATTGCAGGGTCACAGGAGGCTGGGTTTTCACTGGATCCATTGATAATTCTGTCATATACCAAGTAGCCAGCAAGGGCGCCTGGCAGATGAGGACAGTCCGGTCAGGGACTTGACGGGGAACGGAGGTGGGAGCCCCCCA
>NW_006442491.1:30862324-30862791 GCF_000325575.1 Pteropus alecto
CCTCCCTACGTGTCATATAATGGTCGGTTCAATGGTTATTCTCGTCCTCAGACTAGAAAGTAACCTCCGTGAGAACAGGGACTTATTTTGTTCCCTGTCCCATCCTGGCACCCAGAGCAGCGCCCGGCAGGGACTCTGTGCTCACCTGTGAGGATGACTCAGAAGCAGGGCCGTCTCCCTCCAACCTCGTGGGTCCATCTCCCTTGTGTTGATGTGGAACAAGTCTGCACACATCACCCGCCGTCTTTATCGATTCTTAGGTTGTAGAACCTCTGAGCGCTGCTGGGCAAAAACAGAACAAAACAAAAAAGGGGGAAAAACCCCACCCATTTCCAAAAAGGAAACTGGAAGGTGACATTGCCTTATGATGGGGCACAGGGCCCTCACATTTTCTGAGCAGGGCCTCTGAGTCACTGCAGGTACCCAGCATTCAGGCTCCACGTGGTGGCCCTGCATTTATTTTTCCC
>NW_006442491.1:30869617-30872244 GCF_000325575.1 Pteropus alecto
TGGTTAGATGTGTGCAAACACTCTCGAGCTGTGGAAGGGCCCCGGGCTCTGACAAATGATAAATGAGAAAATTAGAGGATTCGGAAAAATATAAACATCATCTTTTGTAAGTCTGTCCCTTGGCAGGAAAAAAAAATGTTTCCCCAAAGCAATGAGGCCTTTCTTCCATTATTTCCCCGGGAAAATGCCTGTGACTGTTTTGCATACTTTTACATATCTTGATTTGTCTTTCATATTCCCACCAATGCCTTGGCAGTATGTGGGAGGAAAAGGCTGTATTTTCAACTGGCTTTCCTCTAATTCAGTGTTTCTCAACCTTTATTTCATTATCAGCCCCTAAGGAACCATTTAAGACATTTTTTTTTCATTGCTCCTCATGAAATTTTAATACTACAGAAATACCATGCAATGGTTTATGTACTGTTCATACATCATTGTCTTCACATAAAGAAGGTAGCATCTTTTCACCCCCTAGAACCAACCTTTGTCTCCCCGAGTGCAGCATCACCCTTTTGAGAGTGCATGTTCTCATTCATTCACTCATTCAAATAGGCAGCAAGGATGCACCTGATGCAGATCTGGGCACCGGGGATGTGGCCTTGTGCAGAGCAGATGGAGCTGACATTGCAATGGGACGATGGCCAATGACAGATCAAAGGGTGAATATGCACCATATCTGATGCAGGCTGATCCTGTGGAGACTCATAAAACAGAGTAACAGGAGAAGAGGGTGCCAGGGGCAGGGCTTCCGGTTGACCAGGTAGCCAGGGAAGGCTTGGTTAATGAAGGCTTGGTTGTTAGCTGGGGGGTGGGTCATAAGCTGTATATAATCCAGGTTATGGAAGCAATTCAGCTTTCCTGTATCCTATGACACATTTGGGTCAGAGAATCATGAAAGGTTTGTTTTGTTGGTAAATTTTATTTTATAAACAGGGCATGTGTTATCACTTAGGCAAGTCACTTAGCTCCTCCAAATAGTCATATTTTTATGAAAAGGCAGATTTGTTTTGACTGCGATGGCACTGATGTCATCTCAGCTGCGGCAATAGTGTAATTTCAGGAATTTAAAGAATGAAGAGGGAGGAAGCAAAGAGAAACAACAGAAGTCAGTGGGATTGTCATAGAGATAGTTGTAGATTGGCTAGAAATTCAGCCTAGAGGTTACCTGCTCTTTGTAACCTAGAAGTCGGTCATAACACTAATTTGATAAGTTGGAACTACCATGTAAACAATTAGCATAAAATAGGTTAGAAAATATCAGTGCACCGCACGCACTAAGGATACGTATTATATTGTAGGAATTTTATTTCAATCTGCACGTATGCCCATGTGTGTGCATGGATGCATATGGGATTCACTGTAAAATGTATTTCTTTATTGGGTGTCATTTGCCAAATGAAAGGTGCTAGACTAAAAGACCTCATTGGTTCTATGATAGAATTTTGTTACTCTTTTCTGTACTGTTTTGTTTTAGGGGGATGTACAGTAGCTTTATTAACTCAGAGCACTGGCTGTTTACCATGCTAGAGGAACATTGAGCTGAATTACTCTATTCCAGAAATTTCCCACAATCTAGTTAACAAGCAGACAAGTCTAAGGGCTAATTACTCCAAAACGAAGAATTTTCTCAGAGTATTTTTTAAAGGACCATAGTGCATAACAGTTGTTAAGACTCTGATGCAAAACGTTAGCAGAAGCTGAATTAGGCTGAAATATCAGTGGTGGGAATGTGAGATACCGCAGGAAAGCCAAGGGAGAGCCTTTGTGTGGTCTCAGACTTCCACCAGCCTACAGCTAGCCCCCAGTCTGCCACATCCCCCCGCTCCTAAGCTGACCCCATCTCTACTCTGGCCCTGGGCCCACCCTCATGATGGTCCCTTCAGCTTGGCCCCATCCTTACCATGACCTGGCTCAGAATCTGGCCCAGCCTCCAGGCGGGCCACATCCCTGCCTGGCCACACCTCCTAAAAATTGGCCGCACCCCTGATCGGGAGCACACTTTTTTATCCAAGGTAGACCCTCCCAGTTTTTCAAAGCAGTCAGAGAGCGTTTCAATCTTCTCTGTCTAACTAAGCAAATGAAACCGGTCCATGCCCGTGTTTCTGGATTTTTGCCACAGCCACCTCCTGCCCACTTTCTAGAATGTTTGGAAGAGAAAGGCTCATTTGCGGACTCACAGAGGCCTGCTGAGACCTGCTCTGCAGGGACCTTAGACTCTGGGCACCTATCAGGACAGGAACTGGACAAAGGTCCCACCCTCCTCGATGACCGTCTCAGGGATTCCAGGGACAAGAGCACTTCCTCCCTGTGTGAGCACGTGAGTGCTCCAGTTCACATCTCACCTGGGAAAGGCAGGGCAGCTAATTCAAGGGGCTCCCCGCAGAACAGAGCTGCTGTGGAATGAGGCAGTGGTGCTTGGGGGCAAACACCGGCTTTGCTAGTTCCACACCAACCCGGGAAGTGTTCCTAAAACATCCAGAGTCACTTTCTGAGGCCGTTGCTCGCAGCTGGCTCCCCGGAGTTCCAACCCCACGCTGGGTCTATCTGCAACCACGACCCCTCCCCAAGGTCGCGCAGGGGCAGTCGGTTCTCCTGCCAGGGGGAGGGAATGGAAACGGGACACCGGG
>NW_006442491.1:30873586-30885252 GCF_000325575.1 Pteropus alecto
GGGAGGGACCCTGCCAGCTCTCCACCCAGGGCACGCCCTTCTTCCTCATTAACAGGACCCGACGGTCACTTGCTCCCTAAATGTTGTCCAGTCCCCTGCCGCTGAGCGCGTGTGACACCATTCCAGCCATGAGGGAGGTGGAAGCGGCTGCTGGGGACTCTGGGAAAGCGCCTGCTGCCTGTTACGCCTCCTCCTCCTTCTCGCCTCCTCGTCCTTCCCTTCTGGCTGATGACAGGCGACGGGCTGAGCAGCAGCACCTGCAGCCACAGGAGACCGTGAGAGACGGAGGGCAGAGCCACGGAAGGAGCCAGCCCTGGAGGACATCACACTGACCCCTGAACCGATTCATTGGACGCACAGCAGCCACCATCGGGTTAAGCTCCTGGAACTCATTTCCGTGGATAGGAGCCGATCTCAGTCCTGCTGGAAAAGTATCCACGCTGGCCCTTGACAACCGAAGCCCCAAAGTCCACTCACCTGTGAACCAGAGTCACCAAGGTCACTTGTTCTAGGGTGTAGACAGAATGCAGCTGTCGCCCTCCACCCCGCGACCACCTTCGCAGGTATGAATGAATCCTCAGGTCGACAGAAGAGTCCAAAAATAAATCCCGACCTGGCAGAACTTCTTTTGCACCAACCACCCCATTCCCTTGGGAGGCCAGGAGGTGCAGGGCATTCTCCTGCATGGTCCCTGCTTGAAACGAAAGTTCCCAAAAGCTCTAGAAATAGCTAAGACAGAAAGTGAGACTGGAGTAAATTAGCCAGGACTCTTGATCACAAGGGACAGAATACCCACTCAAACTGAAACGAGCCCAAAGAAGAATATTTTTGCTGCAGAAACTCGGCGGTCAGGCACGACCTGGCTGCAGGCACAGCTGGGTCCTGGGGTTAAATGACGTCACCAGGATGGTCTCCCATCCTTCAGGTCTGCTTCCTCCTGGGTTGGCACTGTTCTTGGTCATACATGTCTCATAAGGTGGTGAAACTGCCATCCCACCATCTCAGCAAGGACGGTAAAGAGGAGCCTCTATGCCACTATTCCAGTGAAAGTCTCAGGGCTGATTCAGATCAGACAAGCTGTTCTTGTTGACCCACTTCCTGATAGGTAAATGTCCCTCCTCCCTTTTCTTATCCTGCTCCCCTGACCTCCCCCCACACAACTGTCATCAGCCTCCTCATCACAGAGCATGCAAGGGGGGGCGATGCCATGCGGGGTGTTTCCACCCCAAAGCCACTTCTGCCAACAGTTCACGTGCCGTTCTCCCCACTTCGTCGGGAGAAAGACGGTCAAGTCCTAACAGCCCCTTGGGAGGCCAGCGTGTTTATGTCAAGGCCAATCAGGAGGCCCCTGGTCCATCCACCGTCAGAGAACAGTGAGAAGCAGGGGCATCGACATTCGTCAGAGGCTCCCGAGGGCCACGGTCTGCGCTCCAGGCTTCACTTACATTAAGTCAGTATCATAGGTGAGGATGCTCAAATGTGAACACTTTACATGGTCCCCCCGTCATCATCTCCAAACCACCTCCATCTCCTCTCACACCTTCGGCAGGTATTTACTGAGCAGAAATCAAGTGCCAGGTCGAACTACTACTTATAGGAATTTTACCCAGTTACTCATCGGTCCTGTGTGCGTGTGCATCTGCGTGTTCCATTTTGTGGGCATGCACATAACAACAATATACACACAGTCATCCCTCTGTATCCAAGGGGGTTGGTTTCAGGACCCCCTGAGGATACCAACATCCTCAGATACCAAAATCCCTTATATAAAATGGTATAGTATTGGCAAAGAGGCTACAGCAGGGTATGCCTACACATCACTTCATTCATGTGGATTCACCACCATAGGGCTCGGTGTGTGGCAAATTCAAGTTTTGCTTTTTCGAACTTTTCAGGATGTCTTTTTCCCCAAATGTTTCTATCCACCATCCATCCATTGAATCCAGTAATGAGAAGCCTGAGGATCTGGAAGGCTGACTGTATTCACTGGCCCCCTTGTGCGTGTTTAGACAACATGCAACTTTGCATCACAAAAACACCCAGTGATGTCAGAGGCGCCATGAATCATAATGACAGCTCCATCCCGGTATCCAAGAGACCTCGACGTGCTGCTCAGTCACTGCCCCCCGCTGTGAGAACCGGTGGCTGTGTCGGAGCCTCCAGTTGAAGGGACTAAATCACACCTAGAAGAACCCATATTGTGCCACAGCTAATGACACAGTTAACCTCTGGTTAATTTTCTGCTTCTTGGTGTCCTGGGAACGGGAGTGTTTACTCCGACTGGGACAAACCTTTATTAATGTGCATTAAAGTGACAGAGTGTTTGCTGTTCTGGGCGGAGGGTTTTAATAGAAATTGGTGGATGGGCCAGGGCCCCACTGAAGTTGTAGAATATAAATGAGGTCCTTTCTTTACCCTCTCTCCTCCACCCTGACTTGCATGACTAAGCTGTCTGCTTTTGTTTTGTTGTTTTTTTAAGTGTGTTTGTTGATCATTGATCTGTCTCCTATGGAGGGACAAATTATTTGCCCACTGGGCAACGGCCTGAATTTGGCAGAATCCTCAGCTGTGTCTGCAGCAAACCAGAGCCAGGCAGCCATACTTGTACTGGTAGAGACAATTCCGGAGAATTTACACAGCCCAGGGATATAGGGATCAAAATTACAGTGAGAGAGATTTTGGCAAAAGAGGGCTTGATGAGTTAGAAGGAAAGAAAAGATCCTTTTTTCAACCTCAGTTTAAAAGCTCCAAAGTGTCTCTAAATGAGGCTGCGGGTTCCCTGGGGAAAGAGAAGATGTTGCTGATTTTTGCAAATGTGCTTCTCAACTCTATCGAACCCAACGCCACATTTTTTAAAAAATAAATATTTTCTAATTTCCACTTGAGCATCTTAAAATAAAATTCGCAGATAGTATAATCTACCTACATATCTTTTAAAATTCAATTTAATGCCCTAAATATAATATAAAATGAAATATATGAAAAGTAATTTATATACAGTAATTCTTAATAAAATAATGCATATTTCAACATACGAATGCTCTGGTGGTACCACACTGGAAGAACAAATTAAGCTGTAAATACTGACTGGTATCAGGTGTGTCGAGTTAGCATCTCATGCCATGAAGCTCATGGTTCTAGCGATGTGGTGGTTCAAAGCGGTGAGTCTCAAGCAAACCAGGACTGCCTTAGAGAAGAGCATCCCAGAGGGAGGACCCGCAAGTAGAAAGGAGTGGAGATGGAGCAGCTTTACCTGTTGGAGGAAGAACAAGGTTCAGTGTGGCTAAGTGGAGTGATGATTGTGGGGAGCGGACGGCAATGACGTAGGGGTGTCCCAGGGGAGCGTAGAGAGGTCGCAAACACAGTGCATGAGTTATACACCGTGGCGAATTCAAATTTCACTCCTGGCTATTTTTTAAATAATTTTTTTAAATGATCATCCAGGAAAGTTGATTTTTTCCTATGTGTACATTTCGAAGGATCTTAACACATGCAGAGATTCATGCCACCACCACCACAATGAGGATCCAGAACAATTTCATCACCCCACCTCCCCCCCAAATTCCCTCCCACCGTACTTTTATTAAGCCTCTTGCAAGTATTAATCTGTTGTTTATCACGATCATTTTGTCTTTCTGGGAATATCAAATAAAGGGGGTCATCATAAAGTACGTAACTTTGGGGGACTGGCTCTATCACCAGCACAATGCTTTTGACATGCATCCAAATCATCGCCTGTATCAAGAGTTCCTTCTTTTTTGACAACTGCATAGTATTCCACAGTATGGTTTGTTTATCCACTCACCCATTGAAGGACATTTGGGCTGTTTCCAGCTTTTGGATTTTTGTATTTTGAGGTTATTTTTGAGAATTTCACAGCAATGATACTCTAGATCTTGCAACGCCCTGCAGAAAAGTGCTTTGGACCAAAGATCTGTTCTATATCAGAAAATGTCTATCGTCCATGAAGGTCTTAGGATTTTAGGGAGGACGTATTTTTCCCTTGCCCGCCTCCTGCTGGCAAGCCCCTAATTTGTCATGATATTCACTTAAAACAGCAGAGAATAAAATATTTCCAAGCCCTTTTTCCAGCTTTACTACATACTTCAGGAAATTGTTTCTACCTCTTCCTTTATAAAGGACAAAGGATGCTTAAGAAATAATACATTTTGTTATGTAAGGAACCTTAAAATAGGGACAAAATCCAGTGATTAAAGACTGGTCCCTTCCGTTCCAAAGTAGCCCAACCAGAAGGAAGCAAACTTACAAAGAAACCCGCAGCATCTCACCGCTAAGACTGGTCTTTCTTGTTTACGAGCTTATTCTGTCAAGCCCTGGTGGGTTTGGTTTTGTTTGAGGTTTAACAGGATTTCAGACTTGAGGGTGGTCTCTTTGGATTTTCTCCTTTTTCCTTTTGATGCTTAAAAATACCCCACGGCACCAAAGAAACAACCGTGGAAGAGAAGATTGGAAGTACACAGGATGTAATTCCCTTTCATAGAAATGTTGAAGTGTGTCACCTCTGGGGGGTGTGACTTTCCTGGTGCCAGAGGCAAAAAAAAAAAAAAAAAAAACATGAGGTTTGCTTAAATAAAGATGCAGACTTGGATACATGGAAGTGGAATAAATATAAGTAGATATCTGTCTCCCTGGGCCAGAATGAAAGCTACGTGAAGGCAGAACTCTTGCTTTCTGTGAGTCCCCAGAGCCCTGAATGGTACTGAATACAGGACACCTCACTGCCTAAGGCTAGCCCACCTGGACCACGTTCAGCTCCCAGGCCCCTGCCTCTTCCGGCCAGACCCGTCCCTCCTGCTTCCTCAGTTCTGGGTTCTCATCCTGACAGCCGGTGATGCTGACATCATTAGCATTCTACCTTCCACCTGGATCTGCATAATCATGCACATTTAGTGAACTTATCTGTACCATAATTACTGACTTTGTGCTGACATTCCAAACTTTACAAGTCCATGTACATCTCTTCTACTTCCTACATTTACTTCAGTGGGATTTTCAAGGTGGTTATGGCGATTCCTGGCTTTTCCAGACATGACTCCTGCTACAAAAATGCAAAAGAATCAAAGCCCCTCTATGTAACTATTTCTGCCTTTAAAATCAAGGGAGGATGGGTGGGGTGCACTTTGGTGCCATATATTTAGTATTTGGGGGACGGGATGAAGGCTGTCATATTTTCCATACAAGCATCTGCTCCCTGAAAACACACAAGTCTCTCATTGTCCCCTGCAGAGAGAGGAAAATGTCCTGGTCCTGGTGAATCAGACAGGATGCCTTGGCCAGGATTTCCGTGACTGCCGAGACAGACAGAGGAGTTTGTAAGTGGCAGTCCTGTTGGCTATGGAAAATGTAGATGTGCGAATTCTCTAGAACAGGCCTTTTCTCACTTTTTTCACTATGCTATGAACCGAATATTTGTTTTCCCCCAAAATTCACACGTGGAAGCCCTACCCCCCAGTGTGGCTGTATTTGAAGATGGGGCCTTTAAAGGAATAATTTGGTTCAAGGTCATAAGGGTAGGACCCTGATCTGACAGGATGGGGACCTTATAAAAAAAAAAAAAACCAGAAAGCTCACTCTCTTTTCCTCTCCACAGGCACCCACCAAAAAAAGGCCACATGAGCACCCAGCGAGAAGGCAGACATCTGCAGCCCACGAGGAGAGCCTTCACCACACTCCAGCCCTGCTGGCACCGTGATCTTTTACTTCCAGGCTCCAGAACTGTGAGAAAATAAGTGTCTATTATTTAACCACTCAGTCTGATATTTCATTTGGCAGCCGAGCCAAGACAGACTGTGACCCACAATTAGAGAAACTCATTTTATCAGACGTGGTGCAAGCACACGTGCGCACGCACACACACACACACGCACGCACACACACACACACGCACGCACACACACACACACAGCATGGAACAATAGTTACCCTCACCACATACAGGCAGATGGTATTTCCTCTTCTACTTCATTCTATCCCTTTTAATTCTGTCTTATTCCATCCCACTTTGTATTTTTAACATGCTGATTATGACCAGCTGAACTGATTTCATGACCCATTAATAGGTGGCAAGCGCAGTTTGAGAGCTTTGCTGGCACTGTTCTTCCTTTGGTTTGTGAAATACAAGCCCCTCCAGATGCTTCACTGGCAGAGACTCCAGGAGGCAAGCAGAGCACTTTTCCCCTGGAAGCCTGGCTTCAGAGTATCATGGACCAGTAGAATTTTTCAATGAAAAATACCTGCATCCTCAGAGATGCAGTCAGCAAACGCTACAATGCCAGAAATGACCTGGTTTCTTCGAAAAAATAAATATCAAGTAAAAAGGAGAGAAGATGCTATTGACTGATGCTGTCCAATACAGCAGCAACTAGTCACATGTGGGTACTGAGCACGCAAAATGTGGCTAAACTGAGATGCTTTGTAAGTGTAAGATATACGCCCGATTTTGAAGTCTTCATATAAAAAGTATTGTAAAATATCCCATTGATAATTCTTAAATTGATTATATGTTAAAATAATAGTTTGAATATATTGGGTTAAATAAAATATATTATTAAAATTAGTTTCACCAGCTTTTCATTTTTTTAAATTTAGCATCTAGGAAATTCAAAATTACACACGTGGCTCATCTTGTATTTTTACTGAATGGCATGCTTGTGTGGACTAAAACAGACTCGAGACACATCAATCAAAGGAAATATATAGGCCTTGTTTAGATCCTAAATCAAAGAAATCAACTTAAAAAATGAGATAATTGGGTAAATTTGAAAACTGACTGGGTCTTTGATGATATTAAAGGGACTATTGTGAGAATTTTGAGTTGTGATAACAGTATGATAATTATGTTAAGAGTCCTTATCTTTTAGAAATGTGTATGAATAAAATGATATATTACTTGGGATTTTCTTCAAAATAATAAATGAGAGGGAAAAAAATCAAGAGGGGTGGTTGTAGATGAAGAAAGTTTGGCCCCAGGTGTTGAGGGTGAGGACATGGAAGTGCATTATATCATTCCCTTTACTTTCCTGTAGATTTGAAATTTTCCAAAATAGGAAATAAAATTGTTAAAAGGCTGAAAAAAATCTACTACATGAAAAATCGTAAACGAAATCAAAGCAAACCCCAAAGAGACGACATATGTGGTTATAAGGACGGACTCTAGAGTGGGACCCCCTGGGTTCGGATCCAGACTTCCTCCTTCCCTGTGACCTGCGTGACCTTGGGCAAGTGACTTCTCCTCTCTGGGCTTCAGGTTCCTCCTTGGCAAAGGGGGATAATAACAATATCTACATGGTGGGAGGATGTTTCCAATAGCTGCTGTAACAGATGACCACAAACTTAAAACAAGACATATGTATTATCTTACACTTCCGGAGGTCAGAACTCAGTCTGAACTCGGTCCAAAAGACTGTGTCCCTTTTAGATGCTCTCAAGAAGAATCCGTTTCCTTACCTTTTCCGGCTTCTAGAGACTGGCTACATTTCTTAGTTCGGGGCCCCGTCCTGCATTTTCAAAGCCAGCAGCATAGAATCTTCTCTTTTTCTCTGACCTCCTACCCCACTCTTATAAGCACCCTGATGAGCACATTAGGCCCACTTGGATATCCCAGCATACTCTCCCCATCTCAAGGCCCTTCACGTAATCACATCTGCAAACTTTTTTTCACCGCATGAAATAACAGATTTACAGGTTCTGGGGATTAGAACAGGAACATCTTTAGGGGGACATTACTCAATAACCACAATAAGTTTGTTAATTAGGATTAAATGTGTTGAGCACTTACTAGTGTACCTGGCACATAATAATCACTAATTAAGTATTAACTATTAATAGTATGATTATTATTACATAGCATTCATAAATCAATAGTTAAAATACTGAACTCATTAGGAAAAAAAAAAATTGTAGCCAGGTATGGTCTATAATGAAGGAGTCTAAGCAGAACCTTCCTTAGAAGAAATATGATACCTCTCCTTCATCCCCATTCAACTTCATCTCTTCTTTCCTGCTGGCTGGGCAGTGGGTGTGATGGCTGGAGCTGGAGTTACTATCTTGGACCATGAGGTAACCCCAGGAAGGGAGGCTGCTCATGGCAGGAGAATAAAAATGAAGAAATACAGCTTTTTGAGAGCTTGGTAGAGCACAGCCCCCATGCCCAGCCTTGGCTTGCCCACCCCAGCCTGTTACATGACACAAAAACCAAATTTATATTGTGCTTCAGCTTCTGTTATCTGGGGCCTGGGTCACTCATAGCAGAATGTAAACCTACTGGTACTTTAATTTTAATCTCTTTCTCATAAATCGTGCGAGATGTCAAATATGTGGAGAGGCCACAAAATGAAATAAGAAAACAGCCTGCATCTGGAGACCCAAAGGACTTTGTTGTCCTTTTTAATACACGGAGCCGAGAGGAGAGCCAATGCCATCATCCCAGTTTATCCCAACTGTGGTTTCATTTATTTCTTTCCTTTTTTGTCATCTTGTTAAATGTCGTGATCCTTGATGTGGCAGAAACAACATGAAAAGAAGATTTAACTCCGGCTGTAAAGCCATGTGTGACAGGAAATGGACAGGTCCGGGTGGCAAGTTCCCGTGTGTGGCAGTTCCACAGCGTAAGCTCAGGGGCTGCCCTGGAACCACACTAGCCCAGACCCCAGGCAGAGTGGGGACAGTGACCGAGCAACAGACAGAAGCAGAGTGGCCTCGCCTCAAAAGCATTGGGAGAAAAGAGAAATAAAGATGAATTTTGAGAACACGATTTTGATTCCTTCTGGCCCGTGGATGTCCATGAGAACGAGTTTGCGTGGTTTTCATTCTTCCCATGTCCTTGGAGGAACTCTGTTTTGGAGTAGGAAAAGCCCATTCAACACCGTGTTAGATGTGTTTGGAATTCTAACCAATTCAGTCCAGCAAACACATTAAATGTGCCTCAACTGCTACTCAAGGTGATACGGGTCGGGTATTGCTGACAGCCTGCCCAGCATCCCTCACCTCTGTCCTCATCACCTAGTGGTCCTTGGCTTTTTCAGGAGCATCCTGCTCCCGTCCGCATCCTGTGAGCCTCGGGGAGACTGACCCCGCCCCAGTCACAAAGCTGTTCCACGGCTAGTCCCATCTTCTTTGCCTGTGATTGAGTCAAGCGCGCACACGTGACCCAACTCGGGCCAAGGACATCCCAGGAAATATTTTGCTGGGGGTGGGGGATGGGGCACAAGCAACGCCCTCCTTGCTCTTCTGAGAGAAAGTCCAGAAGTGACCCCGATTCTCCTGATGAACAGGGACAAAGAGGTCAGACGGGAGCAAGACAAAGCCTTGACTATGCTGAATGGAGCAGAAACGGAACAAAGCCCTGAGGACATCCATCTTCAGGGTGCTGAACCAACCGCTCCTGCAGCTCACCCTGCCTCCACCCTTCCGGTCGCATGAGCCAACACATCGTGTTCCCCGTTAGGCTTTATGACATTTGGGCAAACTGACCTTACTTCATGTTGGGTTTACAGCATGTGAAGGAGGGCTGTGAGCTGGGCTTTTCGTTGTTGCTGTGATTATTGCCACCTATTTGTTTTGTTTGCCTACTTTTAGCAAGAATACCCAGAACCACGTTTGAAAGGTGCCTGAAATCTATCACCATGGATCTCATGAACAGAGAGCACCAAAGAGAGGTGAGTCTTCCATGATCAAGAAGGGGTTGAAGTTGGAAAATACAAAGCTTCTAAAAAATAATGAATAAAAATCATCACAAGTGCTTCTTAAGATGGTAAATCATATAAGATGATTTTCACCTAAGACCAACGCTTCTCTGACTCCATGGGCAGCTACTTAAATTTATCTTTTTCCTGGGACTTTTGCAAGTTGACCCAGCTGACCACCATCAGTAATAAAAGTGTGGAAAGGTAAAAGCTGTAATCACACTTCCTCTCTGATCGTTGTTCGTATGCACACACATGAGTGTGCAAGGAAGACATGGAGAGACGGAATGAGAAAAGCACAGTTCATGTCTCCAAATTCATCACCTCCTCCCCACCTTTTTAAAAAAAATCTTGTTAAACGTCCCCTTTAAGTTTCACTCCCAGCTGTGGTGATGTGATAAGGACACAAAGAATGTCATTATAATGTTTTAACATTTTCTCTATATTCCTATTTCCTATAGATTTCCCAGTATAATTCCCAATGTAAATCATATGGATGCATTTTGTTGTGTTTTGTTTTTCCTTAAAAGAGAAAACAGGGCTTTGGTGAGAACGTCGGTCTGTCCGACCCCTCCCCAAACACTCCAGTGCACTCAGACAGGACTCACTCCGATGGAAGGAGAGAGGCTACGTTCAATATAAGTGCAAACCGCTCCAGACTCTCAGGATTATCTGTGCTCTGCATGAATAACGACAGCAGCTTGCTAGTGGGCAGGACTTGGCGGAGAGGCCCCTTCTCAAATCCGCAGCGGCACCAACACGCTCTCCCCGAAGTGCCTGTGAAATCTGCCTTCAGTTGCTAATTTCACACTGCAGGGACAGAGCTGTGAACAGCTCAGAGCACGTAATTCTCATTTTCATAACAGTTTCCTTAACCTTCAGACACCCTTTTGTGGCATTTATTTCCCACCTTTTAAAAATTAAAATGCTCAGTCCCTTTAAGGTTAAGTGTCAGATTTGATTCTGCTTAATCGTCTTTTTAATTTCATGACTTTGCAAATAGCACAGATATTAGCTTGTCTTTATATATTTTGCAAAGCTTCCTTCGACTAGATTGCAATTTTTAAAATCGAAACGAACGGTTCGCATCGTCTGCATTCATGGTTCCTTCTCCTGCCATTTTTCTAAATGACGTAGGTACTTTGGACGCTTCTGTGATGAAGAGGGGATCTTTTCAAAGGCACTGTTAAAATATGCTTTACATCTCCCTTCAGATCATAAAGTGAATTTTCTTCTCTGGGTTTTGCAGACCTGAGACACACTCGTCTCTTACAGAACGTGTGACAAGACACGGGGCAGAGTCCTTTGGGACAGATAGAGGGTGAGAAACAGAGCTGACTGAACCAGTGAAGTTGATTGATGAATGGGTAGGCATCACTCCAAAGAGGAGATTTTGTAAGAATTTTGGCGGCCAGATTTATAAACCCCAGACAGTTTTATATTTGAGATTAGAGTTTGCTTGTTCCTGTTGTCAGCTGATTCGGTTGTGCTTTTCCATCAGTGAGTGACTCAGTCCAGAGGGGAAAACTATTCCGATCAGAGAATATTAGGATAGTATAGTTCAGTAGATATATCAAGATCCACATTTGTTTTTAGTTTAAATTGGTTTAGAATTCTTTAATAACCATAGTTCACATTGTTGTACATTTAAAAGTGAAATGGGTTTGATATCAGGAAATTAATGCCATTCATCCTAAATTTTAATTCCTGTTACAATTCTCTTCAGTTCTCAGGCTGTGCCAAGCCTGGGGATCCCCAGATGAAGACAGGAATTCTGAGTCCTGAGCGAGTTTCCTGTGCTTGTTGTTACAAATTAGCACAAACATGGCGGCTTAACACAATAGAAATTTATGCTCTCACAGTTCTAGGGGCCGGAAGTCCGCAATCAACGTGTTGGCAGGACTATGCTCCCTCCAGACTCCAGGGGGAAATCCATTCCTTGCTTCTTCCAGCCTCTGGTAG
>NW_006442491.1:30885275-30894199 GCF_000325575.1 Pteropus alecto
GGCATTCCTTCTCGTGGCTGCATCCTTCTGGTCTGTGCCCCTGTGGTCCCATGGCCTATTCCTCCTCCGTGGATATTTGTGGTCTCTCCGTTTCTCACTTACCAGGACACTGGTGATAGCATTTAGGGCCCACCCAAATGATCCAAGATAAGCTTCTCTTCTCAAAATCCTTAACCTAATCACATCTTTTGCCATATGAGGTCATAGTCACAGGCTCTGGGGATTATGATGGGGACATATCTTTTGGGGGGCCATCGTTCAGCCCACCACAAGGCCCTTGCCTTTCCTTCATTTACGATGGTGAAAATGGGGCTCCCCTGTCTGGAGGGAAGATCCAGGGATGTCATACTGATTTTCTATTTACTGTCGTAATAAATCGCCACCCTTCCAGCAGCCCCATGGTTCCCTGGCACATTCCTCTCATCTGCTTCTGACTCTTACTCCTCTGCTGTCTCATCGGCAATGATCCTGCTAATTCCTCTTTTCTAAGCAGTTGGATTCTTCACTTATTTTTCATTGCATGTCTCCACTGAAGTATATTCCTCATCAGTCTTTGCTGACTATTGCAAACTCCACCCCACACCTGACTCTGTTTCCACAGCCAAGCCCTCCATGGAATATACTCTTTTGCTGTGGGGTTTACTAAAACGACAGTATTTTCCAGCATGTCCCTTTCCTTGATTCTTTCCTTCTGTGATTCTTCTTACTCCGGCAATATGTCCCCAACCAGACCCCTGAGGACATCCAAGATGATTTCCAGCATAACCTGGATGAATGTTTTCTAAAGGCCGATATTTATTTTAATGAGTTTTAAGGGGAAAATGTAATCGGAAAATAAAACTCATGTGTTCACAGATATGAATGTCTAGGATACAGTCGTAGGTTAAGTAGAACAAAGATGGAGTCTGTTCAAAGAGATGTAAGTAAATTAATCCACAAATGGAACGCAGGCATGGAAAAACAACGGTGATGGTAAACGGATTGCTCAAGTTTGGAAAACCCTGACCCACAAGAT
The DNA here is from genome assembly GCF_000325575.1 of Pteropus alecto. Lineage (NCBI taxonomy): Eukaryota > Metazoa > Chordata > Mammalia > Chiroptera > Pteropodidae > Pteropus > Pteropus alecto. Next base: position 30,886,291 of record NW_006442491.1, read on the forward strand.
AAAAAGTCCAAATTCGTTTGGCACAAAGATGTCAACTCTCTGAGCCAACTTCTCTCGCAGTGCTACCAGCTGCCGAAAACACATGTCTCTTCGGCCAGATGCTACTTCATCTTTCCCCTGAACTAACTACAGGTTTCCCCAGCTGTCACACCTTCCACGTCCAGCTGCTCCTCGAAATCCTTCAAGACCAGGTCACATCTCACCTCCTCCAGGAAGCCTTCCCTAAGCATGACAGCCTTTGGATCTTTTCCTCTATTATCTAGAGCACCTGTTACTTGAATGCCTCGTTTGTCCTTGATCCACAGCCCATCTGGTGCCTTTCTCCCTGATTGAAGTCTCTAAAATGCAGGCATTACTTCACACCATAGGCAGTTCAAAGGTAGTTTTGATAACCCCTACACATCCCAAAGGCACGGTTCTCTTTCGGGCCAAAAACCAGAGGTAAGTAGCTTCAGGCATGGATTTTATTAATTACCCCTAACATGGATCCAGCCAGCAAGCATTCCTGGAGCACAGACTCTGTGCCAGGCTCCAGTAGCTCGACTCATGTCTTCAGGGCTCCGTTTCTTGGCCCTGTCTTCCTCTGTTGGCCTCCCACACAGGCGAGCCCCCCTCAGCTTAGAGGGGGGCCCAGTTTTACATCCCAACAGTAACAGGTCCTGGGTTCTCTCTCCCAGCAGCTTTCGTTGGCCTGGTTTGGATCATGTGACCATCAGTGAAGGACTTGGGCCAAGGAGAAGGGGGACTAGAATATATTAATTGGCCAGGCTGGGGTCATGAGCCTATACCTACTACTGGAAGCTAACGGAGTCAGCTCTTCACAAAGAGTGAAGAAGAGATGGAGGAGAGAGAAATCACCACAAAGAAAAGGAGGCTGGACTTCCAGGAGAAGAAGAAACAGATGCGGGGCAGACAAAAGAAACAGCTGTGCCCCACAACACGTTTGCGAGTGACCGAGGCAGGAAAGAAACTCCTGGCGAGTGTGGAACACACGGCAGGAGATGAGAGGATGCATTCGGAGGCAGGAGAGAGTCAATGGCGCTGGGTACTTGCAGGCATTTTGGCCTTGTTGTTTGGTTGAGAAAAAGAATTCTAATGATGTGTAACACGTAAATACTTAGAAATGAAGGAATATGCGCAAATAAATGTGTGTCGAGTAAGAAATATTACACAAACAAAAGGCAGTCTGGAAATTACTGCCAAAGACCGAAGCCAGTAAATCCTTATTTCCCTCGGGATCCCCGGTTTCCATAGAGAGATTAAGTTTTATTTACCTGTTTTTAAATATTAAACTTGCAGTTTGGAGCCTTCATTCCTTAAGTCAAGAGAAAGAACGTCTATTTTTGTGTAATGAGGATAACTGGCTCCATTTGATCTAATGCTGTGTCTGTATCTTCAATCAGATTTGGGGCTGGGCTGATAAACTGGGATGTGTCTGCTCTCAGCTTCTGTTAAGCAAAGAATAATGTCACAGGCAGTAACCTGCTAGAGAGGATGGACTTCAGTAGTGGTGGAAATTAAGAGAGAAAGTTGAGGTGATGATGGAAAGACTCCTCTATCCTCTGATAATAAGAGAGATCTAAGAAGGTGAGAAAAGATTACAAACTCCCAAACTTCACTGTGGCTGCAGGAATCAAACGCCACTACTCCCTTCTCTTCCTGTCCCACTCAACGGTTTGTGAAGTATTTCTATGTCCCCAGAACCCCCACTCTCCCTACTCCCGAGGCATCACGCACGCTGGCCTCATTTCCAGTCCTTTGAATTCCCGGGCCTGTTTCTTCCTCTGGGTCTTTGCATTTGCTGTTCCCTCCACCTGGCACACTGTTCCCTCAGGTTTCCCCATGGTGATCTATCCTCATCTTTCAGGACTCAGCCTATATGTCACCTCCACAGAGATGCCCTCCCAGACCACCCAAAATGACACAGTAATCCTATCCTCAAGTCACCCGATCTGTTTCCTTTACTGCATTTCACCACCTGAAATTATGTTTGTTTGTAAATTGCCCATCACCCCCCAGTACACTGAAATGCCTAGAAACAGACAAATCTTGTCTACCTCCTTCACTGCTGTTTGCCTAGAACGTAGCCTAGTAGCTGGTATAAAATGGGAACTCAATCAATATTTATTGAATGAATGTAGGACTTCATTAATGGAGAGTGGTGTCATTCATTTCCTTGGGGGACATGTTGCTTTGCATTTGGATAGCTCCATTCCCTTTGTATGCCCCTCATCTCTAGTAAAATGATGAACTCCTGGAGGACTCAGCCTCTTGAATGACACCAGAGTTTCTCCACTTCGTTGACATTTTGTGCCAGATACATCTTTGCTGTGGGGCCGTCCTGTGCATTGTAAGATATTTATCAGCTCTCCTGGTCTCCACTCACTAGATGCCTGCAGCATCCCACACCCCCATTACTACAACCAAAAATGCCGCAGGCATTGCTATTGTCTCCTGGGGGGTGGGGGGGGCAAAATTCCCCCCAGTGGAGAACCCCTGTATTATACCAGTGCCATTGTAAGACCACGTGAGTGTCCACGTTACCTTTGTTGGGTGAGGAAGTGGGCTTCTGTTTGATATCCCTGGATTATTTTAGGTCATCGGACGAATGTACTGGCCTCCTCACTGGCCTCTAGGTTTCCACTCTGGTCCTCATGATTTATTCACCCCGCTGATAACGATACAATCCCACCCCATCATATCCAATCTCTGCTCAAGTCCTTCTGGTGTCTCCCCATCGCATCTAGAAGGAAGTTCTTCACTCTGGCTGTCACCTCCTCCCAGGTCACCCCAGCCACACTCCAGCTCAATGCCTTTTGTGCAGAAGAGGGTGACCTCGTTTGCCTGGGACTTCCTGGCGTTAGCCCTGAAAGTCCCACATCCCAGAACCCACTCGGTCCCAGGCGAACCAGGACGGCTGGTCATCGGAAGATATGCTGATGAACAGATGAGTGGGAGCCCAGGTGGGTGAGGGCCGACTGCATCAAGGACACCAAGGAGGAGCTAGTCCACGCTCCCTCAAAGGCCAGGATGAGGAAGAAGGACACTCAGAGCCTTTACCTCCCCACTCGCAGTGGCCCCTGCCCCGAAAGCCCAGAGCCTGTGTGTGCGGGGAGTGGGGTGCACTCCTGTGGTTGGGCAGGGGTGAGACAGGCGTGCCAGGGTGTGACCGGAGCAGATTTATCCGACAGGAGTGTGACGCTCTCTCCGCAGTAATTAGAGCCCTCAGTGCATTCCGTCCACCGAGGATCTGGGAGCTCGGAGCGGTCGGGACTGGCCGCTCCTGGAGCCTCACCTGGCTGGCAGGCCGGGGCCAGGCGGCTCTCTAAAACCGCTTATCCCCCTGCGTATCCCAGGGCCAGCTTTTCCGGGTGCAAACTGTGCAGACTCTGACATTCATAAAGACAGAAGATGGGTGTGGGAAGTGGGGAAAATGAAAAAACTCTCCTATAACCTTCTCTATTTCAAAGTTCACTTCGAAACTTCAAGCCTCCCTCCCAGCATCTCAGAAGTGGGTGCTATTGGCATTTTATGCAGGACGACTTTGATTATGTGGAACTGTCTGAGATATTCCAGGACATTTAGCGTCTCTGGCTCATGCCTAGTAGAGGTCAGTGATCTACTCCTTTCTCCAGCCATTGCGACAGCCCCAAACACCCCTACTCATTTTCACTCACTTGGGTTAGCATGAAAATCTGACACTCCGCATGCCTACAAAACTCAGTGTGTGGCACGGAGGCGGGCGGGGGTCGGGGAGACACAGTCCCAGAAACATGACTGCCTGGGGAGGCTCTTTCCGGGGTGCCACGCCCTGTAGTTCTGAGCTCTGATGCTTGTCGGAGCATCCCAGTAAACCCTCGCCATTTCTGCAGAGAGGAGGGGATGCAATTTACTGAGCATTCGGCATCCCAAATTAGACAGTTAGAACAAAATGTGAGGAAAGGAAAGATTTGTGAGATCCAGCCAGCGAGCATCCGTGGAGCACAGACTGTGCCAAGCTCAGCGCCCGGAGTGAGCCACGCAAAGAAGAAAAGACGCTGGACTTAGGTTGCGGACAATCTGGTCAACGGAGAAAAGTAACCCGCAGCAGCAACAGCCATGAGAAAGAGAGAGAGAGAGACCCAGGACAAGGTGAGGTCTTCCATGTGCAGTTGGGGGTCTATGGTGGGTCTACCTAGTGTCTTAGACAGTAATTTGAAGATGGAATGGCATGGCATGGAATGGAATAGAACAGAACAGAAAAATATTATCAGATAACAAAAGTAAGTAGTGTTCATGTTTTGTCTCAGATATATAAATAGGAGTATATTGGTTTGTGATGCAAAATTTGTTTCATACTGCGGCTAACTGGGAAAAAAAAGAGCTTAGAAACACAGGGTAAAGAGCTACCCTGTAAGGGGCTACTTTTGCAATAATAGGTCTTTAAACAGGTACGAAAACATGTCATTAGTTAGAAACGACATTATTTTTTGGACTGATTCGCAGGCGTGGAGCAGCTCTGTGTGCTGTATCACTTCAGGTGGGTCCCCAACAATCCTGAGAGGTGCAGGACAGGGTCATTCTTCTCGCTGCAGAGATGAGGAAATGGAGACCTAGCCCAGCTCCCCAAGGTCACCCAGCTGAGCAGCCAGAGCACCCGTTCCCGCAGCCCCAGACTCCAAATCAGGAAGGTCCTACCACACCAGCTGCTCCTGGGAATGGAGCTTCACCCACGTCACTGCCCGTCTCCACTGCCCATGACACGACACGCGTTCCTCACCCCACACCATCTCCAGCCGCCTCTGCTATGACAGGTAGGCTGAGAGGCTCAATTAGGTTTTAGGAAAGAAACGACCCCATCAACATTTCATGGGTACAAACCCCACATTCCTCTCCTGGGGGAACAACTTCCTTGCTGACTGTGACACTTTTAACAAAATCGACTGTCAACTCCTAAGGAGGCCGCCTGGTTTGAGCTCCGGATGTGACAAGGGAAGCAAATCTTCCAAGTTTGTATTCCGACACAGCCTGTGCCCATCTCTCTCAGACTGAAAGGGGCCAGGAAGATAAGAAAAAAAAGTGTAGAAATGTCAGGATTTCTTCCAGGAGAGAGAAGGCAGAGGAACTGGGGTGGACTGGAGCGCCATCCTGGCTGGGGCGGGTGAGCAGTGCCCCCCGTGTGTGTTCTGTTCCCCGACATGCAGGGGTGTGGAGGGTCCTTCCACACTGCCACCACCCCTCTCTGTCCGTCCCAGGGGTGCGAGGCTGTGGTTTGCTGATTGGGGCATCTACGTGGACTAGATTCTGGAATCTGAGCTCAGTCTTGGGCACAGACAGCTCGCTCTTGCTGGAAGCTCAACGGGCTCCACGACAGCTCGTGTCATGTGTGTCCATGACGGATGCCCGTGTGGCACTGCAGCCAGGTGGTCGGGGGCACAGCTTCCGGAGTACCCCTTCCACTTCCTGTCAGGTGAGCAGTGGATTGGGCCATCTTGGCGATTCCCTCCAGCGCCCTCCAGCGGCCAGCTCACAGTGTTCCTCCAACAGGTCTTGTCGTGCACATGCGCCACCGCGCACAGCTCCAGGTCTGGGGATGCAGCCGGGATCCCAGTCCTGCCCCCCAGACCTTGCACTTATGGCAGGAGACAGACAGGGAGCAGGAAATCAAAGCCGCGCTTGAGACGATGTCGGAGATGAAACGTACAGGGAAGACATTTAACCAGGCTGAAGCGGTGGAGCGATGGACATGGGACTCAGGGAATGAGGAGGGGACAATTGACCTGAGTCCCGAAGAAGAAGGAGAAGGAGCAGATCGTGGGAGGGGTCGTGGAGGGGGCTCTAGGCAGAGACAACAGAGGCGTGGAATCTGAGTCACAGCCCACCCGCCCTTCACAGAGGGCCCTGTAGGACCCATGGAGAAACATCCTCCTACCTGCCCCCTAGAAAATTCCCTGCAACGGAAGAGTGGCTAAGAGCATGGACCTAGCACCAAGCCGTCTGGTTTTAAATCTCAGCCCTATCACTTACTAACTTAATTAGCACTCTGCACCTGTTCCCCTGTTTAGCATGGGGTCGGTAATAACAGAGCTGTGGTGAGGAGAAATGGATTAATCCTCATACAGCACTGAGCCCAGGGCCGGCTCATGGTGGGGCTGGAGGGGCTGGAGGGGCTGGACACCAAATCCGCACGTGTCCTTGGAGGACAGAGCGGGTCCTTTTAAATCAGCCTACATTCAGACTGGACCTCTGGGGCATCTTTAATGATAAAATTTCTTCTTTTCAGAACAAGTAGGTAAAATAGTGCTCAGACTTGCAAACATCTGTATTGTGTCTTGACACCCGATGATCTCCCAGAAAACCAGGGCTTGCCCTCTGACGGGACAGCAAAGCCCAGGCTTGTCTCACTGGGGCTATGGGAAGGAGTCAATGAGCCACATACCCTAAGAAGAGGAAGGACCTTTGGGACTATGTAGTGGTTACAAGGCGGGGTTCTGCGGTCGAACTCAGGTCCAAGTCCCAACCTCCACCACTTACCAGTTGTGTGACCTTGAACAAGTCCATGGACTGGTCTAAACCTCATTCTCCTCATCTGTAGAATGGGGATAATAATCAGAGCGTGGTTGTAAAGAACAGATTTCCTAAAGCCATCCATCCATCCATCCATATATTCCTGTAGCGTATCGTCACATGAACATGAGTAGTCATTGTTTATCTTCTTGTCATTACCCAGGATGAGGGGACATGCTGAAATTCTCGACACTGGTGAGGTTTTCAGACAGGACCTCAGAGGTGATGGAAGGAGACTGTCACTGATCACAATGACCACGGGGGCCCAGAGAGAGGTCATTGAGCCACCGCAGCCTCCATCTGATACCTGTAGCTAAGAAAGAGACATATCTCCACATTCCGCTCACACAGCACTTTGTTGGGGCTCATCGAGGCCAGAGGCTGCCACCAGCCAAGCCTCTTGCCTTGTCAACCTTTTCTTCATTATAAACTCACGTGCTCTTGTCCTACCTAATTCCTCATTCCAAACGTCCCAGTGCAAGGTCCTGTGCAAACCTCGAAAGGTGTTCTTTCCCTGTGTCCTTTAAAAGGTAACCACTCACACAGCATTGTCGCATTCTCACTGCACGGAAGCCCAGCAGTGGAGGGAGGCTGCCAGCTGAGCGTGGACTTTGGTCCCGTCCACAAGCTCCAGGAGATGTAGAAAAGCCCCATACATTGCACAAGGATTCCACAGGAGCCGTAAAATAGCCTGTGATTAAACCAACATGTCAAAATCAGTATGCGAAGGGTGTGATTAAAAGTCAAGCATGCTTAGCACCGAAACATCACTCTTAATTGAGCTTGTGCCTACATTTTTATATGTCACAGGAAATTAATGACAGCGTGATAAACCTTCAAGAAAAATTAATTACCCCTGCTGCTTGCCTGCCCCTCCCTGTGCTCTCTGCTTAAATTGTCCTCTCTCTTCCTCCATCCACCCCTAGGGGGGTCCCTGAGGTGCCATTACGCATTTGGTGCCATGAACATTCACATGACTCATCCACACAGATCAGCCCTGTGAAGAGAAGCCAATGTGCCACCCGAAGCGCTGGGCGATGTTTACTGCACAAGGGACAGAAGCCAGAAATAGGCGGGTGGGGTCTTTGCAGAGTTGGAGTGAGGGGTTGGTGCACTGTGTGGTGGCATCTGCGGCTTTCTCTGGGACGAGCCCACATTCCCATAGGACATGGAGAGGGAGAGAGAAGGGCTGGATGTAGGGGCATCAGCAGAGACAGCAGAGCTGAGTGAGGTGCCCTGGCCTTGGCGGCTGGGCTGAAGCAACATGGGTACAGGGGGTGGAATGTCACCGGCAGCTTTCAGAGTCATCAGGATTTGGGCAGAGGGTCCAAGAGCCGAGGGGGTGGGCCCACGGGGAGGCAAC
>NW_006442491.1:30894264-30895434 GCF_000325575.1 Pteropus alecto
GGGGGGAGGGGTTGGTGCACTGTGTGGTGGCATCTGCGGCTCTCTCTGGGACGAGCCCACATTCCCATAGGACATGGAGAGGGAGAGAGAAGGGCTGGATGTAGGGGCATCAGCAGAGACAGCAGAGCTGAGTGAGGTGCCCTGGCCTTGGCGGCTGGGCTGAAGCAACATGGGTACAGGGGGTGGAATGTCACCGGCAGCTTTCAGAGTCATCAGGATTTGGGCAGAGGGTCCAAGAGCCGAGTGGGTGGGCACACGGGGAAGAAGCAGAGATGAGCGCTCATTGGCCCCTCCCCCACCCTGTCCCTGCTCTGAGAGTTCCTTGGCCCCTCTCCCCTGTCCCTGCTCTGCCCAGGACCCTGGTGGTGCCGGCTGCAGTGAGCTTCCTGCAGGAGGCGGACATCAGCCCTGGGAGGCAGCCTGGGCTGTCGCTGCTGCACAGACACCAAGAACAAGGAACAGAGGGAACAAGCGGGGGGCAAGGAATGGGGAGAGGACAGTGAGCGGGAGACACCAATGGGCCACCAGTAGGGCTGTGAGCATCCATCTTTGTAGTGAGCAAAGGGAGACAAAGTGCCAGAGACCAGCAGGTTCCTGGGAGGCAGATCCCCTCCCCAGGGGTCTCCATGGCAGTGGGTCTGGGGGGAAGCCGAATGCAACGGGGCAGGCTCTGTGCGGCCACCTGAGGACTGTCAGGGAGCACAGTCTCAGGCCCTGGCACGAGCGCCCCCTGCCCTCCTTCTCTCCAGCACACGTGACCTGCACCCTGCTGTCCGATACCCTTCAGTCCTGTCTCCCACAGCGGGCCCAGCCTTGTGCCCCTGCACAGCCTCAGACGACACTCTGTCAGGATGGGACGGAAACGGTGCTTCAATCACTCCTGTCACACCTGACACCCGGGGCTCCTGGGGATGCACGAGAGGGGACTGGGCGCCACGTCCTCCTGGCCATGACCATTTTTCATAAGGGAGGAGAAGCGGAAGGGAAGACCCCGGCTGATCAGGGCGGCCGCGTCGTCCAAAGCGTCTCCCACCCACGGGTGAGCAGCTGCCCCTCGATGCGCCCAGGCGGCTGGAAACCAGCAGATCACAGACGCCGGGACGTGCGGAGTCCTGCCTGGGGCTCAGATGTAAGAAGTAATTTGCAAGAAATGCTCTGCAGGATCGAGCG
>NW_006442491.1:30898844-30912772 GCF_000325575.1 Pteropus alecto
GGCACGCGCACACACATCCACACACACTCCATTTACACAGAAACGAAAGGGAAGACCCCCCGAACCCCACTTCCGCTCCCACACTCCTCACTCTCCGATGTTTCCTAACGCAGTCGGTTCTGATCTCGTGCAGGTTTTAAATGCCAGGCTGACCCCCTGTGTTGATACCGAGGCCACTAACACGTCACGCCTGTAATCGGACCCACTCTGCGCTAGGGAACGGCCGGATGCGAACGTGTTCAACCAGGCGTCATTCATCCTACAGTGAGGGGGCCGGGCTCATCCGGAGACACACCTCTCACCCTCCAGTGCATGGGGGGAGGACAGGAGGAGGGCTGTGCCAGCGACACCCTACAGGTCACAACCTCCAGTCACAACAGCTGGTGCTGGGGGTGAAGATGTCACTCCCAGAGGCACAGACCAGATGGCAGAACCCCGGCCTGTAGCTGGCTGCTCAGCCCTAAAACCTCCCGGGCTCGCCAGGGAGCGGGGCCTGGGGAAGAGTGTGGGGTCAGGCCCCCGATGGAGCAGCAGGCCATGAGCTGGGCCCGGCTGCCCCTTCCCAAGAACCCAGACCCATCCTCTGACCCGCACGGGGTCCAGGCTCTCAGGAGCTTGCAGACAGAGAAACGGGCAGAATGGGGCTTAGTACCATCGGCCAGAGCTGTCCTCACCGTCACCATGCGGTTACTCTAGGCTCTCTTTCCCCCAGCCAGTGCCGGGTCCCACGTGCGTTGCCTCACTCCATGCTCATGACAGCCCTCAGAGGCAGACACAGAGTTTAGGTCGTGGTGCCAGGGGCGGCAGCAGCAGGGAGGAATGGTCATAAATAGCACCTGACCTTCCAGGGCGCCCCCCATGTGACTGGCACAGTGCCAAGGCCTCCCTGTGACCCACAGCCAGACACGGTTCCCTCCTCGGGGGCCAGTTCTCTGTGAAATGACGTTGCTGCTGTTGGGAAGGACCTGCCCTCCTCCCATCGCCTATGACGTCCCCTCATCTTGTTCATCTCTTGTCACTGTCATTTCCCCGCCGCTGACAGCGGCGGTCTTCCTGGCCATGCTTGTGACATGGCCCTCTAGTTTCTGATAGATTTATTTACAACCAGATTTCACCCGATTTCACCTGCAAAGGCAGGCTTTCCTCTCCATCTTGCTGAGCGGAAGGCGGTGGGTCTTGTGCTGGCCAGGAGGCCGTGGGGCTGGGAAGCCGGCTCGGGAGTGGGGGAGGGTACAGCAAATGACAAAACCCCCACCGAGCAGGGGGTGGCAGAGCTGGTTCCATTCCTGTGGTTACCAGCTCCCTGTCCCCCAGTGCCAAGCATCTCTGGGCATTAAAGGACATTGGTCATCAAGCCTTCGAACAAAGCCCACGGATAGCTAATGACCCTCAGGCGGCCCCACCAGGCACCCCCGTGGCAGAGTCACTAGAACTTCAGTCTCGTACAGGCAGAAACAGGCCTACAGGGACCTGGGGCAGCAGAAGCAACATTTCCGCCTTTCATCCCAACTCAGTGGTCTGCAAACCTCACTCCCACTAACTGGCTATTAGAGGTCCCTCTGTGTCCTCCTGGCTGATGGGACCCCAAACTGCTGGGCCCATCTTCCTTTTCAGAGAGGATAATTATGTGTCCAGGGAGACAGACGCCTCTTGTTACCTTTTGTCGTTTTCCAGAACTGTCCACACAGTTCCCTGAACAGGCCACTCTCCCCTCAGATTCCAGGTTCCTACTGTGGCCGTGAAGAAGAATCTCATAGCAATCGGTGTGTCATCAGTCAGGCCCCGTTGTCTTCCTTCTGAATTACGTTAACTTCTGACATTTATTGAGTAAATATTTGACAAGCACCTACTGTGTGCCGGGCACCATTCCCAGCCCCAAGGACAAGCAGGGAACAGGCACGGCCCCTGTCCTGTGGAGCACAGGTAATAGACAAACGACACAACAAACACAGGTTTCTCTGACAGTGATACGTGGTGTGAAGGAATTCAAGAAGGCCAGCTGATGAAGAGTGCTGGGTAAAGGCGATTAAACTGAGGAAGATCTCAGAGAATGTTTGAGACCCGAAGGTTGAGAAGGAGCAGTCTTAACAAAAAGAAAAAGACCATTTCTGGGGATGAGAACAGCAGATGCAAAGGCCCTGAGCAGGCCGGAGTTTGAGGGATTCTGCTTGGGACACGGAAAGTCGTGCGAGGCTGGAGTCTGAGCTCAGAGGAGAAAGTTGTAGAGAGATGGAGGAGAGGTGGGCAGGGGCCGGGTCAGGCAGGGCCTGGGGTCATGGCGATGTAAACCAGGGGCTGACAGGACTCCGTTTCTGTCTTTAAAAGATCCCTCTGGCTCCTGTGCAGAGTGTGAACCGCAGATGCAAAGGTGGAGCCCTGGACCACTGAGCAGGCTGCTGCTGCCGTCCCTGTGTAGACGATGGGTCTGGGCCTTCGACTGTAAGTAGCTCTATTTTCCCCTCTACACCCCAAATAGTGAACAAACTCTGTACTGGAAAGAAATCCCCCCTTTCAGAACTCTGCCATTCAACCCCCTGAATCTTTACTTTGAAGTTGCAAAGGCTCCCTGCCCCACCAGCCCCTCACCTCACCCTAAACGAGACTCACTCTAGACTTTTAGGTCCTGTTGTGGGTTGAACTGTATCTTCCAAAAAGCACATACTGAAATCCTAACCCCCATGGAACCTGTGAATGTGGCCTCACTCTGATTACATCTCTGCAGATGTAATCAAGTTAAGATAACCTTATACCGGATTAGAGTGGGCTTCCCTGTGAAAACAGGCAAATTTGGACAGACACCCAGTGAGAAGAATGCCACATGAGGAGAGAGGCAGAGATGGGTCTGATGTAGTTACAAGCCAAGGAACGCCAAGGATCGTCGGCATCCGCCAGAAGCTAGGAAAGAGGCATGGGCCAGTTTCTGCCTGCCAACTCCTTGACTTTCGACTTCTGACCTCCTGAACCGTGAGAGAAGAAATCCTGTTGTTTCGAGCCACCCAGTTTGTGGTGGTTTGTTATAGCAGTCCCAGGAAACCCTTAGTACTTCTTTCTCGTCACTCCAAATCCTGTCCCTCCTTAAATTCTTTCCTGTGCCCCAACTCAGTGACCGGCTCCCCTGCTACACAGCTCCCACTCCACCCACTTCTGTGGCCTGGTGGTGGCCTGTGCCTATGACGCCTAAATCCTGCTCCCTCATTCTGGAATGCAGGACACATCAAGGCCACCATCATGATATCCATTAACAGAGGTGGCGAATTCACAGCCTGAAAGCCAGGCTTCATTCACAGATTTTTTTTTTTTTTTTTTGGATACACTTTACTATTTTAAATCAAATGCCAAGATTTAAAAATCAGGAAGTTTCCTATTAAAATTAGGATTTTCCAGGCTTTCCCCATAAAGAAATATCTGTCCACAGTGGGCTTGCCTTCTCCAGTGACTGTAATTCGCTGCACTGAGTCACAGCTGCCCCTGTGGGTAGAGTACCCACTCGTCCACGTGTCACTGACCCCACACAGTCTGAGTCAGTGAGACAGTGACCAGGTACCTACTGGGGCCCAGCACCATGCTTGGCAGCAGGACCCAGCAGTGAGCGAGACAACAAAGTCCCTGCCCTCGCAGAGGGTATTGTCCAACTGGTGAGACAGACAACAAACAGATAAACAAATGCCCACCATGGTATCACTTAACATCAAGGGCTGGGGGATTAGAGCACCAAATGGGTGGAAAGGCAGAGGGAGGCATTATACCTGACGAGGTAGTCAGGGAGGGCTGCTAGGAGGAGGGGGAATATGTGCGGAGAGCTGAACGCACTGAGTGATGGACCACACGTTTCTGAAGGAAGAGAGTCCGGGCAGAGGAAACAGGAAGACCAAAGGCCCTGCGGTGAGAATGAGCAGAGTGGCCGGATGGACTGTCTGACATAGAGCCAGTGGGGAGGGGATCACGTGGGGGCTTCCTGGCACAGTGAGAAGGATGGATTTTCTTTTTCTGAGTGGGAGTCTGTCTGGGTAGTTGCAGAAGACTCTTGAGGAGGGAACTTAGAGCTGAGATCTGAATGATGAGAAGGAGAAAAGCAAGGGAGATAGTGACTTGCGCTGAGTGGGCATGAGGGTGACTTAAATGCAGAGTAGAGAGGAGGCTGCTGCGGACACAGGGCGGTGAGTGGGGAGATCTGGGGGTGATGAGGCAGAGGAGACAGCAGGATCCACTACGCGGGCCACGTCACCATGGTCAAAAATTTGAGCTTCATCCAAAGTGTAATGAGAGAAGTTCTAGCCTGGGAAATTTAAAACTTCCCTCTGGCTACAGTCCTGAGAATTTCCCACAGCGGGACAAGGTGGGAATCCAGGGGACCAGGGAGGAGACTGTTGGAGTCAACCAGGCAGGTGGCCCAGACCAGGTAACCACAGTGGGGGTGGGAGACAGAGAAGGCTGGTCTTTGGGGCTTCCTCGTGTCCAATTTGCTTCCTATGGTCCCATCTCATTCCTTCCCTTGTTCTGCAACAAATGCCCTTTTGGACAACTGGCCATCAACCTGAAGACCCTATAAAGCCCCTTCCTCTTCACTGACTCTCCCGCAGACTGCATCTCACACGCAAGCTACCATCAGCCCTTTCGTTGGTGGAGCTCTCAGTGGAGCCCTGGCAGACTTTTAAATTACAGGTACATTTAAATGCCTCATTCTTTCCCAGCCTTTGTTAATCACTGCTTTCCACCTACACATGAAATGGGGTTATGTGGAATATTTACTTGAAATTACCTGTGTGAAAAAAAAAGAAAGAAAAAAATTGCCTGCGTGTAACAAATGTCAGAACATTTCTGAAGCTGCTCTCTCTGTAGAGAGCGAGAGAGGCCCAGCTCAGTGACTGGCATTCAGTGGGTGTGTTTGTTTTCTATTGCTATGTCACAATTTACCATAAACTTAGCAGCATAAAGCAACGCATGCTTATCATCTCTGTTTCTGCGAATCAGGAATACCGGGCGTGGCTTAACCGGGCTCTCTTTTCCAGGGTAAGGGTCTCATCTGAGGGCTCAGTTGGGGGGACCCAGGTGGCAAGGAACTGAGGGTCCAACAGTCAGCTAGGAACTGAGGCCCTCAGTAAAACGACCCAAAAGAAACCAGATCCTGTCAATGACCATGTGAGTGAACTTGGTAGCGGGTCATTCCCACGTGAGACTTCAGATGAAACCCCAGCCCCGGCCAACACCTGGATTACTGCTTGCAAGAGACTCTGAGCAAAGGACCCAGAAAAGCCTTGCTGAGTCCCGACCCACAGAAACTATGAAATAATGAATGAGTATAGTGTAAGCTGCTATGTTTATGATAATTTGCTACTCAGCAATAGATAATTAATATAGTGGGTATTCAATAAATCATCACCAGATAACTGAATGACTGAAACAGTTTAGGAGGACGCCCCGTCTGAGTTTGGTGACATGTGGCCAGGAGAGCACTCAGGCTTTTGCTCCTTGCCCCAAGCCACTGAGCAGGGCTCTGTCATCTGAGATCAACCCAACACCGCCCACCTACACACCTGCCATGGCTGGAGCAGGTGCCAGGCACCCTGAACAGACTTTATCCCTGCCCTCCCGGAGCTCACTGGCCAGAGCATGGAAACTTCCAGAACCACCTCTCCACGCACAGAGCTCACTCAGGCCAAGCAGACAGCAGACCAAGCTGAGGACCACCTGACCCACTCCCCCTCCCCTGGGAACAGCCTGACCCACTCCCCTCCCCTGGGAACAGCTTATGTAACAGCACTTGTAGCTCGCATGGGGCTGACGGTCCCAGCCTCCCTCCAAGACACCCTGAGGCCTCCCTGGCTGCTTGGCAACCAGACCAGGTACCTGTAAGGAGGCGTGACTCTCATTTCACTTAATTGAAAAATCCACATCATCAAAGAGAGCTTCCACGCTCAGTGGCCCTTTCTTCCCTTGCCAGTGACCATTAACCTTTAAAAAGATGCTTTATGAGCCATTCGCTGAGCCTCATTTTCTATGCCAAGGTGTAATGAGGCTCGTAAAGGGCCAGACTAGGGAAAGGGGGACATGAGAAAGGCCACAAATGAGAGGCCCGGGCAGAGCAGTCCCCCAGCCACACGGGAGCCAGGAGTGGACGTGTCAGCAGCCACACCAGGAGCCCAGCCATCAGCCACAAGATGCTGGGACAGTCGAGGCCAACTCCTGTTAAGGAAGTGAGTTCAACTGAGCCAGCGGTGGCAGAAATGAACAAGTGAGTTCCTGTCAGCCCTCTGGTCAAAGCCCTCTGCCACTCCCGCCTGACAGAGTAAAAGCCAAGCCCCTGCAGTGGCCGGGGGCCTGCCTGACCCAGCCCCTCCTCGCCGCTCTGATTCCCCTCCCCTCTCCCCCTCGCCCTCTCCCCTCCGGCCACACTGACCCCCTGGCTGTGCCTGGAAACACCAGGTCAACGCACCCCAGGGCCTTTGCACGACCATTCCCTCTGCTGGGAAAGCTCCTCCCCAGAGAGTCTCAGGCTGGTCCCTCTCTGTTGCTTTCACAGGGAGGCCTCCATGACCCCGCTTTTTAAATAACTCCCCCGACCACATCCTCCACACTTACTGTCCACCTCCCGGCTTTGTTTCTCACCAGCACTGACCAAGACCTGACAGACCACACCTCTGACTGATTTACACATCAGCGTTCCTCTCTCGACATTAGGACATACGCGCCACAAAGCAGGGAGCTTTCTCTGTTTTGTACCCTGTTTTGTTCCCAGGACAGTGTCAGACACGTAGCAGATACTTCACAAATATTCGTGGATTGAATGAGTGAATGAGCGAATGAATAAATGGATGAATAATTAAAGTCATACCTGAAGGGCAACACCTGGCACTTTACTGAGAGTCCCAGATTATGTAATATCCCCAAATGTCACTCCCCTCCCTAAAACCCTTTACCATCTTTCCATTCCCCCAGGATGACAACTCCCCGCATGGCTCCTGTGTCCCGGCACCTTCTCCTCTCTGCCGCCTGGTTCCTATCCAGAACTCGTATCACAGTTCTTGGAACAGAACAGGCTCAGCCCAGTTCCGAGCCTTTGCACTTGCTTTGCTTTGCAGAGCTCCCCATCCAGAAGCCTTAGCCAATGTAATAAGATAAGAGAAAGAAAGAAAGAAAGAAAGAAAGAAAGAAAGAAAGAAAGAAAAGAAAAGAAAGGCTCATACCTGAAGGACAACCCCAGGCGAAAGGATTGGAGTCCTGGAAACCACGCCTTTCCGTTTGCTGAAGGGAAGACTCAAACACGCAAATTGTCAAACGGGACGGTACAGGCCCAGGGCCTGACTGGCAGCAAACTGGTCACAGGAACGCCCTGCTGGAAAGGGATGGGGACACCGGTGGGGAGAAGGAACGTCTGGGAAGTTGCCGCTCCCCCAGCAGCCGCGTGCTGCTCACTCAGTTTATGAGAGCGTCTTGCAGGGCGTGTTGGTGCCGCCTGGGGTCCTCTCCTCACCAGCCGTCCCCCAGCTCCTCCCCATCATCTGGGTCTCAGCTCTAATGCCGTCTCCTTGGAGATCCACCCCCAACCTCCAGATCTAACTAGGACCCCCTCCCTCAGTCACTCTCGTGACAATGCACTCGTGACTCCGAAATCCTCGGCTTCGCTCATTTATTTCCTGGCTTATTCTCTGCCAGGGCCTAGTGAGGGTTCAGTACCCTGAGAAGAAGGACTTTGCCTGTTTTGTCCACCGCCAAACCCCTGTGCCAACCACAGGGTCCCACAAAGAGTAGATGCTCAATAGACATTTATGGAATGCACGGTTGGAGGAAACCATTCGGGGACTTATAGTACTGGAAATTTTCATTTCTTAAAGCACTTGCAAGTACCACTGTTGTCATCTCAGGTGGGATGGATGTGGCTCGACGTAAAAATAGTTATGAAGACAGAAGGGTGGCCAATTAGCTTCTCTAAACCTCCTCGGTCTTATCTATACTTCAATGGAAATAGTACGCTTCTTTCTTTAGAGTCTGTGTTCATTGAAGCGCTCACTAAAGACGGACTATAGCAATTATTTCCTTTTTCTTCTCTCCCCTCTAGCACACAACATGATCTTTCAGAACGCTAGTTTGACATCTCAATCCCCTCCCGCACCTTGGGAGGATCACGGCACAGCATCGCAGGGTTTGGGCCACCCAGGAGTCTGGAGGCAGGTAACCAAGACCCTAGCCCCCTTCTGCCTCTGCTCCCTGCCCAAGTCACATCACAGCCCAGGCCTTGGTGCCACCGCCAAGGAGTGTGATTGAAGCGACCCCTGAGGTTCCCACCAGCTTTGACCTTCTTTACTTAGGCAGGTCCCCGCCAGGGCTGGGATGAGGAATTGTGCTGGGGACAGGCTCCTGCAGTGAATGCCGTTGCTTTGGCCCTGGTTCCTCCTGAGGATAAGAGCCCATCAGTTCTCACTGGAGGGTTTAACTCACCCTGCTTCTGCACTGACAACACGCCCTCGCCGTTGCTGACCAGAGCCCAAGGACGGCCTGGCTGCTGCCCTCCGAGGCCTGGTGCCCTGCTCCCCCACTCCTTCTGGCCAGTTCCTCTTGTCCACACCTCAGAACTTAGTATGGATTCTGTCACCTGCAACTCAGAACCCAAGAGATGCAGCTACCATCCTCACCTACAACAGGTGCGCCTGAGTCTCTAGTCCCAGGAGGGCCCTTCCTGGCACGCTGTGGATGACAGAGCACCTCCAAGGAACCACAGGCCCCCGAAACCCTCAGAAGCATCAGGAGCTTCAGGAAGGAGCTCCCCATGGGTGACCGCCATGGAGATGTGTGGGGCCCCAGGGGACAGGCCAGGCAGGAGCATTGCTCTGATCTAGGCATGTTGGTTCAGGTTCATGGCTTACGTTCCCCTCCCTAAAATCTCCCACCAATGGGCAGGCCCCTGGCTGTCCCGCTCACACCGTGTGTCACCCTGTATCACCCTGAGGGCTGGCCAGGCTGTCCTCACTGCCGTCCACAGAAGAAGGGAGGGTGGCGGAAGGCGGGGTGGACATTGACGTGCACATAAACATAAGCGTGGACAAGGTCAGGAGCTTGAAGTCGTCTGGGGCCAACAACTGCTCCATGATAATGTCCCACTTAACATTTAATTAAACAGGTATCAGATGCATTTCCATGGGAACACCATCTTAAGTAGAGATTGGATTCCTGTCATTTGTGAGTGTCACTTCACGCATCACTTGCATGAAATGAGTCAGATACACTCTGCTCCCCCTCCCCTTCTGAGCCTCAGTCACCTCGACCAGATGTCCCCTAGGCCCTGTGGTGTGACCACTGCTGGGAAACAATGCAGAGCTTGATGGGTTTGGGGGCACCTTTAACCAGAGTGGTAAATCCCAAACGACCCAGGAATCGGGCTGTGTCCGGATGCCTGTGTCGACCAAGTCCCTTGAGAATTAAATCATTTAACAGATGAAATAGAAAAAGCCTTCCTCCCCTCCTCATCTTCCTCGGGAAGAATAAGCCTGAAATAAGCTCTGGGTTTACCTCCAAGTTGAAGCAGGTCCGGTACCCAATTCATCTGATGAGGGATCAGAAGAAGGGGGTGCCAGCAGCACATGGTACTCAGGGGGGACCCTGTCACAATGTGCAGTAGATGAGCTCATGTCAGCAGGCACCCCAAGCTTGAGAGGCTGGAGTGGATGAGTCTGGGGGCCCTGGGGTGCCCGCTAATCACATGCTCACTGGGGCAGACCCACTGGGGCATCCGAAAACCAGAGCCGAATTGCTTAGCCTCCCGTCGTCGGGGGGAGCAGGTCTGAGTTCTGGGGCAGAGCAGCCTCGCCTGCGCTCCGGGTCACCGACCACACTTCTCGAAGCGAGCGCCAGAGTTTCCTGTCAGACCTGGCGCAGGGGCGCAGACGCCTCTGGGTGGGGCACAGACTTGTTTTCCTCACTGGCTGGGAGGCGGGTCCAACTCTTCCCCGGGAAGATGGAACCCAGGACAAGCTGGTCCCAGCAACGAATTCTCTACAGATTAAAAGAACGAAGCACATCATGTCAGGTTCGCACAGATACTCTTCGGCATGTACTTACTCTGTGCCTGCGAGGACACAGTGACATGGGCACAGAACGCCCACCCCAGGACGCAGGCTCTCAGGAAACACCCCTTTCCAGTCCAGGGTCTGGAGGCAAAGCCAGCGGGCTTGCTGTCAGGTGCCAACATGACCCTCCCCGCCCGCCTCCTCCTGCGGTGCCAGGGCAGCTCCACGTCCAGCCGCAGCTCCTCTCCAAAGCGGGCCAGGCCAGGACACGCTTGGGTCTGCGGGTTTCAGGTCTGACCCCATCCCCGACTCTCCTTGAGCCACCAAGAGTCCGTTCATGTTCCCAGTTCATCGAAAATGGTCCCAAATTATTGCAAACTACTGATGAGAAGTAATGAATATCTTAGAAATGTTCTTTTTAAATGAGTTTCTTAATAAAAATATGGACACGACTTGATTGTCCAGGGGCCCATCATCCCCACCAAAGAGATGGACGGTACCCTTGGCTTCTCTCTTATTCCTCCGAAGGAGAAATGAGGGAGAGTCAAAACTGCATTCGTTTTGGAATCAGACTGCCATGGGTTCAGATCCCAGTTTGGATACTTCCTGTGTGACTTTGGGCAAATTACTTAACTTTTCTGGACTTTAGTTTCCTCATCCATAAACTGGGGATGATACCTACCACGTAAGTTGACGTAACACTAAAGGAAACAGGACAGGTAGGACACCTCGTGTCACACCTGGCACTCTCGCTCTCTTCTGTCCCTATGCCTGGCTGGGACACCACCAAATATGGTTTCGCAGTCCAGGAGGAAGTCATTAATTCAGGTGATGCTGTCAAAAGCCTCTGAGGGGGACATTAAAGACCAATCATCTTAATCCATTTTGTCTCCTTTTTATTCCTAATGTTAGTGATTTATAGACAATATAAATGTAAGTGTTTGTGAGAAGGGCTGACGCTTTGTGTTCCAGGTTCTCGTGTAACTCTTACCCATCTAGAAGGAAATGTGTGACCAGATAGTGTTAGTGGCAGGTGACATTCACTGAGTACTTACTACACACTGTACTAGGCACATATTAGTTTAATCCGCACAACCACACTTTCAGGCCGATGTTACTATCAGACCCATTTTATAGATGAAGAAACTGAGGCAGAGCTTAAGTGACTTAGCCAAGATCACAGAGCCGTTAGTGGCAGAGGTAGGACCTGAACCCAGGTGCTGTGACCCCAGAGCCTGTGTCTTTCGCCTCTAGGCTCCATGAACGTGGGCTCAAAGGCCACACTTCTGCAAGGGTGACGTAGCCCCCCCATTGGTCTTCATTCCAGCTACACCGTGTCACCCTTACATGAGTCTCAAAGACGCCCCCAGAAATGGTTAGGAAGAGTGCACCTTGGAGTAGAGGGTGAGTTGCTGCCCCATCGTGGAGCACTCAGAGAAGGGACACTTGCAGGATGTCCACTCAGGAGATGTCATCACCCTCCAAAATCCATAGTGAGTATTCTGGGAGCGGGGCTCAGAGCAGGAGAAACAGAGGATGAGCATTGGTCCTCCAGACCAGAGGGGGCAACACACACACACGTCCCGCCAGCAACGAGAGAGACAGGAGTGAGTACGGGACATCACAGGTTTGCTCACCAGCGACCGTCATCCCTTCTTCTGATTGTCAATTCTCCTTTGGAAAAGTCGCTTCTCCCCAACTCTGGGTTTCTGGGGTCTGGGTGGACATCTGTGCTTTTTCCTGACTGCTGCAATTGGTTCAAAGAAGAGCATGTGAAAATAATTGTTCAACTGAAGCTCAATCAAGGGGTTTTTCTGGCACAAACGGAAAGGGGGGCTCCCTTTGTTCTGGGATAACGAGGCTGGGAGAAGGTAAGCCTGGGCTTCTGCCTGCAAATGAAGCCAGCATCAAAGAACATTAGACTTGAGAGATGCAGAGAAACCAAGTCTTGATGACACTTTTGAGCTCCTGGATACAGCAATACCTGAAGTCACTTTGCCTCTGAATTTATCAGACCCACTTAGGTGGGCCCTTCTATTCATCTTTTTTTGTTTTGTTTTATTTAAACAACTTTGAATCGATATTCTTCATTTCCCACCCACAGAGTCTTGACAAAACGAAGACCAAGAAAAAATTATGGATCTGTCTGGTTTGGAATAGCCGAGCCTAATCATGCCATCTTTTTCAAATGTGAATTCTTAATGGTGGAATTCATCCCCAAAACGCTTATCTCAAGCTCACAAATCTCTGGGAGGTGGAGGGAATAAAATTAATGTTTAATTTTTACATTATTGAAAGTTGGCCAGGCACACAGCATGTGAAAACTCTTGCTCAAATTGCGTGTAATTTGATTGGCTTATGAAAGAGGATTCCTTCCGGAGGTTGGTCTGGGTCCTGCTCTTCCTGCAAAAGCACAAATAATGGCCTCTGATGAATATTATGAATCAATTCCTATCGTGAAAGGAGAAAGCCTCTCACCTCTCACTGTGAGAGCGTGGGCTCCTCCGTCCCCTGAGCACGCCCCCAGAAGACCGCTTGTTAAAAAGTTGTTGACTTTTCCTCTCCTGACTCAGGACTGCAGTTTCTAAGGAGGGGTCCTGCTAAGAGTTGGCACCGGAAGGTTATCATTTCCTCTGGAATGAGGTAGGATGTTGAGAGGTGTCTTCATCTGGATGGCCAGACCAGCCACGATGCAGTCAAAGGTCTTAGCTGTGAGCCACAGAGGCCCACCTGACTGACGTGAGCACAGTGGGCTTCCTCTGCCCCACAGACTGGACGAGACAGGGAGGACCAGGCAGGAACCACGGGGATCCATGGGGCCAAGAGACAGCATCTCACACCCAAAATTGGCTGATCAGGATGCTGACCTGGGAGAGGTGACCTCCCTCCATTCCCTCTTCCTTCCTTCACTTGCTCAAAACAAAGTACCAGGAAAAAGTGTGTGAGGGGCCAGGCTTGGACCAGTGCCCACCCCTCAAGAAACAGGGAGAGAGAAAGGGTCTCATCCTTCAACTTTCATGATGGGTGGGGTCACCAACAATTACCCCCAAAATGCTCCCAGAAATGATCCCTGTCCCCATGTGTCACTTGGGATGGGACCACAGTGAGCCTTGAATGCTGGGCTAATGACTCTCAGCTCCACTCTAGAGACAGATGGGGACAGGGGACACAGGAGCAGGACAGACATTTGTATGGAAAAGGCAGCTAGCTCTCAGGACTACAGATTCCAACCAAACTGTTGCAAGCCTATACTCACAGGATTATCTATTTTTACAATGACTATTTATCGCTTTTATAATAAAAATGATTTTTCATTTAAAAAAGAAAAAATTACAGGTTCCGAGAAAAATATACCAGAAGTTGAGTCTAGAAATGTCCTCAGTCAAGTCATCTTCACACTTTGGTCCCCATTGTTGGAAAAGGCCTAGCTCTCAGGACTACAGATTCCAACCAAACTGTTGCAAGCCTATACTCACAGGATTATCTATTTTTACAATGACTATTTATCGCTTTTATAATAAAAATGATTTTTCATTTAAAAAAGAAAAAATTACACATTCCGAGAAAAATATACCAGAAGTGGAGTCTAATGGGATAGAAATGTCTTCAGTGAAGTCATCTTCACACTTTGGTCCCCATTGTGGCTCTGGCACTGTGGCCGGTACCTGAGAGGTGTCAGAACAGCGGGTCTCATGGAAACGCCCACCTCCAGTGCCCAGCTGGACTTTCCACTTCACTGCAGACTGTCCTTAAATTGCCCATCATACAGTTAGATCAGGAACTAATTACTTGCTGTATCATCTGCCTTGTGTGGACACAGCCAACACACACACACACGTCTCGCTGCCAACTTTTCTTGGGAAACAGTGTCATTTGTCAGATGTCCATTTTCTCTGCAATGGCCTCTTTCCTTCAGGCCCATCATGT
>NW_006442491.1:30913606-30945518 GCF_000325575.1 Pteropus alecto
TATTAATTTGACTACACAGGATCTTTAATACTTCACCATCACGAAGACTTAATTTCATACATGAATGAGTCAATGTCAAATGGTGGGAGGAGGAAGAGGGGGCCCTGCCATGTTTTCCTGACACCTCTTAAATGATTTCTTGTTTCCTACCAATACAGATCAGAGGCCGTGGATTATGCTGACAAGCTTGTATATTACCTTCTACTCACCAACAGTACCAAGGTCTTGTGTTCCTGTTGGGGCAGTTGAAGTTGATTGCAGCGGATGTCCGTGAACTTGAAATTGTGTTGTTTATCCACTGGGGACCTTGAACTTGAGAACTCCCTACTCTACACAGAGATACAGATGACATGCCTGGTGGGAGCATTGTTGAGGGACATCAATTAGAGCAATTAGAGTGCGTTGGGAGCAAGAGACAGCTGGATGACTAACTGGGCATCATTACAGGGCTTCCAAGAGGCTAAGAGACCTGGTGTCAGCATCGAAACCCCAGAAGTGACAGGAAGTGACAGCATTTGGAGCCAGAGGTCATTAACATGAGCAATTGACAGGCTTTATGACTCTGAGGGGGAGGGAAACTGACATGTGACAATATGTTAAATTGGGCATTTTAGTATTTTTCAGAGGCTATAATTTTCAGATGATGACTTCAGGGATCCTTTAAGGGAGATAATTGATTACCTGACAAAGAACTTGTAGCATTTCCTCTCCACAGTGGAAGAGGGAAAAGCCATAATCCAGCTCCATTGAGTAGAAAAGGAGCATTTTTCAGAGAAAACATTGCAACGTTTTTAACTATGGGAGCCTGAGGAAACACAAATGCATCTCGCCTTTTCTGACAAATAAAATTTAATTAAGAGACTCTTCATGCTGGAAAACAAAGTCTTGCCTATGCCGTGAAGGGAAAAGCAACAGGTGCAAATGAGGGTCTCCTTGAAATACAGCCACACGCCAGTCCCTTAATTATTCATAAACATCCTTGTGGCTGAATTTCACTGCTTTACCTATTTTTAGTTAATTCTTTTTTTTTTTTTCCTCCAAATGCTACTTGCATTACTTAATGAGTTAATTCATCCCACAGGAAGCACAAATGAAACAGAGAGGCTTCAGTTTATCCCCTGAAGGAATTTTAATAATGTAAGCACTTTGCAGGGATGTAAGTAAACCTTGGGCACTGAAGTTATTTGGTTCAAGGGGCACCTGTGTCACCTGGTTCCTGACGCAAACCTGCGGCTCCAGCAGAATCTGACCTTCCCGGCCAGCTGGTGCTTGCCAGACAATGCTCCCAAAGCAAGTACGTCCATTCTGACCCCTTCACCAGTCCCTCCATGGCCCCTGTGACTCAGGACATGTCCTGAGGCTTCTCCTGGAAGCCCTGCATCGGGCTCAGTGCCTGGAACGAGATGTCACTGCGGACAGACTCAGACGCCCACTGCCCTCGCCAGAGCTCCTTGCTGAATACTTCCTGACCACCTGCTGTGATTTCCTTCCCAAGGCATGACCAGGGTCCTAAAACATACCATAAATACTGTTATTATTACCCCCATTTTACAGACGAAGACACTGAGGCACAGGAAGTTTGCCCAGCAAGTAATTGGTACCCTCAGAGTTTCTGCTGTCAACTGCCTGTTCTGAACAAAAGGCTTTTATCTACCCAAAATAAAACAAAATTTGGTGAAAAATAAGTTCTCCTCTCATATTTAACAACTTTTAGTGGCAAATGTGCCCTAATTCTTAGAGTAATCGAAGAATGAATCAAGTACTAACTTTCTGCATAATTTCTCTGATAAAATTGTAGCACAATCAACATTTTTCCCTCCAGATTTAACTTTACAGCCAGATCAAAGGAGCCATTTTTTTTTGAAAAGCCTTC
Source organism: Pteropus alecto (assembly GCF_000325575.1). NCBI lineage: Eukaryota > Metazoa > Chordata > Mammalia > Chiroptera > Pteropodidae > Pteropus > Pteropus alecto. Next base: position 30,915,480 of record NW_006442491.1, read on the forward strand.
AGGTCTTCCGGAGCCTCCCAGGGCCTCTCCTAGTCCTTTCTCAGAACTCACTCTCCCAGGAGCTGCCTGCCTCACCCTCGTCTCCCGTGCTAACTGGCCTGAATCTTCTGGATCCTCAGTGTCCGTGACTTGAAGAGTGATCGAAAGAATGCTCCTTGTCGTGTGGCGAGATGTACAAGCTCACACACAGCCCCGTGGTGCCCCCACCCCGCCCCTGCTGCGACGCCCAACTAGAGACCCACCTGGTCAGTCCCACCCAGTGGTGTGCAGAGGACACACATCTCTGAGAGCCGATTGTGAAAAGTTAGGAATTTGTTCTAACTGGTCGCTTGGAATCAGGTAGAATTTACGTCACGGAAGTCAGCAATTGCTACAAATCAGGGTCGTTTTTTCCCCTGAAGCACAAGTTTACCCACATGCCACTGCGATTACATCTCATGTGTGACCCTGACTTTAGGGTGAAAACCCCTATCATCAAATTTGTGGGTCCTTCCCAGTGGCTGCCATGTCCAGACCCTTGCTTTCTCCTCTCACCCACTTCACTGAATGGGGATCATGAGCCCCAAAACCACTGTGCTGAGACCACTTCTGCTCCTCAGCGCCGTCCACTCACAGTACCCTGGGTTTGTTCTGAGATGTCTCTTCACTCTGGACACAGATGTGTGTTGAGGGCTCACTATGTGCCAGGAGCTGTCCTGGGTGCTGAAATGACTTGTCTCCAGAGCAATCACACGCTGAGTGGTTCAAAGACCTCAGACATCTGACTCTAGCCGAATGCACCTCGCAGTCAAGGAAGAGGGTGCTGCTGTCTGTAATAAACAGGCCCAGCCTTTGCAGGCCAAGCACACACAAAAAGAAGACAACAGAGTCAGTACTTCACTCCGATTCGAGCAGCACATCTCAGCCGTGTACTTCACATACTTCACGGTGGCTGAGAAACAGGTGGAGGTGAGGTCCTGTGGTCACATGCTCCCCCAAGCTGTCCCTGGCAATGCACACTCAGTCCTAGGGAGCCACACCTGAGTCAGCAGGGAGGCTGGGCACACCCTCTCCCCCACGTCCCCTCACTCCCTCGTCTCCAGCCCCCGACCCCTCAAGGTCCCTGGACTGTTCACTCCAACCCAGAGGCCCCACTTCCTCTGGTCCCCACCATGGCCAAGTGGTCAGTCACTCCTGCCAGTCCAGGATTGCTGATGGGGTGGGGGAGGGGAAGACAGGAGCCACTGGGACAACGCGACCTCAGAAAGGAGGCTGAAAACAGTCAGACCCACCATCCTGTGAGGCTTCAACTGCCGACAAAGCCACTCAGCCTGTTGCATCTGCTTTGCACACACGTGTCCACCAGCTTCCCAGCCTGTTGTTTCCTGGGTCTCCAGTGACGCCAGACCCAGGACATGTGGACAGGGGCTCAGATCCTCTACGCCTGTTTGACTAGTTGATTACCAGCCTCCTTGTTCTATTTTCTCCTGGTTTTTTCATGTCATACCTGACACATCATAGGCCCTGGATAAATATTTTCCCAGAGAAATGACAGGATCTTTGGTGTGGGATACGGCTGTTGACTTTCGACCTTGGAGCAAGAATCGTTTCAGAAGCTTAAATAATCAAGAGATCTTTCACTTTAATTTATTCTTCAAAGATATATTTTTTTTTCTGAGATGTTGATTTGGTTCTTTTTTTAGTTTCTTTGTCCATGTGGGAAGTAAATAGCGAACTGCCTGAATGTGGAATGTAGTTAGCAAAGCTGCCTTAATCGGTTAATTTGCTTATATCTCTACTGGAGTGCAATCAGAAAGTGTCTTCACGGAATGCCATTTAATTTATCGTAAGTGTCCTTTCCTTCCATAGCTGCAGGTGACATGGAGGAGGGGGCGGGGGAAGGTGGAATATGTCCCCACCCATTCACCCTGAATAAAATATCCCAATTTTCACATGCCAGCCACTACACTGCAATACATGGAAGGCGGACACCTGCGTGCATCATAAGATTCGTAGGAGCTTTTCAAATCGTGGAGGAAGCCCCTTAGTTCCTGCCCTTGGAGCTTTGAATCTTGTGGAGCACTGGCCAGGGGTCCAGAGGCTGCTCCCAGGCCAGACCCACTGCCTGCTCCTGGCTCGCCCCTACAGACCACATCCCCAGGGGCCTCCTTTCCTGCTGTGAAGCAAAGGGCTTGGAGCTCCTGATGGAGAAGGTCCTGCCGGGGCAGCAGCCTGTGAGCCGTGTATGGAACAGAGGGAGGCATCACCCGCGGGGCCAAGATGCAGCTTAGGTGAGAAGTCCAGGTGTCTCTGCTGCTGTTTCAGCCCAAAAGACACAACTCTTCCTGCTACAAAGCTTTGAAAAACAGATAAACCATGGTCAGGATTTTTAAAATCTCAATGTTCAGCAGCTTTTGACCTTTTTACCTTACGACTAATTAGTTTAATCAAGTTTCTGTATCTGAGATGGTGGGTTTTTACCAGGGACAGGTTTGTGACTTCTTTAAGCCATGATTTTCTTGTCTTCTAAAGGTCGTTGTGGGAATTAGATAAATAACGTCAGAGCGGGTACCTGAGCCCTGTGCCTGGCTCAGATATTTGATTAACAACTTCCCACTTTCACTCCCTCCCTCGTTTCCTCATTCGTTCTTTCTCTTGGATGAGACAGAAACGATTGTTCTTCAGATCTGTCTAGATTTTATCTCCTGGAGGTTAAAATTAAAACAGGCCAGTTCCTCATGTCGTACAGTTAGCAGCAGCGGTGGCACATGATCTCTTAGGGCTAAAAGTCCAGCTGCCCACAATTCTGACCACAATTCCTGTCCCTTCTGAATTTTTTAACTTTGTTTCATTTCATATTCCCCAACTTCTTATTTTTTAAAGCAGCAAACCTATAGAAAATTCAAAGCAGTGCAGTGAACATCCACATGGTCTTTACCTAGATTCGCCAGCTGGCAACACCAGGCCACGTGTGCTCATCTCCATGGGCAAGTGTGTGCGTGTGTGTGTGTGTGTGTGTGTGTGTTCATGTGTGCAGTTTTCCTTTTCTGGCTAACCCATTTGAGACAATGGTGCGAAGATCATGATATTTCATGATCTTAAACACTGCAGTGTGTATCTCTTAAGGAAATAAAAGACATTTTCCTACATGATCTCAATATCGTTTTCGCACTCAAGATAGTCAATGTTGATGCAATAATGTAATCTAATGTACAGTCCAATTTCTTTTTTAATTTCGAGATCCCCCATTTCATTCGGTTGCCATGGCTCTCTAACTCTCTTTCACGTAGAAGAGGGTGCCATTGTTGTGTCTCTTATAAACTTTTTGAAGATTCCAGCCACTCGTCTTCTACCAGAAAGCCAAGAAGTACTCAAAGATGGGAACAAGTTAAAAGGAAACAGAAGCTTTTGTAAAAGTGCTTTTGCCAAATAATGTAAAAATATTTGAGCATAAAAAGAATGTAAAAGTGGATAGGAACATACTGAATTTTTTTTTAAAAAAAGAATCTATGAGTTTATAGTGATACTAAGAGATGATGATTTGGGCCAGAGACAATTCTTTACAGAATGCCACCTGTTGATATGGATAAGGAATGATAGAACTTAAAAATATTACTATGAACTAAGTTGCAGACAATTGGTGAATGCCAGAATGACCAGGGAGAGATTTGGGGGAACAGGACAGCCACAGGATCTCACAGTATCGCCCCACGTGTTACTTGGCAATTAAGGATCTTTTACAACAGAGAAATCTAGCAAACACCACTTTAACCAAGGGCTCAAACCTGACATCCCGATGACAGGTGAGCAGATATTACAAGTGTCATCCCTGCGATGGGCTGGGCAGAGCCCCCCTCTGCAGCAATCCCGACAACAATGTTTGGCCTGAAACTACAGGGTAATAGCCGTGCTCATCCAGAGCATAAGATGTCCCATAGGCCAGCTGGCCCAGCTCCTGTCTGACCTCACCTGGGCTGTCCACAGACACTCCTTGCTTTGAGCTCTGCCTCGTGCCAGGCCCTTTGCTGGCACCAGGGCTGCAGAGATGGAACCTTGGCCTTCAAGAATAAAGACGAAGCTCAGGAGTCTGTGTCCTTGGAGTCTCGGCATTTGGACAATCTCCACATGATTTCCGGATGATCGCAACTTCTCCACCTAACAGAAAAAAGAAAAATACACTTCTTTATGGTTTTCTTCTCCTGGTCAAACCAAGTGGGCCAGTTTCAAAAAAAACTCTGTTGTTAGCCGGGTGCACTCAGAAACTGTCTGTGGGCTCTTGGTCGTCCCATCAAGCGAGATGGCCCGGTAACTGGGACCATTACCGCCACGGCTGCCATCAGGATGCGTGGTGCAGCGACATCAAAGGCATCTCCCCAGAAGCGTCATCCAAGCACCCGCCAGACAAGGAGCTGTTATCAGCATGTCCGAGGCCCTCCGCAGCACCGCTGTCGCTGAGAGAGCCGACCTGGCCACCGAGGGCGGCGGCAGCTTCAGAACCAGCCGAGAGGGCGGCGGGGAGTCAGGTCTGCAGTGGCCGAAGCAGATCATTTGGTCTGGAATTGGGGTTCTTTAGGGTTCTACATACCCAGCTCAGCAGCCTCCGGGGTGGCCCTCTAAGGCGTCATTCACTCATTCTGCACGTAGTTCAAGAGGGCCAACTATGTGCCAGCCACAGCCGAGGTCTTTATGCCTTACAGAGGGCCTGAGGCTGGAATCTTCCCAAAGCCAACCCTGAGACTGGGTGTGAGGACAGTGGACGATCTAGAGGGAATCCCAGGGTCAGGAGAGCAGGGAAGGGAGACGGGAAGGAGAAGGATGATCACTCCAACCCGGTGGGACCCTGAGCAGGTGACCATTGTGGGACACTGGGCTCAGTCTCCCCGGGCTCTGTGGCAGACGGTGTGGAATAGACCTCGGGAGGGATGTGCTGGGAGGAGCCCGCTGTGGTGGACCCCTCCAGCTCCCGTCTGGCCTTCGCCGAGGCCACTTCCCGGGATGTCAGCTCCCACCCCTCAACTCCCCGCACCTAGAGCAGCGAGAAGCCACCTTGGTGCAAAATGACGAGGAGCGAGGGGACAGGCTATGCACGGCACTGACTGTCCTAGGCTGTCGCTAGCCCACAAAAACCAAACTGAAGGAAGGATAAATGAGTAGGTTTTAGAGGCTTTAAACATAACTTACAGCAGAAATAGAGGAAGCTGATTTTGTGGGTGGAAAAATTTGAGTCCTAGACAGATGAAATGAATCATTCGCCAGAGTTAGAAGCAAATTTTGTTACTAAAGTGTGCAAGTTAATAGTCTCCTCCAGATGGTGGGAGACAGACCACAGGCCAGGAAATAAGTCATGACCAGCCCACAACTCGTGGGTCTGTACAGCTGGTTTTTATCGTTAAAGATGAGAAGACTCCACAACGCATATGTGTATCAAATCATCACAGTGTACACTCTAAATATCGTACAATTTTAGTTGTCAATTGTACCTCGATAAAGCCAGGGGGAAAAAAAAGAGATTTCACATAAAAATCTAGATTTCCAGCTTCCTCTGAAAAACCAAAGACATGGCAAACTGGATGTAACTTCCCCCGGGTAACTCCTGACCTGACAGGTCATGGCCACCCTCATTGGGCTGGGCCATCAGGTCGAACTCACCACAGTCCTCTCTGTTGTCCCCTCAGCAAGGAAGCTCAGAGTCGTTGCTATTCCTTATCTCTCAGACCGCTGAATTTTCCTTCCCTCATAAAAAAACGCACCTCTCTACCCATCTCTCTACTAAAACAACAAAACATAAGGTAGATCAAGAGAGCCATATGTTTTAAGAAAAATGAGAGTTTATTTTTGTGTGTGCAAATGAATTCCCTGTGTATTTACTATGCAAACAAAATACAGTTATGTTGAAAAGCCACAGCCTACGGGTCGCCCTCACCTGCAGCTCCTGCTGGGCCCCCGAGGGCATGTGAGTTACGGTCCCGTTCACACAGTCTCCGGGCACAACCTCCGTTCCCCTTTTCACAGCTCCCCTGACCGGAGCAGGGCTCCCCGGCCCCTCCATTCAGGAGGATCGGTCCTGCTCACATTTCCCAAATGACATCATCCCTGTGGGAGCCAAGTCTCTATTGGGAGGTGTTTTCTTCCACGCTCTGTTTGTTGTTTCTCTTCTTGGACCCAGGAACCAATCCAAGCCACGTTTGCTTCCCCAACATGTTAACACAAACAGCCTGCCTCGCAGATTGAACAGCACATGTCCCCTTAATTACGGTGGGGGACGCTCGGCGCTATTGAGACACTCGTGTGATAGACAAAGCCCCCCATTTGGGGGAAAAATTAGTGGTACACAAACAAGGACGCATTTCATCTTGAATTAAAATCCTCAACGCTCCCTTGGCAGAGAACTGGGCTGTTTCTTTTCTTTTGGGAGTTTCGTCCCCTCCCTCCCATGGGAGATTTTCTTGGCAACAGGTCAGGCTTGGAGGCCCTGGGGTTTCTCCCGTAATCTCCCTCCATGGGTCATTGTCTTGCCTTTGTTGAAGCTTCAGTGGCTCCAGCCCACCCCAGTGGAGACCCTCCCCCCCAGCCCTGTCCCTTCCTGCTCACGGTGCCCTCCCCACAGGCCCTGCGAGTGAAAATGTCATCTGTAACAAGCCACTCCTCCCTGGCACCAGGCTCAGCCCAAGTGAATGAATGATTAAACGTGATGAATAACAGTGAGCGGAATAGCAACGTGGGCAAAGTGCTCGCTTTAGCTGAGACGCCCAGATTTACTGCCGAGTGCCGCAAATAATGAAATCATCAATCTTCCACGGACTGAGAAAAAGGAATCAGCTGAGGCAAGTTTGAATCGGGCAGTGGGGAAAATTCCTGCCTCCTCACAGCGATTCCCGCTCTGGGACCTCTCTGCTCCTGCAGCCCAGCTGTCCCTTCCCGGCACCCTGGGGACTGTGCCCAGTGGATGTCCCACCCTCTCAGATCATTGGTGAGGACAAGAGGGGTTGCCAACACCCTCACCCACCACCTATGGGAGTCAGGTGATCCCTGACCCTAAAATTTGCTAACTCGGGACTTAGACTCTCAGCCCTGGGGAGGAAACCAGGACCAGCAGCCCCTGCTTCCTCAGCCATGGTCACGAGACAACTCAATCTTCATTACTTCGCTGAGAACATCTCAATAACACTCTCCCTGGAATCTGGGATGGAAGTGCATTTCAAGGCTGCCGGAATCTAGGACACACTTCTAGAACCTTCTTTTATCTTCATGACCCAACCATCCCAGCATTGGCAGCAGAGAACAGCTCCCACCTCACCTCTACTGCCCACAGGAGCCTAGGAAACGCAGGCCTTAGCTTTTGGGTCCCTGCAGCCCAGGAAGCACACAGGGCAGAGGCCCGGCTGACCGTGTTCGTCACACACTTACCTGGGCTGCCGCTCCCGCTGCCCTTGACACAGGCCCAACCTACTCAGCTACTCCCCTGACCTGCAGCTAGTGGAGTTTGCGCTGCACGCCAGCATCTTCACTTGGCGTCCTTTTCAGTCTCGAGATGGAAAGAGGAGCCCAGAGGTCGGCCACGTGGTCATGGCCGGGGGAGAAGCGAGGTCGGCTGGGCTCAACGTCCCAGCCCGACTCCAAGGCCGGCAGCAACCCTTCCGTAGCTCTCCCAGATTAGAACTCAACCTAAGATTCTCCTTGATGGCAAGCATTTGGGGGCTAAAAGAAGTTTAAAAATTATCAATCTACATTGCCCTCCTAATAGAAAAGCTATTTAGTTATACCATACGGTTTCTGAAACTGTGGTAGGCTCCCCACAAAGACGATTTGGGGACCCTTAAGAGACGGCCATTGTTTAATAATATAAGACTATCTGAGGTGTATTAGAAAAAAACAAAGCCTATAAATCTATTATTTCACTAATACTATTGCCTAAGATGAATGTCTTTTTTTCAAGTAATTGATTTAAAATAAAAAAAAAAATTATAACATTAAGGATAGTTCAACTGACTCTCAAACATCGCGGGGGTTAGGGGTGCCAAGCCCCTGTGCAGTTGAAAATTTGCGTATAACTTTGAGTTCCAAAAGACTTAACTACTAATAGCCTACTGTCGACCAGAAGCCTTACGCATAACATAGACGACTAACGGATATTTCGTATGTTATATGTATTATATACCGTATTCTTACAATAAGGTAAGCTAGAGAAAAGAAAATAGTAATAAAATCATAAGGAAGAGAAAATACATTTACAGAATTTATTGAAAAAAAATCTGTGTGTAAGTGGACCCGTGCAGTTCAAATTGAACCTTGTTAAGGCCCAAGACTCAGGAAATGAGATGGAAATGTGTATGTAAGAAAGAGCCCACGGGGTTTGCAGAAGAAGCATCCCGATGACTTAATCACATGGGACTTTTCACATAGAGTCTCTTCCAGCTGCATCTTATTTACCAGCCTGGAGAGACTGGTAAGTCTCATCTCCATCACACTTGATCGAGTGCCCATGCTAAGGAGATCACGTTCCTTTCTTCCACGTCTGACTTGGTAAATTAACGGCTATGTAAGCAGAACCCCAACTACACAGGGTCCACAGGCCTCCCTGCTTCCCGAACCCCACCGAAAGCTTTAAAAATTCAAGACGGAATAAAATAAGCCTTTGCATTAGAGCAGAAAACATGGGAACGTCCGTGAAGAAGGAAATGCAGACAGGACTGGGAGACGAAGCCAAGGGATGCGAGAAAACCGGGAAACGCCAGGCAGAGCCGCGGACGGGCCGAGGACGGGCCGAGGACGGGCCGAGGACGGGCATGGGGTCGGGGTGAGGTCATGGCGTGTGGGCCAATGACAGGAAACGCAAGCTCCCGACGGATTTAGAGTTGCCTGTGCTGGGAGACACAGGAAGCATTTTTCAAGGATATAAAAAGGAAGTGATCACTAAAGTGAGTTACCAGGGCTTCCGAGAGACCGTGGGAGTAATTTCATGAGAGGAGAGGCCTTGACATCGCAAAGAGGCTAAAATAATTCTTTGCTCGGCTCTTCACGGTGGAAGAATGATGAAGTGGTGGCCAGAAATAAAAGATAACCAAAATACGTTGTCTTTTTAGCAGAGGCAAAATACGGGTGTGTGGGGGTGTGTGAATACGTAGATACGCAGGGAATAAGAGCGAGAAAGATAAAGAAGTGAAAGTATGAGATGAAAGGGGAAGTTGAGGTTATTCATTTCCTGGTGTTGTCGTGGGACTTCCTATGACACAATTACGCCTGAAAAGCCACCTCTGGCTTGCCCTCGGAGCTGTGGCGGATACCTACCTGCAGGTTCCAGCCCTGGCAGGGACACGCGGAGACCCCACAGAGCTCTCAGGGAGCCACGATGAGGCCACATCCACCGCCCTTTGTCCTGTGAGTCCTGCATCCCGCCCCCCGCCACGGCCTGCACAATGCCCCCCAAGTCACGGCTCCCGTATGAGCGCTGTGCTTCCCCACACCCCTCCAGGCTCCCTTCACCTAGTTCAGTTTCGCCAACCGTAGTGCACGAGACCGTGTCACAGGAGGAACAGAAGTCACTGCAGCCCATGCCGATTCTTCTTCTTCGCTTCTCCCAATCGCCGGGAAGGCAACATCTTGATTTGGTGCTAAAGCACCGTTAGCTCCTCCCTAAGCCTTGCTAATCACCCCTTGGAACAAAGAAAGGCCGGGGCTTAGCGCAGAACGCAGCACCTCCGTGCAGGTCTGCGGTTTCTATTTCTATGGTGACCGCCCTTTTGTAGCAAAACATGTTGATTTTCCATTCACTGCTGATAGTGTGCCTTTCAAATAAAAGTTTCTTAGTGAAAACAAAAATAGACTTGTTTAAAGAAAAATAATGAGTGCATCAGGAAGCAACAAACCTAGGCCCACGGGCCGACTACCTGTTTTTATAAATCGAGTGTCACCGTCACAGTGCCATGCTGATTTGTTCATAGATTGTCTCTGGCTGAGCTGCTCTCATGATACAGTAGCAGAGTGGAGAAGCTGCAACAGAAACCTTGTGCCCACAAAGCCTAAAAGAGTTACTCCCTGGCCCTTCAAAGAAAACATTCGTCCAAATCTGGAGTCGAGGATTGTCCCGGTGGTGTGCGGGTGCGGGAAAGCTAGACGGTGACTTGTGAATGATTTAAACTGGGTCAACAGTGAGCAATGGTTAGGAGCTTGGACCCCAGGGTGAGACAGCACCAAGTCCCTTCTCCTGATCCCTCCTCGGCTTCCTCATCTGTAAAACGAGCACCTCCTGGGTAATGAGATAATGTGGAAAGGCCCAGGCCCAATGCCTGGTTAAAGCAGATAGTTGGGAAGTGGCCACGATCATTATTACAAGTGTAGACAGGGAGAAAAATACCTTTGCTGGAATCAGAGTTGTTAAGAGGAAGAACTTGCGAAGTGCCAGGAAATTATACTGAGAAGACATTTGGGCTTGGAAAATGTGGGGCCACAAAGAAATAGCTGCTCTGACATGAGGGACGATCAGGAAGCGAGATTGTGAGGGAGGAGGTAGAAGGTAGAAAGGAAAGGGGTTGCTAAGCAACCCCTCCTGATACTGGGGTTGGCAGGAATGGCCAAGGGACCAGGGCATCGATAAAATAACCGGAATCACCACCTCTGTGCTGCTTCAGAGTCATGAGTAAAATGTGCCCATCACAGCTGCCACCGGGACGTGGAATTTAGGGAACTGAAGACAAAGGAGAAGCCGCCCATGCCGGGTAGGATGACGAGCTCCTGCAGAAGTGAGAGGAGCATCGACCAGACGCAGAGTGGAGAATAGAGCTCAGCAGAGGCCGGAGACGAGAGCAGGAGAAGCAGGAGAAGCTCGTGAGTCGCAGGAATCGTGGGGACGGCTCTGGACTCCCCACAGATGCGGGATTCCAGCACGTCCACCAGCCAAACGCCCAGGTTCCAGCGAGAGTCTGTGGCCCTCGCGAGCCAGAATTGTTGGTGTCCTTAACAAATTTACTGTGAAAACAACAGACGCAGATATGACATGCTGGTCCCTGGCCCAGGATAAACGGACAGAGGTGCGTTACCTGCATCCCATGAGTTCTCAGAGCTGTGGGTGCTCTGACCATGCTGCCAAGCTCCCCACCCATCCGGTGTGCTCCTTTGCCAAGGCCCAGCTTGTCCATCACTGTCACCATCACCAGGGTGACCGTCTGGATGTGCCGCAAATCAAGAGACAATTATTTGGAGCCCCGGATGGAGTAAATGCTTATCTTGCTAAAGAATTCCTCCCTTTGGTTCTCACATCTTCCTAAGTCCATCAGCTCTTTCTGGAAACTTCTATTTGCCTAAGCCAATATATCTTTTTTTTGCCTTGGCCTTCTGGGTTGGGTTGTCTGTCCTTTGGCAAGTGAAAAATTTCTAATTTATGGAAACCAGAGGAGGTAGATACAATTACTTATCAGTTGTAAAGATAAGGAAACTGAGGGTCCTTCTCCTTTATAACCCTGCATCCTTGTTCACTCCCAGCCAATGGAAAGAGAAAGAGAGTTGGTGCTCACACCCCACTAGCCAAATTTCAGTCACAAGGGAGCCTGGGAAATGTAGTTTTTATTCCAGGCAGCCAGGCTCCCTGCTTCTATGAGGGACGTGAAAGAGGAAACTGGGGAACACCCCACAGTCTCTGCTGCAGTTCATAAACCCCTGCCCTGTCCCCCGACAAGTCAGCTGTGAGTGGGGCACGGATGACCTGCAAGGCCAACACCAACGTGACAGGGCATTTTTATCACACTAGCCAGGTCATCCCCATAGGATGACATCGAGGCAGGATGAAGCCTTCTGCAAATGGACAGGCCAAGAGGGGACAGGCAGTGAGCGATGCTGGGGAACAACACCCACAAAGGCCTCCACCCCCTCCTGGGACTCCCCGGAAACCCCGAGATCTTCCCTCGGGTGGCTGGCTCCTTCCCACACCAGACACCAGACAGATGCGGAGGGGAGGGGACCCCCAGGACAGTCACTCTCAGAACTGGGTTGGAAACTCCACCCTTTGAATGAGATGCTAATTATAACAGCCCTGCGTGGAGTCTGCCACCCACTAAAAATAGGTCGTGTTGTGCTCTCGTCTCCACAGGTGCGGCTGAGTTTGGGGAAACAATGCCGTTTTTAGCACTGGTGCGAGTTGGAAGTGGCTGACTCCTAGACACTGGGGAACGAGGTCTGTCTGCACAGGAACTTGCAAGAACAGGAGGGGGCCCCACAGTTAGAAATTCCTTGGACGCTCAAGACTCAGCTCTGCCGTAAGCTCAATTCTGGGAGCCGCTGCTGGGCTCCGTGTGGTCCTCAGGGTTTGCCATGCTGTGTAGACATGCGTGTGGGCACCACACCCACAGCCTGCAACATCCAAAGGGCAGGATTCTGCTCAGCAAAGATCTAATCACCTGCTCCCTGGAAATTACATTTCCACCTTTATTATCTGTGGGTCGAATCACTGCCAGGCTCCTCAGGTCACGGCACACATTTCTGGTGAGGGGTCGGGAACAAGCCTCGGAAGGCTGTTCCAGCCCAGCTGGAGGCAGATCCATCTCCACAGCACAGAATGTCCAGCTCATGGTCAGTTACTTACTATCTGGCCCCCTGGGAAGGGCCATCTTTGCTGTCATCTCTGGTTTTATAAGAGAGGAGAACTGTGGCTCAAAGCCCCTCATTCTCCCGCTACAGTGGATCCCAGTGTGTAACATGAACTTGAGCACAGCCCATCTCAGGTTGTAATAATACAGATCTTACTGATTCTCACCTGGAGGTGGAGTCCCAAACCCCCACCTGTCTGTTCTCCAGCCCTGCCCCACAGAGTACTCAGAGGAGAAAAACCTTGAAAACGTTCATGCTTAATCCTAAAGATTAGCCCATAGCAGAGTGTCAGGAAATCTATAGTAATGGAGGCTTTGGGATACAATTTTTTTTTTTTTTTAAGTTAAAAAGCAAAAGGAGAAAAAGCAGCAGGCCCTGAGCCCAGAGCCTTGGAAGGTCCATCTGCATCTGGCCACCTGACGGCAGCTGGCAGACCGGGTGCATCTCGGGGACTGAGGCCACCGTTCCTCCCCATGGCCCTCTCTGCTCACGGTTTAAGGATAATGGACCTTTTCTGGCCGTCTCTCAAGAGCTGCTAGAAGCAAAGCTACCAATTACAGGCTACATCTCAAAGCTACTGAAATCTCGCTTCCTAAATCCAAAGCCCTGATTCCAGGGCAGCCTCTTGACCTGATTCACCTGAGCTCCTGGTTGGCGACTCGTGGACAGTAGGCCTACGTGGGACTTACCTGTGCGGGGCTGGGGTTCTGCGTGCTCCGGTGCATTACCTCGCTTAATCCTCACCTCGATACAGTCACAGTTTATCAGGAGCCATATGTCACAGACCAGAGTCAGGCTGGTCAGGGTTGACACTCCCTGAGGCCCACGACTGCAGGGCCACAGAGCCAGAGTCCAGGCCCACACCACTGACCACTGACCACTGACCGTGCACTGTCTGTGCCCTCGCCAGTGGAAGAGGGGCCTCAGCGACAGCCCCAGACCCTGATATAGTTCCAGATGCCTCTTTCCAGGAAAAAGTCCTACTCTTCTGCCAAGGCCGCCTGACTCATTTTAATAACTAACTGCACGTTCACGAAAGCTGCCTGGTGTGTCTGTTCCGCCACACAGCAAAATCCACGCACTTAATCTTCTTGCCCACTTATCGAAAAGAGAACTATCGGTGAATGGTTAAGCGACTAGACAAATTGTCCGTGTTCTGATTAAACCTCCTTGGTTTCCAGGACTACGAGCAAGCAGCCCCCAGGAGACAGCAATTACGCATGTTTATGTTTCCCCACCTCCCCAACTAACCCTTTATTCCTGAACATGCACTTTGAGGCATTGGACATTAGTATAAATTACACTATGCAATTATTTGTAATTAAGGGAGAAATTGTGTACTGTGCTGCAGAGATTAGCCCTGTTTCGCCGGAGTAAAGCTTGTCTGTGTCGGCGTGCTAGACCAGGGAGACGGCGTGAAACACAATTAACTTTCTTCTGACTTAATGGGAGTTTACGTCGCCGTTTTTCATAATCATAACATCTCAAGGCATATAAACAGTTTTTCTCTAATGTAATTGCATTTCTACCAACGAGACAGCTTGGGTTTAACTATAAACTTGGGCAGAATTAACCACAAGAGTGTGTTATATGGATGACGCTGGAATTTTATCAAACCCATGTACGACTGTCCCCACTCAGGAGCTGAGAACTTTGATCCCAAGCCCCCAAGGGAGACCCTGCAGCCCCTTCTGCTCCTCTGCAATCAAGTTGCAGCCCAATTTTGGGAGCCATTAAAGCCACCTATGTCCCAGGTCTGTGTGCTTGTGCCCCTAGAGACTTCCAAATACATCCCGGGCCACATTTTCTTTACTTTTAACGTTTCTTCCTTACACATCGATTTGTTGGAGACCCACTTACAGCTTGACTTTTACAACCCTGAAATAATCCCATCTGCTCTAAATTCTGACCCAGACTCAGCCAGAAAGTACTAGGACAAGACCAATTCAGATTGTATTGCAGCCTCTCGATGGAGAGATAAACAAAGCAACGACAATTCATTTTATCATTGCGTGTAAGTCAAGTATTCTCCACAAAATGCCTCCTGGAAAGATGCAGAAGGAAGAAAGGTAGAAAGGTCTCCTTGAGGTTTAACCAGCAAGGGGTGGGGAGAGTTAGCGGCAGCAAGAGGAGCCTGAACGGCCTGTTATCTACCAGGATCATCCTGGTAAGAGACTCAGGGACAGGGTGACGAGGAAGGAGAGGAGAAAGCCCGTCCCAGATGCGTGGTTGGAGGTGGACGGGGGCTGGAGAATCAGGAGGCTGGGAGGGTCCTGAGAAGTCTGCTGAGGCCCCACCCAGGCCCAGTGGCTGGCGACTTCCCAGGCTGGGGGACATCTGAGCCCCTGAGGTCCCTTGCTTACATTCCTGGAAAACTTAGTCTGAGGCTTGGACCCAGAGTACTGAATTATGGGAAAGAAACGTGGCCAGAGGACACTGCGGACCCCTCCCACCCGCTGAGTTAAGGCCTGAGCTAAAACGCCATCCACAGCACCTGCCCGTAGTAAATACACACATGCCTGCACGTGCACATGTGCACACACACATACAGGTACTTACAGACACAAGACACACAGGCACGTGCACACACACAGAGGCACTCGCAAGTGAGATCTCTTCCCTCTCCCTAAAGGAAGAATAAGGTGCAAAACACAGACATCACCATGTTTGGTCTTTGAACAGCAAGAGTGGGAAGTTAATCAAGTGACATCCACTCAGCCCGGCCCAGGGCCCCCACTTCTATGGTGAGTCTGTTTGCCCTGCCTCCATTGTTGTGTTTCCTTGATGGAGGGAAAGGGGTGGAGCAGAAAACTCTGGCCAGGACCCAGTCCGGGGAATTGAGGCTTCACAAGCTTGAGGCCTGAAGGAAGGCGGTGTGTGGTAATACAGCGGTTTTCAAAACCCTTTTGCCTCTATAAACACACATACCCAGGTTTGCCAGATTTAGAAGAAAAGAAAAATTGTATTGCAGATAAACAAATAAATTTTTAGTATAAGTATGTATCAAATATTGCATGAGACTCAGTGGTACTAAAAAAAATTACTTGTCGTTTATCTGAAACTCAAATTGAACTTGGATTTCTATATTTTATGTGGCAACCCTGCCCCTCCCCTTTCCACCACAGAGCATACGCACACACTTTTCTCCCATGGAAATCTCGTGTAGCGTCCAACCGTTAAAAGCCAGTTAAAGGTCAGATTCTACCCCTAGGCCTTTCCATCTGTCCCCTGCCTCTCTCCCACAGTGCGGGCCCCCTCCTTTGGGACAGAGAAGGGAGGCTGCTCCTGAGCAGGTTCTCTGGGGGGACAGAGAAGCAGGTAAGATGGGCTTTTCCTGAAGGACTCCTGGCATCTCTCCCCGGATTTGTTCATCTTGTAATTAACAGTGAAGGGGATTTCTCACTGCGACTCCACCTGCCATTACGGAACCACTGGAGGGTTTTAATTAAATTAAAGCCATTCATTAACTATAGAAAGGGGGTGGGGAGGACAGACTGGAAGACCCTCAGCCTTGTTGTTGTTCTTTTTTGTCATAAAGGAGAGAAAGCTCATCAAAACAGCCTGTCTGGGTGTGTAATTTAGTGTTCTAATAAACAGCTCTAAGGCCATGGTGGTGGGCTTGGCTGGTGGCATTATGGACATTTGTACGTGAAGAATCTGCCTCCCTCAGGGCAAGTTTATGTACCTGCAGCAGCTGAGAGGTGGGTGTGAGGTTTATTTAGGCTTTGGGTATATTTGCTGTTTTATTCTATTTTTTTTTTATTTAAATTTATGAATTCTCCTGAAACATTAATAACAAGTTAAGTTTCCAAACTTACTGCTCGAACGATGAGTTAACTATAAAAAGCCTGGCTTGGAGGATGGCGATGTGCCCTTGTGTGTGTGCGCGCACACATTCACGCGCACGTGCGTGCCTTTGCGTATCTGTCTGCCCAGAATGTAGCTTATATTCAATGATCTTGAAGATCCGGTTCCTGTATTTGCACAAATAAGTACAGTACAGAATATAGTAAATAAATAAGTACAGAACCCCACTGATGTTTGGGGTTCATGTACCTTGATTTGGGGGTGATTTTTCTCTCCATTGGTCTAGAATTGGTGAATTTGTGTTGAGACCAGCCTCACTAGGATATTTTCCGGTCTATTAATTTAGGCTGGATGGGGACTATTCCTGTCCCTTCCTGTCCAACAGCAGTTATGACTTGCTCTTAGACATTGTTTCCCACAAAAGCCAGGAATACTTTCCAGCCAGAGAACACTCTGTCTTGAAGACTTCATGCTTTCATATGACTTTGAAACATGAGTCCACGGCCCTGGATTCTGACGCGTAGCTTCATCCTATGAAAAACCTGGTCCATAGCTTTGCACACTTCAGCCCTGCTTGAGACTCAAGCAAATTCTATCCCAGCCCTAGACTCATTTTAAGAGCAGCTCGCATGTGTGTGAGATGACCGGAAGAGCCATCCCCCAGGGACCAAGAGCCATGAGCGAGAAGTGTCTGGCCAGGTGGAAGCCAAATGTGTTAGGAGGATTTAAAGACAACATCACCTTAGTTATCTGTCACACAGGCTCTCCTGTGTCACCTAAGTCCAGAAACTAGTCTGGAGGGTGCACCGTGTCTATCTGCTACCCAGGTGAAGCATGTCTCTTGGACAGAAGTTTCTGGACTGGCAAGTCAGATCTTAACCATCAAAGTATCTAGCAAATGCCAGGTCCCCCAAAATAGTGACTGTTTGGACCTAGTCCTTTAGAATACTGAGTTAATTCAGCATTTCCAAAAATGGGCGACCTCAGTGACCAACACAAGTACACAAGATAATTTTATATGCCATGTCCATAAATGTTATTTATTTTTAAGGTATGTATTTGTTTTAACGTATATTAGAAAAAAATAGAATACATGAATATATGAGCTCCATGATTTCACAGCCATTAATTGTATGAGTTGAGGTGTGATTTTTTTTTAAAGTGAGTCCATTTAATGAAGAATATTAAATAGTGGCCCAGGTGGTGTGCAGAGATGGCTCAGAACAATTGTGTCAGGGCGGGCAAATGGACGATGCTTGGGAAACGCTGAGTTTCTGGCAGGCTGGGTGGTTTGGGCACTGGGGTTTAAGTCCCATCATCGTGGCTGGAGGGGACCCTCCCCAGCCCACTAGAGTCACAGAGAGGTGTCAAGGTGACTTCACCCCTGGCCCGACACAGTGGGAAGGTTTGGTCATGGAAATAAATAAGGTCTGTTTTTCTCCACGTGTCCCCAGGCTGAAGTCAGCAAAAAACAAGTTTGGGCTGGCTGGCCTGGCTTCACTTAAAATGCTTAAAACTTTTAAGCATGAGGGCTTCTTTTGCCCTCGTGGTGATATTTTTCAGATTCTTACCTCCCATCCAAGCTGTCCGTCTGCATCAGAGCTGGGCTTTAGAAGGAGTTTAGATCATATGTTTTTGTACAAAAGATGCTGATTTATAGAGCCTCTTCATTATGGCTGTTTTAATGAAGCAGGTTACTGTCCCCAAGGGGAGGCTGAAC
The DNA here is from genome assembly GCF_000325575.1 of Pteropus alecto. Taxonomy (NCBI): domain Eukaryota; kingdom Metazoa; phylum Chordata; class Mammalia; order Chiroptera; family Pteropodidae; genus Pteropus; species Pteropus alecto. The sequence continues at coordinate 30,933,565 of NW_006442491.1, forward strand.
ATGTAGGGCTGCTTATGTGTAGACGCTGCTGTCATTTAAAAGGACTGTTAAAATTGCACTATACTATTGAGTCGACATAAATCTTTTAACTGAGTCATTTGGGTAGGGATGAGTGCATCTAACAAGTAAGTAAATGTGCTGAGGAGCTTACAGGCAAAAGCACCCAACAGCTAATTGCCTCTGAAATTAGTAGGATGGAAACATAAGCAGTCAAGACCCTGATTTTATGCCCAGTAAAAATAAGAAACTGTTCCACAGGCTGCTTGCTTTTTGCCAACACAGCAGTCGGAGCTGCTGACTACAGCAGGTGAATGATTCACCAGGTGGCAGCTTCTGCTGCGTTCAGGGAGGAGAGCCTGACAGGTCAATGGGCAGCCAGCTTTTGCTCTTTTTTGCCTTTAAGGCAGTCTCTGGAGAAGCAGAGGGAGCCAGTTCTCATTATCAGCTGCTCTCATGGTTTGTGAAGAGTAGGCAAAGCCTTGATTCTGCCTGGAATGCTCCAGATTTGTGTGTTCAATAAATGTTAATTGAGCACCTACTATGTGGCAAGCACTATACTTGACCAAGCCTCTAAGGGGCTTTTAGTGGAGAGATAAGTGGACTGAAATACCCCCTTGGCTGCAGGGTGGTCCCTGGGAGATGGAAGGTTAGCGTAGACTTGGTGAGGTGGTTCTGGTGGTTGCCATGACTGCCCATCCTCCAAGGAGCTACATTCAGCTCACTTTTACTGAGCCCAATCCCCCACGGCTGGTGAGGTGTGGTTCTAAGTCATCTATCTGTATTAATCACCTTATTCAACATTCACAACCCAAGAGGTGAATAGCATTACTAATTCCATCTTATAGGCAAGGAAACTGAATCACATAGAGGTTAATCAATGTAACCCCGTGAGTAAATTAGCACGGTCGGAATGTAAACCATAGTTCCTTGATCTTCGCAGTCTCTGTGTTTATCACTCTGCCATCTTGCCTCTTTTTCAAAGAGCTGCAGTAGCTAAACCCAGATACTGAGTTCTAAAATTTCATTTACTTCTGAACCATTTGTCAAAAGATTTTCTTTTCCCCATTGAGTTACCTGACCATCTCTGTTGAACATCAGTTGAATATACATGTATTTGTGGAGTCTCTCGTGCTCCACTGATCTAGGTATTTTTCCGTAAGCCGCTACCACCCTATCTTGATTTCTGTAGCCTTATAGTAAGTCTTGAATCAGATAGTATAAATCCTCCAACTTTGTTATTTTAAGATTTATTCGACTATTCTAGATCCTTTGTATTTTCGCGCAAATCTTATAATTGGCTCATCAATTTCTAAAATTATCTCCTGGAATTTTGGTTGAGATTGCATTAAATCTCTAGATCCGTTTGGGGAGAACTGCCTTCTTAAGGATAATATCGAGTCTTTTAATCCAGGAACCTGTTATCTCCTTCCGTTTATTTTGGTGTTTAATTTCCACTGACAATGTTTTGTAGATTTTAGAATACAGGTCTTGTGTATATTTGGTTAAATGTACCCTTAGGTATTTTAAAGTTTTTCATACTGTTGCAAATGGTATTTTTAGATTTTATTTCCTAGTTTTTCATTGCTAGTACATAGAATTTAAATTGATGTTTTCTATCGATCTTCTATCCTGCATTCTTTCTAACTCACTTTGTACTTCTTGTCAGTTATTTTGTTGATTCTTTAGGACAAGTGTCTCTTTTATCCAACCTTGGTCCCCTGCCTAGAACTAACCGCTGTGATCTGTGGAGTGCATCTTCCTAGATCCTTTTTCATATATTTTCCCCACAAATATATGGGCCCATTAAGAAGGCATAATGTTTGATCTTACTTCGTGCAAATGTTACCGAACCGTGTTGTCGTTTTTCAGCTTGAGGTCATTCTCCGACTCACTTTCACTCGACATCATTCTTGAAGATGTTTCCAAGACAGTAATAAAGATCTACAAATTCACTGCGCAGTATCCTATAGTTTGGAGAAAGCCACATTTATTTAGCTGTTCTTCCACTGAGGGACATTGAGGTCAGGTCCAGGTTTTTGCTATTACAAGCACTGCTGCGGTGAATATCCTCGGGCATGCCTCCCTGCCCACGAGGGTAGAATTTTACCCAGGGCAAGTGACCGTGGGTAAGGGTAGACCAACAGGGGCATGGGAGACAAACGCCTAACATTTTCCGAGACGATGGCCTCCCTCCGCCCGGAGGTCCTGATGAGACTCAGATCCACAGAGCACCATGCGGAGTCCATGTTGAGTCCCAGAGGGAGAAGATGGAGGAGGTGGCCCTGCCGGGGAGAGGAGGGATGTCTGTGTGCACGAACACTTACGGATGAGGTGTAGACTTGCATCAGGTGTGATGGGGGGTGGTCACAGGGCCCTCACAGAGCTCTAAGGGAGGCCGATGTCCTCCCGGCAGCCTCCCTCCAGACCCTCCTTCTTCCTCCCTCCTCCCCGCACTCCTCAGGCTCTGTAGCTCTCCTCCCCCTCCTGCTGTGTCACTGCGGGTCCCCTCAGTCGGGGAGGAGGAAAGCAGCCTGATGCTGCTCATTTGTGTTTTCCATACTGGGGGATGGAGCACTGCTGGGGTGTCATCAGCCCTTGGGGATGTGAGGGGCTGGAGAGATGGCTTCCCAAGGCTGCTCATATTGCACAGGTTGCTTTTATGGGTGCACATATGAGGCTGCTCTATGGAAACAGGGGGTGCAGTTCCGCAGTTCCAGAGGGAGGCGTTCACCCATGACCCCATGCCTTCTGTGACTTTACGGGTGCTGCATGTGAAGCCCTGGGCTGACAACTCTTTTCTGGCTGGTTGGAGCTCGTGACCTTGACTGAGGCACCTCCCACCTCTCAGACTCACTCTCTCACCCTGGAATGAGGGACCACAGTGGACATCTATGATCTCTGTCTCTATGTGTCCATCTCTGTCCACCTTTGATTTCCCACTGTGGACTCAGCCCCTATTCACTTGGAGCCACAGCATGGACTGGGTAGACTGTGACCCAGGCGTGGCCAGGAAGACCATCCATCCTCTCAGATACTCTACTCGGCTCTTGGATGGACATGTCATCCACAATGGGCCAATGAGAGCCTGTCCTGGGCTTTTGCTGGATCTGTTGGGAAGATACTCTCTGTGTGTTGGGCCCGCTGGACTGGTGAGAGAGAAGCTGACAGCCGCTGCCGGTCATCTTGCTCACCTACTTGATGGAGACAACCTACTTGACAGTGAAGCCAACTCAGAGGGAAACAGAGCCCAGAGATGGAAAGAAACTGACCATGATTAAATTGTTGGAGTCCCTGGATCCAGATGGGTCAGAAGCCCAATACACCTGACTTTTAATTACATGAGCAAGTAATTTTTTTTTCACTTAAGTCTGTTTGAATTGAGTTTCTGTCACTTGCAATCAAAAACTCCGACCCAGAGAGCCCAGAGTTTGCCGTTAGGACATCTAAATGGTGGAACCAGGCAGACCCTTGGAAGGGGGCTTCTTCAAGAAGGCTGTGTCCTCAGCATCTGGGAACCAGGCCTGCTGAGGTGGTTTTCCAAAAGGGCAGGGCTATACTGAGTCCCCTTTCCCACCCCCAAGATGGCCATGGGTTTGGAGTACCAAGGGGGCCTCAGCATTGGCTCACAGTCCCTCTTCCCATGGATCACACAGATCTTGCCACCCATTTGGCTCAGCCGGGCCTAGTCGGGTGGCTCTAGACAGGGAAAGACAGCAGTGGCTTCCTGGAGAATAGAATCTAGTGGGATGAGGGAGGACATATGCCACGTGTGACAAATAGAGAATGTGCTCATTTACCCAGTGGCAGTCCTCACACCACCCTGGCCTGGATCCTGAGCTCCATGAGGGCAGGGAGGTGTGCAACCAGTTCACCACCTGTAGCGGGCATCATTGATTAGAATCTAAGTCAGATCTTATCCCTCCTCAAACCCCCAACGTCCTTTCTGCTTCCAGGAAATTCTCATTTTGCCTCAGTTAACAGACTTCGTTTCTGATGCCGGAAGCTAAGCGGCTAGCTCACATACTTGGTCCTTATGTTTTGGGTGGGGCGTGACTCCCACACCCTACCCCAGGTTGGGCGTGCGACCTAAGCCAGGCCAATCAGAGCAGCCAACCCTTTGCCAGGGTGAGTGGTTCTCACTTTAGTTCACTGAGAGTCAGTCTGAGATATTTCTGAGACTCTCACACATGAAATTGTCATTCCACTGGGGCTGCTGAGCTGGCGGGACAGCATCAAGGAATCAGGGAAGAAAGAGAGAGAAAAACCTTGATAGTAACATTCAAGCTCCCATGTTCGGCCCCTCCTGAAACCCCCGGACTTGCCCATTGCCGGGCCCATAACTTCCACTTTGGCTTAAGTCAGTTTGAATTAGGTTTATGTCATTTGCAACCAAAAAACCTTCTGTTTAATACAGACTATACCACTCTAAAGTGAGTGACAATCTCCATGTTTCTTCAGGGACAAATGGCTTCATAGACAAACTGAATGTGAGATCGTCCAAAATTTGTTACTCACCTCCCATCTCCCAGGTGGACTCACACATGACTTCACCAGCAAGAAGGACAGGGGCTGCGGCTATTTTTTCAAATCAACATCCCAAGGTCAACAACAGGAGTTTTATATCCTCCTGCTTGCTGAACTCACGCTCCTTTCCACATCAGCTTTTAATCACAGTCTTGGGCCACCCGAGCTGTTCCAAAATAGACACACTAAGTTCTAAGAAGACAAGCAAAGCTAGTGTTAATGAAATGTTTAATGTCTGTTATGGCTCATACGTTAGTTTAACATCAAATTTATGGGCCTGAGGAGGTACATTTATAATGTATGACGTGTATATTTTTATTACATCGGAGGACCCACATATAATTAACGTGGGCAGAGATGGATGACCATCTTTATAAGACATGGAATGTAATGTCATTACTTTTAAATATTTGCAGAGGTTTCAAGCTATAGCTTTACTTCATGGTGTATTGTGTTATAACGTGGCCTTGTCTGCGACATGTTCCATGCTGAGCCCTTGGTTAGCAAACAGCCCCAAAGAGAACCTAGGGTCCCTGGGGGATGTGAGCAGTGGGGACCACCCAGAGGAGGAGGTGTCCAAAGGCAGGGCCTGGGGAGGAGGGAGGACATTCCCATGGGAATACCCCAGTGAGCGGGCAGGCAGGGCTGCCCCGGGGCTCAGAGGAGACCCGTCTTGTGACCCAGGGACTGAAGAGCAGACTTCGGAGAAGAGGTGGCACTGGGCTGGGCCGTGAAGGGCAGGCAGACGGGGCCTCAGGGGACAGAGGAGCTGGGGGCGGACGCCTCGAGGAAACCAGGTGATTTTATCCAGGTGACGGTTGCCATCCCTCGGAAGATGTTGGGGTTGATGTCCCCAGTCTCTAAGAGACTCGGGCGTCATTCTGCTCTTTCTCCCATAAATCCTCCCCAGACGCTCTTGGAGAAGAGAAATGAGCAGGACGAAGCAGAAATCCACAAAGGGTTGACAGTCCTCTGTGCGAAGAGGAGGGAGAGTCCACATAAACACCTCGCTCTAGCCCCAGTGTTGGCGGGTGCTGTGGGTGGGCACCGGCTCTGTGGGGGGCTCCATTCAAAGCTCCTCCCAGGGAACTGTGTCATGTGACTAAACGAAGGGTTCCCACCGTCAGGTGACTGTGTGTGTGTGTGTGTGTGCGCGCGCGCGTAGACGTGGGTGTGGGCATGAGTGTGTGGGTGTCTGCACACTATATAGTCATCAATTCTTCTACTCGTTCAGGCAATATTTACCAAATACTTACTTCGCGCCTGGGGTGGCATAAGACCCTTAAGATTCAGTGGTTAAAATGGCAGGCAAGAGACAGATGAAACCAAATAGTGTCCACTAATAACCAATAAAGTTGACTTTATGACATTAGGATAACGAGGGAAACTAACCTGGCCATGTTTTAAAAATTAATAGGGGAGCAGCGCCCCCACAGACAGGAGGGCTGCGGAGCACATCCCGGAGGTGGCGACACCGAAGGATGCACACCTGCCCTAAGGTCTGCCTCCAGCTCAGACCCCTTGTCACGGCTCCAAGCACTGAGCGCCAGATGCCGACTCCACATCTCCCTTGAGGTCCACGCTGCCCCCAGGTCCGCGTGGCCGAAGGGAAGCTCCTGTGTCTCTGGCCCAAACCTGCCCTTCCCCCCGCAGTCGTCCCCAGCTCCGCCCGCGGCCCCACTACTGACTGAAAGGTGGACGGAGCCAGTGTGGGAAGAGCTGGGCGAGGAAGCGCTCCCTCCCAGACAGGGGGAGCGGCAAGTGCAAAGGCCCCGGGGCAGAGAGATCTTCCTGTGGAGGAGAAATAGGAAGGAGGCCGACCCGAAACTCATATAATGCTGTATGTCGACTATAACTTAAAAGTTAAAAATAAATAAACGAATAAAAAGAAAGGAGGCCCGGGCACAGCCAGCCCCCAAGGAGGGAGCCACGTGAACCAGCACCCCAGCACGACGCCGACCCCCCACCGCCGACCTCCTGCTGGGGCTCCCCCTGGGTGGCCAGACTCAAAGCCAGAGGCAAGAGAGCACTGTGGTGTGGACCACCTCAACCCGCCGTGTGGGTCACACACCACCTCAACCCGCCGTGTGGGTCACACACCACCTCAACCCGCCGTGTGGGTCACAGAGCCGGGCGGGGCGGGGTGGACACGAGGACAAAGGGGAAACAGGCAGCACAGGCTGCAGCCACGGCCAGGGCTTCGGCATCTGCTCTGAGTGAGGTGGGGAGATGGGGGTCCCGGCTGCAAGCAGAGGGGTGACAAGATCCGACTTACACATTTAAAGTGTCATCTTACTGCTGTGGGGACAGTGGACTCTAGAGGCCCCATGGTGGAGACAGGAGGCCAGTGGGGAGGTGTCTCCAGTGGGGAGGCGTCTGCAGTGATCCAGGGACGGGTGATGGTGGCTCTGGAGAAAAACAGGGCAGCTATATGGATGTGGACCCGTGTTGGGGCTGAAGCTGAAGAGCCACACTGGGGGACCGCAGGTGCCATAAGCACCAAGGATGGTGCTCAGGTTTGGCTTAAACAGGTGATTGACACCTCAGTCCTTATACAGAACCGGCCTGAACACCTGAGCGAATGGGGCATTGCGAGACCGGGGAAGTCAGAGCTGGGAACGTAGCCAAGAGCCTCTCTCGCCGTGGGCCACCCCAGAAAAGTCCATCTCTGGCCTCAGAAGGAGCAACGATAGGAATGAGTGAGGCGCCCCAGGATGGCCCCATTGCAGGGCAGTGCTGTTCTCACATTTCTCCCCATCCGTTAGAAGAAATGCTTAAGGCAGAGCAGGCATCGATGGAAAAATCAATGGCTCATTAGAGTTCACCTTCGCATCCCGCCTCTGCCCTGAGAGTCCGTTAATATTGGCCAGGACAGAGCCAGACTCAACCTACAGAAGAACCACAGGCCAAGCCCATGTCCCCTCTACAGGAACTGCCCCAGCAGGGCCACCAGCTCAGTGCCCCCAGAGTCCCAGGCAGCTTTGCCAGGGCCTCACAGGAAGGAGACCCACTGCAGCGTGGAGCAGAGCAAGAAACGCAACTTTTGTTATTTTCCAAAACTTAGCATAACCTTGGCTGCATCGAAGCATAATGATTGGGACACAGAATCTGGATCCAGAACTCCTGGATTCCATTTACTTTCTCCCAGCAGAGTGACCTTGGCCACCTTTACTTGAATGCTCTGTGCCTCAGTGTCCTCATCTATGAAGTGGAGCAACAATAGAATCTTTTCTTCGTGTCCCTTACAGCAGGAGTCTCTAACCCCTGGACCATGAACTGATACCTGTCCGTGGCCTGTTAGGAACCAGGCCGCACAGCAGGAGGTGAGCAGCTGGTGAGTGAGAGAAACTTCATCTGGATTTGCAGCCGCTCCCCAGCGCTAGCATCACTGCCTCAGCTCTACCTCAGATCATCAGGCATTAGATTCTCATAGGAGCACTGGTTCCTGGTGCCAAAAAGGTTGGGAACTGCTGGCTTAGAGGATTAAAAACATGTTCCCATTACAACACTTACAACAGTGCCTGCCATTTCACTATTATTTCCATTTGAGTCCCTATTTTGCACAGATGGTGGGCACTTGACCCCAGACAATTTGGTGCTGATCCTTCTCCTTTTCTGAGGATTTACCTGGTACCAGGTGACAGCAGGAACCAACAGGTTCCTCGGGCATCATCTCTCTGAGTCGATACTGGCTGAGACACATTACCCTTCAGCCTGGGTCCTGCGTTGGCTCCTGTGTTGCCATGGAGATGCTCCTTATGCCTGTCGCTCCTCGCTGACTGTTCGCTCCGCTATTTCCATGACACCTGAGGTACTTGGAAATCACCCCACAGTTCCAATACCGAGAGGGACAAGCACTCTATGCCATCCTCCAAGACCTGACTGCTCAGGGCAGAGGTTACAAACGCAGACGGCTTAAGAGTTGGGCTAGTGACCTATGTGGGTGAATGGGCTAGTGAGAGGATGCAGGAGGACATGTGTCCCCCGTACAGGCGTGGCTGCTCCTCAGCTCTGCCAAGTTGTTCTACGAGGGAAGCCAGGCCCCGTGCAGTTTACTGTTCTTGTTTTGAATGAAGCCAGGGTTTTAATGTGAAATAAAACTGTTTTCTCTTATATTGGCAAAAATATAATATTTAAAAACAGCATGCGAAGGCAAGGATAAAAGGCATACAGATTGGAAACGAAAAAACAAAACTGTCCTTATTTGCATTTATACGATCTGTTTACATAGAAAATACCAAGGAATGCACATACACACACACAAACACAAAAACTCCTAGAAGTTAAAAACCAGTTTTATTTTTTTACTACAGCAATGTACAATTAGAAAAAAACAATTTTAAATACCATTTATAAACTCTCTCCAAAAATGGAATACTTAGATATAAATCTAACAAACATGTATAGGATTTTATGCTTTAAACTATAAAACAATGATGAAAGAAATCAAAGGAAACCTAATTATAGAAAGACATATCATGTTCATGGATTGGAAAACTCAACATAGTAAAGTTGTCAATTCTCTCTCAATTTATTTACAGATGTAACACAATGTCAAGCAAAATGCCAGGAGAATTTTTAAAAGACACAGATCAGCTAAACGTAAAATGTTTAAGCAAAGGAACTAGAATAGCTAAAACAATTTTGAAGAATCACTACCCTGTTTTAAGAATAACTATAAAGCAATAGTAAGCAAGACTGTCTAGTGGCATTGATGAAGGAATGGACACATAGATCAATGAAGGAAAATAGAGTCTAGATTAGACACACAAATATATAGCCAATTGATTTTTGACCAAGTACAGAACAAGTCAATGGAGAACAGGCAGTACATTCAACAAATGGTGTTGGAACTGGTCATATCCGTGGGCGGGGGAGGGGGAAATGGACCTCAACCTGAACCTCACACCTTGTATAAAAATTAACTCAAAATGGATCATAGACCTAAATGTGAAACAGAAAACTACGGAACTCCTTCACCACCAGTGAAATGGTGGGTTGGAATAAGAAAGTAAATGGACGTGGGAGAGGCAAACAGGATGGACTTCCTGCTCGCCCAAATATGAGGACCTGGCTTCAGCCCAAAGTCTGACTTACGCTCAGACGTGTGGTACTGGGACATCACCGCTGGTGGGAGTGGAGTCTGTTTTTCCCCTGTGTCCCCAGCACCCAGCACAGCCCTGGCCCAGGGGTAAACACACAATGCCTCTGTGGGGCACATCCCAGTGCCCTGCTTCCTCCCTTCAGCCACGGCATCCAGGAAGTCAAGTCCCTAGTGTCCCTGCCTATCACAGTTCTGGGAACATGTCCCCTACCGAGAAGCTTCAGCTGACAGGGTATTGATTAGAGTAATGGTCGATGGGAGCCTTGAAATGCCCAGGCTTCCTGCCAGAGATCTTTTCTCCTGGCTCCAGGAACCTGTGCTTTCCAGGGCCAACCAGAGCATCCTGAAGGCATCGGCAGGAGGCAAGCGAGGGTGGGGGTGGGAGGTCAGTGGGGCCCACAAAGAGGAGGACCTCAAGGGAGTCATGACCTAGGTTTCTTCTCCATCAACATCTTGGCTCCAAAAGTTGGCATTCTTACTTTTCGATCTCTATTATTAATAGTATCAGTTTACAAATCTGTATTTACAAATGTGTGGAGTCCCAGGCACAGTAACTCGCGCATCCTGGTTCTCATGCTCTGAGGCTCTGGCTGACACCGGGGTCACCTCACTCTGCAGTCGCCCTCCTTCTGCTGCCCAGGCCACACCCTACTTCGGTTTGGAGCCCCGTGCCCAGCTCCAGAAGAATCACCTGGGCAAAGCCAGCCACAGGATCCGCCCCTTGCCTGTGATTGGTGGGTGTTGACCACGTCTGACCAATGGGTGTAAGGGGTGTGTCGTGGGGGTTTCTGGGAAAACAAAGTTTTCAGGAGAGGATGAGGCTTGCAAGGAGAAAAACGAAACAAAACAAAATCAAACAAGACCCCGCGCACACTTGTTTTTGCCCTAAGCTCTTCGTTCCTGCTTTGCACACTGTTACCTGGCCCCGTGTCCCACCTCCCAGACCCCGCTCTGGCGCAGCAGGGTCATATCCTAGAACTATGATGACTCCTCCCAGGCTCCTTTCCACGCCTCCCTACTGTTCGTCTCTGCTTCTGCCCTCAGAGAGATTTAAAACCCCTCTCATCTCATCATAGTAGAAGCCAAAACACTCACCAGAGACAATACACCAACCTTGCCCTTCCCACTCCCTTCTGCCCACCTGCCACCTGCCACCTGCCACCTGCCACGCTGGGCTCTACAGCGTCTACGACTCTCCAGGTTATGCCACCCCGGCCTTTGCCGGTGCTGTGCCCTCTGCGTGGAGGCCCCTGCCCCATGCTCATGTGCACCTGGATCCTCCAACTCCTCCAGGTCACCTTCCTCAGAGGTCCCCTTCAATCTCCCTTGCTAACGAAGGCACCTCCATTACTCCCTGTTCCCTTCCCCCAGATTTTTTCTTCCTAAGATTTATTCCAATCTAATATTATATTTTACAGTTAATCATTTACTTGCTCAATGTGTATCTGCTGTCACCGAAATGTAAACTCCAAGATGGCAGGAATTTAAGGTCCCCCCCCCCCCCGCCGCCACTGCTGTGTTCCCTCAGTGCCTAGAAATGGCGCACCTGGCACTAACTAGGCCAGCAGGTAATTGTCAAATAAATGAATGGAAGGAAAAGAATGGAGACGGGCAGCAGGATGCTGATGGGCAGCGCTGGCTAACACGCCTGCGGAGCCTACTATGTGCAGTCACCCTGAGAGCTCTACATCCCACTCATTCATTCATTCATTGATTCACCTAGACATTCATTCACTTAGTATTTTACCCAAACAAGTCTTTACTGAGCACCTACTATGTGCCAGGAACTATTATGGGTTCTAGAAGTAAAGCAATGAGCAAAGCAGACAAAAAAATTTCTTTAATCAAGGACTTAAAATTTCGTGGTGGAAGCCAAAGAGCAAGAGAGAGTAAAACGCATGGTGCGTTCGTGATGGCAAGTGCCATGAAGAGGATGAGGGGGACAGGGACAGCATGCGGCAAGGGGCTGGTTGGGATTGTTTCGGTGGGGTGGCCAGGAACGGCCTCACTCAGAGGGGACATTAGAGTCCAGGCCTCAAGGAGGTTGTGGAATCCTCCCAACAGCCTTATGAGGGAGAGACCGTTATCATCCTTGCTTTCTATGTGAGTAAGTGAGGCTCAGAGGGGTTGGTAACTGGCCCACAGCCACACCGCTGCTGGGTGGCAGAGCGGGCTCCGAGTCCTGCAGCCTGGTTGTAACTCAGCTCCTCCTGGTCTCGCCCACCCTCAGGGGCGCTCTGGGCCTGGGGGTGTCCTGGGCTGCATCTTCCCGGAGCTCAGGGGCTGCGGTGGCAGCTGCCAAGGAAGGAACCTCACGCTTCCTCCT
>NW_006442491.1:30945947-30975168 GCF_000325575.1 Pteropus alecto
CCTGCCGGCGCTCCCGCGGGTCCTGCTGGATACAGGTAGTTGTTCAGACACATATTCTTCTGGACAGCCCGCCTCCTCCCCAACCCCTGAACCTGCTGGAAAGCGGGCACGCCGAGCCTCTGCTAAAACGAGGAAAAGGAATCACTCTGAGGTTCAGGCCGCAGAGAGGCGTCCGCAGTGAGGCGATGGGTCGTCCTGACACTCAGGGCCCCCTGCACCCAGCCAGGGTCCACCCCGGTGCGCAGAGGCCCTGCTGGAAGAGACGACCACAGACTGCCCCTTCCTGGACACCCAGGACTGCAGCGGCACTGTCACTGTCGAGGACAGCTCACCTGTCCCCTCCCGCTGCCTTCCCAGGAGAGCCCCTCCTTGCACTCTCGTCCTGGGCCACCTCTGGCTGGAGTGTCCAGGATGCAGGCCCAGGAGGGTCAGTGCCGAAGGGACCCTCGAAGCGGGGCAGCTCCTGGCCCCTGAGCAGGTGCAGCCTGGGGACCATCCCCAACACTGGCCACCACAAGATCGAGGCAGGGTGGCCTGGTGGGCAGACCATGGAGCCAGAGGGAGCGGGTTCAGATGCTGGCTCCGTGGCTGCAGCTGAGAAAGGCTGAGAACCCGCTGCACAGGAGCCGCCTGGCCCTGGCGGGGAGGGGCCCATCTGAGCTGGGCCGAGCCCAGAACCGCCATGGAGGGGACGGGCACCGACGGTGACAGCAGCCCAGGACGGCCCTGCCCTTCGGCGCCCACCCTCCCGCAAGCGCCTTCTGTTGGTTTCCTTCTTCTCCTCGCCCGTCCGCCCCAGCCTGCCCCCCACCCCTGTCCTGGGACACACGGCTCTCAGCACAAAGCCCTCCCAGGAGCAGATGGCGGTCCCCAGACCCCGTGTCAGGTCCGTCTGCCTTTCACATGGAAATGGGAGACATGGCCGGACAGATGTCCCCCAAGCCGGCCTGGCTGGGCAGAGCGGACTCGAGGCCACGTCCACAGCAGGCGCCTAGACAAACAGTTTCTGGCCGGTGCCACTTCCTCTCAGGACCTCGGCCCTTCTGAGCCTTGTCCAGCCTCCACCCATAAAAACTCACATCTGTTTTCTCCCGTCACCCCGCCTTCTGAGGCCACAGGCATGGGAACACCCCGCGAGCCGGACTGTCCAGCGGCCTGGTGAATGGGCCTTCCATTTTAAAGTGACACCCAGACCCCAAGGTGAAGGGCGGAGCAGGGCATCGCTGCTGGACCTAGGAGGACACCTGCCAACCCAGCCGGGCACGAGGCCTCCTCTGCGCCCTCACAGGACCTGGGGCAGCGGAGAAGGGGGTGGTCGCCCCACTGTTCGTTCCTGCATCATTCGCTCCTTCATTCAGCAAACACCGTGGGGACTCCCCAGTCAGAAATGGATGACAAGAGTCCTCTCTCGAAGGCAGACAGAGGATCACTGTGACGGTGCGGGGAGTGCCCGGCACGGCCTGGCTCAGAGGACGCTGTCACGAGTGTGTCCTCTCAGGGCCGGGCCCCCCTGGGTGCCGTGGGGGCCATGGGAGGTCCTGAGCAGGGATCCTTGTGGCTGTGTGGACAGTGGAGTGTGGGCAGTGAGGGCGGGAGCGGGAGCCCAAGAGGCTCCCGCAGACGGGAGAGCAGCTGCCCAGAGAGCCTCCCGGGGGCCGGGGTCAGAGCTGGGGCGGCAGAGCCAGACACGCCTGCTCTGCCCTCCACTCCACAGCCAGGCCCCTGCCCGCCGCCCTGAGCCTGGGAACTGCATCCCCACTGCCCACTGGGGCCAGGAGAGGAGGCCCGGCCTCGTGGCCCCAGAGAGCCCTCAAGCCACGCACCCCCGGTGTCTGCAGTGTGTCTGGGGGATCCCCCTGCCTGGCTGAGGAGTCTCCTCTCCCAGAATCCGGCTGCTCCTCAGGTGCGGCCAGCACAGGGCCAGGGTCTGGGCACGGCCTCCCGGGCAGGAGACGCCACAGGGTGCTGCTCATCTAAGAAGCTCCCCACAGCCCCACGCTGGCTGGACACGGGGAAGGGAATTCATTCTGCTCCCCGGATTCCCACTCCATGGACAGAGACCAAAAAGCGGGAGCCAGGATCCCTGCCCTGCAGGGGCTCAGTTTCCTCATCTGCTAAACGGGCTTCGGGAGAAGCAAGAGTCGCTAGAGAGAATTCCCCCAAGACCGTGGGCCTGGAGGCCAAGGGCGATTGGACTTCCCTGCCCACCTCCTCCCCCTTGTCACCGTTAAGTCTCCTTATCACTCTCTGAAATTGCCTTATTTACATGTTAATTTGCTTATTCTCTATATTCCCCCCAGAATGTGAGCCCCATGAGAACAGACACTTGCCTGTCATGTCTACTGCTAGATTTCCAGACTAGAACAGCAAGCTCTGGCACATAGGCTACCAAAGTGTTTGTTGATGAATAGATTTAGGTAAATGAATGAATGGATGGATGATGGATGGATGGATGGATGGATGGATGGATGGATGGGTGTGTTTTATATGACCTTGGCCCTGCTCCTTGTCTGGACTCATCACCCACATTCTCCCCATACTCCTGCCTCAGGACTGCCCAGGAACACTGCTCTTCCTGTCCCTGGAACACTCTTCCCCAGATATACTTCATGTGTCACCCCGAACTTCCAGGTGTCTGTATAAATGTCACCATCTCAGGCCCTCTCTGACCGCCTTGTCTAACACTGTAAACCATCCCCAGCTCCTGGCATTTCCTATCCTCCCCTGCGGCTTTCATTTCTCCATAGTTCTCAGCATCTTCTAATGCAATAATAATTTTTCTATTTTATTTATTGTCTCTCACAATAAACAAAAGGGCAGGGATTTTTGTCTGTTTTGATGACTGATCTACCCCATGCTCTTAGAACAGTGAGTGCCTGGCACAGAGAAGATGGTCAGTAAATACTTGCTGAATTAAGGAGCTGGAGTAGGTGGGTTGGGGTAAGCAGGGAGGACTTCCTGGAAGAGGGGACTGATGGGGTTTAGAGAGCCATAAAGTTGGTGGGAGGAAATTCCAGGTAGCATAAAGAATTCAAAACCAAACAGTTTCCCAGGGCCTGGAGCTGGAATATTACAGTACAACCTTGTTTTTTGTTCCTCCTCAAAATACTTAAGTCTTATGCTGCCTGACAATGGTTCTTAGAAATTTATTCAATGTTTTATTCATCCTTAAATTCTTTAAAGTGGCAAATCAACAGTCACTGTGTGCTTTGCTAACCATGTTCCAGGCCCCTGTGTTGCAAATAACCCTGCTCTTTTGCATACCAAGCAGACCTTTCTCTGTCCCAGGAAAATGAATATCTCCTGGTGTTCATTGTTCTAAGTGCATCCACAGTGAAACACAGCAAACATCTTCTCTTCCTGATTTGCATTATGCAAAACCTTAATCTCCTCAAGTTTCTAAAAGCGCTGTGAATGATTCATGGAGGCCAGGAAATACACTGCTTCATCTCCTGGTCCATATAAATTAGATTTATTGAGGGAAAATAAAAGAGGGTTGATACTATAAACGATTGGGGAATAATCACCCCTGAGCGTAGATGTTCCATAACTTGCTTCTTAGGAAAAAAATTGGGGCAGCTGACCACACACATATTGCTGGATTTATGTTCTTCATTCCATTATCGAAATGAAGGGGACAGTGGACTTCTGTCTTGAGCAAGCTCCTGCTCTGTCTGGGATGGAACTGGCCCCCTGCGAACTGGGGGCAAACTGCCCAAGAAAGGCCCCTGGAAGGCACGGCAGGAGAGCAGGGTGCTCAGGGCGCTGGCAAGAGCATAATATGAGGGGTCTGGCTATGCACATTTATTACTTTGTGACATCAGGCAGGTTCCTTAACCTCTCTGGGCTTCCGTTGCCTCACCTGTCACTGGGGATAACAAAAGCAACCAGGTGGTGGAAAATTAAATGCAGTCCTGGATGGAATCTCTGTTGGGCACCTTCTGGGTGCCGGCTCTGGTCCGTGCTCTGGAGAAATAGTGGAGACCAAAATGGGTGAGTTCCCTGGCCCCAGGGTACTTTACAGAGAACAGACCTGTGGGGAAGGGAAGAAACCTGTTGCCTGAGTAAGCTCGGGCAGTGATAAGGTCTGTGAAGTGAGTGAACCAAGGACTGCAACAGTGACCGAGGTGATAGCTAGGTGATGCGGTCACACCCAAGGCCGTGACAGTGAGTGTGGGTGAGAACGGCCCCCTTGTACTCTGGCCTGGGTTGTTAGAGCCAGTTAGCATCATAAATCCATGCGGATCTGACCTCCAGCAAATGCAAACCCAACTCTGCCTCAGGGGTCCTCTTGGCACCCTTCCCAGATACCCACTGTGACTCAGTGGCAGCTAAGGGGCTGTGCACAGGCAATATGTTTAATGTCACAGGTGCTAAGCCAATAGCCGCTCCCAGCTTTTAATCTCAACTCAATTCCGATGTGATTCAGGTGCCAGGAAGCCACCAGTTTCAGCCCACGGGCTCCCCTCCCAGGACCGGGATGTGACTTTCGATGGCGTCACGCCACCGAAAGTGGTGTCAGTCTCACCAGACCCAATGACCTCTCCAGAGAAGAAGTGCACTTAATAACCTTCCTACTGCCTTGAAATGAAAGTCATAAATAATTGACCTATAACATCACACATACTTAAAAACCCATTATAATTCACTACATGGACTACAAAAAAGGAACAAAAGGAAAATAATTTGTCATAAAATAAATCCCAATTCAGTATGCAAATGGACGGGCGCAGACACACGAGGAGACAAGATGGAGAGTTAGATCCGCGCCAACACCTGGGGAATGCGTTCGGATGAAAAAGAAGTCAGATCAGGAGTCGCCCCGCAACGGAAAAATCGAAGAGATACTTGACTATAAAAGGTATAGTACTAAAGGTGTATGCATTAAAATCTCGCAAAAATATTTTGTTTCTGATATAAATTGACATAGGTTCTAAGGGAAAATGGTTAAAATGGCTCTTCACACACGTGAATGGCCAGTTTGGCTTGTGTGGACTGTCCTGGACGTCATGGAACAGCCAGCATTCCTGGCCCTGTCCTCTTAAATGCCAGCAATGTCACCAATCATTGAGACAAGCCAAAACATCCCTATTTCTACCCTGTCTCCAGGGAGCCTAGTTCTCTGGTGAAAAAAATCACTGGTGAATCATGTCGGTCCATCTCCTCCATCAGCAACTAGTGTGAAGAACACTCAAGGGATGCAGTTTTGGCCAAAGTAACACGAGAGAAAATCTGCTGGGGTTTCTGGGGCAGGTTTTCTGTCTCATAAAGAGGCCATAGGAAGAAATCCATGTTTTTCTTCTATTTCTGCCTCTGGGCGTTGTTGCATGAGGAGGTGACACGTGCAGCTATGGAACCTTCTTGCAACGGTCAGGGTGAAAACTTGAGACTCAGGCCTGGGAGAGGAGGACACAGCATGGCCGGAAGCTGGGAGGAACCTGGGCCACGGCCACCGAGCCGGCCAAACCCAGAGCTGCCCGGAAGACCCTCTGAATTCCTCGGTTTATGAAATAATAAAGTGTCCTTATTATTCAGCCACTTGTTTGGAGGATTTTCTGTTTCTTGAAGGCAAAAATGTCCCATCTGTAACAGGCAGAGTCACCTTTGCTCATTACTATAACCCCTTCTGTTTGGTGAGCAAAGACTAATTTCCAAAGCGCTAGAAATACATTCATATCATCAGAACCTGGCACCTCTGCGAGGCGCGGGTCGCGATCCCCATTTATAGACAGGAACACTGAGGCCAAGGAGGAGGGGAAGTGACTGGCCCGGTGTCAGACACACAGGCAGTGACTGAGCTGGGACTCGGCCCTGGTCCTGGGCTGACTCGCACACCACAGATGCCCTGTCACCCACACTGCACCCAGGAAGTGTCTCAATCCTGTGATTCGATGCCTCTCCCGGGCCTCTATGCCATCACTATCTACACCCCCTCATTGCCATCGTTTACATTCTCATCATTGAGGTGACTTCCCTGGATTAAACCTGAGTCTCTAGATGTTTATTATTAAATATGTATATCTCCTCTTTAAAAATCAATACATATTCATTAGCACAAGTAAGACCTTCATTAGTTCTCAGAGGTGGCAGGCTGCGAAAGAAATAGAACGTGGGACAGATAAGTCTTGAGCTAGTCTACTCATAGTACCAGGGGGAGCTGCCACTCGTTCATTCATTTCTTCACTCACTCAGTCACTCATTCACTCACTGAATACTCATTAAGGGTGCCCTGTGTGCTAGATGCTGTGCTCCGTGCTGGAGTCACAGCCTTGGGCTAGCCACAGTCCTGTCCCCGTGGAGCTGGCTTTCTAGCGGAAGGAGAGAGTCGACGATCACATGAGTGAGATGATCACAGATTTGATAAACCTCGTGAAGGAAATTGCACAGTGTGATGGAGTAGGAAGTGACTCTGTAGGAGACCGGGGCTACCTTAGACAAGGTGGTCAGCGAAGGCCCCCGGGTGGCGGAGCTAAGACCCATCTAATGGGATAGGCCACTTCTCACGATAACATGGGTCTCTGAGAATGGCTCCTTGTGCCCAGGTCGAGGACAAGGGAAGCCAGATAAAAAGGATGAAGCAAGAGGCCAGAGATAAACACCCTCATCTCCACTTCTTGAGGGGGCTTACAATGTGGGAGCACTATCAAGCCAGCTGGGAGCACCAGGGTAATCCAGAGCCAGGCTGAACTGTCTGAGCCCTGGGGTTCTCTTTGCCAAGCTGCCGTTCCCTGGAGCGCAGGATGGAGACGCTTGAGCTCACTGTCCCAAGCGAGCAGGAGCGAACACCTCTTCTACACGGGGCCCCTTTACCATGTGCTCTCGGGGGCCTGTGTGTTTAATCAGGCCTCTGAGGGACAGGGGCACTGACGGCGAGGTTTGTGTGAGCTCGGGAGGCTTGAGAATGTCTCTGTCTCACATGCACATGCACACATATACACAAACGCATATATCGCACACATACACACATGTACACACATACCCAGAAACACAAACATACATATACACATATATACACATATACACTACCCACACATACACACATGCAGACATACTCTCACACATCCATGAGTGAGACAATTATTCATTAATGCTGTAATTAACACAGAAGCCCTTTTTTTGCAGCCAAAGTTTTTCTCTGGGAATTGAGACATAGACAGAAGCACGATTTCTGCAGAATCAAACAAATTCTGTTTTTACCTGTTCGCAAGTTTAATTTTGTGATATTAAAGGGATTATCTAGAAGAGAAGATCTGAGAGGGAATTAGCTACAAGCCAGGCTGTTCTCCACGGAGGTGTCGATTGTTGAACCCGACTCATGAGTGAGAAGCTGGGGGCACCAAACCGCCTCACCACTCCGATGGAGCAGGACCTCCACCACCACCACCGGATGTGTTCTCGGAGGCAGTGACCAAGTTCCAGCTCCTGGGGAAATCTCTGGAAGTCACTGGTGGTGTCCGCCCTCCAGGCACACACCCAGCTACCCTTCCTGGTCCCCATGGCCAGTTCTGGCTAATGAGTTCTGAGCACAGTGATGGCATCACCACAGGATGGCATCACCACTTAACTGCCAGCTGGAGACCCCCGTCTCCAAGCTCATCTGCCTCCTGCCAAGGCAGTGGTGACGTCAAAGGGGGTGGCTGCTCCTTCACCCTGGGTCACAAGCGAGGAGACTCTGAGCACAGCTCCCAGCCACCCCTCTTCAGACCTGCAGTTTGAGCACAAAATCAACCTTTTTGTTCACGGCCTCTTAGTTTGGGGGGCTGTTTGTTATGCAGCGTAATGCAGCCTACGCTGACTGTGGATCCGGGTATTCATACTGATTCAGTCCCCAAGAGAAGGACCACTATCATTCACTGAGTACTCCGCATGGTGCACGCATTATGCTTTTTTGTATAATGCATGTCATATACATGATAAATCTGAACATGCTGAATTATTCTCCATTCAACAAAGGAGGAAATAATAATAGCTAGCATTCACTGAGCATTTAAAATGTGGCTGGCATTTGCTAAGTACTTAAACATAATAACCTCTGCAAACTTTGCAATCATCCTGGGAGGCAAGTGCTTTTAATTATTCCCATTTTACAGATGAGAAAACTGAGGCTCAGAAGTTTCAAGAATATACCTAAGATCATATAAATTAGAAACAGTACAGCTGAGATTTGAACTCAGGGAGTCTGGCTCCAGAATCTATGCTCTTTGACCCCATGATGCATTAATACTTGGTTCTTTGATTAGACATATTTGAAGAAACAGTCATGCATATACCTAAAACCACACAGCCAATAAGTGGCAGAGATGGAATTTGAACCAAGGCCCATCTGACTCCTGATTAGGGGTTCATGCTGAAGTCACCTCGGGGCACTGGTGGTGACCCTGCGGGCCTGGGCAGGATGTGGGACACATAGGCCCAAGGTCAGTGTGTTCTACACCCTCTGCCACATCCAACCTCAGGGTGCCTCCAGGGAGCGCGAGTGTCAGAGCCAGCACAGGCTTTCGGCACAGGCCACTGGAGGTTACGCCGGCACAGGTGAGGTTACGCCGGTGGTGAGGGGTTCTGTGTAGTCAGCACAATCCTTTACCCACTTTGTATTCATCCTTCAGTGGACCCTCTTGGAGTGAACTGCATTGATTCTGCCTAATTTGCTTCTTAAATAGGATCATCATTATTGGGGGAGCAGGACCCTCACAAAGGTTTCCACGGAGCACTGAAGTGGGAAGCGCAGGTAAGCACACCTCTTCGTAAAATCAATGGATATAGTTCCTCCCCAGGGCCGTAGCCCATCCCGGCTCCTACCCTTCACTGTCTAGGGTCCAAAAGAGACCCCAGGCTATGCTACCGAATGACCACCTTGAACCCTGAGCCTGTGACCCAGGGCAAAATTGAAGGCTTGACCTGCGCTCACTCACAAGCCCCACTGCCCGCCCTGTGAGGAGCACGCTGCTGGGATCCTGCTACACATGAGGACACTGAGGCACAGAAAGGTCACATGATTTGCCCAGGGATTTGAACCCACGAAGCTCATGCACTTAGTCACAGGTGCCTTCCTACATCTCCAGGATCCCTCCATTCTCATCCTTGCGCCTGAATGCACCTAGAATTATTGTATTTTTTCAAAAATCAATGGAGTTCTATTTGCTGAAACACATCACGATAAAGGGTTTGTCCACTTCAGTACTTCAGCCAGCCCGTGGTTTTCATAACCTCGTTTTGACATTTCTTCATTTTTTATATACCAAGAGCCCCCCAAGAGGTAAGTGTCCTGGGGTTCCCTTCACTGACTGATCCTGCCCTCAGTGGCAGGGTCTCCCATTCCACAAGCAGTAGCAAGCCTGGGGGTTGACAGTGAGGACCCGGGACCAGTCACCATGTACTCAGACACCAGCTCTGCTGCTCCTTAACCCGGTGACCCTGGGCAAGCCCTGTCATCCCTCCACCCTTCATCTCTACGACGGGAGTGTGGTGACAACAGCACCCCTCCTAGGGCTGTTGTGAGGAATCAGTGATGTGACAGGTATGTGAATACCGTTCCCAGCACATAGTAGGTGTTCAATTAACATTACGCAGCATATTGATTCGTCAGTCCCAGATGGGCACCAGGACCTCTCGTACCTGTTAACTGGGAGGAGGGAGGCTAGATTTCCCATCAGGTAGGGTCAGACATTCTGAGCCTCTGCCACTGAAAGAGAGGAGGGGTATGTGGGGAAGGGTGGCACGCTGTTCCTAGTCTCTTCTTATAGCTGAGTTTCTGCAAAGAGGACCCAGGTCTGGTATGGCTGCTGCCAGGACACAGGCATAGCAGCCTCTGCCACAGCCCCTACCCCAGGCAAGAGCGCCCAGCACCCCCTGCCCGCTCCCTGACAGTGGGTGGTGTGATAGATGAAGGCACAGCCCAGCCACCCACACCCGAGCCTCCTCCTGCCTCCTGATGGGCTGTTTCCAGCAGCCTGGAGCTTCATTATCCTTGAATGTCAGCCACACGCCAAGGAAACAAGTCCCACCTGCCAGGGCCATTCCTGTGTTCTTTTCCAAAGAATTATTTAGACCAAAAGCCAGAAGAGAGAGTGGCACTTTCATGCAGTCCCACGGGGCTGCCCCAATCCAGCCTACTGGCCTGCAGTGTTCCGATCCCCGGAACAGCCCATCCCAGCCCTACTATGGGATCTGAAAAGGCCCCATTTGTCACCCCGCAGATCTCAAGGGGCTCTGGTGAAGCACAAATAGGTACCTGGGGGCCTCTCCCCCTTACCCATTGGCCCCCGTGGCATGCTGATGCACGTTTCCCTCAGCAGGGAGCAGGACCAGAGACAGAGCAGTGGGGACAGAGGATGGGTAGGCTTCGACTGGAGAGCGGGTGACATGCAGGCACGATCTGGAAAGATCTGGAGGCTGAACCCAGAGCCCTATCATGGGACACTGGGGCAGCCCTACGCTAGGGACTCGGGCCTGAAAAGTGTTGGAAGAGAAACAGCAGGGGAAGCAGGAGGATATGGGGGTGCTCTCCCTGCAGGCCGGGCAGAAAGGGATCGACCTGTGGGACTGGGCCCCTCTGCTGGACCCCCTGGGGACTTCTGGGCAGGAAGGCAGAATGGCTGAGCGCTGCTGTAGTGATTCAGGGAGAAGAGCTGAGGCCAGAGCCTCCTAACCCCATATACCCCATATACCCAAGGACCCGCCCCTGGGTATAATGGGGTATAGCGCTGGCTACAGGATCCAAAGCCAGGCAGCCTGTGCTCAAATCCCAGCCACTGTCCCCATGAGAGGACTGTAGTCACAATAGTGGGAAACACGGCCAGTGACGACGCTCGCACCCAGGCACTTCCTTACCTCCCTTCAAGGAGAACCCTGCAACAGGAGGGCCAGGGCCGGCAGAGGTGCCACTGAGCCGTCGGGTCTCCACCCAGGCTCCTCCTCTGGCTCCTCCTCTGGCTCCGTCAGCCTGAGGAGTTCCTCATGCTCACACATTGTCACACCCTCCACTATCCATTCATGCACTTATCCTGTCATTGTTTATTAATGTGGCCCTGTGCCCACACTGCCCCCGGGGGAAACCCTCATGGAGCTGATGTTTTGACTGGGAGAAATAGACAATAAAGCAAATAACTCAGTATATTATACAGTATATTAGAAAAATAACACAGGGAACAGATAGGTGCCCAGGGCACAGGGAAGGTGACAGTTTTAGAGAAGGGAAGGTCTTGGTGAGCTGCTGACTCTGAACAGAGACGGGGTGAAGGGGAGCCATGGGTATTTGTAGGGAAGGGCCTTCCTAGCACAGGGAACAGCTCGGGCAGGAGAAAGACACTTGGTGAGTTCCAGGAACGATGATGGCAGAGGGGGTGGAACGCAGTGAGTGAGGGGGAGAGAAGCAGGGCGGGAAGTCAAGGGGGTGGCAGGGCAGGGACCCAATAGAATCTTGTGGGGAGGGGGTCGTGGGCTTTTACTCAGAGTGAGAGCAGAAGGCCCTGGAGAGTTCTGAGAGAGGAGGGACATGGCCTGACTTAGATTCTAACAAAATTTCTCTGGCTACAGTAGTGAGGTAAGAGTGGGAGAAGGGAGATCAATGAGAAGACTGGAATATTCTAGGCAAAAGACGATGGTTTGGATCAGGGTGGTAGCAGTAGATGTGAAGAGACATATCCAAGTGTCCAGTATCCAAAGCTGGAAGACACAGGGCACGGGGAGAAAAGAAATGTTCCTGATGAGCCCTCTTTTCAGGGAGAAAGATTTTCCCAGAATCCTCCAGAGCACAACCCTTGCACCTCATTGGTCAGAAGTGGGTCGACATCCACCAATCACAGGCAAAGGGGCAGGATCCTATGATTGGCTAACATCCTCATGCAAGACCAGCTCTATAATTTGTGGGGCCCAGTGCAAAATAAAAATCTAGAGCCCCTTGTTCAAACATTATTAAGAAGTTCAAGACTGCGACAGCAGAGCTCTAACTAAGCCAATCATGAGGCCCTTCTGAGCACAGGTCCCTGTGCAACTGCACAGGTCACATGTCTGTGAAGGCAGCCGTGTCCCCATGAGTCACCTCCTGGCCTGAGCATGGGACATGCTCAGGAGGGAGGGCATAGGAAGTGAGGAGGTGACCTGGTAGGGGCCACTGCCTCAGCAGTGTGAGATCCAGGGTATGCAAGTTACTGTGCCTGGCTTTGTTGGTCCCTGTAATGGGGACAATGGGAGAAGGAGTTGTTGGGAAGACGTGGGTAATACATACCAAGTGCTTAGAACAGTGTCACTTGTTATTATTCTCCTTACCTCTAGGGACGAGATCCTCCTTTTTCCCAGTCTATGGGTGTCACATGGTTGTAACCCATTGACTCCAGAAGAATTTCTCTTCCCGCCTCCCACCAGCCTGAGTGTCTACAACTCCCCTTAAGTCACATACCTTATCCACAGAAGCTCCCCGAAGCCCCTGCTTTGGAGATCATCCGAGAAGCGGCTGTGAATAGACAGAAATACCACGTATGTCACCTTAATGATGCACATTTCATAAAACACAATAGGAAAAGCACAACATATTATAGAAATAAAATGTCCTAATAGGACATTGGCTCTGGAGAGTACTCTCAGCTTCTTTTTGAAAGCACGCAAACGGGCGGGCCTGGTGGGCGGGGAGCTATGATTGTTCTGTTTTATCGATGAGAACTCTGTCCTCTGCTCAACACTCATCAATGGCTTCCTGAGTCTAGGCATGAACGCCAAAGCCTGCCAGGCACCTATGTGTCCTGGTCCCTGCCTGCTCTGATGCCATAGCCTCCCACCACCCTCAAGGCACAGCGGCCTTCTCACTGCTCCTCCGACTCACCAGGAGAGCTCTCGCCTCCAGGCTTTTACACCTGCTGCTTCTTCTGCCTGGAACCAGCCGTCTCCATGGCGCCTCCTCCTCAGGTCTCCTCCACCCAAGGGTCGGCCCCAGCGACGCCTTCCCCGACCATTCAGTAAAACAGCCCGCACGTCTGTCTTTGTTCTCCCGCCTGCTGGATATATCTTATTGGTACTGATCTGATAAATACTTACCCATATGTTTATTGGCTTGTCACCTCGCAGCGGAAGATAAACTCCACGTGCACTTCGCTGATGTGACTTTGGTCCTAGAATGGGGCCTGGCACCCAGTAGGCCTTCAATAAATATTTGTTAAATGATTTCAGGGAGGGCCAGAGGTGGGCCCAAGTGGGTGGCTAAGCCAGACCTAGAATCACATAAGGGTTTCTGTAAATCTCTTGCGTGCCAGAATGCTGGGTGAGGACACATTCGGGACAGGGTGGGTCTCCTCGGCCCAAGGTGGCTTTGCATCATCCTGCCCTCCTGCCAAATCAGACCCAGCACCCAGTGACTCAGACCAGGCCTGACAGAGGAATCTTCTTATGGGGACATTTAGCTCCATCCCGACTTCTTACAAGGGATGAGGCCCTGGCAAGGGTGACAGCGAGGAAGACAGAGCAGAAAGCCCAGAGGCAAGGCCAAGTCAGGGCTAGAACTGTCACAGCCAGTGAAGGCACAGCCACTGTTGGGGCTTACGACCTTTTCCACTCCACAGTCACCTCCTTCTTATGCATATGGGGCTGCTGGGCCTTGAGTGGGTTTCCCCTCCCACCACCTGGACAACAGGCGTGTCATTTGGGACATATGGGGGGGCAGGTCAGAGCCAGCGTGGGTCTCAGCATTAAAGTCACTCAGCCCGCCTCCTGCACCTTTAACCTCCATGTGCAGAGAAGAGGGTGTCGGGACCCAGGAGGCTGCTCCATCGTCAGAGCCCCCTCCCACCATATCCTGATGATCTGGGTCACTAACGAAGGAGACAGACAAGAATCCCTGCCTTTGCAGGGCTTAACTTGTCATGCAAGAGACAGAAAATGAACAAATGATAGATTCTGCCAGATGGTGGTAAATGCTTCGGAGAAAAAACAGGTAGAGAGGCGAGACGGTAACAGGAAAGGATGGAGGAGGTGGGGAGCACAGCATGAGGCCATCCGGGGGAACAGTGTTCCAGGCCTTGGGAACACCATGTGCAAAGACCCCCAAGGCAGTGCTCACGGCAAGAAGGCAGCACAGCACCCTCTGTTTGCCTGGGACAGCCTGCAGTCCTTTTGCTGGTAAGGCAACCTCTTCAACCTTCCCCTCCTCTGCCCCTAGTTCTGCCAAGTTCTAGGATCAAAGCCGGATTCTCCCATGCTGCGCCTCGGCAGGGAGTCTACAAAATCCAGTGGCCACTGCGCTTCCCACTTGCTAAAGGTCATGTTGATGCCACAGCCCTGTAACTGCACCAGGGGCCAGAATTTCTGAGTTGTGTGGTCATGCATAAGTCACTTAAACTACCTGAGCATATTTCCTCCTCTGTAAAATGGGGCCTTAGTAGCACCTGCCTTGAAGGGCTGGTAAGAGGATCATATGACATGCCTTTAAGTGACCCAGTGAAGTACGTGATAGATATTAAGTGCTCAACACACGAGAGATACTGAACATTGCTATCGGTCCTTCGGAGAAGTCTGGGAGAGGCCAGCTGGCCAGAGGATGAGGAGCTGAGTTGTATGCACTCTTTACATAGGTGGAGGTACTGGGGCACAGAGAAGGGCAGGGCCCTGTGTCACACAGCACGACAGGGGACTCTAACTCAGGCCCTGCTGCCTGGTCAGGTTCATCCCTACAGCCCTCTCCCGACCATCCCCACCTCTCTAGGGGATGGTACCAGTGTCCAGAGAGCAGCAGCTTTCTCCCACAAAAGCCCCAAAGCTCTGAGACTTACAACAACGGCTGCCCAGGTGCTCTGAGGCCCCGCCTGGACATCCTGGCGCACAGCGCCACCTGGTGGTCAGCGCTTTCCACGCGGGTCGTGATTTCTGGGAGAGGTGGGGCGGTGCACGTTTGGAGTTGTGGGTTCCTGGTCACCACCCTCAAGCACCTCACTTTACCGCTAACAAAGGCTTTTTGCTCCCTTTTCATCCATCCAATTGCCGTGGAAGAAAGAAGAGAAGGAAAAGCACAAAAGGAAAAAGGAAAGAATGAGTCTAGCTCTCAGACATACGTTATAGGACAAAGAAAAAAATGGAAAGTCTAGGAAAGAAACGGAGGGAAAATGACAAAAATAATCAAGAGAGAAATGAAAAATGAAAAAACAAATGGAGAAAATGTTCACACTAAGTCAGGCCGAGCCCAGCCTAGAAGGGCCAGAGCTCATCATCGAGACAGCCCCAGTTCCCGCCTCCAGGATGCCTCTGTCTCAGATGTGGGCAACTGGGAGCCAGCGTTTGGGGTGGAAGCTGGTAGGCAGGACCCTGCAGGATGAGGACAGACATAACCTCAACCTCTGAGCACTACATGATCCCTGGTGCCACCTGCTGGACAGACAGGGAACCACATTTATTCCCTGGACGCTAAATTGGGGGCCCTGGAGACTTGGTCTCCCCAGCAAGGTGGGTGTGAACGTGGCCAGGTGGGTGTAAACGTCTCCATTTCTCATAGAAGGAAACAGAGAGATGGTGATTTCCCAAGAGACGGCCACTCAGTAAGTACCAAAGCCTGGCAGTCCAGGGGGCAGGTGGGGATCTCTGATTTCAAAGGTCTTAGTCTGGGCCCTCATTACTCTGAACAATACCGCCCAGTCCTGGTGCAAAGCCAGGGACAAAGCATGTGGTCAGAGGTGCGAACTTTGGCCACCTGACAGCCGAAGAAACTGAGGCTTGGCTGGATTCTGATACCTGGCCCCCGCTATTTATTGTCCTGGGGGAGCAGAGAACTGAAGGGCCGAAGGGCCGAGAAACACATCAGCGTCAGGGCTTCACCAGCTCCTTGTTGTCCCCTTGGCCGGCACAGCGACTGCTGGTCACCAGGTTCCCCCTCAGCCAACATTGCCATAGCGACGCCAGAGCCGAGGACCTGGACAGTCAAGAGGCCAGCACTGGCCACACTTGCCTGGGCAGGGCCATCCCAGAGCCAGGCAGATCGGGTAAAGGAGTCTGCTGGGCCAGGAGGGGCTGTGAGAAGCTGGAGAGCTGGAGCCTGGCCCAAAGGCTGTGGCCACTTCCCAGCTGCAGCCGACAGGTGGCCAGGCAGGAATATGGGTCAGTGCAACCACAGTTTCTAATTTTTCAAGAAAAAATGAAAATTGGAATTTGGAAGTGAAATCTGCCGGTTCTTAAATGTGAATGTCTAATTCAAAAATATAAAAACACCACATTAGGAAAAACAAAAACAAAACCTACATCTATTTCCAAGTTTCGGCCCATGGGCCACCAGCTTGAGACCTCTTGTCTCCTGTAAAATGCCCCCATGCTCTGAACTGCGATTTGAGCTCCATTTTGTAACTGCAGTAAAGGCCTTCTGGAGAGAGAGGCAGGCCCCAGGCTTTCACCTCTACTTCGCAGATGCATCTCTGTGTCTGAGAAGGGATGTGACTTGCTCAAGGCCACACAGAGCCCACTCCCCAGGTCCAAATCAGAGCTGCCCCTGTCCATCATCACTCACCTTCCTCCTCACGGGATCCCAGGATGAGAACTGGCAGAACTCACTGCTACTGTCTGCCTGAAGAAAGCATCAGACTCTCCCTGTTGACCCCAAATATAGATTGAGGTGACAGCCCCTCCCTTAGAATGATTTTCCCTGGATCTAAAAACTGGCCTTAGATAATTCCAAATAATCAGTCCATCACTGTGCTAAAATCCCACCAGGATTCACTCCCACAGGTTGAGTCTTTTAAACCTGTCACTGAAAGGACACAAGGCTATCTCTGGGAGGGACTCAGTCTGGGCCTTGAGAGGGTGAGATCTGGGACAGACTAGTTTGGAAGGGGCTCTCGTCTGAAATGGCGGGACTGGGAGGGGACGTCATGGCTCAGGGTGAGAGAGAAGGGAGAGAAGGGACGGAGGGAGAGGGAGGCAGGCAGGCAGGCATAAGGCAGGCCTAGCAAGGCAGGTCTGCAAGTCAAACTCGGCCCAGGGAATGAAATGTGCTCTGGCTGGGCAGAGGGACCCAGGCAGCTTCATAAAGACAGCGGGAACCCAGGCAGGTGTGAGAACCAGCTCACTGCCTGGGACCTAGACTACAGATCCAGATGCTCCTGCAGCAGCACTGGTGCTGTTCTGATTGGTCTGTTTGAGGCTAGCGTGGATCTTGATTGGCCAAGAACCAGCCCAACCACATGAATATTTGGACCTCCATTTCAGCGCGGAGCCTGGATCCCAGATCCTGGATCCCGAACCTGAATGGGCTTTAGGGGGTAGGGCAGAAGGCAGCTCGCTGACTTCCCATGGACCTAGCCTTAACGGAAGCCCTAGCATAACACCGAGTAGAAGGCGGGGAATGCCTGGAAAAAGCCCCATGTTTCCACCGTCGTGGGGAAATGGGAGCTCAAAACCCAAAATAAACGTGAAATACAATATAAAGACCATTATTTTCTTGGCGTGCCTGAGGCGCAGACTCGCAGGGCAATCTTGGGTAGTCTTCACGAATTTTCTGCCAGAGAAAATATACAGTGTCCCCATTTTAGAGGAGGGAACTTCGCTCAGGGTGGCAACGGTCCTAAGGGTGGCCGTGTCAACGACCCCGGCCGTGTGGGTGGAACTGTCCTCCGTGCAGTCTTTGAAACCCCTGCTCATTCGCGGTGAGGGTGACCGTGCCACCCCCATACCACCAGGGTCGGCCCCAAAAGGAACCCACGACAGGTCATGATGTTTGTATTATAAACTGACTTTTAATAACAATAAAAAAATCTATCATGAATTTAAGGAGAAGAATCTGTACATTTTAAAGTAAACCAGTGCACGAGGCCCCTGCCTTCCGGGGCCCCTCTCTGTCCCCTCCCCCCACAGGGCTAACGCAGGTCCTCGTTTGTGTCTGCGTCGCCAGTGTCCAGCAATAAGCCTGCCTCTTGCAGTCTAGTGCTCAGGAAGGTGGCCCCTGGGGGCCCCAGGTGGGGCTTCAAACCTCCGGGGCAGTGAGAAACCCACACCAATCTGCTGGGGTGCAGGAGCTGGAGGGGACAAACTGCTGAGGCGGTCCCTGGGCGGGTCCTCGTGCCCAAAAGTGGCCAGGTTGGCTTCCTCTCTCTGGCCGGCTGAGAAGTCCCAAACACCCTGCTCTGAACTAACGTCAAAAAAATAAATTACAGAAGCCACCACCCAACGTTTCCCAGTGGCCTTCCTACTTGTAGGACACACCTGTGTGGAACAGCATCTCAGGTGAGTGGTTCAACTCCCTCCAGTGCCCAGAGCCAGCCTAGACACCTCTCAAACCCCTGTAGCCAGTCATTCAAAGAGAGCAAAGTAATTCAATCTAATACTTGACCGACTGCTGGAGAGTTGGGGGTGGGGAGAGGAGGAATCACAGTCCATAGCCGTGAGTGATACCTTATGACCCTAATATTAAAAAAGATGAAATACTGATTTTTTTCGAATTTTCAATAATTTAGTTTTTTTTTCCTTTTAGTAGCACTGGGAAAAGCTGTCAATACTACCTTATGTTGGTCCCCTGTTAGACAATATACCTTTCTTTGAAATTTAAAATGTCAAATATATAATCACAAAACCTGGAAAAAAAAAAGTCTTGACAACACCACCGACAACGTAAAACTCCAAAATAAACTATAGCGATTTCGCGCCATATAAATAAAGTCAAAGCAAATCTCGTGCCAGGCCTGATGGCTCAAGTTCCAATGGCGGTGCTGCCAGAAGCTGGTGTGGCCGTCAGGTGTCCTCTTGGTGACAGGTGATGTGCCCTGTCCCTCTGTGTCTCCTGGCAAAGGCCCGGCTTGTCCGAGTCCACCCAGCAGGTTAGTACACAGTTGGGGGGGATCTGGAAGTGAAGGTGAGGAGGAGGAGGAGGAGACGTGTGTGTCACCTGGAATGTGGACTTACAGGGAAACCAGCGGTTTCAAAAGTGCAGGTTGAGCCATCCCGAGGGAGCCGAGTCTGCGGGCCTCCAGCTGCAGCGCCCATGACTTCTCCGCGGTGTCCTGGGGATTCGCGGGCAGGAGCCCCGGCCTTGGCTGTACCCATCAGCTCTGTGGGTTCCCAGCACCTCTTGGACTTTTGGCACAAGTGTGGAGAATGTGCCGGCCCCTGGCCGATTGGCCAGCTCTTCTGAGAGAGGGGACACTGCTTGTCCTTCTAAGAGGTGATGGAGAGGGCTAGGCAGACCCCAGAGCGGACGGGGGCCTTGGGCCAGCTCTGGAGAAGGCCAGCGTGGGCCCGTGTGTCTTCTCAAATCCCAGGTCCAGAGGACGCGGCCAAGCACCGTGCGTCTCGGCGCTCAGAGGTCTCCGTCCACCGGCGGCTGGCAGAGGCGGTAGAGCCTAGTGGTTGGAGGCAAAGACAATGAGGAGAGGCTGGGGCGGGCTGGGGCCTACCACTAGTATTTCCATTTTTATTTAAACACATAATCCATTCCCAGAAAACAAAACTCAGTAGGTATAAAAAAAATGCAGAGAGAAAAATGTTTATGCTGCCCACACTTTCCCCGAGCTGTCTGGTCCGCTCCCCATAGGCAGTCTCTGCCCCCTCCAGACTGCTGAGGGCTTTGCAATTACAGACGTGTCTGCGTGTGCGTGTTTGTGCGTTAAGATGCGTGTGCTCGGTGTATGTTTACAAGTGTGGGGGCGTGTATATTTTTCCAACTCATGGGGGCAAACTAGACGCGGCGCTCTGCCCCTTGAGTTTTCTCACTTAATATGTTAGGGGCCTCCCCTCACCGTACACTTTACTCAACGTCTGTGCCGGGCAGAAATTGAGTTTCATCTCCGAGTAAAAAGGAGCCACTAACGGGTTCCAAGCAGGAGAGACAGGCAGATCTGCTGTGGGGCGAATGACAGCAGGGAGACCAGACGGGAGGCAGCTACGGTGACACGGGTCATACGGAGAAGCCAGGCGGCACAGTGGTTAGGAGCCTGGCCCCCAGGCCTCCACAGCTGGGTTCAGAATCCCAGCTCTGCCATTTGTTAGCTGTGCAACCTCCGACAAGATACTCAATCTCTCTGTGCCTCCGCATCCCCCACCTACCGACTGGGGACAACAATGGTATCTTGGTCACAGGATTACCATTTGGAGCAGGGTCAGTTAACATATAAAAGTATTAAAAAGAAGCGAGGCTGAAATTGTACACCTAAGAACTGGTGAAACACAGTGAGGTCGGCGTGCGCGCTGCCATCGGCTGGTTTTGACAAAGTCCCGCGGTCACGCGAGAGCTGTGAGGGGCACCCGGGAACGCTCTGTGCCACTTTTGCGAATTCTTGTGATCCAAAATATTTCAAAATAAACTGTTGTGGACAAAGTGTAGGCAGATGCTGATGGCAAACTGGGGCAGTAGGGATGGACAGAGAAGATGGACTGAATTGCTCGCGGGGAAAGGGTCACACATGGTGCCGTGGGCTGGTCTGCAATCGACGTGGGCAGACGCTGGGGTCGTGAGGACGGGACGCGGCAGCTGGACTGCGGCTCTGAGGGCAGCAGGGTGGCAGGGAAGGGGAGGTGAGGCACGTGGGGGATGGTACCAAACTGTTGTCCACGGCTTGTTCTGGGGCCTCATCTCATCTTCAGCTAAAGCAGGAGCTCCTCTGGGGCCAACGGCCTGAGCGTATTTGTCGCTCCCCAAAGTGGGGCGTGAAGGCCCATCTTACTACCAGGGGGGTCTGCCTGAGATGAGGCCAGGAGCTTGATGCCGGCCCAGGTCCCGGCTTTCCCGAAGAGAAGAGGGAGAGGAGGGAAGGGACAGCTACTCACCGCGGTGCACCCTGGGGCATCTGATCCTTGACCCGCAGATTTTTGGCCAGAATCTCCACCCTGGGGCCCTGGGAAGAAAGAACCCGGAGGCGGTGACCTGCCTCTGCAAGGAGTTCAGGGTACTTGAAGGGGCACAGGGGTGCGGTGGGGTGAGGAAATGGGGTACTGGGAGGCCCCAGAAGCGGAAATCCCAGGCCCCCTCCACATGGGAAGAAGGGCCACCTCTGGGACTGATGACCACCCAGCCCCCAGAGGGCCTCTCATCCGGCCCCAGCTGAGGTGCATCATGCCCTCAGCCCAGGACGCCCTCAGCCCAGGACGCCCTGCAGCCCGGGGGGGCCTGGCGGGCAGAGCCACCTCACCTGCTTCCGCATGATGTCCGTGGCCTGCATGATGCACTTGGGCAGCAGCCCGTGGCTTCGAGCCAGGATGGCTGCCTGCTCTAGGGAGACACTCAGGGTGCTCCTGCAGGCGAGGGGTGAGAAGGCAGGCGGGTTAGGTGGGGGTGACGTCCTGTCCCACCATGGCCCCTGAGACCCCACACACCTGGGAACCCGCCATCCCCCTGACCATCACTGCCTGGCAGGCCCTCAGCCTCATGGCCTGCTGTCCCAGGACGACCTCCTGCCTCAGGACCCAGAAATGCCCTGCTCCCCAGATAACTGCTGGACTCGCTCCCTACCCCCAGGTGTCGTCTCTCCGAGGACCTCCCAGCTACCCCGCCCCTCCTTGCGCCCCTCCCAGCTGCTCATCCTTTCCCTCGGCTGCCAACCCTCCCGCACCGTGTCTGACGGCTCCCCTCTCTGCACCCCGCTAGCATGTCAGCATCGCACGGCGGGCATCTCTGCCACTTTTTCTCTGTGGCACGCCCAGGGCCCAGCTCAGAGCTCACCTCTGCATGCCCGTGCCGCACATGGCGATCTGGCAAGCCCCCAGGCGGTAGCAGAGCTCGGAGGAGATGGGGATGAGGCCAGCGCCCAAGCTGCCAGCAGCACCAGGCTTGGGGTGGACGGAGGACTTCATGAGGCGGCAGAGCTCATCCAGGGCATTGATGGGGCGGATCAGCTGGGAGGCGCACGTGCACACACCCGGTCAGAGCGGGCCACTGCCCAGCTTTCCACCCCGCCGTCTCCCTCCAGGTCCAGCTCGCCGGGGGTTAGAACCCGATTAACCTCTACAACCTCCACTCGAGGACCGTCTGTGGCTCCCCACTGCCCCAAGGCTGACATTCAGTGTTCGCGATACCTTTCAGGCCTAACCTTCCAATCTCATTCTCTTCACCTGCCCAGGTGTGCCCCCGTCTCGGCCTCAGTGAAGTGGCACGAAACGGTGGTTTACAATTCCTCCTGTCACCTTAATATTCTCCCAGCCAAACTCAAACCCCCAAAGGGCTATGCTGATCACTTCTCTTAGAGGCCCCAGCCTCACGGTCCCGAGGCCAGTACCCCAAAACCATTGTCAAATTTGAGGCCTGCTGGAGCCTGGGAAGTGGGTGAGAGGCCTGAAGCATGCGCCCTCAAAAGGCCAACTGTGACACATGGGGATGTGGGCCCTGGGCAGCCAGGTCTTCCCATGTCTCAAGAAAAGCCAGAAGCCTCCATTTCCTGGGAAATGTTTTGATTTTTAAATGTTGGCAATAAATTCGAAACAAGTAAACAAAAATAATGCTGCATGGCCACTTCTGGCTCCAGTCTCAGAGAAATGCTGCAGTAAACCAGGATCTTGGGGAGACACCGGGGAGTGGGTGCCATGCGAATAAGTCATGGAAGGAATTCCACAGGGGTGGGGAGAAGCTGGGATTCCTACAGTGGGGAAGGAGCTGCCCCAGAGGCTTCCTGGAGGAGGCGCTGCAGAGGCCTCGGGCTGCTCTGCCAGGATTCTGGCTGGGGTGCCACCCTGGCCCTGTCCGCTGAGCTGTGACCCGAGAGCCCCCCACCCTGCCCAGGCTCCACAGCGGGAAGGGGGAGGGGGAGGGGGAGGGGAACCACCTGGTCTATCTTCACCACCGTGGTGCTGGCATCCGTGGGCAGGTTAGACCGTTCCAGGTAAAATGCCCTGAGAGAGAAAGATAGGGGTGAGGGAAGGCCGCCATGCCCGCTGTCCTTGCAGCCCCAACCCCACTGTGGCCACAGCCCCTCTGCCCTCCAACAGCTCTCAGAAGGAAAATGCTCAGGGCACCTCGCACAGCTCTCCACTGTCACAGCCACCTGTGCGTTCCTCCGGCGCCCCGGGGAGAAGCAAGAGGGGGCCTCCCACGCACCCCTCACTCCTCAAATGCCACCTCTCCCTAACTGCCCATGAAATCAGTACCCGACACTCTCACTCTCTGTCCCCCTGTCCTGCCAAATCTGTCCTCTGAACACCCGTCCACTGACAGGTTACACTGCTCTTAGTTCACTGGTTAATGTTCAGTCCCCCTCTAGGACAGGGCTCAGTCAACTTCTTCTGTAAAGGCCCAATCGGTCACTGTTGTAGGCTGTGTGGACCAATCTCTACTGAGATGCCACTCAGCTCAGCCACTGCAGCAAAAAGCAGCCACAGATGATGACCACGTGCATGAACATGGCTGTGTGCTCATAAAACTTTACTGACAAAACGAAGGGTGGGCCAGACAACTGTTGCTCTAGAATCAGTGCTCCATGAAGAAGTGGCTTTGTTTGGTCACTGCTGACTCCCAAGCAAGCACCCAGAACAGGGTGTGGCCCACAGAAGGTCTCGATTAACATGTGCTGAATGAAGAAAGGCGAATCAATGATCGCAGAGGCGATATTTTAAATATTCAACAAAGGGCTCAGAACGGATTGATGGTGTCGATCAAACCCAAGAGATGCCAGTGTTAATAATATAGCGGGATGTTTTCCCTGAACAACAAAAAAATGAAAGTATCATCCTCTCATTTCCAAATGGTAAAGCCAGGCCCCAAGATGGTGTGGCCTTTAGCGCACACCCCAAAAGCCCAGTCTCCCACCACAAAAAAATGAAAGTATCATCCTCCCATTTCCAATGGTAAAGCCAGGCCCCAAGATGGTGCGGCCTTTAGCGCACACCCCAAAAGCCCAGTCTCCCAATCCTCAGCCTGCGTTTCTCACAGAGGGAGGTGAGGAGCAGGGCCGGGCGAGGGCGGCGGGAGCAGGAGCTGCTTCCCTGGGCCTGAGACTCTTCCTCCTGGCGGATGCGGCCCCTGCGCCCTCTGCTTCTCTCAGGGGGTCTCCTCTGAGCAGGGCCAAGGCCCTGGGGTCACACCCCTTACTCACAGACACAAGAACCCCAGGGCCGCTGTCCCCACTCCCGCCCCCATGCAGAAGGAAGCAGGCAGCTCTTCTCAGTTGAAATGCCCCCCTCTGAAGGCCAACAGGCCCAGTTCCAGGCTCGGCCCAGCCACGGTCTAGCTGCACGATGCTGGGCACACCGGGCACACACACTCTGGGCCTCAGTCTCCTCGTCTGTAAAGTGGGTTAGAGTGGCCGTGACTGCTGAGACAATCTGCTGAGCTCGTGTGTACAGAGGACCCGGCACACAGCAGGTGCAGGAAAGGAAAAGGCATTTTGTCCCCTCCCACGCTGGGGACCCGTCTGGTGTCTACTATGCTCCTATCCACTCCCCATAGCTGTGTCCAGACTCCTATCCCCAGCATGTAGCATGGACAGACACCTGAGTTTGCGGTAATACTGCTGAATCTTCTCCAGGGACTGGGCATTGATCTCCTGCTGCAAGTCTTCCGCAGCCTGGCCGCCCGGGGGAGGCGGCCCCTCGGCGTTCTCCAGAGCTGTGGAGGGAAAAGAGGGAGGCTGGTGGCTGGGACCCGTGGTGCTGGGCGGCCGTGGCCGGCCCCCTGGGCCCAGGTTGGCGCCCACAGCTCACATTTTGTGAAGAGCACGGTGTGCAGCCTCAGGCTGGCCCCACTCTCCAGGCGGGATGGCAGCTTCGAGAAGTGGTAGCCGTCGAGGTAGAAGACGACCTTCAGCGCCTGCCGGCTGCCCTCGATGTGGTAGAAGACGTTGGTGTCTGTGGGGGGGACACAGTGGGGCCAGGTGACGCTGAGGCTGGCGGGAGCCCTGCCCCACCGCTGTTGGGGCAGCGTCAGACCTTCCTTCAGCTCTCCGCTGCGGGTCCGGGGCCCTCCCTGTTCTCCCCACCCCAGACAGTGGCTCAGACCCCTTTGTCCCGAGGCTCAAGGTGTTACTGGGACTTGCAGGTCCGCACAGCCCAGAGCGGCATCCAGGGGGTCTCCCTATTCTTTCCACCTCAGAGGGACAGCCCGAGAAGCCCCTGCCAGCCACCTTCGGGTGGCATCCTGGAACATCCCTGCCTGGGTATCTGCGGTATTAAAATTTCATGGGGATATTTTTTAACAAGTGAAAAAATATGTACAGTGGAAACTTAACGGATTTCATTAACCAATGTCACCATTAAAAAATAATTGATTAACTGATTAGACTCCTTATGGAGGTGGGAATTTTTAAACCGGAAACTTAACGGATTCCATTAACCAGTGTCACCATTAAAAATTAATTAATTGATTAGACTCCTTATGGAGGTGGGAATTTTTAAACATTGAGAAACACTGATCCAGAGCAGTGGTTCTCAAGCTAGCATGCTTCGAAGTCACCGGGAGGGCTTGCTAATAGATTTCCGGGCTCGGCAGGTCTGGGGTGGGGCCTGAGAACTTGCTTTTCTGACAAGCTCCCGGGTGCGGCTGGTCCAGGGACCACACTAGGAGCACTGCAGCTCCAGAGCCCAGCCCAGTGGCTCTCAGTCCAGGCTGTTCATCAAAGTCACCCAGAAGGCTGTTGAAAATCCCAATGCCCAGGATCCGCCCCATCGGCAGACTCTGAATCGCCAGGGCAAGGCCTGAGGCTGGGGCATCAGTATCTTTAAAAAGCTCCCTAGATGATTCCAGTGCAGCCAGGACTGAGACCCACTGGGCTAGACAGTGAGCTCTCAGACGGCAGGAACCAGAGCTGTATTTCTCTCCACCGAGGCCCCAAAACCTAAAACTGCACCTGACACATATTACGAGCTCACAATCATGGATGGATGGATGGATGTGCAGGCAGGTGGAGGGGCAGGCAGATGGATGGAAGGATGGATGGTGAATGGGTGAGTGGGTGGGTGGGGTATATGGGTGGATGGTGAATGGGTGGGTGGATGGATAGATGAGTAAAGAAATGAGTGGATAAGTGGATGGACATGTGGAAGAATGGGTGGGGAGGAAGAAAAAAGAAACTTAATTACAGTATAAGCTCTTAGAAAATCGTAATAAGTCTTTATCTCAAAGAAGGATCTAAGAATTTTAGTAATAATTAGGTACCGGCTATTGTTATGAGAGATAACAACTATTAGAGATGTCTGAGTTTATACAAAAAGAAACTCCTCTTTTTCCACAAGTCTTCAAGGTTCAGCTTTGAGACTCATGTTGGGAGCATGAGCTTTGAAAGTGCTGGGTTTCAGGTCAAACTTGGGCCACTGGCCTGGTGGCAGGGGAAGAGCAGGGTGACCCCTGATTAGTCCCTTTCACCCCCGGACCCTCGCTGTCATGGTGGGGTGGGAGGAATCACTCACTGGCCACATAGTTCTCGTCCAGCTGCTTAAAAGAGAAGGTGACATTGTCCAGTTCCGACAGGGTCACCCAGATGTCCTCCAGCATGATCCGTTCCTCCTTCTGCAGGAGGAAGACAGGGTGAAGACGTCTCAGATGCCCCCCCCACCCTGGTGTGTCACTTCAAGGTGCTGTGACTCAACCCTAGTCGACATGCCAGGCTGAGGGTCTGCACTGGGCTCTCCAGGGCTAGACGTGAAATGACGTTTGCTTGACCTGCACCTCCCAAACGTGAAATCACGTTTGCTTGTCCCGCACCTCGGAATCCATCTCTGCTCCAATGTGCCGGATGGCCCTCACACCCGGACCACGTCCACAATGCAACTTGACCACCTCAAACCTCACGAGCCCAAATGAAAATTCTCATTTTCCTCCTCAACGCCCCCTCCAGTAGGCCCCAACTCAGCAAAGCACACCAGTATCTGCCCAGCTGCCCAAGCCCCAAACCCCAAACCTTTAAGGACTTCTCGACTTCTCTCTCCCTTCACCCCATACACAGCCCATCACCAAGTTCTGATGGGTTGACCTCCAAAAACATACCCCAGATCCATCCACCTCCTTCCACCGTCCTCACCACCCCCAATACAAGACGCCATCATCTCTCTGGGACCACACCAGCTCTTCACAGGGGTCCCTCTGCTACCAGGGACAAAGAGGAGATGCAGAGAGCAGGACGGCCTAGGGGGGACCGAGTCAGACTCCAGGGGACCCCTGTTACTAGTTATCTTTGAGAACCTAACTCAAATTACATTACTCACCTGCTCAGTGCCCCTGAACCCTCCCTCTGCTCCCAGGTCCCAGGCCCTGTGGATGGGGCCCCGGGGACCTCGTCCCCACACCCCCTGGCCTGCTCCACTGGCCTCCATTCGGGACCTGTGCACATGCTGTCCTTCGGACCATTTACCTAGCTGGCTGTCTTGGTACTCGGGTATCAGCTGAAATGTCACCTCTCTGTCACCTCAGAGAGACCATCTCTGACATTTAAATCCAAAGAAATTCCATCACCTTCTAAGCCTTCTGCATTAACTCCCCTTCTGCTCATCTCTCCTCCTCCTTCTTTCCTTTCTTCTTCCCAATCTGCTTCCCCCAACTAGAAAGTGAGCTTCAGACCCCCAGCACCCAGAGCCTGGCGCATCATGGTGACTGGTGAACTGATGCACTGGACCCCGGGGTCCTCATCTGAGAAGGAGAAGGTGAGGCTGGGCCTTCCCAGCTGCCTTTCTAGGCCCAGGGTGGTGTCTTCTGGGAACCAGGTACAAGGAGGTCTCCCACCAGGCAGCGCCTGTGCGCAAGATAGGCCAGCAGAGGGCGTGCCAAGGCCACATTTTCCCAACAGCCAGCAGCTGTGGCTTTAAGCCCCGCCTGGGAAAACGTCTACGAGGCAGGGAGCCCCGGCCTGGGCATACGGGGTGCAGAACCAAACAGTAGGGAGCAAGTGCTCCTGCAGACTGCATTTCTGGGGGACGTCGGATTCGGGTACCAGCACCTTTAAATGATGAGCTGTTGGCTCTGCCTCCCTGGGGACAGGAGAAGGATCACCCGATTCTGAGCTATGAGAGTGTGGAGAGGCAGGGAGATCAGGGATGAAGAGGGGATGCAGACACAGCAGAGCAGCCAAGGGTCACCAGGCCCAGAGTCAGACACGCAGAGTTCAAACCTGGCCGTCTGGGTGTCGACGCTCTCATCCTTAAAGTGCGGGCATGAAGGATCTGCCTTGGGGCTACTGAGAGGACCGAATGAGATGTCACCTGGGTCATCACAAAAGCCTCCCCGCTGGCCTGGCTTCTGCCCTTGCCCTCGTCACCTTCTCCACCCAGAGCATGGGTGATTCTTTAAATGTCAAAGTCAGATCTCGTCCCTCCCCTGCTCAAAACCCTCCCGTGGCTCACACCCAGCATCCTCTAACAGCCTGCATGACCTCGCACACTCTGAACCCAGTTAAGTCTCAAGACTCCCATCCCTCGCCCAGGCTTCCTCTGCTTCAGTCACACCAGGCGCCTCGTTGTTTCTCAAACACTGCAAGCAGGCTCCTGCCTCAGGGCCTTTGCACTAGCTGTTCCCTCTGCCTGGAAGGCTCCTTCTCAATATCCTCACGGCTCACTCCTTCCCCTCCTTCAGTTCCTAGGTCAGAGGTCACCTTCTTAATGAGGCCTTCATTGGCCACCTTTCTGAAACTTCCAACTGCTGCCGACCTATACCTTCTTATCTCCTTCCCTGCTTAATTTTTCTCCTTAGACCTTATCACTGCATACAAGGGGTTTTCCAGTGTGACACTATCTATATTTAAAGCCAGGTAAGTCTCTGGGGGCAGGGACGTCTGTGCGTTATAGGACATTTAGCAGCATCCCTGGCCTCTATCCTCTACATACCAGTAGTAATCCACCTGCCCAGCTTCCCCAATGTGACAACCAAAAATGTCTTCAAACATTGCCAAATATCCCCTGGAAGGGAAAATTGCTCTCTAAATTGCCCACCCACTGTACCAAATAATTACTTATCTCTGCTCACTGAATTTATAGTTAACAGTCTCACATAAGTGTTTCAGTTATGAGCCACTTCAGGTATTCATGGAAGTAGAGTTATAAATTACAAACACATTTGAAACAAAGCAGATTAGAATTTTATTATAAATCCATTAATACATTATTATTCAGAAACTCAACTTTATGTACTGTAATTATCAACAGATTCTAACAGATTTTTCACTTTAATGTGACTTTTTTGAGATCTGTGAAATGACGTGGCATCCTAAGCTTATTGTCCTCTTATCTAACAATTTAGCTACTAGCATTATCGACAATTCTTCAAAAGTATATCAAAGGTCTTTACTGCATAATAGCATGTGAAATCTATCCACGGATTCTACAGTAGATAACAAATTATATAGAACTGGGTACGAAA